>NC_140491.1:92189002-92789002 GCF_964271855.1 Acomys minous | reverse complement strand
CCATGTGAATGTTTTTGTGTTTTTTTTTATTTAAAAAAAATATTGGGCTGACAATGTGGTTCAGTGGCACAGTTTTCTAGGAGGTGTGATGCCCTGGTTTTGATTCCCAGCTCTACTAGAAAACCAGAAAAGACAACCTACAGAATAGAGGAAATAGTGCTGATGCTGGCTTTGTTTATACCAAACGTACACTCTTCCTCTGAGCTATATCTTGAACCCACAAACAACTAAAAAAAATTTTTTTGTCAGGTTCAGTGCCCTACACCTTTAATCCCAGCACTTGGGAGGCAAAAGCAGGTGAGTTTGATGCCAGCCTGGCCTACATAGTGAGTTCTAGGCAGCTAAAGATACATAGTGAGACCTTGTCTTTAAAAAAAGGAAGGAAGGAGGGAAGGAAGGAAGGAAGGAAGGGAAGAAGAAAGATACCAACCATGTGGGGAGAGACATTGGCTGTGAATCAGATGATTCTCAGCCAGATCTTGTCACACTACATGTCCCTGTACTTAGGCAACCTGTTTAATCTCTCAGAGCATCAATTTCTTTATCTATAACATACAGATAATACTTCAGAGAATTATAAGATGAATTGGATGAAATACCATTTCAACACAATCCCTCAGGCATATAAAACACTCAACATCAGCTGGGCGAGGTGGCGCACACCTGTAATCCCAGCACTCGGGGAGGCAGAGGCAGGTGGATCTCTGTGAGTTCAAGGCCAGCCTGGTGTACAAAGTGAGTCCAAGACAGTCAGGGTTACACAGAGAAACCCTGTCTCAAACAACAACAACAACAACAACAAAAACAACAAACATACCAACATTCAAAGTTGATTAGATATTCATGTGAAATGTAGAGCTGTGCCTTGAAGAATCAACTGAGGCCAAGAGACCAAACTGGACAACACAGCAAGACTATTGCCAGTCTATTTCCCCTTGAGATGAGTTCTTCCTCTCAGAAGTTAAAACCAATGACAAGACTTAGGGACAACTGAACAGTGAAAGAGCTTCTTATTCCTGGCCAAGAATAGAAGCAGGCAGGGGATGGCATTGTAGCCTGTAATTCCAACATGCACAGGGGTAGAGGCTAGCGGATCTGGCTCAGTGGTTATGAACATGGCTTGTTCTAGCAGAGAACCTGAGTTCGAATCCCAGTGTCCGCATGGCTCCTCACAAGGATCTGTAAGGTTTCAGTGGATGCAATCTCTCAGAAATCCTGGGGGGAAAATACCGATGGACAGAAAAGGAGCAGCAACAACAATAGAATCTTGATCTAGTTAATTTTAAGGAGTATAACGGTTGAAGAAGAAGAATAGGAGGAGGAGGAGGAGGAGGAGGAGGAGGAAGAAGAAGAAGAAGAAGAAGAAGAAGAAGAAGAAGAAGAAGAAAGAAGAAGAAGACAATAGAGGTCTAGATGTGGTGGCTACACACCTATTTCTCCGGCACAAGGCGATTTAGCTGAGATTTGTCAGTAAGGCTTCATACCACACAGAGAGTGATGACTTTAAAGCCAGCTAACAACAGGATAAGGCACCCCGTGGAAGCCTGGTGATGTCGATAGGACAGGATTTACCCAAGATGTGAAAAAACAAAGAAAGAAATTATTGATGTTCACTGCCAAGAGGCAGCAGGGAGGGAAACCAAAGTGCTTGGAGGATTGGAAGTCTTACAGAGTAGTCGAAGGCCAAGTTACCTATGCAGGGTCCAGAGCAGGATAGTAAGCAATCATCTTACTATGGGGGAATTATTTCCCCTGACCGTGGCCGTTTGTTCTGGTACATTGGATCATGAGGAGTTAGCTAGGCACCAAATATCTGTTAAAACATCAGAAGTCGTTAGGGGCTCAGCACCAAGAAATGGCCTGGTTGTTAAAATGTAGGAATTTGCTTTCAGTTTTGTTTGTTTGTTTGTAAATATCTATTTCTAAATTGAAAGTAGATTTTTTTTCCAATACATATATTCTGAGTATAGTTTTCCCTCCCGCCATCTCCTCTCAGGATCCTCCCCACCCTCCCTTCCACCCAAATCCGTACACTTTCTTTCTCTCTCTCACTGGAAAACATACAGACCTCTGAACAAATAATAAGATAAAAAGCCAGAATAGGGGCAAAACAAACAAATGAAAATGAGGCAAAATAAAAGCACAAGAAACACACACACACACACACACACACACACACACACACACACACACACACACACAGGCATACGTTTGCACACAGAAATCCCATAAAAACACAAAATCAGAAACCATAACATACATAAATGTCCTGTAAGGTTAAAAAAAAAAAAAGGCTCCAAAAATGTCACATGCCATTTGTTGTCAGGAATGGAGACTACTCTTAACAGTAGTTTGTAATAGCCAGTGAGGCTCTATTAAAGAAAATTCATTTTTCCTTTGCATGTGGTTATCAATTGGAGATCACTTCTAGGTTAGGAATGGAGCCTGTGCCTGCTTCTCCTTTCATCTCTAGGACTCAGTTCTGTGCAGACCTGTGCAGGCCCTGGGTACGCTGTCACAGTCACTGTGAGCTCATATGTCCATCAACCCTGTTGTGTTTATTATTTTCTTTGTTTGTTTGGGTTTTTTTTTTTTTTTTTTTTTTTGGTTTTTCGAGACAGAGTTTTTCCATGTTATCTTGGTTGCCCTGGACTTGCTTTGTAGGCCAAGCTGGCCTCAAGCTCACAACAATCCACCTGCCTCTGCCTCCAGAGTGCTGGGATTAAAGGCCTGCACCACCACACCCAGCTTCCTGTTGTGTTTGAAGGGCCTTGTTTCCATGGCCTTTGTCCTCCATCCTCCATCCCCTCTGGCTCTTAGAATTTTTCTGCCTCCTCTTTTATAGAGTTCCCTGAACCTTGAGGGGAGGGATTTGGTGGAGACTGGTAGTTTGAATAAGCATGGCTTCCATAGGCTCATATATTTGAATGCTTACTCACCAGTGGAGTTTTGAATAGATTAAAAGGATTAGGAGGTGTGGCCTTGTTGGAGAACGTGTGTCACTGAGGGGTAGGCTTTGAGGTTTCTACAGCCCACACGAGGCTCCCCTTGTCTGTCTCTGTCTCGGCCTATTGATCAGGATATAGCTCTCAGTCACTGTTCTGGAGCCATGTTTCCTTCCATGATGATAATGGACTAAACCTCTGAGGCTGGCCTTGAACTCACCAAGATCTGCCTGCCTCTGCTGGGATTAAAGGCATGAATCAACACTACCATCCGGCTGTGAAATGGTTTTTTATTTTTAATTGGTCCTCACTTCATCAATAACGAGTTTAAAAGAAAAATAACAGGTTGTCAAAAAAAAAAAAAAAAAAAAAAGAACCCACAAAAAATTTTCTGAGTAAACTTGGTCAATTTCTCCACAAAATTATGAGAAGACAGGGGTGGGGGTGGGGTGGGGAGGTGGGGCACATGCCTTTAATCCCAGTACTCAGGAGGCAGAGGCACACACATCACTGTGAGTTTGAGACCAGCCTGGTCTACAAAGTGAGTCCAGGATAGCCAAGGCTACACAGAGAGACCCTGTCTCGAAAAAAAACCCAAAAACAAAACCAGACAAAACTATGAGAGGAACATTGTGTTCGTTTCTGGAAATGCAAAGACAAGAGGGACTTCATATGACCTCAAATAGCTTAGAAGCCACTTGAGGAAGCCAAGCATTTTGTTAAAAGAAACAAATACCAGCTCATGGGGATAGTGTGAAGAGAGATGCAAGTGAGTGCCACAGAGTGCAAAGGAGTGAACAGCAGTCACATAACATGCAGGTTTTAGTAGGCATGGGAGCCATTGAGGTGGACCTGCTGCCTCATACTCAGCACTGGACTCTATGGTCTGTTTCCTTAGTAACACCAGTTTTAAGCAAGTGAAGCAAGCTGGAGAGATGGCTCAGAGGTTAAGAGCACCAGATTTTCATTCCCTACACCTAGAATGGGCAGCTCACAATTGCATATAACTCCAGGTCCAAAGGATCTAATGTCCTGTTCTGGCCTCTACAGGCACTCACACGGGTACACACGTACACATGCACATGCATGTATGCCTGCACACACACACACACACACACACACACACACACACACACACATTATTTTAAAAACAAGCAAAGTAAATTTCACCAGGTATGGTGGCTCACTCCTTTAAACCTTCACTTAACGAGGCAGAGGCAGGCAGATATATATGTGATGGAGGCTGGTCTGGCTGACATGAACTCACAAAGATTCTCTTGCCCCTGCCTCATGAATACTGAGATTACAGAAATGAGCCACCATACATTTTAAAACATGATATTCTAAATTGCCCAAAGCATTAATGTGTTAATCCTATGTGGGTAGAAGAACTCCATAAGTGAAACAAGACTTCTGAATCTGGAGTGTGAATTTTCAGCAGGGGCAGCTGGGGGCCCAACAGGTATGAGAGAAGGTTAAGGATCCAATGTGTTTCTTGAGCTGAGTTTTTATGATGATCTATCACTATACAATCATTAATCCACGTTTACAAGAAAGGGAATATTTTGCTTAATAGATTGCTATGGAGAACGAAGACATGGTCGCACGGATAGAAAAATATATAGTAACATAAGTTTTACATCTTAAGAAGTAGCACACTCCGGCTTCCTTGAGGTGGAAATGTCTGTTGTACAGATCATTTTCTTCTGTTTAGTGTCCCCAGGGTCAGAGCTCCTAGAAGCAGAATTTGTTTCTCCATTAAAGACGACTGTTGGCAATGCTAATCCAACTAGATTTATCAATCTTCTGTCTGAGAGAGCACCCTTCAGACACTGTTTCAATTGAACACATGCTGTGAATGTGGGAGGAATAATCATCCCTGCAGTGAGATAATGTACTTACAATTCCAGAAGCCTCACTGCAATTGCTTACAGAGCTGCACCTACAGAACTGGCCACTTTTTCTGAGTTCTCCAAAAGTTTAACTTTTCTTTTCTTCTACCCATCGCCCCCTTCCCTATCTCCTCTTTGAATACCAGCTGCAACTAATGTCTGCTCTGACACACTCCCCGTTACCATCTTTAATGAGCCTCCACACCCTCTAGGCATCAGTGTAGAGACTTTGATTGCAGAGTCTGCCTGTTTGCATAGATCCTGACTCAAAGGTCGGGTATTTCTCTTCTCCGTTTTCCTCCTCCTCCTCCCACCGGGTGTCAGAATTTTCAGTTTGCCATCAGTAAGACTAAGCAACCACAGAAAGGGACACCGATTCCTCAGTGACATGACTGATGGTGGCCCAGGTCACATTTCAGTTAGTTACAGAGCAGTCATTGTGTACCGTCTAGAATCATGACAGGCAATAAAATTGGCCATCAGCCATCTTCTCCTTGTGTAGCCCAAACTGGCCTAAAATTGACACGTTGAATGAGGCTGACCTTGAACTCCTGATTCTCCTACTTCTGACTCAGAAGCGCTGGGATACACATAGGCACTACAGTGCATGGTTTCAAAATCCTTTCTAAAATAGATGAACAAGTGAAGGAAAAGAGAAAAACGTTAGCCACTTGTGTCAGTAGGGATAATGTCAATTCATGGTTTTTTTTTCCTGACTACTATGTCCAGAATACCAATATCAACTTTAAGATAAAGTGATATAAACTACTAGAAGACGGAAACATTATCATTTAATCTTTCTATCCCCCCCCCTTCTTCTTGTCTCTTTATCCTTTCCTTTCTTTATGAGTACGTCCCTTGATATTGAAACCCAGACACCACACATAGCCGGCAAGTTCTCATCCACTGTGCTATGTCCTCAGCCCTTCTAATTTGTTTTACTTTGAGACAGGATCTCAATAACTTGCTCCAGATGCCCTTGAACTCATTCTGTAGTTCAGGGAATGAACTTGAGATCTTTCTGCCTCAGACTCCTAAGCAGCTGGCTATTTCAGGCCTGTGTTTCCTGGCCCACCTCCATTTACCTGTTGTTTTACCTGTTCTTCTTCTTACTGTTGTTGTACCTTGGAGACAGGTTACTAAGAAGCCCAGGCGAGCCTCAGATGGTAGCCCCTACTTCTTGGATGCTAGGATCGCAACCATGCATCACCACATCTGGTTCCCGTTCTAAACCCTGAACAAATGAAGGTTCTGACATTCACTAGAGTAGAATTCCTCATTTGCCAGGGTTAATGCAAAGGATTGGTAATTTCAGCTCACATACAATGAGGTCAGTGGGTGAAAATCTAGGATTTGGGGGGTGGGGGTGGGGAATAAAAAAGCAAACCTGAGGTCCATGTCAGCGCTGCTGATAATAGGCTGCCTTGTTGAAGTTGCAGCTTCTCTTTGCCTCTGTTGTTCTCAGTTGGAGACGACGCATCACAGGGCTGTGTTACAGAGTGTATGCAGACCTTAGCTACCACTGTTCCCTAACCATCGCTGCTACCAAGACTCTGTGCCACTAACCTCTTTCATGTGGATCTGTAGGGAGAGGTTAGAGAGAGAGGGAGAGGGAGAGGGAAAGGGAGGGGAAGGGAGGGGAGGGGAGGGGGGAGGGGAGGGGAGAAGAGAGAGAGAAGAGAGAAGAGAGAATCTATTTACCCCTAGCTCTGTCCCTGCCGCTATCTTTTTCCATGTGCATCAGTGAAAAAACAAGCAAGCAAACAAACAAACCAAAGCCCCAGTAGAATCTGTTCACTGTGTGAATGTAAAGTGCTTAAGTGCTTATGTATCCCAGAACACATGTACAGTTCAGAGAACAACTTTTGAGAGTCAGTTCTCTCCTACAGTGGGTATCAGAGAAGCGCGGAGTGGGTGTGGAGTGGGCGGGGGTGGGGGGAAACACAACAGGGATGACCGAATTCCGGACATCAAGCACTTTTACGGGCGGCGAGCCTTTTTGCTGCTTCCACTCTGTGGCCCAGACTGGCCAGGAACTCATTATGTAACCCAAGCTGGCCTCCTGTTGGAAGGAATCCTTCTGTTTCATTGTCTCAAGTGCTGGGACTCGAGACACAAGGCCACCATGCCACGTGTGCTCCCCTTGCTCTTGACTCACTGCTTCTTTGGTGCCCCTTCCATTCCATCCGTAACTCCTAGCCAGACTTCACCTGGAAGGCAAGGCCGGCCCATCCCCTTGCACAGAGACTTCCAATAGTTTCCCGCACCATTCAGAGCAAAACCTGAAAACCTTACCATGGCCTACCTTCCCACTTCCTACCCTCATGAAATCACTTTCTTCTCCATCTCGGCATGGCTTGGACCTCTTAGAATCTGTAACTTTTCATGTTATTGTCTCTACATAGAATTCATACTTGTGTCCATTTGGTAGCGTTTATTTATTTTTTTTTAAATTTTTTTCGAGACAGGGTTTTTCTGTGTAGACTTGGATGCCCTGTACTCCCTTTGTAGACCAGGCTGGCTTCGAACTCACAGCGATCCGCCTGCCTCTGCCTCCCAAGTGCTGGGATTAAAGGCGTGCTTGGCAGCGTTTATTAAGGCATCACTTCCAGCTGGGTGGTGGTGGCACGCGCCTTCGATCCCAGTACTCGGGAGGCAGAGGCAGGCGGATCTCTGAGTTCAAGCCCATCCTAGTCTACAGAGTGAGTTCCAGGGCAGCCAAGGCTACACAGAGAAACCTTGTCTCAAATTTTTTTTTTTAAAAGAAGAACATCATTTCCTGAAAGAGGACTTTCTCATTACCTAATTTAGAATCTGTCCCTCTCATTTCATTGCCTAATGCCCAACTCAGGTTTAACCAATTAGCTAGTTAATTAGTTCATTGGGTTTATTTTATTTTTACTGAGTGTTTCTGAGTATTTTGCCTACATGAATGCATGCATATTTACCACGTGTGTGCCTGTAGAGTCCCCAGACACTGGGGTGATAGAAACTGGGATTAGGGATGGTTTTGAGCCACCATATGGGTTCTGGCAATGGAACCTGGGTCCTCTACAAGAGCATCAGCTGCTCTTAACCACTGAATCGTCTCTCCAGCTCATCAGGTTTATTTAAAATATATGATTTTCACCACTCATCATTTTGTAAATGTGGCTATATTATATTTACTGTCCAACTCTGATACTAGGATGTTAGTGCTATGAGGGCTATTATGTGTGGTCTTCGATGCATCCTCGGTCCCTAGAAGGGGAAACATGATGTCGTCTAACAAAATCTTTAATGGGTCACTGCAGTAGTCAGTGAAAAGTAGAGTTTGTTTCAGACTCCCCTCTGTGTTCTACTTGTCCACAGTGTCATTTTATTATCTGGAAGACAGATGAAACAGGAGTACATTAACTTATAACTTCTGGATCTGGTTGGATGGTATGTAGTAGCCTCACAGACTTATTTAGCAACATCTGTTCAAGGCTTATTTTTCCTTTCTGGTCATCATTATTTAAACATACATATAAGGAAGAACTGATGGCGCCCCACATTTTAAAGTGCAAATAGCATCAACATAGTCATTTAAAATACAACTACTCATAAAGCAAGGTTAGTACTAAATAACCTTTAACAATTCTTAGAACTCATTTTGAATGTGGAAGGTTGCCTCTTTTTTTTTTTTTTTTTTTTTTTAAATTTTATGATGGTCTGTGCTGATAAGACCTCAGTAAAACTATGGAACATCTCCGGCTTGGAAAGCTAGAAAGTGACTGGGGATCATTTGGTTCAGCCTTTTCCATAAAACATGTGAATATAAAAGCTATTCCGGTTCCATATATTTCTTAGGATAGAAATACATTTAGATGTATCTGTGAGAATCATTATGAATACTTTCAGATAATAGACTATCCTTTACATTTTAATGTGAGTGTTTGACCTCACATCCATTCTTTCTCTGTGGGCTTTAGCATCAATTATCACAGGATGGTTAGGGCTAACTTCTAGTTCATAACAAATCTGAAGAATAAGGATGACAAGCTGGTAGTCACGGGCATGCTATTTATGCTTAACAGTAATAGTCGATTTTAAAATATCAACTCCGAAAGCAATTTCACTTGGAATATTCAAATGAGAATAGATTGATGACATGCTCACCATATTTGTATTATAAACTTGAAATGACTTTAAGACCTTATTCTTTACTATTAGGGAAATTTAGTGAATTTTGATAGAGTATGCCTTTGATTCCAGTGTTAGGACTGTGTGTGTGTGTGTGTGTGTGTGTGTGTGTGTGTGTGTGTGTGTGTAAGATGGGAGGATTGCCACCAATTCAAAGCTAGTTGAGCTTGGCCTCAAAACAGACAACAACAGGACTGGCGGTGGTGGCACACGCCTATAATCTCAGCACTCGGGAGGCAGAGGCAGGCAGATCTCTGTGAGTTTGAGGCCAGCCTAGTCTATAAAGGGAGTCCAGGACAGCAAAGACTACACAAAGAAACCTTGTCTCAAAGAAAAAAAAGAAAAAGATAAAGTCTTTGTCCCCAAGTATACTTACAGTACTTTAAAAAAATTAATATTAAAATAATTTAAATAAGAGTAACTGAATTCTGATGTAGACTAATTCAAGTTGCATACTCTTTGCTGATTCAGTATCTATCTTGCACATTTATCACTTTCCTATATTACAAATAGTTCTATAGATGTGGAACTGGCAGGGTATGGTGGTGCACGCCTTTAATCCCAGCACTTGGGAGGCAGAGGCAGGTGGATCTCTTAGTTCAAGGCCAGCCTGGTCTATAGAGTGAGTTCCAGGTCAGCCAAGACTTCACAGAGAAACCCTGTCTTGAACTGACCCCCCATCCCCCTCCCCAAAAAAGGAATGGAATTTAAAAAAGCCTTTGTGTCAGGCCTCTTTAAAACATCAACTCTTTCAGTCTGAGATCCTTCGTGAGTAAAGTGCTATCACACTAATAACATTTATTTTTATCACTTATCAAAGTGTGTGTATGTTTGTGGACCACATATGTGCACGTACCCACACAGACACACACACACAGACACACACAGAGACACACACACACAAACCCCAGTAGATCTCCAGAGCTGACTTACAGGCTGTATAGGAACGGAGCCCCTGTCCTCTAGAAGAGTAGCCAGTTCTCACAACTCTCCACAGCCCCATACAAGTTGTTTTAGATGGAAGAGGAGGAGGAGGAAGAAGAAGAAGAGGAAGAGAAGGAAGAAGAGCACAGACAAAATGGCACAGAACTGTCATGCAACACTGGCAGTGAACCACATGGCAGTAAAATACAAGGACAAATGTGTTGATGATTCAAACAAAGCCTGGAAGTTTCGATCAAGGAATCCTATTTACTGTTCACACCTACACTTCTAAGATGACTCATGCTCTGGAGGGCAGGGGTGGGGTGAGGGGGAAAATAAAGGTATTTACAAACAACTGAAAAAAATGGGTTCACCTACCTTATTATCATACACTCAGAGAAAGCTCGGTGTAACATTGCTGAAGAAGCACCAAACTGTATGAAATATTACTTTGAACTCATGCAATAGGCCAAAAGCAATCACTATAGGGCCCTAGGATCTCAACTGAACTGAGACTAGGAAGCACTGGGTTTTTGTTTGTTTGTCTGGTTGGTTGGTTGGTTGGTTTTCTCAAGACAGGGTTACTCTCTGTATCCTTGGCTGTCCTGGACTCCTTGTAAACCAGGCTGGCCTTGAACTCACAAAGATTGTCTGCCTCTGCCTCCCAGAGTACCAGAATTATAGGCATGTGCCACCACTCCCGGCTGAAGTATTGGAGTAAAGGCAATAAATATACCAGTTGAAGAGGAAGTAGGATACAAAGGAATTACGAATCACAAGAGTGAAGATCAAGAGCAAGTTCAAGGTTCATTGGGTGGAAGGGACAAAAGGATACACATAAGAAGGAGACCAATCAGTCTAGGAGCAGAGGCCTAGGAGGTCCACTCCAGTCTTTCTGGAATCTGTAAGTAAGAAGAGGTTGTGTGCAAGAACCTGACCATGGTGGCTCCAGGCTTGGACTTCCTCATTCCAGAGCTGTGAGAAACAGATTCAGGTTCACTAGACAGGCTGTGGTGGCAGCATGGACAGGTCAATTCAACACTGTTTTCGTGACTATTCTCTAGTGTGGAGTGCATGAGTATTTTTGGAGGACAATTTTGGAGGAGAGGGAGCCTGTACTCACTTCACATTTTCCTCAGAGATTGTATATTTTAAATTAAATCTGACAACATCCAAGTAACATATACTATCAGTAAGATGCACTATAAACAGAAGAAAATATGCTAAGCAGGTAGCAGAGGGGTTGGCTAACTCCAGCGTTACCAGTCATATTGGCACATGAAAAAGTCTCTTATGAAGGGGTTAAAGACGTTTACTGTGGAGTAGAGGGACATCCATCCTAGGGCAGCTATGGCTGTAGGCTGTCTAGTTTCTATGATGACGATGCATATCTATCATGAATGTGGGAATATTAGATATTTTATAAACGTTGCCACATAATTCTTGTTAACACGTAGTCCCAGTCCTTTCACTCTTTTGACCTTGCTTCTGGGGGAAGCATACAGAGCCTTAGACATGATAAACACTTACTTGACCAGTGATCTACACCTTCAGCTTCTACTGAAGTCGATGGTTTTTGTTTCTTTGTTTGGCTGGTTTTTTTGAGACAGGGTTTGTCTGTGTTAGCCTTGGCTGTCCTAGACCCACTTTGTAGACCAGGCTGGCCTTGACCTCACAGTGATCTGCCTGCCTCTGCCTCTACCTCCAGAGTGCTGGGATTAAAGGCGTGTGCCGCCACCCGTGGCCCTTCCTAAAGCTCCATATACTCTAACTTTTGTATTTGGCCTCTGATAGTAACCTTTGTGACTACTGATCACATTTGTTTCTAGTAAGTCTATACATAAGCATGAAACTAGAATTGTAACATTTACACTACAAATTATTAGATCGACTTATTTAGAGCTAGCAGTTCTTGTTTTACTTTTACTCTTAAAAATTCACTGAGTTTGATACTGTGGATTAAGAAGGCTGTTTTTATTTATTTATTTATTTTTTTAGGTTGAATCACTTTATTTACAGTGATTTACAGTTAAATCAGTTAACATTTTCCATTTCCAAGGTTTCGTTTTTATTACAAATATAGGAAAACAGTAGTTGTAGTTTCCTCCCTGTGTTGAGCACCTAACTGTTCCTTTACTAGCTGCTCATGGGCCTGTAACTTTTTAAGGGCTGCTGATACACCCAAATGGGCTTACTAGTTAACCATTTAAAAGGTAGGGCAATTGATATTCTAGCACTCAAGAAGGCTATTTTTAAAAAGTGTTTGTCAAGATTATTTTATTTAAGAACCTTTCTCCAAAATCTGTACTGCTAACTCATCTACTAGAGTATTATTAAATAATTAAAAATATTTACTAAGCATTCCTAAATGACATCTCTTGTAATCAGGATTTTGCCTTTCCCCCACTCCTTTCTTTCTTTTCCTTTTTGTTTTTGTTTTTCCCAAACCAAAACATCACTCTCATCTTTATTACTAAACATGATCATGTTTTTACAGGCTGGTATCCTGTGTGTGACTGCAACATCAGAAGCAACAGAGTGTCTTTTATACAAATTCTTCATTCATGTTATTTTCACTTTCAAATAATTGTGAATAGCAGGACAGAGTAGTGTTTTCAGATACTGACCAGTACAACATTGGCAGTTATAATTAAGATATCCAGAAAGCCTGAAAACAGTTCTGTCAGACAAATAAGTTTATTTTCACTTGTTAAAAAAATAATAATTTAATTGATATATACACATTTACACACAAGAGCAACTAATTTTCAATTCTATTTTCATCTTAAATAAAGGACAACTAGAAGAGCCAATGAAAATTTTGACAAAAATTGGAAGCAAATATAAAAGAAAACAGCGTAGTACATATAAAGCCAAGCATTAAACATGTCTCAGTCTACCATGAATACTGTTGCTTTGTTTCTTAGCCTATATCTGTCTCAATGCATAAAGATTTGAATAAGACAGAATCATTTGGACCAGGTCATTTTTCTTCAATAAAAGAAGCCCTAACTTCTATATTTTATTTATTTTTTCTTTTTAACACAGCCTTGTGTAGCCTAGCCTGGCCTCAAAAATCTCTGTTCCTCTGTTACAGATTTCTAAGACCTGTGATTGCCAGGATACTTAGGCCACAAGTAGCCAGGATATTATTAGAAATAAATTCAATCATTCAGTCCTGGGAGAGATGGTTCAGTGGCTGGGAGTGTGTATTCTCTTGTAGAGGAGCCAGCTTCAGTTCTCAGTGCCTACGTGGCCGCTAGAACTGTGTGACTCCATTTCCAAGGGACGAAAAGAAGCCCTTTCTGACCACTGGCAGCATGGCATGGTGCACATACAGACACTTAGGCACACACACACACACACACACACACACACACACACATGCACACACACATACACACATGCATACATACACACACATGCATACATACACAGACGCATACACATACACACACATGCATACATACCCATGCACACACACACACACACACATGCACACACACATACACACATGCATACACATACACACACATGCATACATACCCATGCACACACACACACACACACAAGCACACACACACACACACACAAACACACACACACACACACACACACACACTGGTAACTAATTAATCCTCTGTCCTGGCTATTGATATTAAATACTTTGTCACCTTCAGTGATAGAAAACTGCTTACTTTGAGGAACTGATTAAATCAATAATTGTAAGGATAAAGCTAAAGTTATTAACAAACAAGCACAATGGCCTCTGCCTACTCAACAAATAAAGCCTACAGTGTCCTCCTAATTGGTTGTGTCTCCCTTCTCTTACAACCTGGTAGATTACTTGGTGACTGTGTGGCTTAAAGCTTAGAATTCGTCCCCTTGATTCTGGATACCAGATTCAACATCAAGGTGTTGGCACGCATGCTTTCTTCCTGTGAGCTGCGAAGGTGGATCCGTTCTGCATTTTTCTTTCCCTTTTGTGATTTTTCTATCAAAGGATTGATTGTTATTATATATTGATGATTGTCGACAGGCAACTTTATATATTCAGTCGATAATGTTGGCCAGATAGACGTTACATCAATATTGCATTAGGAATTATGAAAGGGAGTCGAAGAAGGAAACATCGAGAAAAACTTTCCAGCTGTGCGTGCTTGCATGCAAGGGTAGCCCAGCGCTATGGAGGCAGAAGAGTCTTGAGTGTGAGGTAAGCAGGGAGCGGCTGTGTAGGAAGATTTTTGTCTTAAAAGACACACAAACAAAAGTTTCTTTAACCACAAGAATGTTGTGTAAGGACGACTACAGCAACAAAATACAAGTAGTAAATATTTAAAAGCTAAATTTTGACAGGAATCAAAACTACTGCTGAGGCTTAGGAAAAGAGAATAACAACACAATTTATTAATGTACAGGAGCTCCAGATAAATCAGTAAAGAAATGAGAACCGTTTTACAGCACAGGGTTCAAAAGCTGTGACAAAAGCCCAAAGAAAGATTCATTTATTTTTTATTTTTTATTTTTTGGTTTTTCAACACAGGGTTTCCTCAATGTAGCCTTGATTGTTCTGGACTCACTTTGTAGACCAGGTGAGCCTGGGTTAGTCTCGAACTCTCAGTGATCCTCCTGCCTCTGCCTCCCCAGTGCTGGCATTAAAGGTGTGCGCCACTAACGCCCAGCTAAAGAAAGCCTCTAGTTTCACAATTCGTGGAGTAGCTTGTGATGGAAATCCTTACACCTGTGCAGTCAGGGAGCAGAGCAGGTAGTTCTGCCTCTACCTCGGTGCTCTGTTTATTCAATCTTGTATCCCAGCGCCGCCCGTGCCCCACCCCCCACCCCTCCACCTCCCCACCGCTCTACCCCACCCCCCACCCCCACGCCCATCCCCGCCCCTGTGGTGCCATTCACATGCAGGGTTTGTCTTTTATGCTCAGTTAAACCTCTCTGGAAAGATCCTCACAGACAACCCCAGAGGTATGCCTTCTGGGCGACTCTAAACCCAGTCAAGCTGACACTGAAGGTTAATTATCACGATGCATTTGCTTTATTTTTATTTTTCATCTTTTTTCTTCTGCTGGGGCAACTCATTTGTTGAATGCAAAAGATAACCCAGTGATACCTATATTCATGATAGATAGGTTATTATCTTGAGGCCACAGTCTCTCTTATTCTGTGTGTGTATATATTTATTTATTTGTTTGTTTATTTATTTATTTATTTATTCTTTATGGCCTCACTATGTAGCCCTAGCCAGCTTGGAACTTACTATGTAGATAGACTGACCTCAAACATATAGAGATCTCCCTGACTCTGTTTCTCGGATGCTGGGATTAAAGATAAGCACTACCATGCCCAGTGATTTAGTTTTTGGGTTTTTTTTTTGTTTTTTGTTTTTTTTTTTAATATCTTTTACTATATTCTCTTTGCCTCCCTGGAAGCTATCTTTCTGTGCAGTAGCAAACATCCCGTTGTTTAGATGTGATCTGGAAAAGCATATACTCTTTTGTGGAAGTGATTTCAAGCTTCTCTCATCTGTAGTGTTGAGAGTTCATAGTGCATATTATTCTCTGGGTAACGGTTTTTGAAAGTTCTCATGTTGCTCCGAGATGTCCACAAAGAATTACAGATGTAAATACCATAATGATGGACTTCCTCCCTCTCCCACAGGACACTGAGTTGGTTCCCACAAGTAGCTCTACAGTGAGCACCTTTGTGGGCAGCATGGTCCTAACAGGAAAAGGAGGAGGATGGCACTTGGGCAGTCTGGGGAATGTACCCAGGACTGGCCCACCTCATTTGCATGGTCCTTAGCAAGGTGAAAACCCAAAAATATCTGTTTACATTTTAAGAACTGCAACAGGAGGATAAATAAGTTCAGAGCCTTATTGAATCTCATGCACTACATACACGTTCATGACACTCCCCCTTGGAATCTAGCAAAATTCCAGAAAATGGTTACAATCAGAAACCACTGAAGTTTGAGAAGGAAAGATTAATGTGCAGGTTGTTTTTCATCAACTTGACACAAACTAGAGTCATCTGGGAGGAAGGAGCCTCAACTGAGGTGGTGCCCTCATCATGCTAGCCTGTAGGCATGTTGGCATAGCATTTTCTTTTCTTTTTCTTTTGTCTCTTTTGGTTTTTTGAGACGGGGGTTTCTCTGTGTTGCCTTGACTGTCCTGGACTCGCTTTGTAGACCAGGCTAGCCTCGAACTCACAGCCATCCCCCTGCCTCTGCCTTCCCAGTATTGGGATTAAAGATGTGTGCCACCACCACCCTGCTGGTATACCATTTTCTTAATTGATAGACCTAGCCCACTATGAGTGATGCCAAGCGTGTGTAGGTGGTCCTGCGAGGAATAAGAAAAGTAGCTAAACATGAGCCTAAAGCAAGCCAGTAAGCATCCTTCCTGCATGGCCTCTGTTTCAGTTCCTGCGTCTAGGTTTTTGTCCGAACTTCCTACTCAGACTTCCCTCCATGACATAAACTGTAAGTTGAAATAAACCCTTTCCTTCCCACATTGCTTTTGGGCATAGTGTGTATTCTATAAATAGAATACAAACCAGGAAAATTAATATGATGAAGTGTTACAAATGTGGAGAAAGTAGATTTCTCTGACTTATAAGTCTACATTTTGTACCCAAATCATTCCTGGCATGGTGGTGCATGTCCCAGCAGCGAGGAAGCAGAGGTAAGCAGTTCTCTGTGAGTTCAAGGCCATACTTGGCCTTAAAAAATACTTAGCTTTTTCCCTCAGCAATTTTACTTGAAGGAATTTATTCTGCAGGTGTTATAATCATGCAAAAGGACACTAATTTGAAGTATTGGCTGTAGCATTGTTTCTGTTGCACAACATCAGGAGCAGCGTGGACACCCTCTGTGGAGGACCAGGCTGAAGTAATAACCCAGCCTTTACATAATGCACTTTTCCACCATCTTCATGTGCCTTATAATTGGGGCTGCATTCTTCACTTCCATGCCATGCTTCTAATCTTTAGGAAACTTGGCCTTAGGATACTATTTACAACTGAGAAATGGAAAAATTAATGTAATTCCTAGCCTATAAAAAGATAAAGAATGAACATAGAGTTCCCTACCTCTATAAGATGTAGCTGCCTTTATTAGATGAATTTTTTCTAAGATGATTTATTTTTTATGGAAAAAAGCAAAGCTTTTGGCTACAACCATGTGTATCATTTCACAAACACCGTGTACTCTCTCTGCTTTAAAGCACATAAAATATTTGTACCTCCCAAGATGAAGTGGGACAAAGACCGCTTTTTTGTCTCTCTGTGTAGCCTTGGCTGGACTCACTTTGTAGACCAGGCTAGCCTTGAACTCACAGCAACCTGCCTATCTCTGCCTCCCTGGTGTTGGCATTAAAGACATGCGCCACCATGCTGGGCCCCAAAGACCCCATTTTAATGACCATGCTCTCAAATTTGTTGAACTTTGAACCATGGGCCTAAGTTACTTAGTGCATAGATGGGTGTGTACATACACTTTAGACATAGGATGACTTGGGAGGAAGAGAGCCATGGGTAAAGCAGGCAACTTTCATCTCTGCCAATAGATGGTGTTGGTCACATGGCACCAAGCCTCTCTGAGTAAATGCTCGCCAAAGAATAGAGATGGGAAGGATGATGACTTCATAGGCACAGTGCCATCCCATGCACTTAAAATAATTCAATTTCAGAACCAATCATGACGGAACAATGAGGTTCTCAAAAATTAAGGGAGGAAGAGATGGGGGAGAGAGAGGAATAGGTGTGGGGGAGAGAGAGAATTCAGTAGTTGCATGTAGTATGGCAAAGGAAATGCAGTGTTCTTGCCTTAGAGGGTAAGGTGGTAATTGTCTGCCATGAGTAGGCGAGACCAACATGAGGAAGAACGGAATTCAGATTTTTTTTTTTTAAAGATAGAAAACTCAGGCTTGTTGACTAACCAGACATGCCGGAGAACTGAAAAACAGAAGCAGTGACCGACTGCGGGCACTGCCTTCCAGAAAGCGTCTCCACACCCTCAATGTCTGCTTGTGAGAATTACACCTGCGTTCTTCATTTCTATGGCCTGATTTTCATCCTTAGGAAAGTAGGCCTTAGGGTACTACTTGTGATTCTAAAATGGAATAAGTAATGATTTAATTCCCAGCCAGTAAAGGGCAATCCAAATGACAGGCTCCTCCATTTCCCCAGGGCTAGTTTTTAACCTGGGACAGAAATAAGCCGCATGTATTAAATCAATACAATCACTCACAGCTTAAAAAAAAAAAAAAAAGGCATTGCTTTGCTGAGTGCATTATACCAACCACTCCTCTTTCTTAATGGCTTACTTCCTTCAGATGGGATAAGCCTAACTGCATCTCAGTGGCAAGCCAACTCCATGCCTGGAGCAAGGCCCCCAAAAATGCTTCTGCAACAATTTAAGCCCAGGTCTGTTCCACTGACGGCGGTCAGGATTGTCAAAGACACTGTGTAGAATTTCAAGATTCCATGTCACTCCTGTGCTTTCTATCCCTGTCTCTCGGGGACAATCTCTGTGAGCCAGAGAAACCGTGAGTGGGTGCCCACCCTCAGGCACAGTCCCGTCAGCCTTGTGATCTTTGCATGCTTGGTCACACAGATAGCAAAACCATTGCCTGCTGCAGCAGTGCTGGCTCTACTCTGGACCCTCAGGGGCACATTCTCAATATTCTCCCCATTAGCTCCCGAATCATCACTTTTCTCTTCAACCATTCATAGGGTTAGAGCAATACAAGTTCTTGTAATTTCTTTCTTTTTTTCCATTTGCTTTGTAGATGACACTGCCTTTGACTTTGAGGTAATCCATCCTCCCCACTTCAGCCTCCCATGTGCTGGGTTTACAAGTGGGTGCCGTACCCTCCAGCTCCTTATTTTTCACACACAAAAAAAAACCTGTGGAATTGAATTATGACAATGTCACATGTGAATAATGCGCTTTGCTTTCTCTGTCACACACACAGAGCCAATCTGGATTGCATACATTAAAGAAAGTATGATATTCTCAAAATTCTCTCTCTCTCTCTCTCTCTCTCTCTCTCTCTCTCTCTCTCTCTCTGTCCTTCTCTCTCTCCTCTTCTCTTACATTTCTGGCTTACAAACTAATAAGCAAATGCTAATAAATGAGTGTTTTAAAATGAGCCGGCAAACAGAACAGAGAGGCAAGACAAGGAAGCAGTGGCCGTCCTCACAGGCCTGGAACAGCACTGGAAAGTCAGGCCTTTCAGCAGTGGTATTTCAAAGCACATTTCTGCCCCATTTCTCTCATTTCAAAGAACAAACTATGTTCCAAGTAAAATGCTTTGACCTTGTTCCCTCACAGGTTGCTTGAGATTGGAGTGTAGATTTTTTTTCCAGTTCTCTAACACCTTATTTTTTTTCATTATTTGTGATTCTATAACTCATTTACTTTTAATGCTGCTGTTTACGCCCCCCCCCCCCACTCAAATTTCCTCAGGAACACTTTCAGTGCATAAATGCTTACAGTATTTCGGTGGCTGCTTATAATTTTTCTGTATCTGCACTCAACTATTCTTAATGTGTAACACCCTGAGTTACAAAGCAGTATTTCAGGCGGACAGTGGCTCAGACGCTGGACACAGTAGTGACCAGGTTCCAATCCTCCCCCTTCTAGCCTCCTCAGCGTCACCGTTTGTTGAGTTGCTGTAAATTGCTTCACTAGGATGGAGTCCACTTGGCAGCTTACTCACCAAGCCTCGAATATAGCAACCACTAGTGTAGCTTTTATTTTATCTTATTTTTCCTTGGATCTTCCTTGGCTAGTCATAGGTCATTCAAAACTGTTGGAATTTTCCTTCCAGAAGAAAAAAGACCAGTGATGCCCAAATCCATATTCTTTGATGACCTGCAAAGACATACTTACAATGAAGACTATTTCCACGAAGTCATTTCTTTCGATTACTTTATCCTTATATATCCTGGTTTTGTCTTTGGCAATACTCCTTTCCATGGAAACCAAGCGAAGGTTCAGACTCATCCTATGAACTGAAAGAGATCCTGAGACTGAAATTTCACACACGAAGCAGGGACCATTTAGAAAATCCAGGTCACTTGACCAGGCTAAGTAATGCTTCCCTTCCCAGTTGTGGGGTCAGTATGACAGCTCACTCTTCTAATAACTTCAGTCACTGTCATAGTTTCAAATCCCTGATGCCTAGTCTCAATCGCTAAAAATTTCCATCATGTAATGTGTGATTATTTAAAATAATTAACGAAGCCGTGTGTGGTGGCACACGCCTTTAATCCCAGGATTTGGGAGGCAGAGGCAGGCAGAGCTCTGTGAATTCGAGGCCAGCCTGGTCTACAAAGTGAATCCAGGACAGCCACGGCTACACAAAAAAATCGTGTCGTGAAAAAAAAATCACACACACACACACACACACACACACACACACACACACACACACACATGATCGCTGGTGATCATGCAATTCTATACAGAATACAAAATCTTCACTTGCGTCCTTTGCCAAGGACAAAACAAAATAAAACAGTAACAAAAACCTCATAAAGTTTAACAAACCTTAGAACAGTGAGAATTTTTTAAAATGGTCATGTTTGTCAATATTTAACAATCATTGAATTCAGAATTCTGTACCATGATCAAAGATACTAAAACTCTTCCTCAAGATCTAGTGACCCGCAAAAATATCTCCAAATACAATGCTTAAAAGTGAGATAAGTACAAGGATAATAAAAAAAAAAATCTGTTAATTTTTTTGGTTTTTGAGTATATAAATATATGAATAAAAAGTTAACGACACAAACAGGAAAAATTCCTAATATAGTATAAGAGAAAAACCACTAGCAAGCATGTCTGCATTGGTGGTTCAGTGGTAGAATTCTCGCCTGCCACGCGGGAGGCCCGGGTTCGATTCCCGGCCAATGCAACCTACCTTTTTTCTTGGCACAGGTCTTGTTTTTCTAAAATACATCGATTTGAAATGGAACTACAAATTTTCCTTTCTGAACTTTTTATTTCACTTGTTTCTCCATTAATCATTTGAACCGATTTTCCAGTTTGCAGATATTTTTCCCAGCCTTTTTGTTTGTTTTGTTTTTCGCTGTTCCAATTGTGAGCAAAAAGTACAAATATAACTAGTAAAAACCCAAAGACACTTGTCTTTTGTCTTTTGGGGAGGAAGAAAAAAAGCGTAGGCTGTTTGGAGATGCCGGGGATTGAACCCGGGACCTCACACATGCGAAGCGCGCGCTCTACCACTGAGCTACATCCCCCAGCCGTTAGTCAGAGCCTTCTGGTACGTACTTATTCAGTGATCTGAGCGCTACTCTACCGACTGGACTACGTCTTCTGCTTGACTTTACTACAAGTTTCTTTCTTGGCACTCCCATCTCAAGCTGTGTTCCTGGTACATCTGGACTAACCCCGTGCAGGGATCCGGAAGCTAAAAGAGCTGCCAGCTGAAAGTCGCCGCGGGGACCCGCCAGCGTTCAGCCGGTGCCAGGAACCTTGAACCGCCATAGGGGCGGGACCGTGGCCCGCCCAGTTCCTGCCGGAGGACAACTCTGTGTGCCTACTGCGCAGGCGCTGGACCCCTTGAGTCTAGTGGCATAGGCGCTGAGCTGTTTCTTCAGCTAGGTTACAGACTCAGACCTCTACCGGGAGGTCAAGTCCGCCAGCGTGGGTGGAAAAGGAACTGTGGGCATCACTCACGTGACCCAAGAGACCTGTCCTGTTGCTGCACATACCTGTCTCTGCATTGAAAAGTTTTATGGATTTATCAGGTATTCTGCATCTTTGGAAACCCCCTAAGTCTTAGGAAAATCACGTCAAATTTGTGGTTTACCCAGTGACTTAAACATTTCTGCTTTGCCGGTAGGGAGATCAAATACCTGTCGACGTTTTAGAGGGAGGTTACCGCCAACTCTTGCAGCTGAAAATGCTTTTGCTATTTGCTCTTCCTTTGTATGAAGCTCAAACTGAAGCAAAAATGATTCTGCCCCCACTTTTGGTGCCTTAGTTGTGTATAAATGTCAGGGTGGAGGATTCACTCCTTTGATACTTACACCTTGGGCCAATCGGACTGATTGATAGATGTGTAACTAGTTGATTGATACACTTAGAGCTCTTTCAATGCCTCCGGTTTTCCCTGACCTAATCCTGCCTCAGCCCTAAAGTTTCAGCTGATTAGGAGGAAAGCTAGATGATTCAACGGGGCTCTGAGTGAAATGAGTGAGCTCTGTGTTCCTTCTGGGTGCATTTAAAACGGATTCCATTCCAGCGGGACTGAGTGGTAGAAACTTCAGACACCAACTGATGTAGGCGTAGCGGTATCAGCTTATTTCCATTTAACCTGTAAGGCTGAGGTCAAAAAGCTGTGGCAGAGTGAGGGACTAACCTCTCCTAGCCCTTGGCTTGTGCAGAGGTCAGCCCTGCAGAAGACAGAGCTGAGCGCTGAACCGTCAAAGTCACTTGGTAAACCACACGCTTCGTAATCATTTTCTTCATTAAGAGTAAGTATACGGCTGTTTTGCTCCCGACGATTTCAACAACTGATTTTGTTTTTAACTAGAAAAAAGTCACGCTCGGATCTAATTCAGCCAATAATTAAAAAGAAGGGACTGGCGGGATCCAGTGGACAGTTATCAGGGAGGTTTGATACCTAAGGACATCCCCACAATCCTTTCTAAGGCGCTAGAACACGCATTCGAGTCGTCTTTCTTTCTCCTCCCCCCCCTTTTATTCTTCTCTCATATATTACATCTTAACCACAGTTTCCCCTCCCTCCCCTCCCACAACCCCTCCCTCAGATCCACCCCCACCCCCCCACCCCCACCTCTGGCTCCCCTCAGGAAAGAGCAGGCCTCCCAGGCAAACCAACCAAACTCACCATTACAAGATACAGCAAGACTGACACATACACCATCACATCAAGGCTGGACACGGAAGCTCAGTAGGAGGAAAAGAGTCCCACAAGTAGTCCTACTGTTAGGATTCCCACAAGAGTAACACAGGAACACACATTTCTTTGTTTGATTGTCTGGGTATTTTTTGTGATGTTGTTGTTTCGAGACAGGGTTTCTCTGTGTAGCCTTGACTGTCCTGGACTCACTTTGTAGACCAGGCTGCCCTCGAACCCACAAAGATCCACCTGCACACATGGCTTAAGCTGATTCTCAATCAGAAATTGGAGACAAATGCTAAACCCTAAAGGTTTTCACCAGGTAAACGGGGGGGTGGGGGGTGGGGGTGGGGGGGGGGGAAGGATGCAAGCTCTGCTGGCGATTCCTTTCCTCATACTATGGCTGATTTTGCTACCACCTGAAGCTTTCCCCTTCTCCCCTTCTCGGGCAATTTGAGACCAAGGAAGCCTTATCATTTTTTTTTTTAAAGACAGAGTTTCTCTGTGTAGCCTATTGTAGCCTTGGCTATGGTAGATCAGGCTGTCCTAGAACTCACAGAGATCCACCTGCCTCTGCCTCCCTAGTGCTGGCATTAAAGGCATGTGCCAACACACCAAGCCCGGAAGCCTTATCTTAAATGCTTCTCCCTACAGTCTACAGATGCAAAGCCCATGGAGATTCACCTGATAAAGCAAATGAGCCTGGGCTCTACAGCCAGCAGAGGCCAAGAAGTGTGTTGTTGGCCTGACTTAGTGCTATCCAGCTTGAACCTACTGGACTATTTTACTACTGTGGTTGACAGAGAGATAAAACAGAGTGAGTCCAGGACAGCCAAAGCTACACAGAGAAACCTTGTCTTGAAAAACCAAAAAATAAAAATAAAAATCTAAAAAAAAAAAAAAAAAAAAAGACAGAGAAATAAATTTTTTAAAAAAGGAGGCATATTTCAGAAAACTCCTTAGATCACATTTATTTTGTGTGCAGATAAAACTGCCTTGGCAGGCTCAAAGGTTTGAAAAGCTGACTAAATATCCCTACCTATGGAAATGAAAAAAAAAAAATCAAATCA
Source organism: Acomys minous (assembly GCF_964271855.1). NCBI lineage: Eukaryota > Metazoa > Chordata > Mammalia > Rodentia > Muridae > Acomys > Acomys minous. Next base: position 92,765,099 of record NC_140491.1, on the reverse strand, counting down.
ACCAACCATCCACAACAACAAAACCAGACCAATTTATGTTTTGTGCTCCTTACATTCCTTTTGGTTGGAGAAAAATGTCTTCTATTCCTAGATTTCTTCTTATCGTACATTTTGACATTCAGATGTATATCCACACATGTGTATGTGTTCACACCATTCACAATGCTACCCCGAGCTCTTCCCCAGACCGCTGCTACTGTAGCCTGAGCTGTTCTACCACTGAACTGAGATGCATTCCTAGCCCTCTTCTCATTTTATTATTTCCGGAAGAGGGTCTCACTAAGTTGCCCAGGATGGCTATCAACTTTACAGCTCAGACAGACCTTGAAGTTTCTTTGTTTGTTTGTTTGTTTGTTTGTTTTTTGTTTTTATTGTTGTAGTTTGAGACAAGATTTCTTTGTGTAGCCTACTCACGTTGTAGATCAGGCTGGCCTCCAACTCACAGAGATTCTCCTGCCTCTGCCTCGATGCGTGTTGGAATTACAGGCCTGTGCCACCTTGAACTTTTAATTCCCCTGCCTCAGCCTCCCAAAGAGCCAGAATCTCGCACGGTGTTTACTTATCTCAGTTCTTAGCACTCTGCCAGCCATTGGACATCCCTCCCTCGGGGTCAGCTGCAAGTTAAGTTGTGCATTCTCAGCCCAGGAAGTGGATTTACTCCTTACTCCCAATTGTGCCTTCGAATCACTAGGACAGCTTTGGGAAAAACAAACACAAAAAATCAAAAACCCTCTTGTTTGTTTGAGCCCAAACCTGGACCAACTGAGTCAAAGTCTCTAAAGGGGAGTGCAGCAGCGGTCTCTTTTAAGTTGTGTGTGTGTTCATGCACACATGCCTATATCTGATAAAGGTTCTGGGTATAATGTGATAACTTGGTAGATATCCTACACATCATGGAATGACTGCAGTTTAATTAACATTTCCATCAAAGCTTTTGTCATGCTTTGGATTCCCCACAACTTGCTCATTTTGTAACTAAAAAAAAAAAAAAAAAAAAAATTGCACCCGGTGTTCAAGTTTCTCTGTTTTCCTCACAGCAGTATTTTTTTTTTTTTAAATTTGTTTTTTTCAGATGCTTGCCCTGGGTAGCTAAGGCCCAAAGTCGAAGGTTTCCGGGTCAACAAGAGAAGCCTAACCCTAAGTGGGTGGCTCTCAACCTTGCCACATATTAGGCTCTCTAGGAAGGCTGTAGAACTAGACATCCCCAAGTGCTCTAATTTCATAGGCTTAGGGTGGCCTGGGTATGGGATGTTTGAAAGACTTCCAGGTAAGCCTAATGTGCGCCAAGGTAGAGTATCATTGCACCAAAGTGAATACTTTCTCAAGTTCTTCACTTGGTGCGAATGTCTGAGGCTGCCATAATCTGAAAAGTGGAAGGCTCGTTGCCCAGCACTCCCCCACAGGAGCTCAGGAATTAGTGTTGCCAGAGGATGGAGCTGACTCATTCCAATTTCTCTTCCTTATTTTCCTTAATGCAAAATCAAACTGGTGGAGGCAGGTGTCTTCGTGCTAAAAATGAGCATTTCTTGTCCTCGTCCTCGGTGTTCTTTACCCCCACATTCTTATGAATGGATTCCTGAAGTGGGGGTGACCCTGCTGATGTGCTGCCAACTTCAAGTCTTAAGATGGGGCTAGGAGGTGGGTGGGAGGGGTGTATCTTGTGCTTGGCACCCAGTATGCTTGGTGCTTGTAACTTCTTCTGTTAAAATCCTAATTGCTTCATTCAAGCAGTCTTCCTGGCACACTATTTTGTTCCTTGGGGGTCATAACTGTTAGCAATTCCTCATCACCACAGTTAATTATCATTAATAATAATCTGAGGCCCCAGAAAGATCCTGATTACATTTATTACAGAGAAACTTAATAAACATTACTCTTTTCAATACGTATCCCAAAGTGAAAAATTATAGTGATTATAATTTACATGTAGAGTCAGAAATATTCATCTAACAGTAAGCTTAGATCTTACATGTAAAGTTGCCGATTTTACCATTTAAGTTCTAGTTACAAATAGCTTAAAACGGAAGGAGGGACGTATTTAAGAGGAGAGAGATTTTAGAAAATTATCACACATCTGGAAAGTATCAATGGACAGTCAGTCTTAAGGATGGTTATTTTAAGATCAGAAGGACTAAAATAATAACTACCTCAGTGTACCATGAAAGGTTTTTTTTTTTTTTTTTTTTTTTTCCTGATTTCAAATGGCCTGTTGAACCATGGGAATTTCTGTGGTCTCGACATCCCATCATTAGAAATGGAGTTCATGGCTTCTTATGGTTGTCTCTGATGGCTATCTCCCAAGGTTAGGTGGTGTGTGTGTGTGTGTGTGTGTGTGTGTGTGTGTGTATGTTTCTATATAAATTTCTCATAGCAGTAAGCACTGCTGGGCTCTCTGCATGCCTGTGATGTGTGCTGCCTTACAGTTCAATGAGGACAGTGGTTAAAAAAAAATGCCTAGGGGTAAATGGACACATGGGATTCTACCAGAGGGATAAATGTATTAGGCAGCTGAGCTACGTGATGGCTACACAACTTAATAGACATTCTAGAAGTCAAACAATTGCAAGTGGACAACGTGGAATTTGTAAGAAAGGGAAGCATGTAAAGGATGCATGTGTTAACAGTAGCACAGAATACTGTGGGAAGTTACTCGCGCACACAGTGTGTTTCCTGTAGATAGAAAAAAGTCAAAGGATGATGCACGGAAGATGGAAAATGGATGGTGACAATCATTTCCCATGAATGCACATCTTTGGCATAGATAGGAAATTATGGCTCAGATGGCACCTTACCATGAACTGCCACAGTGAGTGAGTAATACCTGCGTAGGCTGCTGAATTGAGCCAAGGGGACCCCAGGAGTAAATTGCAGCATAACAGAAACATAGAAATTGCCCCTGTTTACAAATATAGATAAGCTGAAAGCAAAACTGTATCCAACATTACCTCACTCTTGGGCTTGTACCCCAAGGTTGTACCTTCCTATGCTGTTGGTCCCTAACATCTGCTCCCCATTCTATGACAGGAGATATTTTTACCTATAGCTGGTCTCATGGCTACAGGGAACAGCACTATCCCAAGGCAGGCAGGTCTTCTTCCAAAGATACACTCCAGAGACTGTGAACCTCTCTCCCTTGGTATTCTAGGACCCTAAACCTGATCTAATTCAAGCTGCACAGTGAATGTTGAAGAAGAAAGACGGCTCATTACTAGCCCTGAGCTGGCTGCAACAGGATTCCAATGGGTGATAATATACGCAAGTGCAGGCTTCTCTCTCTCTCCCTCCCCGCCTCTCTCCCCCTCCCTCTCCCTCCCTCCCTTCCTCTCTCTTTGCTTCTCCCTCCCCTTCCCTCTTACTTCCTTTTTCTCCCCCACCTCTCTCCCATTTCTCCCCCCTCTCCCTTAAATTCTAATTTATTTAAAAAAAAAAAACTTGTCATGATTCTCCCTGGGCCAAAGTAAACACACAGACAAATGTGGCTTATGTGACTCAACAGACACAAGCATTTGAAGCAGTGTTAGTTGCTTTTATAAGTCAAGGAGAGGGAGGGAGCTCTGAACGCTGCTATCATGTTTGGTGCAGACAAGCTCACCAGCAGCCAGCAATTTCATTTTTGTTAACTCTAGGCAAAGGACATATCTACTACCTTTTTGCTTGCTTATCATCCTGTGGAAAGGAAGCAAGCACAGTGTGTGCTGTAATGAAATAAGCTTCCTCTGCACCACCTCTTCTTTTCTACTTGTTTGTAACTTACAGGCAAAGTAAGAGGGAAAGAGGGACCACAGCTTTTTAACTGAATTCAGAAGTTTACTTCCCCAAAGATGGGGCATCAGATTGCTCTCTACCCCTTCCTTCCTTCCTTCCTTCCTTCCTTCCTTCCTTCCTTCCTTCTTTCCTCCTTCCTTTCTTTTGGTTGTTTTTTGAAGACAGAATCTCTCTACATAGCTCTGGCTGTCCTAGAGCTCACTACATAGACCAGGCTGTCCTTGAACTCAGAGACCCATCTGCCTCTGCCTTTTGAATGATAAGATTAAAGGCATGTGCCACTATGCCTAGCTTCTCTTCCACTTACACACTCTTTCCTTCCTTCCTTCCTTCCTTCCTTCCTTCCTTCTTTCCTTCCTTTCTTCCTTCCTTTCAACTGTTTATTGATTCTTTGTGAATTTCACATCATGCACCTCAACCCCACTCATCTCCCCATCCCTTCATATCTACCCTCTGCCCTTGCAATCTTCCTTCCCTCTCAAAACCCAACAAAACAAAAAACAGCAGCATCATGTCATGGAAGCTGTAGTGTGTTGCAGCGTGTCTCACACCATATCCCTTTGTCCACACTTCTTTACTTGCAAATGATCATTGCAATGAGCCATCGGTCTGGTTCCAGGCCTGTGCCTTCTGCTACATTAACAATACTGGACTCTTCTCACATATCCTGTTGTTGCCTTGTGTCATGGAGATCCCACAGCTTTGAATCTGCAGAACTGATCTCTTCACACACACTCTAGTTGTTCATAGATGGGGTGGATGTTGGGATGGGCCATCTCAAAGTCCTGGATCTGGGCCTGCCAGCTCTCCCTTACCCACACCCATGCCCACACCCACACCCACATCGCCAGGGTGAGCTCTCCAGCACTGCCCCAGCTAGCTCACCCAGTGTCGAAGCCAGCAAGGCACAGGGCCAACTCTCCCGCTCTTATGGCCTCAGAGCAGCTTACAAACCCCTTTACTAACAGGACCACCTCTATTGTGATGCCCAGACGAGGTGTAGGGTGCTTTCCTGAGTGCTACAGCCAGTAAGGGGTGAGGGCTAGCTCTCCTGCTTTCATGTCCACTCTGCCCAGGCTAGGACTGGGGCCAGTTCTCCAGCCTTCCATAGGCATCGAGGGATTGAGAGGAAGGGAGCATCTCTTCAGAGACCTCACACCACTGTCACTGTTTGATCAGTGAGGGGCAGAACCAACTCTCCCACTCATGCCCTTGGGGTAGGCTCACTCTGGAAACAAGAGCCAGCTTTACTGTGCTTCCTGGGCAAAGTAGGTGGCTGCTCTCCTGACTGCTGCAGCCAGTGAGGGGCATAGCTGGCTCTGCACAGGCAGCAGCCCAGCCCAGGAACTTCCACAGGGCCTTTGGTGGTAACAGACTCCTGCTGCAGGGCCACGGACCCAGATATGACCCTTAGTGACAGCATGGGCCTGGACCTCACCACAGCCTCAGATGGCATGGCTGGATATATTCACATCAGGCTGTTTCTCACTACCCTGTCTCCAGCTCTGCCCCTCTTTGTTGTGCATACCCCGTCTGCTTCTCTTTCTCTTCCATCTCTCCCCCACTTACTTGCCCATCTTAGTGGCTCCCAGGGCCTTTTGGTGTCTGGGGTCCTCTCAGGAGTACTAAGCCCCATCCATGCCATGTGGTACCTGGCAGGGATCATCTCAGGCTTACTCTGTCCTCCAGGCCCCACTCTTTTTCTTTATATGTTTATTCATCTGTGTTTGTGTGGGTGCATGTGTATCCCCTAGAGCTGGAATTAAGGTGGCTGTCAGCTACCCCACATATGGGTGCTGGGATCCAGTGCTCCCAACCATGAATCATCTTCCTAACCCCATATTCATGTTTTCTCTGCCTCTCTGTCTCTGTCTCTGTCTCTGTCTCTGTCTCTGTCTCTCTCTCTCTCTCTCTCTCTTTCCTGCTTAATGGTGGAGATTGAAGTGAGGCACTGTACATCCTAGGCAAACACTCTACCACGGGCCTGTATCCCCAGGTACTAAGTTCTTTTATTATTTTTAACATTTATTTATTTTATGAAGCTCTAGTTCCAAGGAATTCAATGTCTCTGGCTTCTGTAGGCACCTGCATATAGATAGACATATAAAAAACTAAAATAAGATAAATCTTTTTAAAAGGAACATTTTACTAAGTATGTTAGCTCACTGTTGTAATCACGGTCCTTGGGAAGCTGAGGCAAGAGGAGCACCATGAGTTTGAGGTCAGGAAGCCAGCCTAATCTGCATCATGAGTTCCAGGCCAGCCTGGACTGAAAACCGAGACTCTGCTTTGAAAACAATAATACAACTGCAAATATTGTATAGAATCTCAGGGGAAGGGGAAATTCCAAAATCAGATTACATATATAATTACATAAAATAACTAAACATAATTAATATATACATATAAACATATATATACATAATACACACATATATGTGTGTACACACACACACACACACACACACACACACACACACACACCTTAAAAACCACTGGACAAATTTACTTAATGCAAAACATTTCTAATACCAAGCACCAAATATTAATTGATTAAGAATATAATAGAAATGGGAATTATGAGAAAAGGTAGTATCTAGTTTTCTGGCTTGAACAATTACATGCAAAGTGCTAAAGAAAAAAGAAAGCATTCAAAGGAATATATGTTTTATTTCTGCTTTTTTTGTTCTTTTTTCTTTTTTTTCCCGAGACAAGGTTTCTCTGTGTAATAGTCCTGGCTGTCCTAGACTCGCTTTGTAGACCAGGCTGGCCTCGAACTCACAGCTATCCACTTGCCTCTGCCTCCTGAGTGCTGGGATTAAAGATGTGTGCCACCACTGCCCAGCTTCTGCTTTTGTTTTTTCAAGCAGGACATGACTATGTGGCATAGGCTGCCCGTGAGCAGGTGATGCTCCTGCCTCAGCCTCCAAGTGCTTAGATTACAGGCGTGTGCTACTCTATCCAGCTGACAAAGAGTTTTAGTGGTAGTCATTAACTCTATTTCTATTTTGTTCAATTTGGAATATACCCATCTGCCTCACAGATGAGCTTAAAGTGATACTAACACATCTTTGGAGACAAGAAGAAGGGTAAGGCATTGAAATATGTATATGGATGGACTCGGGTCAATCAGGCTTGGTGATATATGCCTAAAACTGCAGTACTCAAAAGCAGGAGGATACTGAATTCCAGCCAGACTAGCCAGGGACACTGCTACTGAAAGACTCTACTATGAGAAAACAAAGTCATAAAACTGGAAGACAGCATTTGAGAAGGACATAAAGAACAAGACAGAAAGGAATAGGGAACCCAAGTATCAGGAAAGAATGAAAAGGACAAGCTCTTGGCATAGGAGAAATCCAGACCATCTCAGAGATTCCGGTGGAAAGAGTAGGCTTTGAAAAGGTGAGTAAGGGTGGAGATTGGAATCAATGGGCTAGAGTACTGGCCTAGCATACAAGAGACCCTAAATATAGACTTCTGAACTGCAAAGGGAAGAAAATTTAAACTTCAAAAAGCTGCTTGCTGAGGCATCAGGTAGCAAACTCCAGACTTAATGTTTCCATTAGAGTGAGGTAATGGTTATTTCACTGTAAAATTGAGTGCCAATTCTTCTAATAAGTTCTATGCAATTTATAGTGGTTCTTCCTGGGACAATTCCCTGTCTTTCTTTTGCTAAAACATCTGCTTTATGTCCTCTACCTTTTAATACCTACCTCAAAGAAATTTCCTTTGAAGCAAATTCATCTGGAAGAAAGAGAGGACAAGTGGATACCTTTAAATCACCAAGACTGTCACAAATAGGAAAGATTCTTTCTACTATTTTAATCTCCCCCCAATAACATTTATTCATTTGCTCAGTAAATAGATCTCTATTGAAGACCTATCATATGCTAAGCTCTTTGTTAAAGTGTGGTATCACACAGCACACAGTGCCATTCCTGACCTGACTACATGTAAGGTCAAAGGATTAACAGTCAAATGCGAAAGAATTTTGTGAGAGATGAATGTGGTAGTGTAAACCAGCATATACGTATAGTCCAAGCACTTGGGAGGCTGAAGCAGGAGGTTGGCCATGAGTTTAAGGCCATCTAGTACTATGTAGGAAGACCATGTCTTCAAAATCAATCAACCAACCAACCAACCAACCAACCAACCAATGAATCAATCAACAGTAAACAGACAAATTAATAAATTACAAAGAAGTCATCAAAAGTACAGAAGAGATATGGCTTGAAGATCTAAGGGCTCTACATGAGCACACAAGGAAAACTTGGTCCATACTTAAAGCATCTGGAAGAGTCTGGTGGTGCAAAGTGTAAATAGCAGTTACACATTGCAGATAAGCAGGGAGATGGAAAGATTAAATGGAAGGAGCAGAATAGACAATGACTCAGAAGCCAAAACAATGATGATGCCTTTAAGGAAGAAAAGAAATCATGTGCATGGGCATGTATGTGCGTGATCATACCAGTGTGTACTGTAGTGTGGACTATGGAGAGCAAGAGGTGGGACAGAGAAACAGGCAAGATCCAGCTTATGTAGGGCTTTGTGAATACACAGAGCCCAGAGAGCCTGGGCAAACCTGATGACCTGGGTTGATTCCTGGAGTCTACACGGTGAAGTCTCATCCAGACAAGTTGTTCTCTGACATCTACAAGTGGCATATGTTGGATGTACACATGTTCACACACACACACACACACACACACACACACACACACACTCACACACACACACACACACACACTAAATAGATAAATGTAAACAAAAATAAAACCAGCAAAGACCATTTCAGCTGTAATGTATTGAATGAATAGAAAGGCAACCAACAGAAATCAAGAAGACCACTGGAGGCCTTAAAAAGGATGTATTTATTTCTAATTTATGTATATGAGTGTTTTGTCTACATATGTGTCCATGATGTATGTAAGTTCAACTCTGGTATGGTTGGTGCCCATGGGCATCAGAAAAAGAAGGCCTTGGATTCCCTGGGACCAGAGTTACAGGTGATTGTGAGCTGCCAGGTTCTCTGGAAGAGCAGCCAGTGCTCTTAACCACAGAGCGATCTCTTCAATCCCAACTGGAAACTTCTTGGAATCCAGTGAAGAGTCCATTTTGAGAAAAATCATTGATTTAGAGAGCTTATGCTTTCCATTATGGTGACAGGTAGCAGCATATGCATAAAGTCATATAATGAATATATATGGAAATGCCAATATTGTTCATATTTGCATTAAATAGACTATATTATTAAATTTACTACCTAATAATTATTCTATTATCTTGATAACACAATATATATATATATATATATATATATATATATATATATATATATATACAGAAAATTAAACAAAATCTACATGTGTGGTTCACAATGTATTTCTTCCGGATGGCACAAGTTTGGAGCTTCACAGTAGAGATAGAAAAAGTCTAGGAATAAAGAGATAGAAAGTGGGTTTGGCAGAACTCACATATCAACTGGGTGCATGGGGAAAAGGAAGAGGAGGGAATAAAGGGACTCTCAAGGTTCACACTTGAGCATGTCCATAAAGATAGAGGGTACTCCAGGAACCTTCGGGGAAGAAACTCTTTGTTCTGCGATGAAGATGAGAGATGTGAATCATCGCAAAAGGCAAGGGGTTTGAAGGTATCAGACAGAGGAGCTCTGACCATCTATAAAACACCCCTCAACAAGAAAGAAAACATAAAAAAAAAAATCATAGCATAAGAAAGGCAGCAAGATAGTTCTGGGCAAAGTTTGTTAAACACAATGGAACACAGTTGCTGTGTGAAAAAGCTTTTCTTTAGAGAAAGCAGGAGGGTGGGTGAGAGGGAGGGAGGGAGGGAGGGAGAGAGATAGAGAGGCAGAGAGAGAGAGAGAGGGTGGGTGAGAGGGAAGGAGGGAGGGAGGGAGGGAGAGAGATAGAGAGGCAGAGAGAGAGAGAGAGACAGACAGAGAATGGGAGAGGGGTTAACGCTGAGAGAAGTTGATTTATAACATATTACCCATCCAATAAGTACTACTTTCTCTTAACAGCTCACATAGAAATCAACACATGATTCTACATTGTAATGTCATATTCGAATCATATTCTATTCCTCTCTCCACAAATACATAGAAATTGGTTCGTCTTTCTCTCAACACACACACACACACACACACACACACACACACACACACACACGCATGTGCTCCTGCACAGAAACATGCTCATTCCTCCCCACTAACATATATGAATCCAGATTTTCAGACAAAAATATTCCTGAAGATTTAGGTGGAATTTATCAAGTAGTGCATTTTTCTTGGTCGTTGCAGACGGCGAGAAGATGGTCTTGCAACCCTAACAAAAGAGCTTCAGAAGCGTGCTCAAACACTCTCTCTAAAGGTTCAAGGCCAGCCATGCCCATGCAGAAGGAGAACTTTTAGCAATGGATTTTGATAGTGACAACTGCTGAACTAGGAGTCAGGTGACCTGGTTTCTAATCAGATTGTGTGGCTATCATTTAGGATTTGGGAGACAAGACACTTACCTTTGCCGAATCGCCCTGCCTTCCCATCTGTAGGAGACAGATGGCTTAAACAGCTCTTCAAATGTCACAGGTCTTTGTGAGGATTCAGTAGAAAAATGTACAGGAAAGTCCTTTGCAGCCAGTGAAATGCACGTACAACTCATTACGTGACCGGCGCTCTTGCCTCCCCTCTGGTGAAGATGTTTTCTTTTGTTTTGACACAAAGTTTGACATTGTAGTCCAGGATGGCTTTGTACTAGCAGCAATCCCCCTGCCTTTCCCTTCAGAGTGATGAGAGTACAAATATGAGCAATCATATCTTGCTTAGTGAAGTTTTTTTTTTTTTAAACCATGGCGCTATTGTATTGATAAAATTCATTTCTATTACTGGGATTAAGAATGAGATTAAAGTGTAGAACTTTATTTTTAAAGACTTATTATTTTTATATGTATGTGTATTTTGTATGCATATATACCCATGCGTCATGGGCACGCCCAGTTGATGCAGATGTCAGAAGAAGGTCTCAGATCCCCTGGAACTGGAACTACGACGGCTGAAAGCCACTATGTTGTTGCCAGGAACCACACCAGGGTTGCCTGGAAGAGCAGGCAGTGCTTTTAATCACTGAGACATTTCTCAAGGCTCTAGAATTATGATTTTTTTTTGTATGTGGCTATTTGTCTATTGGCTATTCTGTGTTCTGTAGAGTTTCTGTAGGATGCTCCTTTTGCAGTGCTGATGACTGAACTTCCAGCGACTGCTTGTTAGGCAAAGTTCTACCACTAAGCTATTTCCCTAACTTCACCATCTCTTTTTTATGTTCTTAGGAGCAGGGGTCACCTCCTCAGCATCATCTGGATGACCTCTTAATGCAGTTGCCTGTACCTAACACCTCCACAGTTGCTCCTAACACCTGTTCTAGATCCTCCTCTCAAGAATGTGCAGCTTTTCATGTGTAGTGATGTATGCCCATAATCCCAACTCTTGAAAGTAGAGGCAAGAGGAGCAGGAGTTCAAAGTCAACCTGGGCTATGTGAGAGTCTGCCTCAAAAAGGATATGTGTGTGTGTGTGTGTGTGTGTGTGTGTAGGGGGACATTGTTGAGTGCTTGCCTACCATGCATAAAACCCTGAATTCAATCCCCAGAACCAGTAAAATAAATAGTTATTAATTTTTTTTCAAGATGGGGTTTCTCTGTGTAACAAGCCCTAGCTGTCCTGGACTCACAGAGATCCACCTGCCTCTGTGTCCTTCATGCTGGGATTAAAGGTGTGCACCACCATGCCTGGGCTGATAATATTTTATAAACAAATCAACATGCCATACAATTTACCCACTTGAAGTATACACATCAACAGTTCTAAATATATTTACAAAGTCATGAAACTATCAGTTTTATATCTGGGTCTATGGAGCTAAGCAAAAGTTTTCTGGAGGTCAAGAATGCTCTGTAGCCGGGTGGTGGCGGCACATGCCTGTAATCCCAGCACTTGGGAGCCAGAGGCAGCAGAATCGTTGTGAGTTTGAGGCCAACCTCGTCTATAAAGCAAGTCCAGGACAGTAAAGTCTACACAGAAAAATCCTGTCTCAATAAACTAAACCAAACCAAACCAAACCCAAACCAAACAAAACCAAACAAAAAGAATGCTCTGTGGTTGGTGTGTAAAGAATTCCCTGTTTAGGCCAGGCATGGTAGTGCACGCCTTTAATCCCAGCACTCAGGAGGCAGAGGTAGGTGGATCACTGTGAGTTTGAGGCCAGCCTGGTCTACAAAGTGAGTCCAAGACAGCTAAGGCTACATAGAGAAACCCTGTCTCAAACACCACCACCAAAAAACCCACCTTCTTCCAGAAAGAATTTCCTGTTTGTCCCAACAATGAAGATAGAAGTGACAAATCATTGCATGCCACCCTTCCCCCTCCCCCCCCCCCCCCCCCCCCCACTTTCCTAGTACCAGTAGCCTTCTTCTCTACCAGTGTCCTCTGCTTTAGGACAAGGCTAAGCTGCCACAGAGAACACACCAGTGTCAGAGCATGGAATCTTTTTCCTTCCCTGCAAGCTGAACAAGCCTTGGCCTCGACTTCCTAGTCTATGAATCAGAAGATGCCTGTGAGGGGGAAATGAATCACGATTTGTCAAGTTGGAAGTTTCCTCGGCTCCCCCATAGGCTGTTTCGCATGCAAAGGTCTTTCTCTCTTTTAAGAATGCAGGATCAATGCAGCATCCTAATATCCTTGGACAGAGCTGATTGACATTTCAGTTTGTCAGCTTCCAGAACTCTACTGTTGACTCAGTTCTTTCTCTGTTTAATTAGAGGGGAAAGACTGTTAAACAGAAACAGTTAATTGTGCTCATAAAGGTAAGTGTGGCAGGACAATGGAAGCTTTGGAGAATCACAACTGTTTAGGCTGGTGGCTTAGATGCTTTGAAAAAAAATCCATTTCTTACTCTGTGGGGAGAGAAAAATGTTCTAAAGAGAGCATTACTGGGGAAGCTAAGCAGTGTGCTTTTCCGGTTCTTCACTGAGAGGGCTTCTGACTTTGTGGTGCGGTAAACATTTCTTTTTCTTTGTTTTTAAATGTCCTCTTGGTAAAGCAACCATAGTAGCTTCCTCATTATGGCCTTGCCAGTGTGGTAAATTTCTGAAGCAGGATATTCCTTTGTTAGTATATTAGTATGTGTGGGTGTGCCTGGTACATATCGTTAGCTCTCTGTCTCTCTATTGGAACTGAGAGCTACTCTACGGAGGAGTCATATTAACATCTGAGCTTAAACCACAATGTTCCCTATCCCCCCTCTCCCTCCTTCCTCTTTCCCTCCCTCCCTCCCTCCCCCCCCTTCCCTTATCGTTTCAGGTAATGAGGATCTTTTTTTATAATGCCATGCTAGAGAAGCTGGAGTGTGCGAGAGAGCTCCAGAACAAAGGAACCTCCCTATGTTTATAGGCTTTAGAGGCAAGGGGGCCTCTCTGAGTTTATCAGATCAGCCAAAGTCCTAAATAGGATATATGACTCGAATTTAGGAGCTAGTCCGTTGGTGCTGCTACAAATTCAAACCTTCGGGAAGGGACTGGAGAGGATGTAAGGATCCTCTTTACAACCTTTTGTAATAGTTTAAATGAGAATCACTCCCCATAGGTTCGGGCATTTGAACACTTTGGTACTCAGTGGATGGCACTGATTGGAGAGGTTTGGAAGGTGAGACCTCGCTGAAGGAAGCAAGTCACTGGAGGTGGGCTTTCAGAGTTGAAGCCAAAAGCCACTTCCAGTTCACTCTCTCTGCTTTGTGCGTTCGGTTGAGAAGTCACCTCTCACCTTCCTGCTTCTGCTGCCATGCCTTGCTAAGATGAGGGGCTCTTATCCCACTGGAACCATAACCCCAAACAAGTCCTTCCTTTTCCAAGTTCCTTGGTCATAGCATTTATCTCAAAGACAGAAAACTAACTAAAATACAGCCCCTTTACATACATATACACTCCACAACTTTATGGAGCCAGAGCTAGAGGGAGGAGGGGCTCAAGGAATTTGTGAGCGTTGACTTCGATTCTGGATACTTCTCGGGCATTGAGGAGGTTAAGATCAAGCCCTCTCCCTGTTCATCTTGCACTAGATGGTAAACTAGTGACCTTTGAGTCAGGGTCTAATGTCTATATTCCCACATGAAAAGAACGCGCTGCCTGTGTGAGTTCATGTGGCATATTGTACCAAGATGTGAACGAATCAAGAGACAGATTAGAGAGCAGCCCTCAAGCACCCAATATAATGGCACCAATACATTATACATGGAAGAAACAGCCTGGGTAGAGTGATTTGCTATAGGAAAAAATTGTGTGTATGTGTGTGATTCTTTCTTTCCTCCTCCTTTCTCTCTTCCTTTTCCTTCTCTTATTCTTCTTTAAATAAAGGGTTTTTGTTGTTTTTTTTATTTTTTTATTTTTATTTTATTAATTTATTCTTGTTACATCTTAATGGTTATCCCATCCCTTGTATCCTCCCATTCTTCCCTCCCTCCCATTTTCCCCTTATTCCCCTCCCCTATGACTGTTCCTGAGGGGGATTACCTCCCCCTGTATATGCTCATAGGGTATCAAGTCTCTTCTCGGTAACCTGCTGTCCTTCCTCTGAGTGCCACCAGGTCTCCCCCTCCAGGGGACATGGTCAAAGGTGAGGCACCAGAGTATGTGAGAAAGTCATATCCTACTCTCCACTCAACTGTGGAGAATGTTCTGTCCATTGGCTAGATCTGGGTAGGGGTTTAAAGTTTTACGGCCTGTATTGTCCTTGGCTGATGCCTTAGTTTGAGTGGGACCCCTGGGCCCAAATCTGCCTATCATAATGTTCTACTTGTAGGTTTCTAGGACCCTCTGGATCCTTCTACTTTGCCATTCTCCCATGCTTCTCTCATCTAGAGTCCCAATAGAATGTCCTCCCCTCTGTCTCAGTTTCCTGGTAAGTGAAGGCTTTCACGGGACATGCCCCTTGGGCTAGTATGCAGATATAAGTGAGTATATACCATTTGAGTCTTTCTGCTTCTGGGTTAACTCACTCATTATGATCATTTGTTTTTAATGGAATCAGGTTAGCCTTGAGCCCTCTGTTCTACTGCTTTGGCTTCCCAAGTGCTGGGATTGAAGTGTGTGTTACCATATTCCACCCACTTCCGATAAACTCTTAAAGAAGGATTAAACCAATCCTTTCTTTTAAAGATGAGAAAAATAACTAGAGCCCTTTCTCTCTCTCTCTCTCTCTCTCTCTCTCTCTCTCTCTCTCTCTCTCTCTCTCTCCTCAATGTATGCAGTTGCACCTTTAGAGGATGTTTTCTTTAGAGGATGTTACTGCTCAATAAAATACTGCAGGGTAAAGCTCTAAAGCCATGATGAAGGAGTTCTAGCCCCTTTAACAGCCCAAAGATTATATTAAAAAGAATGCCGTGACGTTAAGCGGAAGCACAGTGCGGGTTATATTTTAAAATTGGTTATTTTCCATGCTGTTAAAATAAAATCAGACCACAAGGTATGTATAAAGTTGGTTATTTTCCTCTTCTGTGTACATAACTCTTATTTTAGTATAAAGCTCAGTTCAGACTGTCTATGAATGTTTTCCAGACTCCAAAAAAGCTCTGTTGAGAGCATCACTCAAGGAGTTGGTAGTGTTTCTCCATACCCAATTCCTCTTGTTTTAAAGCCCAGGACCTTTCAATAGTACCCTCAAGTATGACCTGAAGCTTTCCCAAGAGCCAGGAAATAGCTTGTCATCACACTCCTGGCGACTTTTGGTTGCTATCAGCCATGTCACACATAGCATTCTGCTTCCCCAGTCAGTCTTTCCAAAGACCCACCTCACCTCTTGCTGTTTGGATTCCATGCTGACATTTAGAAACACAACAGTAACTCAACTCATGGAGTCTTCTCTCTGTGCGCTGTACTAATTTTAATATTAACTTTCTCCTAAAAGCTCCAAAACATTTTAAGGATCCCCATCCTTTTTTTTTCTTTTTCTTTTTTCTTTCTTTTTTTTTTTTTGCAAGATTAAGCTTCCAAGCTTGTATTTTTAAAGTGCTTCCAAATTTTTTCTTAACATATGTTGCACGAAGTCTGTCCTATTAACAGAACCCAATCCTTTTCCAAATAGTATAAAAATCCAAAGATTTAGCCTTTCAGATAGCATTTCTAGGCTGCACAATTGCTTTGAGCTTTGTGTTTGGTTCAGACCATCTTGATTAGGTTGGGTTCTCCCATGTCTCTTGTCTATAATCACCAAAGATTTTGAGTGCAAGCCATTTCAGAAACACTCGGTTTGATGTCTGTCTGGGTAAGGACACTTTTTTTGTGGTGCTCATGAGGACAGAAAAAGAATTTTAAGAAATGAACACACAGCAATATATCATCTGATTCTAACATTTTTGGGAGCAGTTCTCCTTTCTGTCCCCCTCCCACTCAGGAAACGCTAAAGTCACAGGATTTGATAAATATGTGTAGCAAATTAAGAGTTTTCGAGAGGTGTTATATGTGTGTGTGATTAAGCACTTTGATGCCGGAAGCACAGTACTGGGGTTTGGAGTTGAGTTCTGCTTCTTCCTTCCTCTGCAGCCTTGAGAAGGTCATTTTTATATCTGTGTCTCAGTTTCTACAGAGAAATAATAAAATATACGAGAAGATAAATATCAGGTATATTCAAATCTATTTGGATGTGCCTAGTGCACAGAAGTAATAAGTCTAAGCAATTTCTATACAACTGTAAGTACCAAGGGTAAAGAGAACTTAGGCCACTCGCTACAAACACGGGTCCCCTTTCATAGGCTATGCTGGGAGCAATTTGGGACGAGTTCCATACCTTTTTATTCATCGTCTTGAAATTCTACCTCACTATTTATTTTATTAGGATTGTTATGAACTACTAGAATTTTTATGTCTTGCCTTGAATTTTAGTTTACCCCATAAAGAGCTAATCTTACAGTAGGAAGTAGCTCAGCTCCTTCTGTGCCTGTTACATGTGATCACATGGCGTTCTGACCTCCGTTTCATGATTGGGTTAGGAATCAGATGACATCTTTTCCATTGGGTTTTACTGAATCTGAGCCCCCGTGATGCTAGGATGCTGCTGTGAGAAATGTGCTGGAACATCCCGAGCCACCTATGGGATGAAGCATAGGAGAGGGCAGGGATGCTGGGCCATCCTCTAAGAAAGGCCCTCTGTAAACTCCAGCCGCACCGCTTACAGGAGCTTGGCAAGGCTTGAGGCTGAAACAAACATCCAAGGTATGATTCGCGGTGCTTTGTTCTTGACTCAGCTTGTTTTGGTTAGGGTCAGGAGCTCAGTTTAGGCTGGGCCTGGTGGCACACACCTGTAATCCCAGTAAACTGGTAACTAAGGAGGAAGAACGTTAGTCTGAGATTACTCCAGGATATTTAGTGAGAGCTTGCAGCAAAACCCAAAAAAGTTCAATTATACTAGCAAGGAATCAGATAAAGGAAAAAGACAATGCTCTAAAAATGCTAATGTTTTACCTCAGTTTGACCCTGCATTTCTTATGTTCTCTGCTCAATCCAGTGATTGCTTTCAGTGCTATGATGCTGTCTAGCTCTTCCAGCTGGGTAAAGCTCACTTTTCTGAACAGGTGTCGGCACTAGTATGCTTTTTTTTTTTTGTTTCCTTCAGTATTTGCACAGCATGGGCTGTGGATTCAACCGTACTCCAGCTTCACGAAGTGCTCTCAGTGCTCGCTCACACCACTTTGTCACATACACTGTCGACAAGACCGTTCTTCAGTTAATCTGCATGCAAGGCAGGGGCAACAGATCTCCCTAAGGATAGCATCCTGTGTGCATTCAATTACAACCCACGGCAAAGGTCAGCTCTCTGTTCTGGGAGGCCTGGAGAGGTAGGCTATTGTAACTCCTTTCTAAAATGTGGTACCTGTATAACCCAGGTAGCTAGACTCAGCTTCACACACACAGACACACACATACACAGAGGCACAGGCACCACAAATACACATGGACACACACACACACACATGGGCACACATTCATGGTGCTTCTCTCTCTCTCGCTCTCTCTCTCTCTTTCTCTCTCTCTCTCTCTCTCTCTCTCTCTCTCTCTCTCTCTCTCTCTCTCTCTCTCTCTCTCAGACAAAGAATCCAGATCCATAAGGGAAGGGAACAGAAGCTGCCTAGTACCACATGTCTTTGGAAACTGTATTTTTCCTTAAGACTGTGTAAGCTGTTGTAACAAAATAAGATAGGTTTTAGGTTATAAACATCAGAAATGTATTTCTTATAGGTTTGGAAGCTGAAAAGTCCAAAATCAAAGCTCTAGCAAATTCACTGCCTGATGAAGTCTCCTCTCATAGTATATAGAAGGTAGTTTCTTGTCTTTGCAGGGTGAGAGAGGAACGTGTTTTCCAGGTCCTAGTTTTTATAAGTGACTAATCCCCATCAGGAGGGAGCTGTCATCATGATTTCATCACCCCCTGAGGTTCTACCTCCTACCGCACCATATTGAGAGCTAGGTAGGGTATCTGCATGTGAACTGGTGGCAGCACAAATAAATATTTTGGACAATGCATATTCATAAAAGATGTAAAATTGTGATAAAAGATGTAAACATTGGCCAAACTATTTAAACGTCGTGAACCACCTGGAAGAATCATTATAGCTCCCGTTCTTCCTCTGCTGTAACAGGGTGGTCATTTTTATTGCTACGAAATGTGAGTTATGAGTTTCCACATCTTTAAAGCTCATATTGATTACCTGAGTCATTTTTTTAATTGGGAAAGACTAATAAACCATCCAGTGGTAGATATTATCTGTCATCTAAGACAAATGAATGTTTGTGTGTTAATTATGCTTAAAATACAAGTATAAATAACTTGGCCACAAGTATTGATGCATACTGAAAAATCAGAGCTGGCATCTCAGTTAAGAGTTCTCTTTTTTTGCCTGCGCTCCCTGCTCCCTCTTCCTTCCTTTTCTCCTTCCCTCCCTGTTTCCTTTTCTTTGTTTTACACATCTGCTTGCATTTTTCTACCTTTAAAACTTCACTAAGGCTGGGCGAGGTTGTGCCGTCTGTGATGCCAACCATCCAAAGACTAAAGCAGAAAGCTGGGCGCCCCTGGATAGCCTGAGTAACAGCAGAAAGAAAGAAAACCATGGCAGATATTTCTCCGATAACGCACACAAACATTTACTAGTGCAAACCTCGACTTAAAGTGGATTATAGGCGCACATAATTTTGTAGATAACATAAACATATACACAATGGAGCCAACGATACATTAAATTTCAACAATGATTATTCTATCTAGTTATCTAAGAGGCTTTCAATTCCCTTGTACTTCAGGCTGCAGTAGAAATATCTTATGATTCTAAATATAAGCAAAGAATATTTTCATTTCTTTTAAAGACAACATCTATAGCTTATTTAAATTTAATACAAACTGTTTTTATTACAGACCGTGAGGCTGATGAAGGGGCTGCTGTGTGGATAGACATAAGACTATTTAAGATTGGGTCTATGAAAGGAGTTGACATAGTTTCCAGAACTTTAACTCTCCTCCCTCCCATTTCATGGTAACTTTTGGATTTGATGGTCTAACATCTCCAGCTTCACGAATAGGTTCTGTATGTTCACTTCCTTTAGCATCAGTATTGCTTCAGGAAACCACCCAGTACATTCCTGCCTGTATTTACTGCCTAAGGAATTGGCCAGTCTCCTTAGAGCCTTTGCTCCTTTTATGGTCGAAAGAACACCATGTTTTCTTAGGTTTTTTTTTTTTGTCATTGTTGTTGTTGTTTTAATGAAACACTTGAGGGTGGAAGTACTAACTCTGAAACATGCTTATTTAGTGTACAAATGTGGAGGCCCAAGAGCATCGCTCTGACATAAACTAGATCCCGGAGTGGTCAGCCTCATGAAAGTTGGTGTGTCAGTGGCAGGGTTATGTGGTGGGCAGGTTGGAGAAAGATCACTTGGCAAGACTGAGGTTAGAGAGAAGATGGACTCTGATCTCTATTATATTTTTGGTTGTGAGTCTAGCCTTCAATGGCTGAGCCATCTCTCCAGCTCTGAGCTCTATTATAACATTCCTCTTGCAAAACTAACGAAGGTCCCAGGGAGACTCTTGCAGTTTCTTCCAAAGGGCACGATGCCCTCATGGACTTACTGACATCTCACTTGCCCTTACCTTGTACAGTTTTCACATCCTCTCTCAAAATTCATACCAACCAGTATGTTCCCAACATCGATCTCTGAGAGGAAGAGTCGAACTGGGGCCCAGGCAAGCACACAGATGCTTGGAGCCTAGAGGAAAAGAACAAAAGAAGGAGAGAATGGATTGGAACCTGGAAAATCAGAGCCAGAGTTGAGGTCGAACAAAGCTGTTTACCTACTACAAGAAAGCAGGTCCTGTGTATGCTTCCTCAGTCTCTCTGAGTTCACGTGTGCACCAATCCTCTTGATTTAGAGGATGTTGTTTTCTTGGTGTCCTCTATCCCCTCTGGTCTCAGTTTATTTCTCTCTCTGTGTGTCTCTGTCTATGTCTTTTTCTCTCTCTCTCATTCTGCAGGAGGAAGCTTCTCTGATGATGGCAGAGCAAGGCACGGATCTGTGAGTACAACGGGATGTCATCAGGAGTTCTTTTTACTGCTAAGGGTTTTGTTGTTGTTATTTATTTACTGTGTACTAGAAGCATTTGGTTTTTACCTTAGGTTTGGGCTATTTAGTCTTAGGTTCTTGGGCTATTTAGTTGAGTAACCAAGAAGTGGCAGGAATGGTTTCCATCTCCTGGAGTAAGCCTTAAGTCAAACCAGACGTTGGTTGGTTACTTCAACAAGTTTGTGCCACCGTTGCCAAAGCTTAGCTTGCAGGCAGTATGCCATTGTAGATCAAAGGGTTTGTACCTTTGAATTGGTGTTTATGTTTTCTCCTTTGGTAACATGCAGAGTACCTTTCTGTACCAAAGACATTAGCACATAGGGGTGAAAGCTCTACATAGGCACCAGCTCGACTTCTCTGTGTTAATGAGCTGCTGTTGGCATTGTTGACAGTAATGGGGCCTTGCCATCAGTTTGTGGACAGCAACCTATAGCCTTGGCCACAGCCCAGGTTGCGTGAGGTTTCCCATGAGAGCCCTTTGGCCAACAACTCAGGTAGATTTAACCCTATGGTGATACTGGAAGCTCCATCTGGTGACAAGTGATGGCCAGTTAGGGCTTTTTCTGTCCTGTTATTTGGTGACTTCATTTTGATCACTTTCATGTGTCTATATATTTCAGAAAGCTTCTATGGTATTAAGGTTTCATACTGTCCCTCAAATGTTCCTTAATTTTAGCTTTCTTTTTGTGTTCCTTCTCTTGTCTTTCTCTTTCCTCCTTCTACCCATTTGGTGCCCTCACACCAGCCTCCTCCCCCATCCACTCCTAACTATCTATTTTATTCCCTTTCCTAGGACAACCTATCTCCCTCCCCTAGTTGCCTACTGTATATCTAACCTTCATGGTTCTGTAAGACCGCATATAAGCAAATATATACCATGATTATCTTTATAGGTCTGTGTTACCGTGTTACCTCACTCCAGATGATTTTTTTCCAGTTCCATTCATTTACCTGCAAATTTTATGATTTTATTTTTTTTTAATGGCTGAGTAACATTTCATTATATAAATGAACCATGTTTTTTTTTTTTTTTTTTATCTATTTTTGAATTGAGGGACATCTAGGCTATGTCCAGTTTCTGGATATTATGAATAGAGCATCAGTGAACATGATTGAGCAAATATCCTTGTGCTAAGATGAAGAGCCTTTTGGATAAGTACTCAGGAGTGCTATAGCTACATCTTGAGGTATATCTGATTCACACCTTCCAGAGAAACCACCACATGAACTTCTATAGTGTTTGAACAAGTTTAGAGTCACATTGGCAATGGATGAGTTCCCTCCCATTACACAACATCCTTACCAGCATGAGCTGTTTATTTGTTCATAGATCTTATAGATTTCTGATGAAATCTCAAATTAGTTTTGATTAAAGTTTTTCTGATGACTAAGGATGTTACACATTTCACTGAGTGTTTCTCAACCATTTGAGTTGTCTCTGCTTAGATCTGTACGCCATACTTTTAATTGAAATATTTGTTTTCTTGATATCCAGTTTTCAGTTCCTTATATATTTTGGATAATAGCCCTCTATCAGCTTTTAATATTTTTTCTTTGTTATGTATTTTGATTGTTATGTGTTGAGGGGATATTTTTTCCTGGTTCACTGCATTTGGAGTTCTGTAAGCTTCTTGTACCTAGATAGCTTCCTGTTTCTTTACATTAAAGGCATTTTCTTTTAGAATTTTTTTGAAAATATTTTCTATATCTTTGACCTGGCTTTCCTCTTCCCATATTCCTATTGTTTTTAGATTTGGTCTTTTCATGGTGTCCTAGATTTGCTGGATGTTTTGCACCAGGAGGTTTTTACACTTAACATTTTCTTTGGGTGAAATATCTATTTCTTGTCTCTTGTGCTCTGTTGGTGAGGCTTGCCTCTGAGCTTCCTGTTTGAATTCCTTTCTAGGTTTCTCTCATTTTGAATTTTCTTTATTGCTAATTCCACTTTCAGGTCTTGAGCTTTTTTATTTATTGTATTGCTTTTGCTTGCATAGTTTTCTTTAAGGGATTTATTAAGTTCCTCTTTAAGGACCTCTATTACATCCATAAAGGTTATTTTGAGGTGTTTTGTTTCGTGCTTCCGCTGTGTTACCATTCTCTTCCTATATTAGGGTTGCTGGGCTCTAGTGGAGACATATTGCCCTGGCTGCCATTGATTGTGTTTTTAATGCTGGCATCTAGGCATCTGTATTTGAGAAGATTGTATTTCTAGGTGTTGATGTATGGTTTTGCCTTTGATGGGTAAGTGGGTCCTCCCCCTTTTGCTTCGGTCGCCCTCTTTGCTTCTCAGGAGGGTATGGTAGCTATGAGTTGCCTATTAGGAAATACTTCTAGGATCCTGCTAAGGGTGGCCACCAAGGGTTCTAGCTAAAACCTGTTTCTAGGTACCGGGAGCTTACACTTAAGAGTGAGGATGGACTATGGACATGCTGTGGAGGAAAGCAGAGTGTTCCACTAGGATTTACTTAGTCCCTTAGGGACAGGGTCAGAGAGTAAGGAGAAACCGGGACAGATAGTCTGCTGCAGAGCTGGGGATGAGACTGGGAGTTTGGGCATGGAGAGGTAAAAATCTAGAGCTGGTCTTCCTGCTTCCCTGGCCCACTGGCTGCTCTGTCAGGCTTTGCTGGCAGGTTTCCAGGCAATGCCCAGTGGGATTTGAGGCTTGGGATAATAGGATGACAGTGGAGAAAAGTGATCTACCAAGAGATGGGTGTGGAGAGAAAGTGAAGGCCACAGCAGGTGGTCTGCTGTGTTGGGGGTGGGATTGGAGCATCGGATTCGAAGGAGTGGAGGAAGAAGCGAAGGTCTGCAGTTAGGGTATACTTGCTTCTCTAGCCAGAAGGGTTTCAGATTCCCAGAAAATGCCTGCTAGAGTTTGAGGCCGGGTGAGATACAAGTGATGAGTGGGGGAAGGGAAGTTTGGAGCGGATGGTCTGTATGATCCGCCAGAGTGGGGTGCTGCTGCATCAGGGGGTCTACTACGGAAGCAGGAGGTGAGACTCGGAGATGGATTTGGAGGAGTTAAGGGAAAAGTGAAGGTTTGCAGTTGGTCTTCTTGCTCCCTGGCTGAAGTGGCCCGTAAATTCCCAGGGAATGACTGCTGGAGTTGGGGGCTGGGATAATTGCAAAATAAATAAAAATTGAAACTACATTTTAATCCAATAATATATAAGTAAGTCAGAAATTATTGTTTTTCAAAAGCACACCGAGTAATTCTGACAAGCAGTCACGCTGGAGACTAGCTTCTGAGAGTCTTTATCACCTTTGTTTTCATTCACCAGAAGTTTATAGTTATCCAATCGGCTTCTCTTTGTACCACAGCCTCTACACCCAAAATGATCTGTTAATTGTTTCTTCCGGTCCTAAGTTCTGACAACTATTTAGTGATACTTATCCCTTTTTTTCCTTTTAAAAAATTATTTATTTTATATTTTGAAATTATAACATAATTTCATTATCTTTCCCTTCACTTCCCTCCCTCTAAGACCTCTTATATGTTCCCCTTTGCTCTTTTTAAAGTTCATGGCCTCTTGTTTTCATTAATTGTTATTACACACGCACGCACGCACGCACGCACGCACGCACACACGCTGGTATAAGGGAGAAATGGCATTTCTTTTCTCTTCTTTTTTGGTTTTTTGAAACAGGTTTCTCTGAGTAGCTTTGGTTGTCCTGGACTCACTTTGTAGACCAGGCTGTCCGTGAACTCACAGCAATCCACCTGCCTGCCTCTGCCTCCCAGTGCTGGTATTAAAGGTGTGCACCACCATGCCCTGCTAGCATTTCTTTCTTTTGTGGCCCATGATTTTCCAGGAATCACCCACTTCAGAGACTCTGGAAGCTGGGGTGAAAAATCCCTTATGACTCAACTTTCTCCTCCTCTTCCTCCTCCTCCCTTCTTCTCCTTCTTTTTGTTTTTCAAGACAGGATTTCTCTGTAATATCCTGGCTTTCCTGGACTTGATTTGTAGACCAGGCTGTCCTCGAACTCACAGCAATCCACCTGCCTCTGCCTCCCAAGTGCTGAGATTAAAGGCGTGTGCCACCAATCCCGGTTATGACTCAACTTTCATCAATAGTTTTGTGAGAATGTGTTATCTTGTTTGAGGATCTAGAAATAGGCTGCTTTGTACAAATAGATCTACCAATTACTGTGGGACTGGTCATCACCTTACTGTGATGACAGTGTGACCTAGGCCACTAAAATGTTTTTGACAGTTGACAGTTTCTGTGACTCTTCCCATCTTCTAAGAAACTGACTTACTGTGCTAATTTCTAGAGCTCAGCTGCTGCCCACTGTCCCTTCTTCCGCTATCTCCACTTCTTTCCCCTTCCCCTCCTCTCTTCCCCCTTTGTCCTTCGTCAGTCTGCCACTGACGTGCCTGGCATTCATTCTTCACTCCAAGAACCTTCTCGAGATGAGCGGATCTGTGTATCTTGTTTGCCGTTACCAACCCGTGTTCATTCTTGTTGGGCAGGTGATGGCTCAGGTGCTGGTCCCTTGGCTGGCTTAGTCATCACCCATCAACGCAGCAGGGCTGGTTTCGCCACAGTCACTCAGCTCAGGAGCAGTGTAGCTGGAGAGTCTGCAGAGACACCCTAGGCCATTGAGTGAGATACAGTTTAGTGAAGAGCTAAGGACAAAAATATCTCTGTACAAGAGATGGAGGGGGCTCTTCTAAGCAGCGCCTGCCTACCTCTTTCCATTTTCTTGTAGAGTTGATGGGTTGAAATGCCAAGATTTTCTTCTCTCCACTTTCTTCCCTCCTTCCTTCTCTTCCTCTCTTCCTATCTTTCTTTCTTCCCACTTATATGTGCAATGAAAGCCAAGGAAGATATTCATGTGTTCCGTTAACAACAGCCTTAGGGAAAACAAAAACCCAGAAAACACCAGAATTCAACTCCTTACTTGTACACTGCCTTTACGGCATGTCTGCTGCTAGTCCCATAGTCTCTTCTCACTCTTCTGTCTGTGAAGAGTGCTGAGATGTAACAGGGTACAGTTCCTGGTGGCCCCCTGTATGTGCAGAAACATCTCCCTGCCTTTTTAACTTTTCATGGTATATTTATTGCCCGCCTTCAACTTTAACTAAGACTCGATATGAGACCTTCCTCCATGAAATCCATTGAATGTGTTTGGTGACCCACCGTGGTGTATGGTAATTCTTAACCTCTTCAACCCCTTGTCCTTCTTTCCCTCTTTTACTTTCTCTCTCCTTTTAAGATAAGGCTTTACTATTTAAAAAAAAAAGAAGAAGAAGAAGAAGATAAGGTTTTACTATACATCACAGGTTGGCGCGAAACTCACTCTGTATCTCAGGCTGGGATTGAACTTGTATTCCAAGCTGGGTGATCTTCTTCACCTTCTCCCAATAAGTACTGAGCTGATGGGTGCACCCTACCATACCTGGTCCCCTTTGTAGCCTTCAAATGGATTCTCAATCTGCTTAGAAATTGGGCGAGAAAACCATCCATGGCTCTTGCAAAAACTAAGTTTCAGCAACTGACCTATGAACTCTCATGGGCAGGATTAGCCTATGGAGCACAAAGAGGAGTCTGTTGTAGAGTTGCAGGGACATTTTTATTTCTCTTTATCAGAGGACATTACACAGAGAGAAACTCCCTAGTTCAGGGGAAACTCCTGGTTCTTGTGCTTGGGTACTTCCTTTTTGTAAGGACTACTGTGGTCTAGGAGCTGTCATTTGACTGATAGGGAAGCCATTTGGGTTGCACATGTGTCAATACTGTTGCCACTGACTCTCTGCCTGAGCCTCGGTTTGTGAAAGCCTCTCTTGGCTGCTTTATCCCCCCTTCCTTGTAGTGGAACCATTCTTAACTATTACCTCTTCCCTGTGAACAAATACAGCCAATACAGAGCTCTCGTCATCTGCTTAGGATCTATGCTGCCAGTGAGCACAAACATCTTCCCTCTTAAGCACTGCCATATTATTGGTAACGGGAAAGCATCTATAATTGAGTATATTTGGACACATACTTACTATGCCAATAAAAATAAGGCAGCTACACTGGCACAAAGATGCTATGCTATCACTGAGAGATACAGACTAGAAGAAACCCACACTGACCAGGCAAATTGTCTTTGCAGTGTGTCGGCACCCTGAAAAACAGAAAACTTCTTTCAGCTCAGTAGAAACAAAAATAATTTCTGGTCTAATGATCTTCAGAGTCTTCCAATAAGACAACCAAACCACACGGTATGAGAGCCAAAAATCACCCATCACCAGCTATATATGTTTCTTGGTCTATATTATTTCTGTCCCAGACACTGGAAGCCTGGACTTATCCCAGGGAAGAGAGCTGTCATCCTGTCACATGACTGCAATTGGCAAGTCTTACCAAGAAAGTTTGGCAGATCCTAAGAACAGGACTAACATATGTTTTATATATGTGTGGGTAGGTGTATATATAGCCACCCATCTATATGCATATATGTGTACTTATTTATTTATAAGCCTTAGTTAAAGTTAGAATTAATTTTGCATATGGATAAGCCCCACAGATTAACACGGCTTTAGAAGAAGCCTAAAAGATATCATTTTGAGTCTTTAAGAGTAAAAATGCCAATGCAAAATTTAAAAGTAGAATATCATGCTAATAACTTTTATCTTTAGATTATTGCTCATTTTGAGCAATGGTTCATTCACTCATGCAACAGGTATTTATCACACACCAGCTATAAAGAGATATAATTCACAGAGACCTTTGCCCTGAGAACCTTACAATCTGTAGTAGACAGGTAATGGACATCCTTCATTGACATATCATTAAAAAATCATTATGGTGGGTCTTCTTGTATTCTGAGAATAAAGAAGAGCGAAGATACATGGCACTGGCCTCAACAGAGCTTATATAATATTGAGGGGAGATTAAAAAAAAAACAGTAAGCAAACATCAATGCTTGTACATGTAGCAGAGTGATAAAGACAATGTATAAAAATTCAGTCAAGTGACATACTTAAAATTCCTGGTGGCTGTACTTAGATGGGCAGAGAAGGTTCCTCTTCAAAGACACTTAAGCTAAGCCCCGGGAGACCATAGGAAGAGTATTGTGAGGCAGAATCAAATGTCTTTTGCTGCTACTGTTGTGGTATGGTGGTGTGTGCCCATCATTCAGCATGTGAGGAATGGAAGGCAGGGAGATTTTGAGTTCAAGATCAGCCTGAGTGATATCGAAGTACTGTCCTAAAATAGAAAAGCAAATTAGCAGCAGATTAATGTTTTAATCATCAATATATGCACGACTCCGTATACATCTACATGTGCGAGAGGGTGTGTGCACTTCAGGAAGGAATCACAAGTGGTTTATGATGCTGAGTATGATTTAGGAGAGAAATGGTCCTTCAGGAGTCAGAGAGGGGACAAAGGAGAAGCCAAACCCTTGAAAAGGGAGGTGTGAGTGGACCAGCAGGAGGACTTGTTCTGTAATATAAGGCAGGCAGAGAAGGGTATGGAGTGAGGAAGGTGTGTGCTTTTAAGTTTAAAAGGGATGGAATTCTTGCTAAAATCATTTTATGAATATTTTTTGAAGTTTTACTTTCAGATTATGCACTGAGAATGTGAAAGTAAAGGAGCTTAGAAGATTTAAAGAGTAAAGCATGATGGGAAATATCATTTTGGAGAAATGGAATGGAAGGGCTATGGAAGGAACCACCACTCTTGATCACTCCTTATACAGACTACATTTAAAGTGGTATTAGTAACAGTGGTCTGCACATCCTCATCAGTGTTATGTTGTATTGGGATCCATCAGCTTAACCAGTTGAAGGGAGGTAGCAGAGGGCAGAGTAAGGGATATTGTTAAAGACAGGCTTAGACGAGACAAAATTGAGGACCCATGGAGTGCAAACCAATAATAGTACCTAATAAGCCCAATAGATCAGAAAGTTCCATTTTTAATAAAAGATAATAATTATTAGTATTAGTGTTAGCATTGTGCCTCTGATCTGTGTGGGCACATGAGCATTCACGCATGGCACAGCACAAGTGTGGAGTCCATAGAACAACGTGTAGGGGTGGCTTCTCTCTTTCTGCCCTTGATTTGCGGCAGGGTCTCTCTTACTTCTGTTGCCAGCTGGCTGGAGATCTTCCCAGAGATTTTATTATTTCCATCTCCCATCTCATCATAGGACTGCTGGGATTGCCATTATATCCTGCTTTTAATTTTTATTTAATCCCTGAAAGTTTCATACATGCGTACAATGTTTCTTGATTGTTCACTCATTTTCTTCAACCTCCCTCGGGACTCCCATCACCTCACCCTGCCAAATTCATGCTCTCTATTTACAGGTTTTTCTTTTTAGTTAGGTGTTTATTATTTTAACCTACTGGGTCCATTTGGTCCATTTGGCTTTTGAATATAAGTTCTGTCACCAAACTCAGGTTGTCAGGATTGCGTGGTAAGTGCTTTTACCCACAAAACCATCTCCTAGGCCCCATTTTGGAAAGTTTAATGAAGTCAAGACGTTAATTGTGTATTGGTGTAGGGGATGCTAGCCAGAAAACGCCATGCCTGAACTTGAGATTTTGAAGATGATCACTAGGTCAAGAGAATGACTATATGAGTCGGTGGCTGCTGTGTTCTAAAGGAGAGGGAGGGGATCTGGAAGTCAAGAGTGGATGGCATTCTGTGCATTATCCATGTGGGCACTGAAGCCAGCGAGGAAACCACTGAGAAGAGCAGTGATCAAACAGCAGACAGCCACTGATCTGGGGTGAAAATTATCGCAGAATGAGAAACCCAGTTCTCTGGTCACCCAGGAGGCAGCAAACTCTGATGACACAAACCTCTGTGGAGCTAGTTGGGGAAGATGACAAGAACGGGGCTTGGACAGGCACTGGAGAACATGCTGGGCCCGCAGCGACACAGGGACACAGGGTGCGGAAGCCTAACATCCTCCTCTGCTTCTGATTCTAAGAGGCGATTTCAACAGGTCCAGCTAGATTTCACAGAGAGTAAGAAAGCGAAGGGGCCACTCAGAGATAGTGGTGAGGATACAGACAGGTTTGCTGCCGATTGGGTTTTAATTATAGGTGGTGGAAGTGAAAGTGCAGGTCAGATATGAGGAAGTGCAGAATAGAGAAAGATGAGTAACCAGGTGAAAGGCCAGAAAATGTTCTACAGTAGGGCTGGAGAGTGGGATTGTTAAGGTTGACAGCCCTCATGCTCTCTTTTTGAAAGGTTCAACCCTACCTTTCAGTGTGAAAGCAATATGCAAAGAATGGATATGGTTATGCTCCAACGAAGTTTTATTTACAAAGACAAGGACTGGGCATGTCATGGGTAATGGACAGAGCCTGTAATAGAGTTTGTGCTTCTGATGATGGGTGACATAAACAGTAAAGATTCTGGGTCAAAATGTGAGTGTTTAAAGCCAAGCAGTGGTGGCGCAGGCCTTTAATCGGAGCACTCGGGAGGCAGAGAGAGGAGGACCTCAGAGTTTGAGATCAGTGTGGTCTACAGAGTGAGTTCCAGGACATCCAAGGCTACACAAGAGAAACCCTGCCTCAAAACAGAACACAACAAGTGAGTGTTTGGGGCCCCAGGGAGATGGCTCAGTTGGTATTTATCTAGCAACACACACACACACACACACACACACACACACACACACACACACACACACACACAAAGCTGTAAAAGGCAAACATGGTGTCTCTGTCACCCCAGAATGGGGGAGACAGGCAGATATCTGGAGCTCCCAGACCAGCCAGTCTAGTCAATCAGTGAGACTCTAGGTTCACTGAGAGACCCTGGGTCAAAAGTAAGTTGGGGAAAAACAGAGGGCAATACCAGACACGTACCTCTGGCTTGTGCATACACATGCACATGCGTGCATACATATTCTCCCTTAGCCACTCCCCAGAGGGGAGGTTTGACTCTTTCCTCAAGAAGAAAGACAGTTTAATATGGAAGGTGAAGAGCTGCCAAATGTGTTGCCCAGAGGTGGTAGCCCAGAATGAGAGAGGGCCCATGGCACGAAGTCGCTGAGACGGAAGAGAGCAGACATTTGGGGGATGGTGTCTGAATTACAGGATTCACGAGTTAGGAAAACCTGATGCTGGGCTGCTCAGCATTGTGACTGAGTAGACCTCACTTCTTGGTGAAAGGCCAGGAAGGAACAGTTTAGAGTTTTAAAGAAAGAAGACACAAGTATTGAGAAACATGGGAACAGGCAGAATAGTCTCACTTAGGTCCCGACTGTATCCCCAAGCAGTCATGACGTATGCTAACTCAGGCTTCCCAATGTATAATAAAATATAAATGACTCTATATTGTCAAGCCAGTCAGGCTGTTGCATATCAAATTGTGCCACTACCTGCATGATATGGGGATCGACCTGTCTCGGGTGACAGGAAATGTAAAAGGAGAGTATGTGCCGAAAAGCTGTGACCAAGTGGGCCATGAGCTCTGGTGGAGATATACCAGGTTCCCAGAAACTCAGGGCCTCTTTTAGATCTAGCTGAATGAGGAAGCAGGTCAGGTAATCTCTGTAAGGGTTTCTGTAGGAAAGCAGGGTCAGGCTGGAGGAGGAAGTTATGGTTGGCACTTCCTGCACATTGTCAACATGCATCATGATTCATACTTGAACAGGGGAAAGCCTTGCTATTTCCATTGGTCTGAGGCACTGGGTCTCTGACATGGCTTATGCACATGTCGTGACCAGGGGAAAGCCTTGCTATTTCCATTGGTCTGAGGCAATGGGTCTCTGACATGGCTATGCACATGTTGTGACCAGGGGAAAGCCTTGCTATTTCCATTGGTCTGAGGCACTGGGTCTCTGACATGGCTATGCACATGTCGTGACCAGGGGAAAGCCTTGCTATTTCCACTGGTCTGAGGCACTGGGTCTCTGACATGGCTATGCACATGTCGTGACCAGGGGAAAGCCTTGCTATTTCCATTGGTCTGAGGCACTGGGTCTCTGACATGGCTATGCACATGTCGTGACCAGGGGAAAGCCTTGCTATTTCCACTGGTCTGAGGCACTGGGTCTCTGACATGGCTATGCACATGTTGTGACCAGGGGAAAGCCTTGCTATTTCCATTGGTCTGAGGCACTGGGTCTCTGACATGGCTATGCACATGTTGTGACCAGGGGAAAGCCTTGCTATTTCCACTGGTCTGAGGCACTGGGTCTCTGGCATGACTATGCACATGTTGTGACCAGGGGAAAGCCCTGCTATTTCCACTGGTCTGAGGCACTGGGTCTCTGACATGGCTATGCACATGTCGTGACCAGGGGAAAGCCTTGGTATTTCCACTGGTCTGAGGCACTGGGTCTCTGGCACATGTCATGAGTGCTCACTCATACAACTGTCTATTTGAGCAACAGGTATTTTGTGTCCGACACACTTGGAGCAACTCACAAGTCATTCATGGTGACAGCACAGTGAACTCAGTCTGCAGAATCAACTTTGAGAGCGCTGAAGGCACTGCAGATGTTAAACGAATCATATGTCTGTACACAAATTCATAGGTGCTCATTTCTAACAGCTCTTCAATATCTTTTCATACAATTTTCTTTTAAGGCATGGTCTTGCTATATAGCTCTAGTTAGCCTCAAAGTCACAGCAATCTGCCTGTTGCAGCCTCCTGAGTGTTGGGATTACAGGCATGAGTCATTATGCCCACTTCATGTTGTTTTCTGTTTTCTGCTCCACGCCACTGATTGGACCCCACAGACTTGGACCAAACATCATCAGTGCCGTTGTTATTTTACTTATGTTATTTTAAAAATTCTCCAAGTGCTTCTATTATTTCATGATAATAAACCAGGCTGCACTTTAAAGAGTGGTATTAACTCTTTTCGACCTCTGGAGTGTAATTTGGTATGTTTTCTGAGCAATCTGAAGGCACTAAAACATTCCTTGATGGTAAATTAGGCCCTGGGATACTAATTTATTGCTCATAACTTATGGCATCCCTGTTGCACTAGTGACAAAAAAAAGAGACAGGCCTGTCTTTTAAGAGAGTGTTTCATTTGCTCTTAACTAAAAGAAACACAAAAAGTAGTTTAATCTAACTGAAACACATTAATGTATGGTTTGGTTTAATTTCCGTTGCTGGGATAAAATACTCTGACAAAGCCAGGCATGGTGACACATGTACTTCTGGGGCAGAAGTGGGTGGATATCTGTTAGTTCAAGGCTAGCCTGGTTTCATATAGCCAGTTCCAGGCCAGCCAAGGTTGCACAGTAGCACACTGTCAAACCAACAAACAAACAAAACAACCAAAGCAACACTGATGGAAGGCAACTCAGGGGAGAAAAGGTTTATTTTAGCTTACAATTCCATGTTACAGTCCATCAAAGCAGAGAAGTCAGGCTGATGAAACCTAACATAACCAGGCATACCACATTCATATTCAAGATGAAGGGCAGAGAGAAATAACGTATTCATGTTTGGGTTTAGCTCGTTTCTCCATTCCAATACAGTCCGTCATCCAAACCCATGGAACTGTACTGCCCACAGTGGGCTGTGCTTTCTCATATTAATTAAAGAAATCCTTGTAGACACACCCATGAGACAAACTGATCTAGACACTCCATCACTCGGCCTATCTTCTCAGGTAATTTTAGATTTTGTGGAGTTGCCAGTTAAAGCTAACCAGTACAATGTCCAACCCTAGCTTTTTTCCTTTGTTATTCTTTTCTTATAGGAAATACATATTGTTATGAGAGTCATTTTACAGTGATTTTACAATGGATTGATTAAAGTTTCACATTGATTTGGCAATTATTATGGACAAAATTTTGTGCAGTAGCTGGGTTCCCCAAGACTTTAATTTTTATAACTTAAACAATACTTCACGCTATGGTTTTCTAAGGTTTGTAACTCCCTTGCATAGCATACAAATATTCATGTATGTGCAAATAGGTAGATCTTACATTTGAATGAATGAAAACCAACAATTTCAAAAGGATGCCAGAATTAAGTAGTCATCAGTTATATGAAGACTGAATTCTTTGCATTATTCAACATTATAGCAATAATTTTACATTCCCTGACCAAATTACCTGTTATAACAGCCCGGGGGGGGGGGTGAGTAGCATTATTCTATCCCAGAAAACTAAATCGCATGAACAGCGAGCAAGTGGCAGAGCTGAGTCGGAAAACTAGGTCTTTCCGACTGCAATTCCGACTGCAAACTTCTTCATCTTAAACTCTATCTCATTATGCTTCAGAAACACACATTTTTAAAAGCTGGGTAGAAACGATAAGTAAAAGCCGGTTATTGTAGGATATGGATTTTTGCCACTCTTGACAGACAGAAGATGTGATATTTCAACGCTGGCAATAGGTCTTCAAGAGTTCTTAAAAAATGCAAATTTGTACTCCCATGAGGATAACATATTTAAAAAAAAATAAACATTTCAGGCTCTTGCACGTCCTTGCAAAACCTCACAGGGATGGGTTGAGTGACAGGTGAGCTTTGAAATGGGTGAGGAGTGGCAGGTGTGGAAGAAGGGAGAGGCAGTGCTCAGTGTGAAGCAGGGAAAGAATTTGCTTTGAGGAAACAGGCATCATGAAAGGATGGGACATCCACAGTGGGCACTTCTACATGGGCACAGGATAAGAAAATACCTAGTGCAAAACTTGTAACTACATGATTTTGTATAAGGTCAATATTTCCGTCCTAAAAAAATATTCAGTCATATATTATTAGCTACTGAACAGATTAACAAGTACAATTTTTTTTAAAAAATAAAAGATTCCATTATTTGCCCTAAGCAATGGCTGAGACGTCATTTCCACTGTCTTAAGAATTCCAAATTAAAAAAAAAATGCCTATTCTTTTACATATTTTGCTCCACCATTTTTTCCATGTCTGATCTTACCCATGATCACCAGCAACATGATTCTAAATTAGCATTATACCCAGAACAGGGATGCTAATATAATCAATTGCTAATTAGTTCTGTTGCTCCTTTCCATAGCAGTTACGCTATGTTAGCATAATACTTGTCGATATATGACTCACTTACACAATTTTTCTGCGATCTTACTTAAATACTTAGTTTCTATCCCCGTAATGCTAATAATTATAAGGATGATGATTATAATAATAATAGGCTCAAGTGGTTTAAGGGTTAGAGATAGGAGTCTAAAAATGATATCTTCAAGATCTGCGTTTATCCTGCATCAATAATCTTGCAACAAATTTGCCCAATTTACAAATCAAAAATAGATTCTTCTGTCAGCAAAGTATCAGTCTTGTATCTGAAAATCAAGCACAGCTTGTTCATCGTCAGAAACCACAGAGGCTCTGAAATCAGAACTTAGCTGCCAATTTTGTTGATGATGCATAAGACGAAACCGGGTACAGCTGGCTCTTCCCTCCTATGCTAGCTCTGCAGTACTGACATTCGTGAAAAATCTGTTTGTTTTTTGTTCGGGAAATTAAATAGCTATGACTAAAATGAAGCAGAGGGAACAGATATATCTGGGTAATAACCAGGTGCCACTTTTATTTTTAAGTTATTTTTTTTTCTTGTGAGGTCACTTGATTTACTGAGATACTAAGGTTTGACTTGACTTGCTGGCACAAATGACCTCAAAGAATACAGGCAAAGCTCCTGCCGTAGACAAGCCACCATTTTTTGATAAATAGCGAAGAAACAACTTGTAACTTAGCATTTATCACAAGTAAGTACATACCATGTCCTCAGTGACTACTCCTTCCAATAGGGTGTCACGTTTCACATTTTCAAAAATAGCTTTCGCTTGCTGACATGTAAACTGCTTTTTCCGAATGAGCACCTCATGTGATTAGCACCTAAGCTTAAAGCCTTCATTTTACAGAAATAAGTCTATTCCTAAATATTACCCTAAGATGAAGAAACAAGAGGATTTTAAATACTGAAACATTAAGTTAATGACATAAAGCTACATTTTAAATCTTTAAAACGACTGGAAGCTTAGTGAGTCAGGAACATTCATTTCCTCTCTTTCTGGCAAGCAAAATAGGCTGTTCCTGGTTCAGAGTTAAGGAGGGGATTGGACACACGCAACAACTATCCATGTTCTGCGTCCTTCATAAGTGATCATAAGGATGTTAATGTTCTTCTTGGTGAGTGTGTGTTGTATACATGTATGCATGGGATGATCTTGCCCATGCTTGCCTGAGTGGAGGTCAGAGGTCAGTGGTGAGTCTGGAGCTTGCTGTTGGGTTAGACTGCCTGTCCAGAGAACCTGTCTGGATCCCCCAGTCTCCATCCATCTGCACCATGGTGGTTATAGACCGTGCCACCATGTCCAGCTTTATGTGTGAGTGCTGGGGAGTGATCAGATAGGTCTACTGAGTTTTCTCCCTAGAGCCCCTCCCCACCAAGGTCTTAAAGAAAAAAGAGAAGGGAAGGAGAAAAACATACTCCCCCCCCCCTTTTTTTAAAAGACAGAGACTCATTACTCATTACTCAGTCTTGGCTAGCCAGGAACTCACAGAGATTCGCTTGCTTCTGCCTCCTGAGTGTTGGGATTACAGGGGTGTACTACCATGTCTGGCCTAGCATAGTTTTAAAAACCATATAATAGATGCGAATGAAAGCTTTTTCACTTACTTACTTATTCATTGACTTATTGGTAGTGAAGATTAAATCTAAGGTCCTCTTACTAGTTAGGCGAGTGTTCTGCCTCTGGGCCACATTCTCTGTCCCTGTCAGCTTTTATTTTCCCCTTATTCTTCATCAAGAACAAAATGTTAATGCTGGTAGTAATCTCAGTGATAGACAACATGGTTCCCATGCAAGAGACCCTAGATTAGCTAGGCTTGACGGAGCATGCCTTTAATCCCAGCACTTAGGAAGCAGAAGAAGGCAGATCTCTGTAAGTTTGAGGCCAGCCTGGTCTATGTAGCAAGCTCCAGGACACTAGGACCACATAGAAAGACCCTATCTCAAAAGACTAAAACAACCAAACAAGAGGCCCTTGATTCCATCCATAGCATCATTGAAATAGATAAGTGAAAAATTTAAAATCAAGCATTGTAAGAAATTTGAAGGGCAATTCTATCATGGAAACAAGGTAAACAGTCAAACACATTTTGAGAAAAAAAAGATACTAGATAGGAATGAATAAACACAAATGTATTAAAGCACATACATAGAATTACACATGAAATATATATATATATATAATAAGGAAATACTATGGCCTCCCAAAAAAGAAAAAATACCATAAAGTGTAACAATAAACAAGGGAACATTTTGAAAATACATACAATGTAAGTGAAAAAAGATATGAAATGCTAATATTTCTAGAAACATTATTTACAACTACCAAAGTGTAGCAGCAACCTGTGTCCATCAACAGATGAGGGGACAAACATAGTGTACACACAGTAGAATGCTGCTCCTCTTTAAAAGAAAGCAAAGTCTGACAAACTCTACAGTATGGATGAAAAATGAAACAATTATATTAACTGAATTAAGCAAGTTACAAAAGGTATAAAGCTGTAGAATTTCATTGATTTTTAAAAATTCTTAATTATGTGTGTATGCACATGCATACATGTGCATGTGTGTGTGCGTGTGTATAGGCATGTACACATGAATGCAGGGTCCTGGGAGGATGGAAGCAATGGCCCTGTGCTGGAGTCTCAGACAGCTGTGAGCTGCCTGATGTAGTTACTAAGAATTGAACTCAGATCCAAGAATGAGCAGTATGGTCTCCTCACTGCTAAGCTCACACTCCAATCCTGGACACGGTTACATGAGGTGTATGTGTATCTTAAATGATTACACTGACTCTCTTTAGCGAGCACCTCAGCATTTGCTTGATGATGGCATTTGCTTTCTCTTTTATATAGACTACAATGCAGAGGAAAATACAAATGTTCCTGCATAAATTGAATCCTCTCTATGAACTTCCAGGCACTCACATATGTTTCCCTCTCTCTCTCTCTCTCTCTCTCTCTCTCTCTCTCTCTCTCTCTCTCTCTCTCTCTCTCTGTGTGTGTGTGTGTGTGTGTGTAAAAGAATATATAAGTAATAACATATTTGCTCCTGGGAAAAAGGAAGTATAAAGTTGAACAAGAGTCATAGCTAAAAAAGATTTAAAAAAAATGTATCCCTTTGTTTCTCTTGAGTTTTAAAATCGCCATTCAGATATGTATAATTTGGGCAGGGGTGATGGCTCAGTAGGTGAGGAGACTTGCCATGGAGCCTGACAACCTGTTTTTGATATCTGGAACCCACATGGGCAAAGCAGAAAGAGTCAGCTCTTGTAAGTTGTCTTCAACCTCCACATATGTATATAAGTAAATGAATACATAATAAAGCAAATATATATTAAAAATTTATATTTAAAAACTGTAACATATAGCTCTAGTCAAAGAATTCCACATTTATGCATTTATTCTAAAGAAATGCCTGTCCATAGCAAAATAATGTAGGTTCAGGAAGATCTTGCAAACAGGTGAAATAGATTATGTTTATATTTGCCATAGAATAGTATGCAAGCAGAAAAATTAAGAAGCTTCTTTTTTTCTTTATCTTTTCTTTATTTTTTTTGTTTCTTTCTCTCTCTCTCTTTTTTAAAAAAAATTGTTTTGTTTTTTAAGACAGGATTTCTCCGTGTTGCCTTGGTGGTCCTGGAACTCTCTCTGTAGACCAGGCTACGTCAAACTCAGAGATCCACCTCCCAAGTGCTGAGGCTAAAGGCATATGTCACCACCACCAGGCCAGGAGCTTTTCAGGTACTGATATGAAACTATTGCCAAAGTAAGTCATTAGAAGATAGATAGAGAAGGCAGAGTATATGTGCTCACATTTCCCTGAAGGACTATACATAAGCTATGTCTATGAGAAAACATAAGCGATAAATAATGTTGATTTAGCCCGGTAAGAAGTCAGTGCCAGAGAACAAAACTATTCTCTGTCTACGGTTTTGGACCTTTTGAATTTTGAGCGTTTGAATATGTCACCTGTGGAAACCAAATTAAATTACAATTTTGAAAGTGTGGGATATTTTAAAATAGCCTTGATTATTTTCATCTCATGTCTTACTTTTCTCCCTATAGTAAAACCAGTATGAGGCCTTCCCTTTATTAGTAGCATTCTGGTTTCATTCTGCAATGCTTAAGAAATCAAATCTGTTATTCCTGCTGGGAGGGGAACAGTTGTCAGCATGTGTGGGCAGCAGTGGCGAAGAGCTTTTGAATATAAGGGATCTAAACTAAATACTAGAGTTGATTGGATTATTAAGTCATGGTTGATATAGGAGGCATTTTATGTCAATCATAGTTGTAAAGACATCTTCCGATGGAAACGGAGGCAAGTTCTAGACACAGTCTCTTATTACAGCTCTGCCATCCTGACTTGGAAGAAAGATTCTGTAATTCAGTTTGTGCTACCCAACAACAGACCATGGATCTGAACAGGGAGGGGAAAGAGACATTCATATGGCTAGCCAAAGTGTGTGTGACTATTTGCTCTCGTGTCTCTTACTGGCCTGCATAGAATGGGCATATTTGTGGTCTCTCTGTCTCTTCTATGTATTTAGAAATCACATCTATTGTGTGGACTGGATATCTGGGCATGAACTTAGCTTCATGGAAAACTTATGAAAAGGTTAAAAGTAGACCTGGTAGTGGTGGCACATCCTTTAATTCCATCCTTCTGGAGGCAGAGCCAGAGAGATCTTTGAGTTCTAGGCCTAATGTGGCCCTCAGAGTGAGTTTCCAGGAGAGCCAGGGATACACAGAAAAACCCTGTCTCAAAAAACCAAGAGGGGAAAAAAATTTAAAAGTCATTTCCTGGGGAAATAGCTTGGCTGGAAAATGCTTGTTTGCTGTGCAAACACGACGAATTGAGTTCCATACCTAATACATGAAAAATCAAAAGTCAGGATTGATGGTGAGCATGTGTTCTCAGCACTATCTCAAAAACCAAGGTGGACTCCCACCCAAATACTCACCAAGCCCGACCCTGCTTAGCTTCCAAGATCAGATGAGATCAGGGTAGCAGAAGAAGAGGATGAAGCCAGTTCAGATGAGACTTGTTAGGCTGGGGTGAGATGATAGGGAGGAGGGCTCCCCTTTTCTGAGAACTAGGGGAGGGGGGAGGGGGGATGAGAGAGGGAGGGTGGGAATGGGAGTAGATGAGGGAGGGGGCTACAATTGGGGTATAAAATGAGCAAATTAAAAATAAAACATTTTTTTAAAGTTTTAAAAAATCAAAACGAAACAACAAACCAAGGTGGACTGTTCCTGAGGAATGCCACCTGAGGTTGATCTCTGGCCTATACACACACACACACACACACACACACACACACACACACACACACACACACACATGAACATCCACATAGAAAAGATAACTTTCAGAAAATCAAGTGGGTTGCATGCAGCAACTTGATGCCCACTGAAGTCTGAAGTCTGAGTTGCTCTCTATCATACTCTTGACCTAGATTAATCTAGAACCAGAAAATTGTGATGCAAATTACTCAAGATGCACAGCTCACAAACCTAATTGATCATTATATGAAAATTTACTTTTCCTAACAAAACCCACATCTTTTCAAGGACATCACAGCTCCTACTGTGGGGCCATCTGTCTTAGCATTGAAAATTTGGGTACTATTTAAATAGATAAATCTTTAAATGGAATCTTAGCATGACAAATGGCTTCAATGGCCTTTCTTAACGGAGTGAAAATGGCATTTTAAATGGATCTACAAGAGGCCCAGGCCAGTAACTCTGTACACCTAAATCTCCAGATGCAGGGACAGCTTCTACAACTTCCAAAGAAAATGAGCCACAGGAATGCTTTATCAAATGCTTTTTGTTTTATATGAGTTTTTGTATATAACTCAGGCTGGCCTTGAACTTTAGCCTCACTAGTGCTTAGATTTCAGTTGTGTGCTAACATCTGGCTTTACTCATTTTTCTTGATCATTCATTCAATTGTGTGTGTGTGTGTGTGTGTGTGTGTGTGTGTGTGTGTGTGTGTACACACATACATATATGTACACACACACACAAAGTAAATAATATTAAAAAAAAAAACCAACAAGCTGTTGCTCTGTAGCCCTGGCTGTCCGCAAACTCATTATGTAATCTAGGCTGGTCCTAAATTTTCTATGCACTGTAATCTAGCCTTGAACTCAGAGTAATTCTCCTGTCACAGCTGTCTAAGTGCTAGGATTAGTGGCATGCACATTCAGCTTTGAGGATAAATCATTATATTCTCAAAGATAACTTACATTAATAAAGACAAACTTGGCATAGTGGTGCAGACCTTTAATCCCAGCACTGGAGAGGCAGAGCCAGGTGGATCTCTGTGAGACCAGCCTGTTCTATATAGTGAGCTCAAGGCTATCTAGGGGTATATCACAGAGAGAGAGAGAGAGAGAGAGAGAGAGAGAGAGAGAGAGAGAGAGAGAGAGAGAGAGAGAGGGAGGGAGGGAGGGAGAGAGAGGAGACAGCATTTATCTACATATAACACAATCTACAGGAGTCTATACTAAATGGGGATAACTGGTACATTTTTGTGCAGACGTTTGCTGCCTCCCACTTCACTCATCCTTCTGTTTCTAAGCCTTCCCAGATTCATACAGGTCTGGAAGGAACAGCATCCATTACTGTAACCTTTTCAAGTGACAGCACTTTCTTCCTACACAAGATACTGAAACCATGAGATTATTAAAAAGTGTGAATGTGTGTACACGTATGTGCTCGTGCAAAGTGGGTAGAGTTTTATATTCCCATATTTACTCAGCCCAATTCTTTAATGAGCTGTTTGACCCAGTGTTTTGTTTCAGGTTATTAAAAACTATTATGCAATCACAGATACTGTGATCTGTGCATCTTCCTTCCTTCCTTCCTTCCTTCCTTCCTTCCTTCCTTCCTTCCTCCCTTTTTTCAAGACAGAGTCTCACTATGTAGCTCTGTCTTTCCTGGACCTCACCAGGTAAACCAGGCTCACTTCAAATTCACAAAGATCTTCCTGTCTCTGCCACCAAGTGTTGGGATTAAAAGTATGTGCCACTATACTTGGCTAAATGTACATCTTTCTGCCTCTATGTCCATTAATTTCTTAAACTATTTATACTTAACAAATAGCCATTGTGATGGCTCAGTGAATAGATACTTAAAACTGAAAGATCATAAGAAGGATCCCCTTCCTCACAGAACTGAGAACGGTAGTAGTGGAGCTACACAAAGATGTAAACAACCCAAAATAGAGGTCACACCACACGTGTGCACATAGAGCACCTGGCATGCTCGCTCCATTTCTGAACATATGGGTGGGAAGCCAGGGGAGCAGTGTGGTGCCGGAGGCTGTGTGTTTGAGCTATGTCTTGACAGTTAAACATCGAGGGAAGTTGAATGTAGCCTGAGGACAGAGTTCTTGAGATTCCATTGCCGAGAACATGGGCAGTTTCAGGGGACCACTGTTAGTTGGTGATGGTAGGAATCAGGTGATGCTATTTAAGTAACAAAGATGGCAGAGATAGGGAACGAAGTTGCTATGCATCAATTGTCCAGCTTTGACTGTAAAGTGTGTGTGTGTGTGTGTTGGTAGTAGACAGGTTTTATGTCTTGTAAGAACATTCTCATCTACACTGAAATCTTAATCTAAAATAGGAACTTGCATCGGATTTAGAGCTGGCCCCTGTAATTATGTTAAATCTCCCTTCCCCTGCTCAGCAGCAGTAAACAAAATAAATAATCATTGCATGTATACATTGATATTGGTCAATAACTAAGTTCTATGCTTCCTATGCCTGCAGTAGGTAGAGAAATAGGTTAGCTGTATCAAATAGGGATCTTAATATTTAAATGACAGAAAATTCAATTCAAACTTACTTGAGTTAAAAGACAACAAATTGACTCATATAACCTCTAGTGATTCCACCTGTAGCCCCAGGAACAGCTTGATCCAACTTAAAATGTCTTTAATACTGTCTGTCCTTTCGTCTCTCTCTTGCTTGGGTCCACTGTCTTTGTGTTGGGGAAATAATATCAGTTAAACTCTGTTGAAGTGTAGAGAATAGAAAGTGATCTTTTTCCGGTGGTTTCTACAAGCTCTGACTTGTCATTTTGGCTACCCAGGCTGCAGTCTGGCTAGTGGAAAATGGAGAAGCAGCATGTTTAGTACAAAGGAAAGCAGGCTATGTAGCGTTTGCATCTCATGACACCTGGATGCCCACATCATGAGATCATGGGACTCCTTTGCTAAGTCTCCTCTGGGTCTCTTCTTTCTTGAATTACTCCTCTGAGTATCAGCTCTGAGTAGATTGTTTGTCTTTTGGGTAACCCAGATCCTTGTCAGTTTCATTGTCTCCGTCTGCTTGCCCAGGATCCTTTTATCTAAGTGTAGAGAAATATTTTCCCTCCTTGAAGCTTTTTCTGGATGGTGATGGTGGTGGTGGTGGTGGTGGTGGTGGTGGTGGTGGTGGTGGGGTGTGTGTGTGTGTGTGTGTGTGTG
The DNA here is from genome assembly GCF_964271855.1 of Acomys minous. NCBI lineage: Eukaryota > Metazoa > Chordata > Mammalia > Rodentia > Muridae > Acomys > Acomys minous. The sequence continues at coordinate 92,722,211 of NC_140491.1, read as the reverse complement.
TGTGTGTGTGTGTGTGAGATATGATGTCAGGAGGATAAGTGTGCATGTGTGATGTATGTGTGATGTGTGTCTATAGTGTTTGTATGATATGTTTGTGCTATGTGTAATATGTGTGTGCATGTAATGTGTGTGTGTATGAGAGAGAGAGAGAGAGAGAGAGAGAGAGAGAGAGAGAGAGAGAGAAAAGAAGAAGAAGAAGAAGAAGAAGAAAAGAAAAGGAAGAGGAGGAGAGAGAGAGAGGTGTGTGGTGTGGTGTGAGGGGAATGTGTGTGTAGATGGATGGATGTGGGGTGTGTGTGTGTGTGTGTGTGTGTGTGTGTGTGTAGTGTCAGGAGAGGGTGTATGTACACAGATATGTATGACTTGTTTCTCATTTTCACTGGCCACAGAAAGAGGTAGGGTGGGAGTCTAGGGACTCAGGTTTGTGTCACATCTTACTCAGGAGATCAGCTGAGGCAGGAGGATCACAAGTTCAAGACCTGCTGAGCTATACTGTGAGTTCAAAACTAGCTAGGAAACTTAGTGAGGCACGGTCTCATAATAGAAAGGTGAAACAAGTAACCCTTTCCTCTGAGAATTTAGAATTTTATAAAGTTAGAAACCCTTTACAGGTCCTTTCTGCTTGCCTTGCTTGTCATTTCTGAGGTGATGGTCTCCTATTTTCTTTCAGGAGTTGTGAAGGAGCAAAAAAGCAATAGCAGAAAATACAGTGAGAAGTCAAACACAGCTACGGTATACATTTAAAATGCTTCCCTAAAGATATGTGATGTTTCAAATTAGCCATCCAGAATTCTTGTCTTTTTCTCCATTTTAGGATATAAGGAAGCAGACACCATTCACAAATATGCTGGTGATTGAGTGGGCTTCCTGGAAGATGTGTAATGTAAATTAAGCCCTGACAGGTATTATATGCCACCCTTTTCATTAGCATAAAATTTATGTCTGAGTCTCAGCGAAGGATTTGCCAGGTTCTGACTAATGTTCAGAAAAGTTACACAATATTTTGTGTTTATAATTTTTTAATTACATTCCTGGAAAATTGATTTTTAAAAGGGTGTGAGTTTTCTTTTTGCTTCTTTTAAGACTGAGCCACTTAATTCAAATACCATCTTTAAGAAAGACATTTCTAGCAAAAGAAATTGAAGGAACAATTGGCTTTGTGGTATATAGCATGCACGATGCTTCTCTATCACAAATGAGGATTTGGGTTCCAACCGGGAAAACACATAATCAGTATAGGACGAACAAATCTAAACTCCAGTAGTCTGTAAAACAGGGAGCTGAAGAAGGAAGGCAGAAAGGATCGTGTGTGTGTGTGTGTGTGTGTGTGTGTGTGTGTGTGTGTGTGTGTGATGAGAAACAAGATGAAGCCCTAAAACTCCTAAAGGAGGAGGCTGTGGGCCCTGGAGCCCCAGAGTCAGGGGTCACTGGTCATTTAGCTGGAGCGTGGGGGAGGGGGGTGGTGAATACTAAGGCTTTTCTTCTACTCCAGTTCTCTAATTTTCTGTTCATGATTCTGATTGGTTGAACGCAGCAGGAAGCCCGTGCATAAGGAGGCCATGGAAATGTGGCTTTTGCTATACAAGCCAGAGGAAGACTGAAGAGATGTGTATGGCCTAGGATCCTCAACCCTCAAAGGAAGAATTGCTTTGGAGGAGTGGGAGGCAGGCGTTCACAGCACGGTGTTAGATGAAAAACATTGGGCATGCCGTGAGCCCATTTGGATAAAAATGTATGTGTTTAGCAAAGTGAAAAGACAAATAATACTTGTCACAAATTAACAGTTTTTTTCAACATAGTGGCGTGATTATTGATTTCACTTAACTACCCTCCCCTTATTTTGTATGTGTTAATTTTCTTTTCCACCCTTCTCTCTCCCTCTCTTTTTTCTTCCTTCCTTTCTTTTTTTTTCCTAGACAAGGTTTCTCTGTTTAATGGCCCTGGCTGTCCTTTTCCAGTTAAGTGAAATCAATAATGATGCCACTATGTTGAAAAAATAAACTGTTAATTTGTGATCCACTGAAGGAGTTAATCTCAGGTAGGCAGAAACTTTGGAAATACTGGAAAATGTCCACATTCTAAACCACAGTGTTAGAAAAATTGTGACACGCTTTATGCTATCAAAGAAACACAAATATCTGTAAAACACTTTCTATCCCTCTGTTTCAAGGATTTAAGTATTATTGTTCTTATTTTCAGGAAATCATTTGGGTGCTTCTACTGGTTTAGAATTAAATGACTTTGTGTTAGCCAGCTTTCCATCAGTGTAACAAACTACCTAAGCTGAAAGGTGTTAGAAGAGGAAAATTTTACTTTAGCTCCAGGTTTCAAAGAGTTCAGTCCAAGCTGAGTGAGATACTGCCGTTGCCTTGGGTTTGAGATGTAACAGAGGCAGAACATCCTGGTGGGGGAGTGTGTGTGTGTGTGTGGCAGTAGAGGCTGCTTGTCTTATGGTACCCAAAGAGCAAAGACAGAGTGGAAGATGGGTCAGATTTAACTAATAAGGCAAGAGTGCGTGGTGATGTCTCTAATAACATTTTCATGTAAGATCTAGTTCCCCAGGGCAGGCACCCAAGGACCTACTCCCTTCAGAGTTCCTACCTCCTGTTTCTATCCCTTCTCAATAGCTTATCAAATTATGAACGCATCAGTGAGCCAGGGCCCTCATGATCTAATCATATCCCAAAGACACCACCTCTGAACATATGTCCATCAGAGATGAAACCTTCAATACTTGAGGCTTTGGGGGACATTTCAGACACAAACCATAATACATCCCCAGCCTCTAGTAAATTTGGGTATGTTTAATATTTACTCAGGCTGTGCTAATTTCCACTTGACTAGAAATTTAATTGCAGTGCCAGTGAGATGGCTCCGAGGGTAGAGGCACTTGCTGTCAAGCTCAAGAACTGGAGCTTGGTCCCCTGAATCCACCAGGTGGAAGGACAGAAGTGATTTCCTTTAACCTCCATACTGTGCACAGAGGCAACTCAGACCTCTTCCACCCGCCCCCAACACACACAACCAATCTATAACTATAAACACTAAAAAAGAGAAGTGTAAGGAAAGGAAAATGATTAGCAAAGAGCTCACTAAATGTGACAAGAAGTAAAAGTGGTTTTACTTTAAAACTACGGGAGTAGTTGGATGTTTCAGGACACCATCAGCAAAAGAAAGATCCCGCTGCCGAGGAGCAGCCGTGAAAGGACTTTAAAACAGAGTTAAGGAGGAGATGAGATGTTCGATGGGGAAGGAAGCAGATAGGCTCTTGAAACTGGAAAAAAAAATATTGGTTAACTTTTAGTTGTGATCACACTTTGGTGGTGTCTATGTGAAGCAAATGTTTTGGCTCCAAACCTGTTTCTTCCCCTTTTATGTTTTCTTTTTCTTTTTTTCACCAACCTGAAGACAGGAGAATGAGGCACATTCCTTCTGCCTATGAAGGCCGAGGAGGACACGGTCGGGGTGATAGCCGCTTGCTGGAGAATCTATTTTCCTTCAGGTGAAAAAAGCCAGAGAGGGGGACAAAATAGAAGAACGCGATCCTAGTGTGCTCTGTAACACACCATCAGCCCATTTCTTTCCAGAGAAATTGGTGTTGGGAAGGGCCCAGGGCAGCACCAGATAGTAAATATGGCTACTAGCATGCAAAGAAACCAGCAAAGGATCTCTTAAATAACTACAATGGTATATATTTCTTTTCTTTTCTTTCTTTCTTTCTGTGGTTCTCCTTTTCCCTGGGGCACTGTTGGCTACCAGCCCACAGAGGCAAGAGGAACAGATAAGATGGAGGGCCTGGAAGGCCATAAGCACAACAGAGAGCAAACACTCCAGGAATCACTTCAGGAGGTAGTTGAACTTTAATCAGGGAGAGCAAAGGCTATATTCCCCCTTGGCGAGTGGGTGGGGGGCTTCCAGGATAGGCATTCATAATTGGTTGGAACCAGGCACGTTTAGGATGCTTGTTTTGCATTTGGCAGCACGCTCCTCTCATATGAACAGGAACACAGCACCTAATTATCCTATAGGTGCAGGGAGGGGAGAGCTAGCAGGGAGCTGTGCCAAGGGCCATAGATCAAATGTGGTTAGGGGCATCTAAGTCTAAAGACACTTTCCAGATGAAGTCAGGCAGAGAGCCAGAAGCCCTGCTGGGGAGAGGGAATCCTGCACCTACTGCCTGGCTACCCAGACCAGGAGGACTGCAACTACAGATGGCAGAATGACAGGGTCATTCAAACTCTCTACTCCCCCCCCCCCCACCCCCCCACCCCCGGCAGGGTTTCTCTGTGTAGCTTTGGCTGTTCTGAACTCACTTTGTGGAACAGGCTGGACTCGAACTCACAGAGATAAGCCTGCCTCTGTCTCCGGAGTGCTGGGATTACAGGCATGAGCCACAGCGGCCGCGCCGGCTCTTTTTTTTTTTTTTTTTTTTTTTTTTTTTAAGTAGTACTAATATATTTACTTTTTGGAAAAATATACGAATGAAAAAATCTACAGAAAAGTACAATGAAGACATAATACTCAAATTTCCTGGTCTTCCCACTTCCAGGTCAGTGATAGGTCACTATGCCACATTACCTTGATTTTGAACTAAGAAAGTTTTCTGTAGCACTGTCCATGGTTTATCACTTCACTGCCCTGCTTAGATCTGCACAGTTCATATGTCTGAGGCATTTGGCTCAAAAGAAACAATGTCTTTAGTGGCCAGAGAGATGGCTCAGCCAGGAATGATGCTTCTCAGCAAGGCTAACCGCACAGCAATTGATGCCAGGGATCAATATGGTGGAAGAAAACACATTCAAAAGTTACCAAATAATAACCACACCAGCCCCACGGCTTGCGTGTTCATTTGCACATACAAACACGCGATCAATATTAATGCAATACTAAAGAATACAGTCTCAATCAACTGATAATTGATAATTCCAGCAGAGTAGCTAGCTGATCTTCATTTGTATTTGGGAATCTTGATGAGTAAGACGTGCGTCAGGGAGTGTTATGACAGAAACGCCCGAAGATGAGCATGGCAGTGGAAGTCTCTGCAGAAATATCTACCTATAGAGAAAGCCCCTTAAATTGCCAGCCTCGAATGGACTCCCCACTGCCAAAAGACTACAGACTTGGAAGATCACAACAGGCTGAGCTATCATTAAGGCCGCAGAGATGTGAAGGACGCTGGCTAAGATGGTCAGTCCTGGGACCCAGGCCTCAATGTGGCTTCTGAGCTCTCAGGTACAATTGCTTAATAGTGGCATGGGCATGGCCTACCCCGGCCCAGATATTTAAGAAGCCAAGTTGTTTATTTTGGGGTTTCATTGACAATTTACTACCCCCAAGGCACTCAGGACCTACAGTGGAGAGGGAGTTGGGGCAGGAAGCTCCGAGACATTCTAGAACAACTTTGTTAGAACTTGGTGATGAGTTGAGCCACGGGTGTCCTCCAGGTTCGCGCGCTTTCCCGGGAGGGTGGGACAACCCCTCGCTTGGGCGGGGAGCGCGGAGGGCTGGGCGAGCAGCTTGGCTGGCTGCAGGGCCCCGCGGGTCATTGTTTCCTCGGCCGCTCCTCCCCGCCGGGTCGGCGTCATTGGCCCGGCTCCGAGGCGGCCGGTGGGTTATTTATAGCTCGGGCTGCTCGCGTCACGGAGCCCGGCACGGCTGACGGGGCCTCTGACGCTCTTGGCCGCGGGGCCGAGGGCGCGGGGTGCGCGCGGGCAGCGACAATGGCCCGGAGCGCGCGCCTCCCTGGCCGCCGCGGGTCGCTCTCTCGACCCTCTTCTCGATTCGGTGCCCCAGCCGGGTTGGCCGGCCTCTGCCCCGGGGCTCAGCTCGGCGGCCCGCGCGCCCGGACAGCAGGAGGAGCTGGAGCCCGCTGCGCGACCACTCCGCGCTCCGGGATACGGCGACCTGGGGCTGGGAGAGCTGGGCAGGTAACGTATACTGGACAGGGCTGGGGACTCCGGGAGGGCCGGGGACAGCCCTTCCTGGACTCCTGTCCCTGCGGTATCCCGCGCCTGTGTAGGAAGCCGAGGTGGGTGTGGAGAGCCAGAGCTGGAGAGAAACTTCGGTGTGACCAGTCCCAACAGGCTCCTCGCGAGAGGAAGCTGCGACAAAGGCACCTAGTCGGCCCCTCCCCAGCCACTTCTTCCCCCTCCTCTCCCCCTTACAGACGCCTGGAACTCCCATCCTCTGGCTCCCACCCTGGCCTGCCCAAGCCCTACTGTCGCTCTTGCAGGGACTTTTAGGGACTTGCGGGACACTGAGGTCAGTCTTGAGCCCTGCCCTTCCGGCTGCTCGGCAGCCCCACGCACGTGGCAGGCAAGCAAGCTGGCTGAGAACTTGCTGCGCCTTCTAGGAAATTGCAATCGATTTGTAATGCACTTTCACTAATTGGGAGTTCAAAATTAAACTTTAATAAAGCATTTGTGTCGTCTCGTCTAAATTGGGAAAGCCTCCATTCGTCCTGGTAGATAAGACTCAAAGTCTGAAGTTAATGGCGCTAAGCTAGATTCTCACCCCCCTAAGTACAATTCCGTCAGCCATCGTTGGCGCAGCTGGATTTCTGTAAGGTACAGATGTTGCTAATGGCAGCTTAAGCACGGATGGGCAGATAGCATACGGAATGCAACATGTTGCCATATGGTTCCTTTAGCCTTTCACCTCCAGGGATATCAATCATATATATTCTGGGAGGAACCTAATGGCTCTCTGAACAGCAAAATGAATTACCTGGTACAATTTATATCCCTTGACCTGATGCGTTATAACAACAGGAAGATAGCATCTCCCAACTACTGTGGTATAAATTGAGTTACAGAACTACATTTCAAATTCTGTATTAACTATTGCAAGTTTGAGGGGCCCTGCCACCTCACTCTGACTGTAAAAATCGGTTACCACATTTCCTTCCTCCCTCCACACCCTCTTCCATCTTTAGACACGCAAAATTGATACAGTCTAACAAAACTGATCTTGGAAATTGCCAATCTACCTACAGGTAAAAGGTATGGAGAGGTGGAAAATACGACTTCCGGAGGAGTTAGTTTCAGTTAGCATTCTACAAGAACACCACACTTTAAAGCCAGAAAAATCAAACGACTCCTAGGAAAAGTTGCTTCAGTGTTAACGCCTAAATCTAGATAGTTATTTGACGTTCTCCAGCTCAAACAAAACCCTGCTTCAACTCTTAGGGAAAACAGTCCGAAGCAATAATGAACTATAATAACCAAAGTAGAACCTGTTCTGCACACCAGTTCCTGAACCTTGCTTTCTCTCTGTGTCTTAATGCAAGTTATGGTTGTGGAGAGAGTGACTTTCTCTTCCCAGGATGTCAGTCTCGACACATTGAAGGCATCACTTAGATCCTACTGGAATGGGTTAGTAATCTTTTGCATTAGATTTAAATCTCCCGGTGACTAATAAAATATTGTAACTGCCTTTAAACTTGGGTTATAAGCATGATTGTCTTCTTAACGTATTCTGTATTTTTGATTCACAAATGCAGATCCCAGTGAAAGACAACCAATAACCTAAGGGTACAACTTAAAGTCAAATTTTAATTTCGTGTTTATTTTTACATATGAAGACACAACTTAAAGCTAGAGACATATAGGGTTTTTTGTTTTTGTTTGTTTGTTTGTTTTTGCAGTCAACAATATGTAAGAAAAGTCATTCCTGTGAGCTGACAGACTAGACTACACAAAATAGACATGAACAGTCTAAAAATGTGTTTACTTTTAATTTTAGACATTTCACAAAGTGGTAGCATTTTGAAAGTTTGTACATCATGGCCTTTCAGAATCATTTTGAAAGGACACATTGTCACCCCCTCCCACGGACGCATACCCACCCACTTTAAAATGGCTGGTGGTTTTGGTAACTACTGCTTGGATTAGTTCAGACATTCTGATAATTAATTATACCTGGTGTTGTTTGCATATTTATATAGCAAAAAGTCTTATGCAGAACAAATTAGGGTATGGCTGGCTTATGGCAAGTTTCTTCACTGGGGTTGCGTTTCATAATCTTTTAATAGCTGAGGTTTTAGTGTGTTCTGCAGGACTAGAACTCTTTGAGTTTAAATCCAGATCAGGGGTGAGCTTGTCAATAATGATTCCATCTCCATGACCTGTGAATTGACAGTGTGTGTGCCCTTTAATCAGTCACACAGAATCTGCCTTATAAAGCTGTTATTGTCATGGGCAGATACTTCAACCTTTTGTCAAGCTCTGTGATTATTAAAGTGTTCCTCCTTCAAATCCAGGCCAAAGGCCTCCTGAGCCTCAGTTCAGAGTTCCAGCAAACTCTCAAGCAGCACTGTTTGCTCGCTGTCTCCAGCTGTACCATTATCTGCACATTTCAATGGGACACCTTTGCAGATACAAACTATGCATCTTTTTGTATACTTACGTGGTAACAAACCCAAGCACACTTCAACTTAAATAAAGATTTGATAAGCATAATTCTGTTACTCTAAATGTCTGGCTGCCGAGGGGAAGGCCAAAACTAGAAAGTACTAGACTTACTATTGTCCACTAGGAAATCACTTTCTTGGTGGGGTGTTTTTTGTTGTTGTTGTTTGTTTGTTTTTGTTTTTTTGAGTCCTCAAACTTTAAACTGCCTTTGTCAGCATTGCTCTTCTATGTTGTTAATTGGAGAATTTGTTTACACAGGGAAAAGATTGAAAATATGTTTGTGTTGGTCAAGAAGATAGATATTTCTGAGTTTCTGTTGCCCATAGACATAGGGCCTTTATCTACTAAGACCATAAAAGGAAGAGAGAGAGAGAGAGAGAGAGAGAGAGAGAGAGAGAGAGAGAGAGAGGGCCTCTTAAAACTACTAAGTAATTTTAATTGTGATATATAATCCTAGCTGATTTTCCATTAAAAAAAAACCTCACAGATAAATTTGTGATCTTTGAGTTAAGTGAAGTTTATGGTTCTCTCAAGGTGGCATGGAACCAGTTATGTATAGGCATTAGGCTTCTAGTAAAACTCTTCATTCAGACCAGTGGGGTTGAGAGTCACCAGGAAAAGGTGTGGACCTCTTGCTCTTCAACCTGCTTTTCAAATTCAAAGCCCACGTTGTTGCATTAGAAACTTGTTTCTTTCTTTTATTGGCATCTCATTAAAAGAAAAAGTGTCAGTCTATAATATTACTCCAGCCAAGCAGGAAGTGGTCTCTTAGTCTCATATGTACCTTTGTTTTTATATAGGCTGGTATCAATGCCATACGGATACCACATAAAAGACTGACTTGGGTTGCCCTTACTTTGACTGAGGGTTGACAGGAGCTCTTTCTTTAATTAATCTTGTTCTCTTTCATGTTCTGTATTCAGATATTGAAATACAGTATTTTTATACATTTATAAGATTATGTTTGCATTTATTTAATTTATGTTTCTTTTTTAAAAGCATGTAGCCTTGAATGTTTGTTCTCCTTTTTTTTTTTTCACATCATTACCCTGGTACTGCTTGATGTAACTTGATTAGCTCCCTCCCCAGTCATGATTGGTAATTAAAATAGGCATTAAAATTAGTCACTTAGCAATTTTGCTGTTCAATTGGCAATTAAATTACTTAATTGCAATTAAAGTCCTAATTTTAATTGGCAAAATGATAGATGTAGATTTAAGATAATATGTATAAATACTTTAATAAGTGTCTATATAAGGATTACTTAATTACTCAACTTCAAGTTTATGCTGTTAACTTTAGAACTTTTAAGTGAGCAATGAAATTTATATTACATCTATTCAAAGGATATGGTAATTAGATTTATTTCTTATCACTATAAGGGTCCTTGCTATAAGTTACTTTTGTAGTGTTCAAATTGTAAGCTTGATAATTAAGAATTATGCAATGAAAAGGGCATATATTTCTTTGTCTGAATATATCAATACCTTATTTTCCTTTTCATTAAATTAAGAGGTTCTCTAACAATTAGCTTGAGAGAAAAAAAATAAAATGTGGTTATTTTATCATTAAAAGTAGAACAAAAACTAGCTTCCTGTGATATACATATAATTGTTGCAAATTGTAAATGTTTTATCTATTTAAAGAAATCTTGTTTAGTACTGTTAGAATAATGTCATTGGCTTTTGATAGAATTTCAGGTATCTCTTATATTACTATATAACTTTATTTTCAGAATCTTTAAATGTGTTTTAGGACATAGTGCAATTTAAATGTCTTCCATGCTTACTGAAATAAGCAAATAAATTCTAAAGCCAACTATATCTTTCTTTCTAATAAAAGAACATTTTTTTCATAAGAAAAGTGTTAAGTCCTTATTATAAAACAAGTATTAGGAGAGGACTACTGTAAGCCAAATATTAAGAGGAAAAAAAACCCAAAGATTTTTATTATGTAAAATAGTTTTTGAGTGGCATGAGGTTTTACCATATGTTCAGTTTTATGATTTTAATTTATAAGTCGAAGCTTCTAGAAAAAAATGCTGTTTACTCCTGCACATCTTTGCACATTTTCTAGAATTGGGTTCTGAATTAAAGTAAGACATTAAAAAAATTAATGGTCTTTGGTGAAAAACAGGCTGAGTAAAACTGAATAAAAGCTGCAATCACCCAGAATGTGAAAATCAAAGAAGCGATTGACTTCTGCAAGTATCCTACAGGAGAGGTGCAGTTTGGTTGGTTAATAGCCCATGAATGCAAATGAAATGGCAAAAGCAAAACAATAAAACATCTTTAATACTAATATTTTTCTTTTGAGAAATACATGTTTTAAAGTGAAATATTCCTTTTTTCCTGCCACTACTGTAAGACTGACTACCAAATAACAACAAAGACTGTGAGTGAAAGTTTGTTCAAACATAATTTAAAATACATTTCATTTTAATGCTTACAAGTTCCAATACCTACACAATTGAAATATCTTGAAGTTGCCTCAACTCTAGCAGCATAACAGGTATGTCTGTTTCATTGTATCTGCATTGTGAGGTCTCTTCTGAATTCATTTGGGAAGAATACTGAAACCCACCCACAGAGGCCTCTTCCCCATGCATTAAAATAGAAAATCCTATGGGATTACATTTATGTTTGCTCTCTAAATTATACCAAAAGCTCAGTTTTATTAAGTATAATCTGCTTAGCCATGCATAAAATAAAATACTTAGGTTTATATGTGAGTTTATGTGCATTTATACTGATTTTTAATGAAAATATTTTTCTATAGTCAGGCAGATATATTATTCTCAGTATGTGTTAGTATAAAAAAGGTAATATAACATTACCTTCAGCTTCATCAATGCTTTTTAAGGTCACAATATTGCATTTATTAATATCAATAACATAATTTACATAAGGAAGGGCCTACTATGCATATCACCTTTTTTTTTTTGCTTCCAGTACTTTAAATTAAGAAAATAGACCTTTATTATGGGAAAACTTTACACATTTAAGCACGGCAATAATTTAAAGTCAAATCAGACTCTGGACCCAGGAAAAAAACATTATTGTCCTTTTAATTGAGTTATAAAATACTTTATTTGAAGTATTTATGTGTAAGAATGCAGAAGGGTTGCAGCCATATAAATGCAGAATTTCAGTTTCTTTTAGCCTAAAGCATCGTTTTAACATTTTCTGAAAGGTTGTTCATTTCTGCATTTTGATTCCATTATATGTATAATTAAACCTCTATGCACAAAAGCATTCTCTTATGTACTAGCAAATATACCCACAGGAATTCTCTTCTAAACTATAATTTATTTAAACATGTAATCATAGTATTTTAAAACATGCTTTCATTTTTCCAAACTATATGCCAATTTGAACTACTTTGAGATAAAATGAGAGATTTTATTGCCATTTTGGTTTTTTTCCTGTGTGACCTAACAGTGAGTTAATCATGGGCAGAAGAAAAATAAAGAAAATCTATTGTGAACCTAATTCCATGTGTTGAACTGTTTCCCTTTTGGAGAAAATAGAAAAAAAAAATAAAAGAGTTGTTGATGAATTTCAACACAATATGAACATTTGTGCCTGCAGACTTTTCTCCTGGGTCTTAGTTAGCCTAAGTAGTAAATAGCTCTGTGTGTGTGTGTGTGTGTGTGTGTGTGTGTGTGTGTGTGTGTGTGTGTGTGGTGTGCGCGCCTGCGCGCGCCTGTGTCTGTGTGGGCGATTGCCTCTTGAACATTGTGGAGTCAGGCCCCCTACTGACAAGATCAGTCAATTGCAAACCTTGTCTTTGCTCCTACAGCTTTGCCCACTTCAGAATCCAGAGGGAAAAACAACGGACTGAGGTTTTGAGATTGACCCTTCTTTATACTTTCCGATCTGTGCGCTGGATCCTTCCCACCTGGAGCATGTGGGATCCCAGGCCCAAACCCCAACCCTAGAGTAGTCTCAGCCAAGAATTAGTTTAAGCGAGTTGCTGAGTCTTTCATAAGCAGTAGTAACATCTCAGGAAGCTGAAAATAATTTCGAAGAGAGGGAAAACGCACACTGGCTGGGAAAAAAAGTCTTCATTTTCTCTCATTTACATGCTATAAATTACTCTATTCTCACTTATTATTGTAGTACATTGCTATGGCCGCTGCCTTTTGATCTTGGATTCATCAAGACTTGAGCAAAGGCTCTTCTTATCAGGAACCAGGCACTGCAAGTTGCTAAGAAAAATAACTATAATACTGTCCTTGTTCCTGTGGTGTTCAATAGAACTCCAGGCTCTTTCCGCTATCGGGGGGTGGGTGGGGAGTGTGCATTTTCAAACTGTCCTCAGACTCGACCCAAACTGAATGTGTTTTTAATGACTGAGGGACAGGAGCTTGTGGAGGGCAGCACATCTACTTGGGGCTTTTGTGTAGGAAGAGTTTATGACTACGACCTTAAACTTCTCCCAGTACTCTCTCTCCTGGAACTGTATTAAAAAATAATAACTTCCATCCCAGTGGCTTTCTGACTGTCTGAAAATAGCTGGCGGGAAGCTGGCCCACCGCGTGGATCAAGGAAAGCTCCCCCCCTGACCGCACCCTGCTCCTTCACGGAACGGGAAGGGAACCCGGGAGGGCGCCTGTGAGCTGGAGTTGCTATTTTGGGCCCAGCCTGGCCGGTGCGTCAATGCCTGCGCCCCTGCGTCACCGCCACCCCCACCCCCTTCCTTCTCCATTGCTCTCCAAACTCTCACTTTTTCCCTTTCGTTCGCGTGGAATCGCTTCTGCCCACGGGGCGCTGACGCTGCCGGGCTCACACTAATAAGCTGTTCTTCACCTTGCCCCCTCTTGCACCCCCTCCCACTTCCTGGTGTGTGTGTGTGTGTGTGTGTGTGTGTGTGTGTGTGTGTGTGTGTGTGTGTGTGTGTGTGTGTGTGTGTGTGTGTGTTTCCCTCGTGCCCATTAGGGCACCGCTGAGCCGTAGCGGCAGCAGCTGGAGAAGCAGCCGCAACATCTGGGGGAAACTTAAGGTGGTCACGTAGGTTTCCCCGAGGCTGATGCACAGTGAAGCCTGCGGCTTGTCTGGGCAGCCGCAGGGCACCCGATGGCAACGCCTCTGCAGCCGCTGGCTCGCGCGGCACGGAGCCAGCAAAGGCGGAGGTGCAGGCTAGGAATGAGCAACCCCACAACCCCGAGAGTTCCGCGCTACTCTTTGCTGGTGCTAGGGTCACCGAGAAGGGGCCGAGTTGCACAGTGCACAGCCCACCGCACGACCCCAGTCCCCGGCAGCAGGGGAGCAAGCCAAAGCGCGGGAGGAGGGGAGGAGGAACACTGTCCCGGGCAAAGACCGGGACTCTCTAACGTTGCCCTCCTTTGGCCCAAGCCCTTTCCTGGCTTCTGGAGAAACCGAAGGAGGCCTGCCTACCCAAGCTTCGCTAGGGCACTGGGAGTAGGGCTAGCCCTTCCGCGGAGCGGCGATTCCTTTGCTAGAAAGATCCACGCGCTTGGCGGGTGGATTGTCTTGAAGAGCAGAGCGGAGGGCGACTGCGAGGGCTGCGGGGGGGATAGGGTACGCTCCCACAGCCCACAAGGACCCTGGAGTGAGGCAATGGGCACACACTCTCCGTTTTGCGGATCCACCACCGCCTTGGGCTCCACTGCCCTTACTGCTTCTCCCTCCATGCTTTCTTCTTGGGTACGGGTATCACAGCCTTAGCGTTTCAAAAACCTGTGAGGAGGACAGGAAGGGCTTGGTGGACACAGCGAAATGTCAGCGGTGTTAATTGCTGACAAGGAGTGGGGTGGGAGGATGGATCGTACCACCTTTCGGCTGGAGGCGCACCTGTTGCCCGACTCTTTGATGCATTGTCTGCAAAAGAAAAGCGGCCGCAGTTCACTTCTGCATAGCGGGGGGAGGGGGTGGAGTGGGGGGGCAGTTGGGGGGTCCTCAAAGGCCTGGCTCAGTATCTACCCTCTCTCTCCGCATACTCTTAAGAATGATAACTTTTTAGTTTCAGGAAAGAGGGTAAAGAAAAATCGGCCCCATCTCTTCATCCCTAGAAGGTGGGAGGAAGACTCTGATTAAAAAAAAAAAAAAAAAGGAAGAAGCGAGTGCGCGAACTAGGAAAAATCTCACCTAAAGCTTGAGCCTTTGTAGAGTTAGTTACAAGTCGCGGAACAGCTGTCCGCACTTCTGCTAAGGAGTGTGTGGAGGGTGATGTTTGGAAGCTGCAAGGCACACACCTTTGCTCCTGCGGCCCAGGTGCCAGCTACCTGGCCCACACCAGCGTTCTTTTCCGTTCGAGCTTTTGTTGCACTCTCCCCACGTGTTAGGGCTCAGGGCCGGGTTGGGGGGGCGGAGGTGAAGCGTAGCATTACCGCAGGCTTCACAGACCTGGGTTGCAGAAGTCACACTTCTTTCGGAAAAAAAAAAATCCACCCAAGTGGGCTACCAAGGTGAACGCAGAACGGTTCCCACCTTAAAATCAGCCCCAGTCGTGACGTCAGGTCGGAAATATACCAAAGCGAGAGCGGGCCAGGAGTCCAGGGAGCGCGGCGGCTCGGCGATTGGACCGTGGGCCGCTGACGCGCGCTGACGCGCGCAGACTTTAGGTGCATGTTGGCAGCAGCAGCGCGAGCCACATAAACAAAGGCACATTGGCGGCCAGGGCCAGTCCGCCCCGCGGCTCCGCTAAGGCTCCGCGTCCCTCTCTCCTGCCCCACCGGCTACCTTCCTCTCTTCCATCTGGACTGGAGGCTTGTGGCTCCCAGTGACCCGCTCCGGTAGTGCTCCCGCGGACCCCGGCGCCCCGGCTCCCGGAGGGAACTGCACTTCAGCGGAGTTGAATGAATGAAAAGATCGGAGAAGTGAGTAGAGGCAGCGGGGTCGCCCGCAGTCTCGCGCGCTTCGCGTCTCCGCGTACGGGGAACCGGTTCTCTGAAAGTGGGCGCCAGAGACCAGAAGCGCGAAGGGCTGGGGGACAGCGAGTGGGCGCGCATAGCTCAGCCGAGCCTTTGCTGGAACTCCGGCTGTAGCGTTGGGGGGGGGGGCACGGGGGGGGGGAGTTGGCTGTCGGCAGAGACTTCCAGGCTTCTCATTGGTGGATGTGGGAGAGGGACTCCCTCAGTTTTAGGAGATGCGGAATTGCCTGCTGGGATGTGCGCAAAGTTTGCTCTTGGTATGAAATTGATTGTGGCTTGTAGAGACTCCAGATCTCACGAGCGTGTGGGAAACAGTCCGGGAGAGAAAGTTTATGCGTTGCTTGGGAACAGCGTCGCTCAGCTCGCTCGCGTGCCAGTGTTTCCCGGGTATGGTCGAGGAAGGGTGGTATCGGTAGAGAGTCCTATTGATAAGTTGCCTGAAATTTCTTATTTTCATATATGCTGTTTTGGGGGTAGTGTGTCAGAGCGTGTGCGTAAGGTAAAGAGTACAGTTATGAAAGCGTGACGCTGCTAGGGGTTAATATCCAGCATAGACACATTTCCAAGGGCGGCGGCGGTTGGAGTGGGGGAGGGCAAGAGTCCTTTTTCTTTCTTTTCTTTTCTTTCTTTCCTTTTTTTTTCCTGGTTAAACTTGTCCACTCCTTGAAGCAAGATTATGGAAGAAAGGAGAGAGGGAGCAGAAGGAACGGGCGTTTGGGTTTCTTCATCTTTAACAAGATCGTCTATGCTTTAAAATGCCTTGCAAGTGGGAACATCTGAAAAATAGCCAGGGTACAAGAATGCCTTGTCTAAGCAAGCAAGCGCCCGTGGAAAACATTGTGGAGAAGAAGGTGCTTAACTAGCTATGCTGAGAAGGACTTCTAACTTTGGTGCCAATATCATTTCTTTCCTTCCCTCTGACATTGACCTAAGATATCCCTGGTAAAGGAGAAGTCTCTCTCATCACTTCTAGGCCATTAAAGGGGTTGGAAAGACGGTTCTCTTGAGGAACACCGACTCATTTGTACCCCCAAGCCCCAGTGCTGGGTTGAAAGTAATTACAAAAGTTGCTCACTTGCGCCTAAATTGGCTTCTTGGTTTGCCCAGGCCTTGCTAACATTTTCTAATGGTGGCATCTCTTATTTTCTTTTTCACTGTGTATTTTTGAGTTCTACTAACGTTCTTTCTCCTTCTAAGAGAAAAGTCCGTTTGACTACAAGAAAAAAAAATGTTTAAGAGAAGGCTTCGATGCTGTGGTTTCTTATTAGGCCGGACTTCTTAGGTTTGAAATAAAGGTAGAACGAGAATGACACTTCCATTTATAGCAAAGGGGCCAATTCATTATATTGTTACATATCAAGTATGCTCGTGGGATAACTTCCCTCCAGCATGCTTTTCTCTGCAGGGATTTACACTGGGGGATGAGTGGCATTATCAGTTGTTTAGCCGGGTCTCTGCACATACATTTAGGCTGATGTTTGGTAAAGTCTTCAGACTCATTTTCAAAGAGGTACTGAAGGATTTGCTTGTGAGCCTGCATCTGCCCAGCCAAGTCTCGGTTAGAAGACATCCTGAAACTTCCTGTGTCTGTATTTCAGGGAGACCTGACTGGCTGGATTTCCAATTGCTTTTTTTTTTTTTTAAACAACAACAGCAACAACAAAAAAATCTTGGAAACTTTGTCCTTCGCTGAATTACGACACTGTCCACCTTTAATTTCCTCGAAAACTCCAATAACTCGGCTGAAGGTTAGTGAACTTTCTTTCATTACCTTTCCCGAGTTCCCCACATATCCAGAAAAACAGGGCAACAGGATCTTCTCAGACCAAACCTGTGCCTTGTGGTCACAGAGAACAAATTTCTCTTGTGAAATTCAAACTTCATTTCTAGATGGTGGGTTTTTAGAAATCCTGAGGGCCCTGAGCTTCAGAGAAGAGGCTTGCCAGAGTGGGATTGGCTGTGGGAAGGGGGTGGAGCAGGGGAGCATTTGGAAATATCCCGGGAGTGTAGACCCTCAGCAGCTTTTCAGCTCTGGGTTCTTTGGGGGGTGAGTCCTTTCCTTTCTTTAGTGCTGCTAGGACCTCTTTTTCCCTTCCCCCTCGCACCTCTAACCCCCGTCCCCCTTTTGCGCCCCCCCTCGCTTTCTGACGCCGCGGGCTGCCGGTGTAGCTCCAGGTGTACCCGAGCCCGGAAGAAAGTGTTCAGTTGACCAGGCTGAGTGTATATCACCCTGTTTCGTTTCCAGCCATGCCTTGTGTTCAGGCGCAGTATGGGTCCTCGCCTCAAGGAGCCAGCCCCGCTTCTCAGAGCTACAGTTACCACTCTTCGGGAGAATACAGCTCCGATTTCTTAACTCCAGAGTTTGTCAAGTTTAGCATGGACCTCACCAACACTGAAATCACTGCCACCACTTCTCTCCCCAGCTTCAGTACCTTTATGGACAACTACAGCACAGGCTACGACGTCAAGCCACCTTGCTTGTACCAAATGCCTCTGTCCGGACAGCAGTCCTCCATTAAGGTAGAAGACATTCAGATGCACAGCTATCAGCAACACAGCCACCTGCCCCCTCAGTCTGAGGAGATGATGCCACACTCCGGATCGGTTTACTACAAGCCCTCTTCGCCCCCGACACCCAGCACCCCGGGCTTCCAGGTGCAGCATAGCCCGATGTGGGACGACCCGGGTTCTCTTCACAACTTCCACCAGAACTACGTGGCCACTACGCACATGATCGAGCAGAGGAAGACGCCAGTCTCCCGCCTTTCACTCTTCTCCTTTAAGCAGTCGCCTCCGGGCACTCCCGTGTCCAGCTGCCAGATGCGCTTCGACGGGCCTCTGCACGTCCCCATGAACCCGGAGCCCGCGGGCAGCCACCACGTAGTGGATGGGCAGACCTTCGCCGTGCCCAACCCCATTCGCAAGCCGGCATCCATGGGCTTCCCAGGCCTGCAGATCGGCCACGCGTCACAGTTGCTTGACACGCAGGTGCCCTCGCCGCCGTCCCGGGGCTCTCCCTCCAATGAGGGTCTGTGCGCTGTTTGCGGCGACAACGCTGCCTGTCAGCACTACGGTGTTCGTACTTGTGAGGGCTGCAAAGGTTTCTTTAAGGTGAGCAAGGCTGGAACGGAGCGTCAGGTACGAGTGACTTTGTACCTGAGACCCAGCAGTGTGCCCTCACCTTCTGGTCGGCAGCCCGGCTCTAATTCCCTGCATCTACCCAAGGGCTGCGGAGGGGCTTCGAGGTGTCTAAGGAAGGAGATGAGGAAAGCTGGGAAAGTCTGGGTTTCATCCCTACGCCCCTCCTCCTCCTCCTAGCCTCACAGCACCCTGTCGCCCCGGCGGGCTCCTGCCCGAAATTGCTGAAGCCAGAGTTGGAAGAGGGCTATTTGCATGTGTTAGGCGCTGTCTTCCTTGTTCAGATTGAAATTGGTTAGGACAGAGAACCGTGTCTGAGCTAACCAAGTGGAACAGAATTCCCTATGGTCAAATTAAGTGATCTCTTTATTTCGCCATCCTGATTGAATAATCTTATCATTTTAAATAGAGAAGGTCTCCAAGGAATGTAAATAATATGAATGCCCACGGATTTGTATTTACTGAGCGTCTCCTGCTCCTTCTCCTGGCATATAAAACACAGCAAGGAGCAGCAAGGTTAGCTCAAATGTTAACGCTATCAATTTTCTTCTGGTAAATGCCCTGGGGAGGAAAAGGAAAGGAAATGGGAAGAAAAGAAAAAGAAAAAAAATTTTTTTAAAAAAGGAGTAGTGTTTGTGTTTGTAGGGAAGAAATGCAGATCCAAGCCATTAAAAAAATGTGTCCAGTTTGCTGGACTTCAATTTAAAAATAATAATAATTTTGGGCCTACATTCTCTCACTCTGCAGCGCACGGTGCAAAAAAACGCGAAATATGTGTGTTTAGCAAATAAAAACTGCCCAGTGGACAAGCGCCGCCGAAATCGTTGTCAGTACTGTCGGTTTCAGAAGTGCCTGGCTGTTGGCATGGTTAAAGAAGGTAGGTTGGGGCCAGCTGCTGACCTCTCCTTCTGCGCCTTGAAGAACAGCTGGCTGCTTGTGGACTCTAGTCCCTGCCTCACTCCCCAAACCCCCTCGACTCCTGGCTCCCACTGTTGAACGTCCCAAGCTCCTCTAAAGAAAGCCATTGGGGAGCCTTCTTGTCTTTAAGTATACGACCCAGATGGAGGAAAGGTATAAAATAACCCGCCGTTTCTTAATGCTTCGTCAGTAAAGTCTTTACATGCAGAGGAACCTTGGGCCACCAGGTTTAGCTTCCTCTGCTGCCTCGGGAGAGAGCCCTGTGAGGCCCGCGGAGTCTGGGCTCAAGGGAGCGTCTGTTAACTGGGCTATTCCTTTACAGTGGTTCGCACGGACAGTTTAAAAGGCCGGAGAGGTCGTTTACCTTCGAAGCCGAAGAGCCCACAGGATCCCTCTCCCCCCTCACCTCCGGTGAGTCTGATCAGTGCCCTCGTCAGAGCTCATGTCGACTCCAACCCGGCTATGACCAGCCTGGACTATTCCAGGGTAAGAAGCTAGTAGGGGGGGGTATCATGTGGACATACCAACAAATGGGCAGGACCCTCTCCCTAAACCTAGCTTTAGCCTCCGGACTCAGGGGTAAAGGAGGCAACCCAGAAAATATGCTTCACAGTTCTTTTGGGCAGAGTTCCAGGAGGCAGAGAGTATAGACCTTGAGACCATGCCAGAGTGCTTGAATCTCTGTGAACCACTATTGCCCGACAGACAGTCCCTCCACCGGGTGGGTCTACTTATGTGAAGTTACAAGAAACAACCCCCCCCCCCCACACACACACACCACCACCATGAAGGATAGACTTGCCTGGGGCCAAGGAGTGAAAAGAGGGGTGGAAGGAATAGCAACAGGGGTTTCAGGGCCAGGGATCAACTGGTGCAATTCCTTTTTTTTTTTTTTTTTTTTTTTTAACTTCAGCTGTGAAAAATGTGCAGGCTTTGGTTGGAGGGAGTGTGGGCAAACCTAGTAGCGACCGCAATATTATTAAGCTTTGCAAAGGGCGCCTCTGCTCAAGACCCACTCTGGGATTAGCATGAATACTACCGTGTCAATTGTTTTGTGGAGATAAGGCTGAACGTTTCCCAGGGCTGGATGGCACTGTATTTAGTCTGTATGGAAATGGTAATTTACATATTTAAAGCAGCGACCTTGTAGCACCGTCCCTAATTGAATTAATTGCCCCGGAACATCTAATTTCCTTACTGGTCAGAGAGAGGTTTAATTGTTATAAAAACCTGGCTCCCCTACTAGAAACGGGGTTAGCAATTTCACGGGTTATATATTTTAGAGAACCTCATTAAGTGCTTTTTAAAATGAAATTCCAGTTCCAGGCAAACCCTGACTATCAGATGAGCGGAGATGACACCCAACATATACAGCAATTCTACGATCTCCTGACTGGCTCTATGGAAATCATCAGAGGTTGGGCAGAGAAGATCCCTGGCTTTGCTGACCTGCCCAAAGCTGATCAGGACCTGCTTTTTGAATCAGCTTTCTTAGAATTATTTGTTCTGCGCTTAGCATACAGGTAATGAGGGAGGCCTCGGAGGAATCAGTAAAGGAAAGGGAGAAAAAAGGGTTTAGGGGGGGCAATATTAAAAAAAAAACACACCAAAGGTGAAGAAAGGAAATAGTGATCCCAGAATCCTTGGGTGGATGGAGTGGCGGGGGGATAGGGGAGTTCTTGATTGTTATGAAACTAAACCCTTTCAAGGTCCACTGGTCTACATTTTATTAACTCTTCAGTAATTAGGTGCCTCTTAAATCCCTCATTTATTGCTCTTCAAGTAATTAGTTGTTTAGCTTCTCTCTCTCTCTTTTTTCTCCCCTCTCTCTTTGGTATTAATTGCAGGTCCAACCCAGTGGAGGGTAAACTCATCTTTTGCAATGGGGTGGTCTTGCACAGGTTGCAATGCGTGCGTGGCTTTGGGGAATGGATTGATTCCATTGTTGAATTCTCCTCCAACTTGCAGAATATGAACATCGACATTTCTGCCTTCTCCTGCATTGCTGCCCTGGCTATGGTTACAGGTCAGTACTGCTGGTGCAGGGCACTGGCCCTTCAGAACTTCCCATGGTGGGACCGGTCATGGCTTTCCCTTTGCCACAAATTCTCTCTGACTCGACTCTCCCAGCTGACTAACTAACTCCCTATGCATTCTTCTTTTGTTTCTGATTGCTTTTTCTGCAGAGAGACATGGCCTCAAGGAACCCAAGAGAGTGGAAGAGCTACAAAACAAAATTGTAAATTGTCTTAAAGACCATGTGACTTTCAATAATGGGGGCTTGAACCGACCCAATTACCTGTCTAAACTGTTGGGGAAGCTCCCAGAACTCCGCACCCTTTGCACACAGGGGCTCCAGCGCATTTTCTACCTGAAATTGGAAGACTTGGTACCACCACCAGCTATAATTGACAAACTTTTCCTGGACACCTTACCTTTCTAAGACCTTCTCCCATGCACATCAAAGAACTGGAAAGAAAAAAAGCATCCAGTGGGGGCTGGTCACGTGGGCAGAGAGCTTGCTGAACTGTCCGGTTCATGCCATCTCCCATCTGTAGAACCCTAACCCTCACCCTAAAGTAAACAAACAAAACAAAACAAAACAAACAAATAAATAAAAACTGTCGCTATTTCCTAACCTGCAGGCAGAACCTGAAAGGGCATTATGGCTCCGGGGCATCCTGGATTTAGAAAACGGACAACACACAGTACAGTGGTATAAACTTTTTATTATCAGTTCAAAATCGATTTGTTGTTCAGAAGAAAGGTTGCTAATGTGTGATGGGAAATGTTTGGCCATGCTTGCTTGTTGCATTAAGACAAATGTAACACACACACACACACACACACACACACACACACACACACAGACACACACACCCTTTAATGGGACCCTCATATTTTGCTCTTTAATGAGATTTCAAAGTTTTCTGCTGTAAAGAAAGCTGTAATATATAGTAAAACTAAATGTTGCGTGGCTGGCATGAGTTGAAGAAGGCAGAGGCTTGTAAATTTATCCAAATGCAGTTTGGCTTTTTAAATTATTTTGTGCCTATTTATGAATAAATATTACAAATTCTAAAAAGTAAGTGTGTTTGCAAAAAAAAAAAAAGAAAAATAACTACATAAAAAGGGACAAGCATGTGATTCTAGGTTGATGATGTTATAGGCACTTGCTATTCAGTAATGTCTATATTATATAAATAGTATTTCAGACACTATGTAGTCTGTTAGATTTTATAAAGATTGGTAGTTATCTGAGCTTAAACATTTTCTCAATTGTATAATAGGTGGGCACAAGTATCAATACATTGGAAAATCCTGACAAAAGGGACACATAGTGTTTGTAACACCGTCCAACATTCCTTGTTTGTAAGTGTTGTATGTACCGTTGATGTTGATAAAAGAAAGTTTATATCTTGATTATTTTGTTGTCTAAAGCTAAACAGAACTTGCATGCAGCAGCTTTTGACTGTTTCCAGAGTGCTTATAATATACATCACTCCCTGGAAATTACTGAGCACTTTGAATTTTTTTGTTTTTTTACGTCTAAAATTGTCAGTTAATATATTATTTTATGTTTGAGTAAGAATTTTAATATTGCCATATTCTGTAGTATTTTCTTTGTATATTTCTAGTATGGCACATGGGATGAGTCACTGCCTTTTTTTCTATGGTGTACGACAGTTAGAGACGCTGATTTTTTTTTTTCTGATAAATTCTTTCTTTAAGAAAGACAATTTTAATGTTTACAACAATAAACCACATAAATGAACAGAACTTTGTCTTATTTCTGGGTCAGGAAAAAATGATGACTAAACAGCACATACAAGAAAAAAGCAAAAGTGGAGATTGATTTGGGGTAGGTCACTTACGTGACATCTGAATTTCAAACTGACGGCCTGGATCCATTGTGGCAAAAAGGAGGGTGTAATTGAACTGATTATCTAGAGAATTCACTGCAGTATTTTTCCTTAGCTTGAATTTTCCAGTCTGCTGACCTACATTTATCAGAATCAGTTTAGAACATCTTACTATTGTAAGTTTTGAGTAAGCACAGCTTTCAAAACATAAGCTTAGGAGACCAAATGTCTGAACTTTTCCAAGGTTGGGAGCCTTGTTAAGTTCTTGTGGACAACAGTCGTGAAGTTTGTGCCTGAGACTCAGAAAGGCGACACAGATTTGAATAGCCATCTGCTTTATCTCTGCTCTTTCGGTTCCTGGTTCCTGTTTATAAGCATGGGGCAGAGAGCTCAGGGTCTCTTCTGGCCGGCTAAGCTCTGAATCAGCCTTTTCAGTAGAGGTCTGGAGAGACATCTTACATTATCTCTGATTCAGTGGGTAAGTGATGAGGTGTAATCTGCACTTTTCAAATAAAGTTTTCACCTTTTAAGTATTTCAGATTAAAAAAAAACTTTGTCAGGTCTCCTGTTTGATTTAAACAAGTTTTAAGCTCCAGTATTCCAGCCAGCACCAACTTTTCACTGAAAGAAGGGCACCACGTTTGGCTGAGCTGGCTTTCTGCCACCCATCCCTGGGGCAGATGGCAGTTCAGTTGTGTCTTAGGCCACCTTTGAATTTGAGCTGCAAGAGGGATTGATTGTGTTGGCTAGTTATAGATGACTCCCTGCCACTGAAATTTACCAAAAACTCCCCTATTGTTTAAAAAAAAAATGGGTGTCAGAAGATACCTGCCACCAGAGCTATCAGTTCTTACCACCCCTCCAAAAGAAATTGTTTTGTGCTTGGCAAAAAAAGACAAGGAAAGTCCCCATGTGGTAGTTTAAAGCCATTTTTACTGGAAGGGTTTTTCTCTGACCAACCAAGGGATAAAGGAGACTGGCTATATAGGGTATCAAGCAGAAATGTCCAATTTTCTAGGTTTTAAAATTTTTTTTATTTTTTGTTTTTTTTTAAAGATCAGACCAGATATTTAATCTTATTTTTACATCTTAATTTGAATCAAAGCCACAAACTATTAAGTAGACAGAATGAGCTCTGAGACAGCACTCTTCTCCCAGGTATCTGTGCCCTGAGACAATTACATTCCACCACAGACTCCCTTAGAGTTGAGCCCAGAACCGAACATCAAGGCTGATTCTCTCCAAAGGAAGCCCAGTGGAGGAACATCGGAGACCGTCGCCAACAGCCAACAGAGGACGGGGCTGGTGTCTGGAAAGTGAGCCTCTGGAGACTTTAGGGTGAAAGGAGAATGGCTCTCTCCGTTCTCCAGACTGCTTCTACTGCGCTGGGTTTTGGTTCCTAGTTTGCCCTTAGTAGGTTTTTGCTCCAAAGCGGCAGTCCAACTCCAGGCTCATGCTCCCCTTCATTTCCCCCTTGTCTTTAAGGATTCTCTCTGCCTAGAACTTTTTCCATCTTAGTGTTTCTTTTCAGGAACATACACAGACTCTACATTGTCAAAGCAAAATGTATGGAACTTCTTCAGGAAGACGGGTCTAACTTTATGACGAGGGCTTCCTATTCGTCTCTGCTCCTCAATGACCCTTGAGTTTCATTTACGAAGTGTTATTTCAGCAATGAAAAATACATGGTCATTGTTCCAATGTCATGGCTATCCATTCACACACGTCTCAGGTCCTAGAAAAGGTCTATTTAAAAATCTTTTCTGTCCAGTACCACATTGAAAGGCTCCCTAGAACGCTCGGCCTTTTTTGGAGAGATGGCTTTAATTTAAAACAAGAACAGATGAGCAGTTCTAGCTTCTGCCTTTCTGCTGTCTGGGCCGAGGGTGACATCCTTTGTGGGTGCCCTGCTCTCCCTCGCTGAAACTAGTGAGAGGGCTCTTAGGAGAGAGAGAGAGAGAGAGAGAGAGAGAGAGAGAGAGAGAGAGAGAGAGAGAGAGAGAGAGAGAGAGCGCACTTGTCCTGAGATATGCATGGTCCATATGGGTCCAGAGTAATTGTACCACACCCCATGGCACAAACTTTGGTTTGAGCATTTCTTTCTTGCACCAGATTGACTTTATCCCTAGAGCACTTGGGGATCCTATCTTCTAAAAATACCAGCTGAAAGTCTGTGGGCCGCTAATACTCTGCATAAAAGTGGTCCAACAAAGAGAGAGTTTCCTGACAATTGAAGAAAGTCACTTGAAGGTTGAATTTCACGTTCTCTTAAGGATCTTAAAGCTTTGCGGACGTCACTCCTCATACTTAGTTATCTACCTTTTAAACTAAAACATCTTCAATGAAGAAATACTTTAAGATACAAGCAAGAGGTCCACAGGCTAATGCCTTCCAATTTCTTTGTAATATTTTGACCGGAGAGTTTTTCAGTAGGATGTATTTCCATCTCCCTAGACCTATACTGCATAGTAATACCAGAGCACTCCCAAGGAAGTAAGCTTGCTGCGCACCGCATCTTTCAGCTACCAGCTCTGGGCATCGCTTAGCTGTGCACTCGCACCCGCCACTGCACGGCAGCGCCCAGGTAGCTGAGGAGTGCTAGGGCTGAGGGTCTCCCGGGGCCGGCCTCCCTTCCTGGGATTGGTATTTGCTTGTTTGGTTCCTACTCCATTGCAAGAAGGATACAGGTTCCTTAAGATGAAAGGAGTGGGAGAACATCTAGCCCGCAAATTCGAAACTTTCTCCCAGTGTTGTTTTAACGGTCTGGGCATGAGGATGGGTGTCTTTTAATATAGCTTCTTCCAAAGGGGACTTCAAGAACCTACCCCTCTTCCTCAGTACTTGCCCTGGTATGGGAGGATGTGAACATTTGCTTTCGGGGAGCGCCTGGGAGTTTCTCGACAACCTAAACTTTCTTCCACACCCAGCGGTCCGGTACTTGTAATCACATTTCGAAGCTTCTCTGGCTTCCAGCAGCCAGTTGGTCAGTCCCTGATCTTCTCAGGTCTCAGGCAAGGCTCAAATAAGAGCATCTGGTTGCTAGACACTGGGAAAGAATCTGTATTTGACAGAACTGCGGAAGAGCAGTCACGTTTCTCAGAGGTGAATCGAGTCGATGCAGGCAGATTTTATTGATAAAGCAGTACAAGAACTCCAAATAGGTCATCGTTTAAAAAAATAATTCGTTTATAATACTAAAACAACGCACGGAAATCGGTTTAAAATTTTTATTAGAATCCAGAAATGAATGGTGGTGATGTAAAGTAATTTTCCTTTGGAATGTTGCTGGAGCACTAGCGAGCATTTGCTGGAGGCAGAGGTCTTTCCTCCGCGACCAAGCTTTTCCTTAGGAAAAGTTCGACTTCCTTTGGAGTGGCCCCCAGGAAGCGGTGGGCTGGCCAGAGAGCTGCTCCCTGCAGCCAAAGCTGCCAGCGCTGGGAGGAGAGACTCGCCTAGGTTCCTAGCTGGGGCGTGCGCTCTGGGCGCGAAGATGCTCGCAAACCAACTAGGTACAAGCAAGGCTCTGGCCACACACTCCTCTTTAGTTGGTCGCGGTGTCTAATAGATCCTCTTTTTGGCTAGTGATGACAAGTACCTAGCAGCACTGGACAGGACTTGTGTCTGCCTCCCACCTCGCCCCAAGAATGTGGATTTGCAAACACTCTTTCTTTGCCAGTTGCGCTTTGTGGTGAGATGAGAGATTCTTTCTCAGCTGTTGCCGGGTCTTCCTTAGGTGTGTTACTTCCACACAAGTCCGAGGTCGCCCTAGGCTCTGAAATAACTCCTGTCTAGGTCAGGTGCCTTAGGGCACGAAGCACGGTTGCTGTACAGACTAGGCGCCTTCTTCTTGAGGCCCTGGATCTGAGATCAGTCTTTGGTGTCCCGCAGCCTTAAGGGCGTACCCTCAAAACTTCCTGGAAAGGACATTTTGCAAGTGGTCCGGACTTCCATAGGGGAGTGGCTGGAAAAGTCGCCTGCATCCCACGTGTGCCCACATCCCGAGGAAACAACGCGGGCGAGCGCAGGAGCGCGCGAGCGCGCGCCCATGACCCCCTTTGGGGTCCCCTTACTACACGCAAAAGGAAGCCGAAGCCATTGTGCAGGTGTGAAATACTAGTCTGGTGGCAGGATGGGGCATTTCTTAAAGCGGGTCTTCGGGGCCACCCGGAAAGCCTGTGAGGCAGCCATCCTCAGGGAAGGGGATAGGCAGAGGCGGTCCAGACCAGCTCTTGCCTTAACCCAGTCTGGACCCGCTTTTGCTGGAACCCGAGGGCGTTCTGCAAACGCTAGTATCCAAAGGAGGTCCTTGTACCTTTCCTCTGCGTCTTTCATTGTCCTTCCTTATTTCTGTCTAAACCTGTGTTTAGGGAGAAGACTTCCAAGCCACGTTCCACTTGTTTTAGCAGACTCAATGCAAACACTGGCTTCCGCCTGAGACTTCCAGAGACACCAGAGGGTGGCTGGGGGCGCTGCGTGAGAACTTTACAGCAATGCGAGGGACTTCCAGAGGGACTGAGCCTGTTGAGACTTCTTGGCTCTGAAAGCTTAAAGGGGAGGATTGTATTGACAATCTCAAATTAAATTGGAATTTTGATTAGGATATGAGATTAGGGGAGAAAGCACTCTTTATCAGTATGCAGAAAGTAAGACAGTTTTTGAAACAAGATCCTTGAACGGAAAAAGTTATTGCATAGTTATTATAGCTTGCAATTAGCTTTTCCCCCAAGAGAAACGAAAAAGAAAAGAGTAGAAATTAAGAGGTCGTTCACAACATAGGGACTATAAGAAGTCTATGTACTGATGGCTCAAACTTTTCTCGGGGCACAATATGAAATATTTTATCAGAGTGGGTCTCAGTTAAAAGGTTTGTCAGCTACTGTTGATGGACTGGACTGGGTAGTGGTGGTGCTGTGAGCGAGGCAACCAACTCCTCACTCAACAGGACCTCAGAATCTCTTTAGTCTCTTGACCTCACATTACGTGCTTGAAGTCAATTAATTGGTCATCAACCAGGAGGAAGGGCATCGAACATATGCAGATAGCAACCCTCTTGGTGTTCTTCAGCAGCCTTTTCCTAGGAAGAGAATGACCAGCAGAGAAGGTATAAAGGTAGCCACTGTGGACGGTCCATCGTCTACTCAATCTAACATCTGGCGAAAGAAAGGAAGCAGAAGTGTTTTCGAGAAATGAGGGATGGATGGCGACCAACCACATGGTAAGGGGCGGGGGTGGGTGGGAACTGAGGAGCTGGAAGAGTGTAGAGTTGAAGGTAAGCAGAGATGAGAAGTCTAAGACATCCTATGGCTGGGTACCAAATGTAATATGGATGAGTTAAAAGATAAAGGAAGATAAATACAAGTAAGAAAGGCATTGGGGATGACATGGGGGGGGGTGTGGGTATGATGCCTTTAATAGCTGTATTTGAAGACTGTGTGGCTTTGAGAACATGAAGCCTTAGGTTAATGGGAACCCCACAGGGCCGCCTAGTTTTGTGACAAAAGAATTAAAAACAACCAAAACCATTGGCATGGAAAGTTGCAGCCTATGTTATTACATTGCAGCTTGAGGTTGTTTCCTCAGAGGGGCCAAGCTCTCCAGCAGGGTTGATGTGGACTCCTTCAAAGACTGGGGCCATTGTGTGAAGCAGAATGAGGCAGCAGGCAGAGGCCTTATTCCATAGTTTCTGAGGTTTGTCCATTATAGTAAGTAACATCTACCACATTTTAAAGTCAGATCCTATTTGATACAATCCTCTGAATTCTAAACTGTGAGGGCAGCATTCTTTTAATTTTACCGATGTGGAGAATATTACAAAATAACTCATTTACCACCACCTGGAGTTATCAGACTTTGAATTTAGAGTCAAAACATGCATTTAAAGAGCTTTCTCCACTGCCTCCTTAGACAGTGAATTTCTTGTCTGTATGTTTAGAACACTGACAAGAAGTCCAAGTTGGGTAGCCACAGTAGGACAGTGCTTTTATTTCTGAAATTTCTTTCATTTTGAAGTCAGATCGTACCATGTAGCTTAGTATGTCCTCGAACTCGCAAACCCCCTGCCTCAGTTGGTTCAGATCACAACATGTGCCATCACCCCAGCTTCTCTCTGACATTTTAAATGAGAGATGCTTTTCACAATGAAGGAGTTTAGAGTTGTCTACTTTGGTACCCAAGACAGCAGTAGATTGATGGCCGCACATCTTTATGCCTCTGAGAAAGTCGTTAATAGCGCTAGGGTAGGTTTCCTTAGGGTGTTTGAATTATGCTGTATTTGATTTCCAGCTGACTTATGGGCTTCTTGTTAGGAAGACCACAGAGCACAGCGGAAAGTTAGTTTGTGGAAGGAAGCCCTAGTTCTGAGCAGGCCATTTAGTAAAACCTAACACCTGGCTCTGCGTGAGCTCACTACTCTTTCCTCTACTTCTCCTATGCCTGCTATCTACCATGCTCAAATGTTACACTTTCTTACAAGCTGCTCTTGCAATCTACCAGATGGCATAAATAGATGTTGTTTAGAGAGTTGAACAGAAAGCAATATTTCAATAGGAGACCCTCTGCATCTAGCTTGTTGTGGTCAAAGGGTAGGCAAAAATCGCCTTATTATATTTCAAAATTTATTAGAATATATACACTGGCAGACAAAATATGGTAGATTTAGGTCAGCCGTTTGCTTATACAATAGATTTTGTTCAGCTTTGACATTTAATTTAAGCTTCAGCTATCTCAGGGCTGGGAATAGGATAAGCATGTTCTGCATGTGCCTTGCTTCTTGTTTTATAAAAGTCACTCGTCTGCAGTTATTCAGAAATAATTCATGATCAGAGGCTTAGGGACACGGAAGCCTTGTGACATGTTCTGAAAGAATTCTGACAGGCTGAATTATAGAGACCCTAAGAGATGTTTTTATTTTTGAGAAATAACGATGGCTACATTTGCTTTCTTCTGCTTAGTTATCATCTCAACATGCTGAATTGATTCAATTAAAAAAAGAAGAAGAAGCATGCTTCCAGAGATCCATAGTAAATAAACCCGATACCAGGAGTTTGTGCAGTGGCCCTACTCTAAGTTGCGCTGGGCAGAAGTTTCAACATGGGCTGCATGTATGGAAACAATATCGCAAACATTTGACACATCGGTGACTTATTTTTAATATATCTGAGAAAAATAAAGTCTGCTGCTGTAAAATCTGCACTTGCAGATGTGTTAGCCCTAAATAACCTTTAAAATTGGCCGTGGTGTGGTGGGAGATGTTGGTATTCATGAGTGTTTTGACATGTTTGACATTTTATATATGGTGTACTGCTCTGTCTGTCTTACATTCCTGCCCCCCTCCCCAATAGTGCATATTTCCTTACTAAAATGCAGCTTTCACTGTTTGTACTTGGTGTCTACAAGTCTGCTTACTGGATGACTGATTTGTTTGTTATTTATGCAAATAATGCTTTAATGAATTAGGTTATTACTGCTTTTCATGACGTGGGTGAGAAAAAGGGGCTTTATAAGGAGAAGCTGGATTTTGAGTTCTTAGTGTTTGTACATGCTTTTGTGGCTGAAGCTTGCTGCAACTCTGGATTCACAAACAAGGAAAAAGGAACTGTATGGAATGATTATATTCTTGGAAGCCAAGGAATTTGTGCACTAAAATCTGGTGTAATGAATAGAGGTTTTCAAATCAGTCTGAGCAGTATTTAAAATTGTCCTTTATTCATTCATTTATTTTTATTTTTTTTTTGAAAAGGGCAAAAGGCTCCTTAGTGGGGCGAATTTCTTTTTGAACTGAGACATCCAGGTGGCTTTGAGATAAGCATGCTGTAAGAAAACACGCAGGTATGTATGTGTAGAGTCAGAGACTTCAACAACTCCACCGAATAAGATAGGCTTGGTGCTGTGGTCTCCTTTGCTTTGTTTCAGTTTCAAGTTCTTTTTAAGGCTGAACTCAGTACATAGATTCAAAACTCATCTTTGGTGAAGTATTTTTCAGATTTGTGAGTAATAGGTTACTAAAAGCTAGCACTTCTCTATCTTCCTTCCTTTCTCCCTTCTTTTCTTCCTTCCTTCCTTCCTTTTTCTTCCTTTCTTTGATTACTAGAAAGACAGGGAACTAAAATGGTATTGCTACCAAATGTGATCCTGTGTAGCATGTAAAAAAAAAATCACCACATTCAATTTGTTACTCTTTCTCTTCACATCATCTGATGACGGATGCCACTGGAAGTTGTGTAATCTGAAACTAGTACATTAGTATTTTTATTTTCCACTTAGAATTCCATATTGTTAATAATGTGACTTCCATTCAAATACTGTTCTTTTAAAGACCGTAACTGACTCTAAGGCTTTGACATTTTTCTGTCCCAGATATTTCTCCTGTTTTTAATCTCCACTTGTTGGCCCATGCCAGAACAGCACAGGGCCCCCAGGTGGAGGGCAGAGGGCAGCTTTCTCTGTCTAGGGTGTCAGCATAGCCTTTCCTCTGGAGTGGAAGTCTCATATGCTTTTTCCTTTGCCCCTGTCTCTGGAGATGAACTCATCACCTCTAGGACATGCATAGTAAGCTGCAGTTCAGGTTTGACCAGAATAATGTAAGTTTACTGTCAATACACACAAGTGTTTAATGTCGCTTCTTACAACTCAAATGATAACAAGAGGCCAGCTTACATCCATTCTCTGTGGAGGATTCTCTTCTCAGCTCATCAAGACACATGCAAGTCTCCCCCTTCCTTAATGCTCTTCTTGAACACAATTTCATTAAAAAAAGCACAAACTACAAAAAGCTTTAATATCAAACGTGCATTGCCATTCTTTCAAAAATACTATTTTGATTTGTAGAGCAATATGAATGATTATACCTTGACACTAACAAGACTGTGAATCTCATTTTCAGTGTTATGAGCTGGGAAAATGCAAGGCTCTCCTCCCGTGTGCAGTGTTTTGTGTGCTTAACATTGCTTTCATCAAAATATGTACTGTTGATTCATTACGTTCCTTCTCTGTACTTAACTGAAAAAAGCAAGAAAAAGAAAATCAAGTGCTCGTCTTTTCTGAGTTAATTTCCTTCAACATGTATTCGAAACAAGCCTTCTAATGTAGCATGATGTAAAATAGTTATGGAATTTCACGATTGTAGGGAAGTTGATGAGGGTGATACATGTAGACTGTGTTAGATTACAGGTAGCAGAAGATGATGGAAAAGGCAAGATACTATAAGCAAGAAGCAAAAATGAGCACTTTTCCCTGTTCTGTAAGTGGAATACAAATACTTGCATTATGTAGACATATGCATAAATTTTGATGATAACTTACTGAAAGAAGCCCATAAATATAGAAACTAGGCACATTACTGAACCCATATGATTTTTACAATGAGTGCTTATTATTTTTAAAAGTCTGGATACCATAGCTTTCACTTAGAGGAATCAATCTCACAGTGCTATGAATAGCTTAATCATCCCTTTTCCTCTGGCTAATAACAGTAACTTCCAAAATTGAAGAGTGAACCATAGCAGTCAAACTTAACAACCTTTTGATCAAATCACAAAACTGGTGACTAAAAGGAACATGAAACATGTGATACAGTTTCACAAAATCCTATTTGAATCTTATTTAGCTTAACACAGCACAGTCACACGTGATACAAATGGCCTGAAAGACCATAAATAAAATGAGCTGTTATCTAACACTAGGCTGACTATATAGGGTGATTCTGTGGGGGTCCCGTTATAAGGGTTTTTATTTAACCTTATCATTAATAACCCTTCTAATGTGTAAAGATCATATTAATTACACTGCATATGGCACTGGATGGAGAAATTGGCCAGGCTGGAGAACTACAACAGCACAAAGAAAGGTCAGGCACACACAGAGAAGAGAAAGCTTTTCTTAGTGGAGGAAGATGAAAGCAAATCCATCTAATACATGCCTTAGCATAACAAATTTGAGATACAGAGTACGGCTGCAAAAGAAATATTTGTCAAGTGCTCATGCTTGGAGTGAAGGTTAGAAAAAAGTTAGGTAGAAACAGTCTTTGTGAAAATCAAAGCAAAAAAGCCTTACATGCTTTTGAAGCATCATGCCTAAGGATTTGTCACCATCAGAAGAAGCAGGGCGATCATTGTTTTCTGAAGAAAGTGTTGCTGGAGCAGTAGCAGAGTTCTGCAAGCAATCCTCAACTTCCCAGCACACGAGGGATGCTGATAAACTGGACTGAGTTTGGAGACTAGAGAAAAGTGGTTAAAGGCTCCAGCAATTGATTTATGGAGGAAGACTCTAACAAGCAGTTAGGTACTGCTTGCCCAAACAAGACTAGCAGCAGGGAGGAGAGACAAACAGCTATGCATGAGTACTTGAAGAGCACACATACAAAGAGGAGAAATGGATTATTAAGTTGGCCCACCATGTCAGTAGCTCTGAGGTAAGAGTGAAACCAATGGGTGAAGTTTGGTAGATTCTAAAAGAATAATTTGTGTATTGTTATTTATAAAATAGGGGAGTGGCTTTTAGGAATTGGTAGAAGTTAATTTTGCTTTTGAAAACGCAGAAAGGAACTATACATTCACCATTAGGAAACTTTTAAAAAATGTTGTCAGTGTTTAATTCTGAGAGAGGATGCCAGAGTTTATAGTTTTGTGTTTACACTAGGAAATTTTAAAGGAGGAGGAGGAGGAGGAAGAGGAGGAGGAGGAGGAAGAGGAGGAGGAGGAAAGACTCGGGATTTTAGTTTAGAATGTGACAAGTTATATGTAGTTGAGATTAATATGACACACTGGAACAAAGTCAGAGTGGATCTTAAGGGAAGGACCATGCCACTTTTATAGGTTGTAGCATCACAACACACTTGGCCTACCCTGTAGAGTAACCTCAGCAGGAGGATTATAGTGCCGCCTTGTGCTAACACATCCCCTCATGAGGGATGCTCTGTTCTCCAACTGATATTGGTAAGGCAAAAAAATCATTATCAAACTACTGAGAGAAATGAGGTGCATTCTCACTTGTTATCTATCTGCTTTTCTTTCATGCACCTCTGAAGTACCATGGATTAGTTTTTAGGGATAAAGGATGAATCAAATGAAGTGCTTGGGCTAAATTACAGTAAGCTTGGAAGTAGCTGGTATCCAGGTGAATGTATAGTTCCTTTCTGCATTTTCAAAAGCAAACTCCAGACAACGGTAAGCTAGGATGATCATGAGGGGCAGGCCAGCCTGTGCAACATGGTAAGACCTGGTCTCCAAAAAAGTCAGGCAAAGGGGCAGAAGTATGGAAGTGAAGAAAAGGATGTTACAAAGCAATCTGTTGCAGAGCCAAGCAGTGTGTCAACGAGGACTATAAATTGATTTTAAGACATGAATAGAGGCAAGATTAAAGTGCAAGTGAGCAAAAGGCCCACAAGGCTCTCCCACTTCCTCTGCTTTAGAGGGGGAATGATTTTCCTCCAGTGGAAGATGCAGTGAGGTGAAGATGCAGAAGGAAAATCTCATTAACATGAGCTCGCCCTTCTCCATGCAATTGGAAACTGCCTGCTGTCAAGCCGCAGAGAAGCCGGCATATGCAGGCTTCCAGGGCTGAGCTGCAGAAGGCTGCGTGTAATTATTTCTGGATAGCTTCCTATGGATGGTTCCAGGATAACGCTTGCTGATATTTCCTGTGTGTGTCAGTTGGTCTTCTAGAAGTGAGATATCGTATTGGGGATACATACAGACATTTTCTCTTTAGCTATGCAGTGCATACTGATGTCTGAAATCTAGTAGATTTACCACTCTAACTGGAAGAAGCGGAAGAGGAAAAAACACCCCATTTGCCTTTACTTTCCTAAGGGCTTTGTCTTTTTTTTTTTTTTTTTTAACAGTACATCGTAGCTTGTGTCAATTATAACCAATTGTTACTATCTGTCTAATCTTTAAATTTCTGACAGATAAGTTTCTCACATAATTTCAGTCTCACAGTGACACAGCGTTTGCACGTTTGCCTCACTATCTGCTTCAGGAGATACCAAGGGTCTCTATTATTACTACCTATTAAAAATAATAAAAATGAATTCTCCTGACTCAATTTAAACTCATTATACAGTTTCATTAAGCAGGTGGGATTGTGTAGGTTTTCTTTTAAAATTTCGTTTTGTAAGTGGTTATAATTTGTTTTGATTTTAGCAAAGCTCTCAGCCTGGGGCCTCAATATAGTCATGCTTACCTTAACAAGTGGTGAGGACAGGCACTGCAGTAGGCCATTCTATAAGCCAGCCTTTGGAACTGTTAAGCTGCTTGGCTTTTGTTACTGTGTTGTGTTAACGATTTGGTGGAAAACGATCTTATTTTTTTTGTTTCTGAATTAGCTACAGTAGACAAAGCTGTTATCATTGACTTTCCCGAGGTACTCATTTGTGATCTCAGAGTGATTAGTGCAAATCAAGGAGGCATTGCTGTGTTCACCTTTACAATGAGTTGGTTACAAACATTTGGATGAAACAACCACTCATCGTTATTGTGTGTGCCTGTGTGTGAGCACGCGTGACTGGATCTGCCACATATGGAGGTCAGAAGACAGCTTTGTGGAGTCAGGTCCACCTTTACGTGAGGTCTCGGGATTGGATACTTTTATTTTTTAATTGATTAATTAATTAATTTATTCACTTTAATCCCGATCATAGCCTCTCCTCCTGGTCCCATCTCCTCTCTTTCTCCTATTCCCCCTCCCCTACCCATCAGAAAAGGGGAGCCCCCGCCACCAGCTCACCATAGTACGTCAAGTAGCATCAGGACCGAACGCATCCTCTTCCGTGGTGGCCTGGCAAGACAGCCCCACCATGGGGGAAGTGACTGAAAATCGTGCTACGGAGTCTTTGTCAGAGACAGCCCCCATCCTCCTTAGTAAGGGACTCAAATAAAGACCAAACTGCCCCTGGGGTACATATGTGTAGGCGGACTAGGTCCAGTCCATGCATGTTCCTTGGCTTGTGTTTCAGTCTCCACCAACCCCCTGGTCCCAGGTTAGTTGGCTCTGTTGGTCTTCTTGTGGAGCTCATGTACCCTCTGGGCCCTTCTATTCTTTCTCCCACTCTTCTACAAGGCTTCCTGTGCTCTGCCCAATGTTTGGCTGTGAGTCTCAGCATCTGTTTCTATTGCTGCTGGGTGGAGCCTCTCAGAGGACACCCATCCTAGGTTCCTGTGTGAAAGCATAGCAGAGTGTTAATAGTGTTGGGGGTTGGCTCTCCCATGGGCTGGGTCTCAGACTGGGCCAGGTATTGGTTGTATATTCCCTCAATTTCTGCTCTATCTTTATCCTTCCACATGTTGTAGGCAGGGTACATTTTGGGTTGTTGTTTTTGTGGGTGGATAGGTGTTTCCTTCCCTCTACTAGGAGTCCTGTCTTGTTAGGAAGGTGGCCTCTTCAGCCTCTATGACCTTCACTATTAGGGGTCACAGCTAGAGTCACCCCCATATCCTCCTAGGAACCTACCCCGTCATAAGTCTCCAGGTTGTGGGTATATATCCAAAAGATGCTCCACCGTACAAGGACATTTGCTTAACTATATTCATAGCAGCTTTATTCATAATAGCTAGACTCTGGAAACAACTCAGATGTTTCTCAACTAAAGAAACTGGTACATCTACACAATGCATAATTTTCTTATTCAGCTTACTTTCTCAATTATCCCGAACTCAGGCTTTGGAACACAATACTTCTTGAAATAATTAAAGATTCTTTCTCATCTCTTAATGTTTGTTGATTCCTACTCACCTGCACTTTGAATGCACAAGGAAAGTTCTGCTGGGCCCGAGGAGTCATATTAAGGAAGCTAAGAGTCATGATGTGGGGCTGTGTGAAGGCGCTGTTGCCACGCTAGCAAATGTACTCTATGATTGTGCAATAGAGCAATTTGTTTCTGTATGACAAGAAGAGTATCTATATCTTGCTTGTGTTTATAACGTTGATTTTGTGAACTAGGATCAGTTAATGTTTGTTATCTTCTTAGAGAGATAAGCATTGTTCATTTCTTGAGTTGTAAAGTGATAAAGATTAACGAGGCCTCAGAATGTTGATCAATGCCACCTCTGTTTCTCTTGGCCAACTGGGTTTTGCTTGCCTTGCATGTCAAAGACAACATCTCAGTTAAAGGAAGGCTAATGCATTATGGCATGGGGATTTGCAAAAATTTGGCAGAGCTCTTTAATATGTAGATACTAACTACTTTTAATAGCCCACTAAAATGAGTAAGAGGTTTGTCTTTTGATAAATTCCTGCGGCTGAGTGAGATCCTTAGGCACTCAAGTGCTTTTACCCTGTAGTGCATTAACACATTTATATTCCAGATAAACGTCTCAGAAATGATTGTTTTTAGGCCCACTTTAGGAAGGGCATATTTTGCATATAAAATATTATGATACAGTGACAGAATATTATAGCATTTAGGGAATGATTTAGTGACTACTCTCCCGTGTGTTTAGGATGCCAAGTGTAGCTAAATTACATTATATACAAAAACGTATATTATACAAAACGCTTATTATACAAAAACGTATTATACAAAAACGTATTTATTTATAGAAAAAGTAGTTTTTCAGAGATGATTCTTTAGCATATGTGAATAACTTCCATTGATTTTTCCCCCCCAAAGAATAAGTACTTAAGTTGATATGAACATGAGAAATTTTGAAAGTGATGAACCTTGTTGCTTAGCACCTTTTGGGGGAATTTGTAAATAATGACTTATGTTTAAAATATGTTTAAAAGGTTGCTTTTATAGACGTGGAAAGTACAGTGTACACTAGAGGCTAGGAAAGGTACATAGAAAGGAGGACAGAGATAGGTTACATGGAGCTCATCTCATGGAGTTTATCTCATTTGAAACCTGCTAGGTCTGATGAGCTATAAACAAAGACACAAAGGTGCCTGATTTTGTGCTAACTGGACTTTTCTGAGCTCTCCTCAGGAGTCCTGTGGGTGGAGGCATGTGGGAGGAATGCCTTGAATGATCCAAGGAACACTCTTGTGGCGTATTTGTGCGACTACAATTCTATATCTTTTCTACTTTGGTCAATATGAAATTTTTAATGGAAAAATCAGCGTAATTTTTGTTGGGATTAGTAACATGGTCAGAAATTAAGCCAAATATGTATTCTTAAAAAGTGTAGGTATTACTACCTATTATTATTTTATTATTTTATCTATCTATCTACCTACCTATCATCTATCTGTCTGTCTGTCTATCTATCTATCTATCAATCTATCTATCCCTATTTATCTATCTACCTATCTGTCATCTATTGTGACTGTTTTCATGTAGCTCAGGCTAGCCTCAGACTCACTAAATAGCCAAGGGTGGTCTTGTTTTCACCTCCCAAGTCCCGAGATTACAGCTGCATACCCTCATGTCCAGTTTTATGTGGTGCTGGCTATCAACCCTAGAACTTTGTGTATAGTAGGCAAACACTAACAAGGGTGTTGTTGATTGAATTCAGGGCTTCATGCATGTGACTGAGTGATACTGTCAAACCCAGAAACTGTGTTTTAGAAAAACAGGAGCAAGGGCCAGACTGCAGTAGAATGGCAGCTCTTAAAAAAGTTCCATAGATTTTGATGTAGGAGTTGAGTAAAGGCACCCATGTAGCTATTTTGATGACACAAGCCTCCAAATCACTGTGTAACTGATATAGATTGTCCATTTCTGCTCTTTCACTAGGACACAGAACAAAAAACTTGTCACTGGTGGCTGATTGTAAATCTGCACTTATTGAGCAATGCTATTTGCTACCTGGGTCACCACAGGCAACTTTACCTCGTCTATACATTGGTTTCTCCTCCAGACCTGAGATAAAGCAGTGGCGTCTACGAGTCTTTGTCTTGAGGCTTAAAGACCCAAGTGCTAAGACAGTGCCTACGCAGTGATTAATTCCCACTCTGCTTTGACTATCATTACTCTCTTGCTGGATCCTGAAAATTACTTTTTTTAATTTTAATTAGACCTTCCCCTCTTATTAATTTTATGCGTTTACTTGGTAGTTCATAGTGTCACTGAGTGTGAAGGGCCTTTTTTGGCTTCTCTTATGTTTGACTAATAGAGACTATATTATACTGACTTAGAGTTCATCAGGCTTATTCCCAGGAGTACCTAGGTCACATAGAAACTTTATCTTTACTTTTTGTAGAAGGCTCTATACTTGCTACCATCATGCTGCTTGTTGATTATATTTTTTGAACATGTCTTCCTATTTCCTATTTCCTCCTCTTTCTCCCCTCTTCCTTCTTTTCTTTGCCCATCAATATCTCCACTCATGGTTGTCTGCATTAGCTGTCTTCATTAGCTTCTAAATTGAGAGTCGGTTTTGTCATATATCTCGGGGGTGGTAAATCTTATACAAAAGATAATTCAGAACCGTAAGTGAGGACATCTTGTATTTGTTAAGACAGCTTTTGTACATTTAGGTGACATTTCAAAGCAGATTGCACAGTCCAGTTGAAGGCTACAGATTCTTCTATGGACAGCTGTTTCTGGAGTGTGGTTTCTTTTGAAGTTTAACACGTGATTGTGTCTCTGAAATTTCTATAAAGGCAAATAAAATTCAACTGTGGTAGCTGTTGGAGGAGAAAAATTACTGTTATTTTCTAGCCAATATATCTGTCCATTAAGAAATGTGCACACTACCATTATTTTTTAAATACAGTAGTATAAGTGCCCAATTTGGGCTTTTGAGATGGCTCAGAGGTTAAGAGCACTTGTTGCTCTTGAAGAGGACTGGGCTCGATTCCCAGCACCCACATGGTGAGATTGTTGAGAATCACACATAACTCCAGTGCCAGGGGATTCAATACCCTCTTCTGATCTTCATGGGCACCAGACACACACGTGGTGAACATACATACGTGTAGGCAAGGTACTCAAATATAAAATGAATAAATTTTTTAAAATGCTCAATTATTTTTAAAGAAAACAAAGCCATACCTATTGTAAGAAAAAATATTCATTTATTAAAATCCATAACCTCTTATATAACAGGAAGAGAGTGTAAATATTTGCCACATATAAAAATGT
Source organism: Acomys minous (assembly GCF_964271855.1). Lineage (NCBI taxonomy): Eukaryota > Metazoa > Chordata > Mammalia > Rodentia > Muridae > Acomys > Acomys minous. The sequence goes on along the minus strand of NC_140491.1, from coordinate 92,681,966 downwards.
AGTTCATTTTAAATAGTAAGCGTTCATTTTTCAGATAATTAAACTACACAATAGATTCAGCTGAATTTAGGTTCCATCCTTTAAAACAGTGTGCTGCACACATCACTTGCATGAATGTGTGTAGATATGCAAATATTTCTATGGAAATCATTCAGTTTATATTTTGTTGAAAGCTTATGGTAAAAATTAGCATAACGGCCATTGTCAAAAATCATGTGTTTGTATCAGTCCAGGTATGTAATTCAAAGTTATAAATTTTTTACTAAAGAAAGAATCTCTAATCAAAACAAATTACAATTCAAGGACAAGATAATATCATGCATAGAACTTAGCAGTCAAAAATCAGAGCAAGGCATTACTGCTGAAGCCCTAGTAGAGTGTCATGCCTTCTCTTTTGCTAATTTCCACCAGATAGTAATTTATCACCTGGAGTAGCTCTTTTGAATAACAAGTTAGCTAGAAGCTTGAAGTTTCTGTTTCTGATTGTGGTGGTTTGAATAAACTTCCCGTAGCCTCATGTGTTTGAATGCTTGGCCCATGGGAAGTGGCACAATTAAGAAGTGTGGCCTTGTTGGAAAAAGTATGTCACTGCGAGGGTAGCCTTTGAGGTCTCCTAGGCTCAAGCTATGCCCAGTGTGTACACACAGTCTCCTTCTGCTGCCTTCAGATCATGATGCAGAACTCTCAGCTCCTCCAGCACCGTGTCTGCATGCATGCCACTGTGCGTCTGACCGTGATGATAATGGGCTAAAGCCTCTGAAACTGTAAGCCAACCCCAAATGAAATCTTTTCCTTTATAAGGGTTGCCGTCGCCATAGTGTCACATCACAGCAATGGAAACCCTAATTAAGACACTGATCCTTCTGTCAAATTTCTGGTTAGCCAGTTGTGCCAGTTTGCCTTTGATTGCTGTGATAAACTATGACCAAAAGCAACAAGGGAGGAAAAGAGTTTATTTCACCTTACAACTTACATCGGATCATGAAGGAAGCCAGGGCAAGAACTCAGGGCAGGAACCCAGAAGCAGGAACTGAAGTAGAGGTCATGGAAAAACACTGCTTACTGGTTGGCTTTCTATGGCTTGCTCAGATTTTTTAATATTAATTTTACTTTTGTTTAACATAATCTAGGATTCCCTGTCCAGGATGTGCCACTACTCACAGTAGGCTGGACCCTCCTACATAAATTAATAGTCAGGACAAAATGCTCCCCCGATGTGCCTATAGGTCACCCAGGTGGAGGCATTTTCTCTTTCTGAGTGATCAAAGCTTGTACCAAGTTGACAAAAAAATTAACCAGCACATCAGTTCATACAATTAAAATTTACTTTTCACTTTGGAGATATTGAGAACCAGAGAACAGGAGGAATTAGGTATGAAGAGAGAAATAGAAGGCTCTCCTCGGCCCCTGGACACTGTTAAATTTACTCCAAGGGCAATGGGAAGCCAACCATGCATACTCACTAAGGACAGTGAAAAAAAAATTGACACTGAATTCTTATTGGAAGATAAGTATTTAGATAAAGATGGCTTTCTTCCTGCTCAAATATGCACAAAGAGGAAAGTCATACAGGAAATGATATTAATGAATTAATTAAATGCTGTTTATGAGGCTTCTTCTAAGTAACAGATACTATGAGGAATGAACAAAACAGAAGCTGCCGACCACAACAGAGATGAGTCCTCCTGGTAGTCTCAGCTACTCAGGTGCCTAAGGCAAGTGGATAGCCTAGATGGCCAAAGACAGAAAGACAGACAAGGTGTGGTGGTGTGTGCTCCTGTGATGCAGCTTTTAGGAGAATCGGTGCCCAAGGACCACAAGTTGGAGGGTTATATGAAGACATTTTGTGTATAAAAACCACAAAACCCAAACCAAACCAAACAACAATAACAACAACCCCCCCCCCAAACCAAACTAACAAACAATCCCACACCAGACAGTCATTTAGGCTAATGGGGTATTCAACAACAGCATTAGATAAGCTACATCCAGCATAGCTCTGGGATAAGCACATGTTCATCAAGTGAGAACCTTAGGAGAGCCATTCTATTTTATACTGCTAGGGAATTTAAAAAAAAATATGTTTTTTTTTAAAAAAAAATCAAGTAACAGTTATCAAAGCTGTTAAAAAGACTTCTGGTAGACATATAGCATCTTTACAAGGCACAAACCATTTTTCATTGTCCTGAGCAGCACTGCGTGCAAGGAGTTGGCCTAGGCTTGACATCACTGTTGATTTGAGTTGGCCTAAACTTTATTTTAGAACTTAATATAATCTGGTACAGAGAACTATCATATTGAAAAGCAGCCCATACATAAAGTCACGGAAGCACACAAATAATTTTGTTTTATGAACTAACTCAGAAATGAAAAACGTTTGAAAATGGTGTGAGAGCTGGAGAGATGGCTCGACAGTTACAGAGGTTTTCTGCTCTTTCAGAGGATGGGAGTTTGAATCCCAGATGCCTGAAACTCCTGTTCCAGAGGGCTCTGATGCTTCTGGCCTCGGTGGGAACCTGTACCCATGTGCACATGCACACACACACATATTATAAAAAATAATAAAAATATAAAATTGTATTGAGCAACTCGTCTGTCAGACAACTTGCTAGAACTGAGCATTTAAACAAAAGAAGCAGGCGTGGTGAACATGGGTGACTATCAGGGAATCAGTACCATTGTGCTTCTTATGTTTGCGATGTCCATCGTCCTGTTTTCCTTCCTCACTGGTAACTGTTGCTGCACAGTACTGAGCCCTCCAGTTTGGATGTGAATTGATAGCAGCTATGGACGAGAGTCATTAAACAATGATCTTTGCTCAGGAACTACTTGCTTTGTATAGTATTTCTGAAAACATCATAAATATGGATTTGATTTACATACTTAATGCCTTATTTATTCAGTTGCCTTGTTTAAACCTTTTGGGAACAAGCCAGCTGTAAATGAATAATTATTTACAACTATTATCGATGGAGTGCTTACTGTCTATCCGTTATAAGGATTAACTCATTTAACCACTAAAACAACCTGGTGCGGAGGAGGCTTTTATATTCTCCATTCTATAAAACAAGGACACAAGTGCAGAGAGGCCAAGTACCATGCCTAAAGTTGTGGAGCTAGCAAATACTGAACCCCGGAGGTAAGCTCTGACATCTGGGACCCAGAGACATCACTTTCATCCATTGTACTGTACTGACTCTAGCATTTAACATCACTCCAGCTGATCTAGGGAGGTGCCTAGCATTTGTATGCCACAGTGTGTGTGTGTGTGGGGGTGAGGCCAGTGTTACAGAGGGACCCTCTGAAGCACGTGATTATCTTTCTATGGCAGCAGTAAACTTATGGAAGGGACTAGGCAACTTAGGATGCCTGACCTTGTGAAACAATCTAGTCGTCTTTTTAAAAGGTTTGGAAGTTTGCCAGGTGTCATGGCACAGGCCTTTAATCCCAGCTCAGGAGGCAGAGGTGATGGGATGCCTCTGAGTTTGAGGCCAGCCTTGTCTACAGCCAGTTCTAGGTTAGCCAAGGGTATGTACAGAGGCGGTTATTTTCTCAACAAAAAACCTCTGCAGGTTTAAATTCATGGCCTACCATCTTTGGCCATGTCGCCTTGATGAGGGAGGCCCAATGGCACTCAGAGGAAGGACAGCAGACTACCAAGAAGAAACTTGATACCCTATGAGCATATACAGGGGAAGGAGGTCCCCCTCAGTCACAGTCAGAGGGAAGGGGAATGGGGTGAAAGCGGGAGGGAGGGAGGAATGGGAGGACACATGGGATGGGATAGCAAATGAGATGTAATATGAATTATTTTATTTTTCAATAAAAATGTGTTAAAAATAAATTATAGGACAAGTGATTTCTTTTCTTATTTTAAAGATGTGATCTCTATATGTAGCCCAGGTTTCCAGCTCACCACTGCTTCAGCCTCCAGAGCGTGGGATCCTAGGCACTGACCACTATGCCCAGATGATGATGAGTGAAGTTTGCAGAGAGATCCTGGAATCACACATATCAGACCAGAGGGCAAGCATCCCTGCTGTGTTCTGCCAACCTTCCTGACACATAAACTCATTAACAAAGTAAGATGGCTCTTCAGTCATTTCACACTGAGCAGAAGCTCGCCAGGACACACTCCTTATATTCTCTTTATAAGCTTAAGGCATAGGTTGATTGTGAGCCTCCATATGACCCAGAGCAACATAAATTGCTATGTCAGGTAAGCTTTAGTGTTTGTTCATAATTTGTCTTTAGGAGCTACCTTTGAAAGTGCAAACCATTCACGCTTATTTAAGCTTTAATAACAAACATCTTTGTTGGCATTTTTGGGCTAAGATCCTATAGGACAGAAAAAAAAAACCCCACACTTTCCCAGGTGGATCCCACATCTGGCTCTAATTTAATACTGTCTGCAGTTGCACTGCATTGCTATTTCTTCCATTTTCTCCCGTTTCCTGTCCTGTCCTCTTCTGTCCACTATCTCTTTCTCTCCCTCTTCCTGCAATTACTCTTTCTAGCTTCTTTATTGTCTCACTCTTACTCTTATTTTTTTTTTTTTTGTTCTCTTACTGGACTAATGTCATACAATGGCAAAATTAGTTGTTATAGACATAATTAGTGCATCATGATCAAGAACAAATCTGTTGACTGAGTAGAGGCACGATGGCTTTGACTTCCGTAAGCTTTGAAAGACTAGTGTTTTAAGGTGGAACGGGAGTCATAGGGTCTCTGTATTAATGAGTGAAATAAAAAATTATTCCCAAGAATCAAGCAGTGGATGATAATATGTAGTGTTTGTCCAAATAATGGCACATCCACGTTTTTGTTTGGAGTTCAAAGCATTAAAAGGGCTAGATAGATTAGATACCTCCTAAATTTTCTAAATGGTAAAGTTTTTGACTTCTGTAAAAAACGGAAAAAAAAGTAGTCAATGAGCCTGACGTATAATAGGTGTTCAATTAACAAATAGTCCTTGGGTGACTAACATAATGGACATGAAATAAATCCTATTGTGGTACAGGCAGTAAAAATAAACCACTGCCCACAGATGTTGTGATTTCTCAACTTAACATGTTTTTAAAAGTTTCCTTATGTTTGGGATGTGCTCTCATATAACACAGGCTGTTCTGTAACTCAGCATAGGTTGGCCTTGAATTTCTCATACTCTGGTTTCTCCTTCCAAGTTCTGGATTTGTAAGAGTATCTCCCCATTTTAGATGGAACTTTAAGTCAGAGACAGACAAAAAAAAAAAACAGTAGGCATATTTCTTTCCTTTTTTGTATGTTTTCTTCTCTCAGAATTCTAGCCATACATACCTGAGGAATATTGCGATACTATTCCCAATGGGTTTTGCTCTTTATTTTTAATTTTTAATTTTTAGACTTTATTTATTTATTATTTATACAGTATTCTGCCCCCATGTGTGCCTGCAGGCCAGAAGAGGGCACCACATTCCATTATAGATGGTTGTGAGCCACCATGGGATTGCTGGGACTTGAACTCAGGACCTCTGGAAGAACAGACAGTGCTCTTAACCCCTGAGCCATCTCTCCAGCCCCAGGTTTTGCGCTTTAAACTGAACTTTAAACCAGGTGTTCAAAATCAACTGAAAGACAAGGAACACTGCTACCCTCTATGCCATATATATATATGTATGTATGTATATATATATATATATATATTTCATATTCAGGATACAGTTATTGTTACAAACAGTGCCAACACATCTTTCATCAGCAACCTCCCATCCACCTCTTTCCGTATCCCTTGGAAGCCACAAATCTCTTTATATCTATAATTCTATCATTTACAAACCTATACAAATGGAACAACAACGCAGCATGTAATCTTCTAATATGATCACTCTCCTTTCACTCAGCATAGTCCTGTGTCCCTGACTCCTAGAACTTAGGAAAAGGTATAATGACATAGGATGCAATGATGGAATAGCTGAGAGTCATCTGTTTCTCTGGCTCTTTGACTTAAATGTTTCTATCCTTCATTACCTACACCAATTCATACCAGGTTAGATATTGTTTAAGCCCCCAGTGCAAAGCTTTTACTCAACAAGGTGAAGTCAGGAAGACTAGATTGAGTGTTATTTATTATCTACCAAATAGGTAATATCTGAAAATGAACTCAAATGAAAGGGTTGCCTTTAATGACCATTAGTATTTTCATCTTGGAAATTTTAATGTTTAAAATTTGTAAGGGCCAAAATATAAATATGTACATACATGCATATATACGTACATACTACACAATATATACTACACAACACACACACACACAGAGTTGATGATTGTGTTGGACTTCAGAATTGGGAAGTCAGAGAAAACCTCCTAAATGGTAACAGAGTAATATCACAGAACTGCAACTGAGAAGTTAACTGTAGCAGTGCATCAGGTAACAGAGCAGAACTAAGCAGCAATGAGTGACTATGGCTGTAGTTCAGTGGCGGAGGACTTGCTGTTCATGCAGGGTGCCCTACGTTCAATCCCTGGTACTGTCATTGTGAATGTATAAATGTACAAAAGCTAAGTATTGTAATCCTTGTTTTACAAATCAGAAAAGACAATGTAAGGACTTAAATTATTTAATTATTTGTCGCACAATGGAGGCAGGATTAGAATCTAAGTCTACCATATCTATTTGCAACCCCTGTCACCTTCCTCTTATGCCTTTCCCCAAACATATTATAGGCAAAGACAAAGACGTTTGAGCACTCTTTACCACCTATATATTTGCCATTTTGAATTTCAGATGAAATTGAAATCTGAGTAAGGTGGATATCGGTTGTTGTACAGAGAAGGTGGGCATTTAAGAGACATCAAGGAAAAAAAATAACATCTTTACCTTTTATTTCTGTGATTAAGGAGATTTCTTATGACTTGGTGAGAAATTGCCTTTTTGACTTAGATTTTTTCGGACCCATCTCTGTCTGGCTTCCATTCTAATTGTCAACATTGTTGGTCATGATTTCTGCCTTGAGATAACTGTTTCTGAATCTGTGTGTACTCTTCATGAACTCTGACCTCCAGGAGGATATTCCTGTGCAGTCTGGGGAGGGTGGACACAATGAGGAAATGAATTAGTGAGATGGAGTTGTATAAAAGTTTTCCAAACTGTGGAGTTTGAACTTATTAATATTACTTATTGAATACCCACCAAAACCCGTTAGAGAAGTGAAAAACAATATCGGTGCACTTAGAATTTTGCTTTGAAAGAAATTTATGGACAATATTAAAAGGAAGAGTTTTATGAGGCAATGCAATAATAACTACAGAGTGAAGTGGTTGTAGGGAACGAAGGAAAGGAACAGAAGGTAAGAAACATCAATGTAGCTTGTAGGCTAATTGATTATAGATAATGAATAAAAGAAAAAAATTAGATATGCAAAATTAAGAGATGAGAAGTGAAAATAATGATAGTGGCAGAAATATGGGATGTTGTTCTAGCACCTTGTCTTGTAAAACTGATGAGGTCATTATGAACTTATTCAGTGTAACATTGTGGAGAAGTCCTGGTGATGTTGTTTCTTAGGTAAGTGAGGAAAACACACCTTCCCAGGATCAAATGATAAAACTAGATTGTATTAGAGAATGTTGTGATTTTTCTGCTTAAATTTGTATCTTTTTTGATATGATTAAGTGTCTGTATGATCCAGGCAGAGCATCCAAGACACTACAGTACATGAGCCCGATAAAAACAACATGGCCGAGCATGGTTCTAGAACAGTGTTCCCTTGGAATTGGGGAGGATCATAGTGATAAATGGTAGTCATGATGGAGCTGTGATTCCAGAAGCAAATTTTGGTGGGTGTGAGAAGCATTGATATTTAAATGAAGTAAGAATGGGTGTGCAACCATAAGAACACAGCCCACAGAACCAACTAAGCACAGAGACTGATATAAGCAGGGCTCATAGAGGATCACAGAGACTGGAATGACAATTACAGATCCTGTGTGGGTCTGAGCTACGTCCTCTGCATATACATAGGGTTGTGTAGTTTGATGTTCTCGTGGATCTCCTATTAGTAGGTTTGAGGGCTGTCACTGACTCTTTTGCTTACTCTTGGGACCCCTTTCCTCCTACTGGGTTCCTTTATCCAGCCTTGATATGAGAATTTGTGCCTAGACTTACTATATCTTTGTTCAGTTGATATTCCTTGGGAGGCCTATTCTTTTGTTTGTTTTTTTAAGGGTAATGGAGGATGATCAGATCTGGGGGAGAGGGAAGGTGAGGGCTAGGAAGAGTGAAGGGAGGGGAAACGACAGCCAGTACTGTACCGACTGTATGTAATGGGGTAAAACTGTACTGTAGTGTATGAGAGAAGAATAAAAAAAATGGCTATGTAAGTGGAAGAAGAAGGAAGTTGGGGTGACTACTGGGAGGATAAGTTTTGAGTTTTGAAGGACAGAGCAACGTTCTTTATTTTAATAGTTTGTCACCCTTGAGACCCTGATCTTGCCGGCACAGAAGACAGCACAGCAGCCACCGGACCTGAGAGTGGATTTGTGTTCTCCTGTGGCTGCATAGAAGTGCTTGACGTGGTGCATCTGCTCTGTAGGAGCTCGACACGCAGGGATGAAGCCACCTGTTTTCAGGTGGGAAAGTTTCCCAGATTCCAATCGTACATCTTGCCAAATCATGTCAGGATTTGGAGTTTGGGAAGTAACATTATAAAGAACCATTTGGTGACATGGAAAGTGTATGAGATGAAAGACATTGTCTCTGTGACAGAGAATATGCCCTGTCGTATTCTTTACCCGACAAGCCATATCAGTTTCAACTTTTACATTTCTTTTTAGTTATTTGAGAGTTTATTGTGAGCTTTAACACAGTGTGTGAAATAGAGCCCTGGGATCCCCCAAAAACGCTGAAGCCAGGTTCATAAAGCATTTATTAGGAAGTGATGCTATAACTCTGGAGGCCGTTCATGTTAACCCACAGTTACAATACACATCCAACAAGCATATTAATTTTTCCATTAGCAATGTGAGTCTATTTCAGTTTTGGTCAAACAGCCAAAAGGATATTTCTTCTTCTCTTTCTCTTTTACTGATTGCCCTATCTGAGCTGTAAGTAGCTGAACATTTACAACTCCGAATGATATAGTGCAATTAAGACTCTATAACATTCTAATTTGCATATCTCATTATATAGAGTGACACCATTAGAAGACATGTGTTGAGGCTTTCAAAATGATTATGATATGTGAATGTATTAGAGGATAAATATGCTTTGCTGAGACAAGACTGTAAAGTAGTCACAAGGAGTACTTTAGCTAGACATGCTGCTGCCAGGGACGCCTCCTCCATCTTCTCTCCTCCGCTTCCTCCTAAACAGGAGGTTTCTGTTTATTCTGGGAAGCATTGGCGTGAACACCAGAGCATCTAATAAAGTTTATTGTGCTCCGGATTTTGTTAAGAGGCTTCAGGAATGTAATGTGCATGTTCATTGTGGAGTTTACACTGAGACTGACTGAGCTGGTGACACTTCAGCTACACAAGTGCAGTGAATTGCAGCACCAGACAGACCTTATGCCTTGCACAGGATGTCCAGTGGTCATGGGAAGGCAGAGGTAATTATGGACTTTGAGATTGGTCTGGACTCAGCTCAGGGAGACAAGCAAGGCCTCACTAGCATTATCTATGCTTCCATAGGAAGTGATTAATTTTTTTTAATGACAAAGTATCAATCATATTATTTTTTCTTATTTTTTTTCCTTTGTGAACACAAGCATATCAGTCCCCAAATAAATGGCATAGGATAAAAATTCTAAAGAGCAATAGCCATTCAGATCAATAACAGAACTTCTTATCTGCTATTCACATTTTTTTGGAGATTATAATTTAATTATAATATTTCTCTCTTCTGTTTGTCCTTCTAAATCCTCTCATAGATCTGTCCGCACTCTCCTTCAAACTTTTGGCCTGTTTTTTTTTTTTTGTTTTTATTTTTGTTTTTTTTAACTAATTAATTGTTATTGGATGCATATACATTTATATGCCTATATATTCCTAAGGAGATAATATATACAACATATATACATAAACATATATAACATGTATATATGAATATATACACATATGGATATATTTTTAATGTCTATATCTATCTATGTGTATAGAACTTAAGTAGAACCTGTTCAGTCTGTATAGTGCTACTTATATGCATGCTTTCTAGCCTGACCTTTTGGCGCTGGACAAGCAATTGCCATGCCCTTCCCTATGGAAGACCTCGTCTCTCATTCCCAGCTTTGCTCAGCTGCTTGCAATTCTTTGTGTATGACTGAGGTTTACCTTTCTTATTCTGCTCTTTAGTCCTTGGCACTGTTCTATAACCTAGGAGGCCAACTGATTATCAACGTCATTCACTGTCCCCTACTTCTCATTCTAGGCTTTTGGCCACGTGGAGCTTCTGGCAATAAAGACAGCGGACTACTCATTGCCTTGGTTTCCTTCCCAACGGCTGACAGTGATTCCATTTAGTGGGACATCTTAGTGAGTGAAATGAATACAGCTTAAGCGTCGGAGCTCCTCAAGTGCACAGGCTCTTTTCTAAGACCCAGAGAGATGATCCAATAGTGTGTTGACATAGTCATATTTTTGTTAAGAGGAAAAATATGTTCACAGCTTGAGAAGTATCTACTGAGAAGATATTTTAGATAGCTCATAAAACAAGTGAGGGATTTGGGACTTCATAATTAGTACTTTGTGTTTTTTTTTTTTTTTACCATTTCTCTGTTTATTAAAAGAATACATGATCTAAATTATAAAGCTGGTAGAATGTAAAGGATAAGTGATACTGGAGTAATAAAGTCAACATAAGCCACTCTTAATAAAAACATAGAAATAATTTCCATTCATAACAAAGAAATAATTCGCTAAGAAGAGATACAGTAATAGAATGAATACAGCAAATAAGTAGGCTCTCAAAAATCATAACCTAGTTAAGAAATGAATTAATCATACATGTATATTGCAGGGCATCTTATTGTGTTATTGGAACTTTGACATGCTTACTGAAGATCATAATATAAAACAAAATAATCAACTAGGAAAATTGGCTAATGATTATGGTCGTTTCAAAGAGTTTTTAATACCAGTCACTAACTACAAAAACTTGAATGAACTGTATGTTACTGCTTATACCCAAAATGGTGCAAATTTCCCTACATGTGGTTAAGCAATAATTAAGATATTACATAAGGGGATTGGGATAATGTACCTCTGGGTGAGTTTGTGAGAACATTTCTAGAGACAATTAGATGAGAAGGGCTCTGACCTGATAAATTACTTGATGCATTCAAGGTCTGAATAAACTTTTGGGGGATGGTAGAACTGTGGGAAGCAGGGGCTGGTTGGAGGAAGGAGGTCCCTGGGGGAATGTCCTTGTGGACGGTATCTTGCTAGATGTTTCCTGTGCTTTGCTTCCTGCCTGTTATGAGGTCAGAAGATGTGCCCAGCCATGCCCTCTCCACTGTATAGGCTGAACCCTCTGAAACGATGACTGAAACTAGCGTTTTCCCCTTTAAGCTGATTACAATAGACATCTAGTTACAGCAATGAGAAAGTAAGCTAACACAATGATATTAACTTGAACTGGGAAGCCACAAGTCACCTTCAAAACCACTAAAACTCAAGAGGACATAAACCAATTTAAACCCATTACATTCTAGGAAATTTTGACTTACTTTTTTTCATATAGAAACTATTATAAAATTATTATGTGAGTGGACAAATAAGCAAAAAAAAAAAAAAAAATCAGATCAAATGTCTTCCCAAGCTGTATCTTAGTTAATTGCCACAATGTCATGACATTTTTTCCACCAGATACTGTGAGGGTTACTGTATTTGTAAGATCTTAAACATTATTGACTTTTAAATTTTAAAATATTTAATTTCATGCCTAAGTTCATATTTGTAAATTTATCTTTTTCTGAAATGTCCTCAAATTATAGAAATTCAGTTCTAAAACTTGTGCCAATCCCTGCCATATGATCTGTCTTCACTCTGTAGTCCAAATGAGTTCCAGCAACAATTCTTCTAAAGGTAGTCACTTCTCGCCTTGACAATCCCAAGGGGGATCTTTGTTGCTTTATTTTTTTCTTTCGATTTATTTATTTTTCAGTGCTGGGAGTACAAGTCATGGTCTCACACACTAGGCAAGCATTCTAACTCTGAGTTACATCCATACCATCTGCTGGCTTTTCTCAAGGAAAGAAAGCATTCTTGGTGCTCTTGTTAATTTGCTGCGTGATTCTTTGCTTCAGGTGTCTGTTCTAACTCTGGTCCTTCCCTTTCCTCCATTAGAAGCCAGTAGCATTTTTTCCCCAGTGACATCATTGCCAAATATCCTCTAAAGGAAAAGTCATGACCTTCAGCTCAGAGTCACTGTCTTAAAACTGTGCTAAGAAACACTAAGTTCCTCCAGCTGCCCCTTGAGTTGACTGCTTTTCTTTACTCACAAAGTGGCTATTGTGTGGAGTCCTATGCACTCCAGGTTGTCCTTAAGATCTCTATTAGCTGAGGATGAGGGGGAATGCAGGCAGACGCCATTATGCCTAGCTTATGTGGCTATAAGAGATCCAGTCCTGGCCTTCATGCATGCTGGGAACTCTATCGATGAAGCTGTTTCCATAGCTAGTTACTCTGAAAAAAGCATCAGCTTACAAACTTTGCAGTTTTTTCTTTTCTTCCTCTCTCCTTCTTCTCTTTTGTCTCCTTTTCCTTTTCTGTCTCCTTCTCCTCCTTTTCTACTGAGACAGGGTGTCTACATTGTCCTTGCTGTCCTAAAGCTCACTATGTAGACTAGGGTGGCCTCAAACTCACAGAGATCCTTCTGCCTCTGGCTCCCAAGTGCTGGGTTTAAAGACATGCACCACTATGCCCAGCTTTACAGTGTTTCTTTAAAGGAAGAAAAAAAACCCCTGTGTATTACATTATCCTATACTAAGGATGATCAGAATTATATCTGCATGATAAATGGCTTAAAAGGGAAGATGTATAATACATGTTTAGTGACAAATGTAAAAGATAATGCTCTGTAGAAGGAAAAAGACATAATGTCAATTAATAAAGATAATGAAATAAAGAAACTTGGGAATAACTAAATGTGTTCACCAGAGTCCATCACTGAAGGCAGATGAGACAGTGGGAACCAGCATTTCAGGACTGTAGACAAGCCTTCTCCCTTCAAAACAAGCCATGGAGCTGGGTAAGAAATGTCAAAAAACACTTTCTCTAAGTCAACCACACACAACCAACCAACTGAGGAGTGTTTGCTCATTAAAACTCTAGCGTTCCATAGGAGCAGTGGGAGTTTGTGATGTTGCTGCACGGGGCATCTCCTTTCCTGACGCTGCTTCCTGTAATTCCTCAGACTGGTTAGCACACCTGTGAAGTCATGCCAATCCTTCCCAGTGCACTGCTTAAGGAGACTGGCTACATTTGGAGTCAGGGGTTAAAATAAATCTGAGTTCAATTGGTGGTATCAGTAAAAATGACAAGCCTGGAAGAAAGTGCGTGGAGGAGAAATGCAGCCCTCCTCCAAGGTCAAGGAGAAACTCTGATGTAGGCCAAGAAGCAAGCTCGTCGACAGGAAATTGTTTCACAGAGGGATGTGAGGTGCTAGAAACGAGACACCCGGGCAATCTTAAGGAGCTCTGCGCAGACGCTGGCTGGCTGGGCAGCTGTGCACATCTGCCAGGTAAGATGCTGGGTAGCTTAGCATAAAGTAAGAGTGGTATAGGCTACAGCATCACCCTTCAAAGGTCTGAGTGTAACTGTTTCTCTGTGTGTGTGTGTGTATGCACATGTGTTTGTAAGCCAGAAGTTGATGTTGGATATCTTCCTCAATTACTCTTCTTGACACCAAGCCCTGCCCTACTCTAAGACACTTCATATTATATAAGAGTGTGAGTTTTTTTTTTTTAAAGCTATGCCATCCCTAGGAGATTCCACCTTACTACCAACTTAAATCAGGACAGTGAGTGGTGGCAGAGCATGCCTTTAATGCCAGCATTTGGGAGGCAGAGGCAGGCAGATATCTGAGTTTGAGACAAGCCTGGTCTACAGAGTGAGTTAGAAGACAGCTAGGGCTACACACTGAGAAATCCAGTCTCAAAAAACCAAAGCCCAACCAAACAACCGTGCAAAGAAACCAACCAACCAACCAACCAACCAACCAACCAACCAACCACAGAAACAAAAACAACAACAGCAGCAACAAAACCCAAGACTTATTTATGTATTTATTTCATGTGTATGGGTACTTTACCTGTATGTGTGTAGCACATTTGTGAACTCCTCCCTAAAGCCAGCGTCCTGTGGAACTGGAGTTACTGATGGGTCTCAGCTGTCACATGAATGCTGGTCCAAGTCTTCTGGAAGAGCAGTCAGTCCTGTTAACTGAGCCAACTCTCCAGGTCACTATAGCTTTCATATCTGTTTTGAAGAAAGAGAATGGCTGCTACCTCAGTGTAATCACACAGATGGCACCATTTCTCAGCCACCACCATCCATGATTGAACGAAGAATGATTTATTCCTGTAAGTAGAAAGGGAACCACCGTTTGAATTTATCAGGATGAACCGAGACTGTAGGGACCCATGAATGTATTAACATCATTTCAAACAACAAAAAACAAAACAAAACAAACAAACAAACAACAACAACAACAACAACAAAAAACCAAGGCCAAGACACATCAGACTGAGGGAAGTCTGAAACTTCTCCTCTTGGATCTCATGCAGTGATGGGCATATAGCAAGTCTAACAGGGAAATGGCAAGAGACCCATGCGAACCTGTCCTCAGATGCTGGGAGTATTCATCAAAGACCAACAGAGCACTCCCTACTTTCCTTGGAGCTTCAGCTCTGTTAGGTCTCCTGATGCCAATGTGGCTTACTTGCCTGCCTGCCCATCCAGCTGTTTACACGTCTGGACCTGACCTGCTGTTTTCTGCTCCGGATTGCTTCAGTGTTCCCCCTCACAGCTGGAGCAGCTTTGCTCTTAAGCCCTGACCTCACCAACTGAGCAAGAGTTCCCTCCTGGGCATGGTTTGGGCTTGTTATATCAATACAGACTTTCTCAGGCCACTTCTGAAAACTTTTGAACTCTGCTACAATTTGTTACCTCATACTATTTCTGTAAACCACATATATGCACACAGATTAATTATATCCATTTACTGTGCACTGTATTATGTGTGATATGATAGTTTATATTAGTGATTAAGATAGATATAAAAGGATCTTGACTCACTTTGGCCAGACTATGGTAGAAGGAGTTAAATGGAAAATTGCTGTTAATGAAGCTTCTGAACCTTGTGCGCTTGTTACTTAACAAACTCTGGACTGTGGAAAGTTACAGCGGATTTATCTATGTTTCTGCCATAGATCTCTCACGGCTGATCCCTACATTACTATTTTTGAGACAGAGTCTCTCCTGTTGGGGCTCAATGGTTCTGCTAGAGTGGGTGGCCGGCAAGCAGCAGGGATCAGCCTGCCTCTTCAGTGCTGGGAGTACAAGTGTGCACAGCCACGCCTCACTTTTAAGTGAGTTCAGAGTCGTGAACTCAGGTTCTCAGGGTTCAAACAAGCATTTCATTGATTGGCCATGTCCCTAGCCCCAAGAACTGGCTTTTAAATTGAGAAGGAATGTTGGGCTTTGATTAGATGTGCCCAGGTCGATGTGCTGTTTCAATTTCCAGTTCTCTACGTTCTTTTGAGTCTGCTTAACTATTCTTGGTTCTGTTTTCCCTTAAGTCCTGACCTTGTGTCATCATTAAAGCCAACTTATGGTGAATTCTTTGTATGTAAGAAATTATTATTATTTTCCCACCAGAGTGGATGTTTCAGACTGACTTCAGTTACCACATTAGGATCTCTGATAGTTTACTTTAGTATGGCTTAAACATTAGCTTGACATAGTTTGATTTGATTTGGATCTGCCCAAACATGTTCTGTGTGTGTACATCAAGTGTCTAAAACTCATTTGCACGTGTCGGCCATGCCCATTTCAATCAGGGCAGATAGTGTGACTTGAGAAGCAGATCACTCATTAGCATACTGTCTGATCAATCTAATAAACTTTAATTTAGTTCCATTTAGCTTTTTCCTCCCTGGGGCGCAGTGTGACTTTCTCCAACTCACTCAGGTGAAACTTGGATCTCCCACCCAGTGCCACTGATGTGAACTCACTCAGCATCTCTCTCGCAGCCCTGAGGTTCACTGGAGGCTGCCAGAGTGTGCAGCCTCTAGCTGAGTTTCTTATCTCACACAATCATTCGCTTACTGAACCAGCAGGGTGCTCCAGAGCTTGCAAAGGTTGGGGTTATGTAGGAGTTACTGAAATGAACCAGGACCATAAGAATGCATAGTCTGGGTCATCTGAAGCCTCTCAGAGGGAAAAGGTTTTGCTGTTTGGTATAAATGCTATTAGATACATTGTAATTTAAATACTACGCTAAAGATCAATGTAATTTCAACGTTGTCTGAGGGTTCACTGTTACCTTCCCTCCCTTTTTTCTTGCCTTTGCAGAAGAGTCTCATTGGGTAGCCAAGGCAGGCCTGGAATTGCTATGTAGCCCCGGCCTGGCTCACCATTGCATTTCAGAAAGACTTCCCTAGACTCGTGATTGAGAAGATTTTCCCGTTTCGTTTGGCAAAGCTGTCATCAACTATTCCATTCTCACACTCTACCTCTGCTTTTGGGCCTGCCAGACTTTTTTCTATTTTGGAAGTTCTAGAGGATACAGTCAAGTAAATAGCTACAGAATTGCGAGTTAAGTCTCAGTTTAAATTTTAGTTGCAGCAGCAGGTTTATTCTTTTAGGGAATTCACTCCTTTCACCATGTTGCAGAGACCTTGAGTAAGACAGAAGCCATGCAACCATCCCTGGGGCTGGGGGGAATAAAGACAAGGCCAATGAAGCACTTGGCAGCAACAGGTACCTAATGAGCATTGGCTGCTAAATTTTCTTTATTTTTTGGGCACTTATTTACTTGTGCTTGTGCCATGTTGCATACATGCACATTAGAGGACAAACTGTGGAAGTTGGCTCTCTTTCTACCAAGTGGCTTTTGGTTATTGAACCTGGGCTTGATGGCAAGTGCCCTTACCCTCAAAGTCCTCTCTTTGGCCCTTCCTCCTTTTCTTTACTATTACTGGTTTTGCATGCCTGTATATAAAGAACGTTGGGCAACACTCAACATTTTTCTTTTTCTATAAAGGCTCCACATCCTTTGGGGCAATCAAAAGATTTTCATTCATCATTTCTGTAGTGCTCACGATCTGCTGTCATATGATGGGCAGTGTTCTCACCATTGGCTAGACCATTGTGAACAAAATGTAATACTCATCTCTCATGGGGCCTACATGCTAGTAATTTGTTGTGACTTACTTCTTTTGAAAACTGAAGCTGGTAGAACACTGAGTTGTATTTTACAAACCCTTGAGGCCCTACTGCAAGTTGCTGTTGATGTGGTTGTTGCCCAGTTTGGCTTGGCTTTAGAAATAGAAGTCAATGTTATATAAAGGCTAGCATCAGGTCTTCAGATTTTCACACAGTTTGAGAATCCTTCCATTTTTTTTTAAAAAGGAAAAGAAAAGAAAAGTCATTAGCTTATTTTTCTCTTTAAAACAATCATTAAAGGCAAATCTTATTTTTTCTTGAATAATAGTTAAGATCTGAAGTTGAGAAAAGGAAAATCTTGTCTACCAAGTGACATCACTAGAAGATAGTAATTTTGTTTATGTTCAAAATCCATCTTTCTGATACCACACTGACAAGTGGCGGCGTTAACAGAATGGTTTGGATAAGTCCACTGACTGTTAGCCATGAGCTCTGCCCTCCAAGCTCAGCTTTCACCATCTGCACCCCAGAAACAGCTGGATGCAGACTGCAGGACAGAGGTGGAGATAGATGGATTTAGGGATTGTTCACAGTCTGTGAGTTATGATTTTTAACAGTTGCTACCTAATATTTTACCCTACCTACTTGCATTTTTGAAACCAAATGAAAATATTTAATCCATATAGAATGATAGCTAATGAGGGGTTTCAGTCTGAAGCCAGGGAGATGTTTTTGTAGATGGGGCACGTATGGCCTATTCTGCTCTGGTCTAGTTCTGTAGATACCCACTCCCCGCTGTGTGCACTGAACACGGACGTGCTCAGAGACAACTCTGATCTGGAAAACTTCTGAATCCTTTGCATTTCTCATGTACCTAACCTAACCAAGGATTCTCGTCTTTGTAGTTTTAGTTTCCTGTTATAAACAAGGGAAGAATCAGGACTTGCTTTATTGGCAGAAGAGAAAGTACTACTTTTGTGATGTGCTTAGTTTGCTCTTTTATCTTTTTTAAAAATATAATTGTCTTCAAACTTTTAAGATATCTGGTACTAGGTTTTCACAAAAGAGACATTTTTGTTTTTAAAGCCAAGCATGTAAAAAGTGACATTATGTTATCTGACAGATCACATATCATCAAAATATTTTACTGAATTTGGTGAGTTTTAAAATTAGAAAGTTAAATTATTCTCTTAAAATCATCTAAAGAAATATTTGGCCTGTGCAATCTTAATTCTCTTAAAGTAACATATAAAACAAATTCTATAATATCATACCTTGACTTTATTACAATTACATATTTTTTAATATCTTTTTTACTATGAACTTTATTTTATTTTATTTTTAAATAATTAATTAATTAATTTATTCAGATTACAACTCAATTGTTATCCCATCCCTTCCTTTCTCCCATTCCTCCCTCCCTCCCACTTTCACCCTATTCCCCTCCCCTGTGACTGTGATTGAGGGGGGCCTTCTCCCTCTGTGTATGATCTACTATAAACCTTTTAATAAAACAGTGGCAATTCAATAGCAAAACCTGATTTAGAAAGTGCCTATAAAGCAAGCAAAGGATACATTAATACCCAGCTTGGCCTAGAGAATTGTAATAAGACATAGAAAGTTTTATACATGTTCGCCAGCAAGAATTTTGCCTTTTTCTAATTATTTGGTTTGGCAGGAGAGAACTTGACATCCATAAAGAGCCAACATTATAGGATTTTCACTTTCCTAATAACACGGAATGGTTCTGAAATCAGACTAATTTTATGTACTGACTAACTTGATTATTGCATGCAAATATTTTACAAACATCTAGGAAACAAATAATCAGACAGTGATTGAATTCAACTGAACCCATACTGCAGATTCTGCTGTTTAGTCTGTCTCCTGTGGGTGGGAAGGTGTGGGTTTGACTCTTCCTATACTCTGGGACTCTGAGAATTGTTGGGAATAGATGATTCCTTTACAAACCAAGAGTCAGGGAGAGAAGATACATTTATTTATTTAATTCATCAGAGAAATGGGCTGCAATCTGCTGAAACACCAAGGTTGAGTCTTCTTAAATGTGAATTCGTCATTTAAACTATTATTTATCTTTAGAAAATTATAAGAACTGATGAGTCATAGAAAAACACATAATATTCAAGTATACTTTTAAAATTACTTTTTAGGTAGAGTCTGGGTTGGCCGACCACGCTGGCCTTGGACTTGTTGTGACCTTCCAGTCTCAGCCTGCTGAGCATGAGGATTACTGCTGTTGCTTTAGCATCCCGTGGCTTTCACAAGCATCTTTGTTTATGGTACTAGGAAGACTTGAATACTCATTATGTTATATCCATCTCCAGATGAGCAATCACAAAAGCTTTGTGAATATAGAGAGCCAAGGGCAAAGGGGAAAAGGTAAACTTGGCAGCATGACACCCAACCTTTAATTTAAAAAAAAAAAAGCATGCCATTTCCTTTCTATTCCTGTGACTTCCTCATTTTCTTATTCAAAAAACCACTTGTTGGGCCAATGAGACGCATTGTCAGGTAAAGGTGCCCGCTGCCAAGCCTGATGACCCAAGTTCCATCTCCAAGACTCACATAGTAGTAAGGGGAGACCTAACTCCTGGAAGTTGCCCTTTGACCTCTATCTACATTCCCTGGCATGTGCTTATATATGCAAACAAATAAATAAACAGACTATAATAAAAATTTAAAAATTCTTTATTGAGGATACATTATATTGTAGGCTATGTACTAGAGCCTGGTTATGCTTTTCTACGTGACAGTTCATCAAAGACCGTATTTTGGGAGGGAGAAGAGAGAAAAGAAAGCAGTAGAGGACGATGAGAGAGATGGAGAAAAAGGATTAAGACAAAAGCAAAGGACAAGTTGTTAATATTAATTCACATTATGTTGAACTTTATCTCCCATTGAGTTGGTTATTTTATTCACTTACCAAATATTTATTGAGCAAATACTATGTTCCAGGCACAGTCCTAGGCCCTGGGGATGCAAAGTCAAGAAAGACTTGCTTGTTCCTGTCCTCAAGGAAGGAACAGAGTGTGGGGGAAAATAGAAATGAATAAACCAACCTCGTAAAGGGAGCTGATAGAGTCATGCATGAAGAATTTTGAGAACCCCAAAAGAATGCATCCGCATCAGATGAAGAAAACTTGTGCTGAATTTCCTACAAGAAATCCAGAAGTGAAACAAAGCAAAGCAAACAGAACATTGTTATTTGTCCAACTGGTCTAGACAGAATTTGAATGAGGGAAACAGAGTTACTTGGTTATACTTTTTCAGCCTGCATATCGATTGCTAGTTTAAAATTCAGAGACTAGATTTACCATCGATGTTACATTTAACCCTCATAGATAGCAACTAATTTAAAATGCACGCCCTATACCATGGCCACTGCGCCATGTAGCTAATCTAAAAATGGAAATATTGTTTGGCTTGTTTGACAAGTCCCCTGTTGTTTCACTAGTAGCAAACAGTTAATATTCACTTTACTTATTATTTTCACCAAATTGAACAAACTGATAAGTAGTTTAGAAGGCCTATTTATTAGTGCTGTCATGAATATTTTTCTACTAAAGTGGTGTGTGTTCCTAATGGTGGAATTGGCAGTTCTTAGAAAACAATCAGTCTACAAAGAGACCTACCATTGTGTGGTTGTAACACTGTGGCAAAGCTGAAGCCTGAACATTTTTCCAGCATGAACATAGAGAGGAAAGGGCGGTCAGTGTACTCTGCTACTTCTCCTTGGTGGGCTGAGGCCCTGCGTGAACAGCTGTATCCCCTGTGTGAGCCCCGCACAAAAGCAGAATGTATTAAATGACAGCCAAATAGAAAATCATCCTTCAGTTTCAACATTACTTTAGACAAATCTTCAAAGTAGCCCTGACACGAATACATTAGCTACTGCTCTGGAGTTACTTAAGAATCAAGGAACAAAACAATATAAAAATAATACTTTCAGACATTGTAGTGCGTAGGTGTGTGCAATTTTTTCGAGATATCTTAAATATTACAACTAACTGCATACTGTTCCAGGCTACATAATACGAGTAAGCTAATAAACATTCCTTTCTAAGTCTAACTTGGCAAATTCCTCTCACTTCGACAGCGCATTTGCTTAAGGTAGCCTTCATCCCTGCAGGAGAAGGGCATTCATAAGCAATATATTAATTCATGAGCAGAGACATGCCAGCTGTTGTTGAGCACAAGACCATAATAAAAATCCTGGAATTACTTCTATTGTCTTCTGTTTTAGCTTCATCATTATAAGGGAGAGTGGTACTAATTCTCTCTAGCAAGTTTAATAATAATTAGGTTGAATCGCTGACTCAAAGCATTCCCCCACTTCTTTGCAATCAGATATTCAAAGCTTTGCTGAAGCTCCAGGATGGGCATTTTTTGTAGGACGGAGCCTGACCACAGCTAAGCCCTTTATTATATGCCTGCTGTAATTAGCTAGTGAGAATTGTCGCATTGGCGCTCCTGCTTCCTATATGCTTCTTAGTAATATGAGACAAGTCTATTTCTCATTTATTAACTTATAATTTAGGTGAGTGATTCAGGCACTGGTTTTGCTACTTTTTATTTTATGAGGCATTTATTACTTCCAAGGTATTTATTTTATCT
Source organism: Acomys minous (assembly GCF_964271855.1). Taxonomy (NCBI): domain Eukaryota; kingdom Metazoa; phylum Chordata; class Mammalia; order Rodentia; family Muridae; genus Acomys; species Acomys minous. The sequence continues at coordinate 92,659,970 of NC_140491.1, read as the reverse complement.
ACTGCCCTAAAATGACAGCCATCTAACCATCTCTGTAGTTTGGACACATCCATGTTCGTGGTTGGTAGGTGGCTTTATCAGAAGTCTTTTTGTATTTTCCTAAATTGCTAATTTATTAGCTACCAGAGAAAGAAGAATTTGATGTCAATTCCTTTAAAGTGGCAGGCTGACAAAGATTTTAACTGAAAAGAAAATCCTGAACTTAGAATAATAACGCAGTTAAAAAAAAACCTTAAAAAATAAAAATGTGAACCCTTAAGATGTTAACATCTTATCTTGGTATATAGTTGATCTTATTGTTTTGATTTTGAAATATCAGATATTAATTTGGAATAAGGTAAGGTTCTCTTAAGACATTTGAAAACCTTTTAGGCCAGTGGATCTGACATGGGGACATGCGTAGCAACGGGAACATGCCTTCTTAGGTATTTATTGTTAACTACATGTAGGCAGTGTATAGCTTCCGATGAGTGTAGTAGACATTACAGACACTGGTTGTAATGGGGTTTTTCCTCTAGATTTTACTTGAGAGAGGTGAGCATGAAGCATTTTGTAGTCATCACCATGACAATGCTGCTCAAGTACAGACCCAGAATAGTACAGCTTTGGATTCCATTTGGTAACCTGTTGTGGGTTTGTTTATTTTTCTGTTGCCAAAGGAAAACTGATTTTCCACTAATTCATGCCTTTTAAGCATTTTAAATGTGACAATATTTATAAATGTGTGGTTTGGAGGAATTGTTTAAATTCTTTTTTCCTAATTGTCTTTCTTCATCAAGTAATTGTAGTGATGACTGTGTTGACTTCGAGTTTGCTGTGTAGTAGCTGTGTTTAAAAGTAGCCACTGGTCATATTGAAGCCAACACAGAACTTGTTGCTGTGTTTGTTTTTTTCTTCAGTGATAAATAAAATACTTACATAATTGAAAAAAGAAAAAGAAAAACAACACAGAAATCATCTTAAACAACTCTTTCTCACTTTGTAAAAACTGATCACATTCAGTAGAGAAATGAGGAACCCACAAAAGTTGAAGAGCTGTAACTGGGGCCAGACATGAGGGTGTACACCTTGAATCCTAGCACAGAGCCAGAGCCAGAGCCAGAGCCAGAGCCAGAGACAGAGACAGAGACAGAGACAGAGACAGAGACAGGTGGACCTCTGTAAGTTTGAGGCCAGCCTGGATTACATAGTGAACTCCCAGATAGCTGAGTTTCCATAAACAGTCTGTCTCAACAGCAGTAGCAGCAGCAACAACAACAAAGAGCTGAATAGACTTAAAATGTTTGATAAGTAATAATTAGCATAATTGCTATCATTTACTTATGAAATGCCTCAACAAATTTAGAAATATCTGTTTTTCTACTTACTATCACCTTCATTTTTAAATACCACTGCGAAGAAAGATCCATAGCAGTTGCTGACAGCCTGTAAGAAATAGGTTTTATTTTGTTGTTTTACCTACATTAGCATACAAGACAGTTTGATGATTGTGCTAGCTTGTGCAGTGTCATTTCACTAGAGTCTACCTTACTCTTCTTAGTATGAGTATTCACCAGCTTCTTTGGTAAGTTTGTGAGTCATTCAGCCTAAACCGATCATTGTACGTTCATACCTGTGTAAAGGGTCCTATCTGATTCACTGACTGGTCTTGCCTTGCTTGGTCAGTTAGAGAACTCAGGGAAGTCTTCTTCTTCCCTTTCAGCCTCCGCTTCCCTGGGGGCTAACTGACCCTGTGTCTGTCTGTGACTGGTGCTTTCCTGGCTGTGCTCCTCTCACAGTAATGTGAGGTCCAATGTTATCATCCTGATCAGACTGGCTCCTCTGCCAGATACAATCACTTGATGAGAACTCTACTTTCATCTGCAATGCCCACTGTAAATTTTGACATGATACAAGGCATGTGTTAATATATATTTGGTGCATAAAAACAATGTGCTTGTCCAATTTCATATAGATGTGATAAGGAAAGGAAGATAGACCGCTAGTGATGACATGATTAGACATTTTGAGGGCAAATAATAGACGAGACTGTAGAGTTTCCTTCCTTCCTTCCTTCCCTCCTGTCTTTATTTCATCCTAAAATCATTCACGTAGGTTTTTTCCACTGAAGATGAAAATCTATGTTACATTTTTTCCTTTCCGATATCAGCCTTTTTCTTTCTTCTTTTTAATGAATAGGATGATCTATCCTGCAGGAACATTCTGAAAACTCTATCATGCTCCAAGTCTAGGGAATATTGCCAAGCTATGCACATCTTAAGATTTTTCTCGTATCAAGCCAAGAAATGTGAAAGTTATTAGCAGTTCTCATGTACAGTTTTATGAGGAAGAGGAAAACGCAGAAGTCCGTGTTCCTATGGCAATGTGCTTGGGTTCTGACTAGCTTCCCAGCTCTGCAACCAGCCAGCCATGGCTCTGGATTTCTCACAGAACAAGGCAGCTGGCAGAGCCTCCCTCGACTGAACAGTTGCTTGCACAAACATCCATGTTGACTTTGCCTTCTTCTTTTCCTTTCTGTTAACTGTAACTTTTGCTCAGTAGAACTGGACATTTATTATGTATTGATAAAAATGCTTTTTGCACTGGGGTTTGTGATCTCTCCTGACTCATTGGTTTCACATTTTCCCTTGCTGGATTTAGGAATCAGCTTGCCTTTTTTTTTTTTCAGGCTTGTGTGATATCACCCAGAAAGTAGAAAGTAAAGGAAGACAGTGCCATCTCTTGGGCAACAGCCCAGACCCTCTTGTGGTGGTTCAGCACTGAGGCCACATACTGTGACTATAGTCTGGGCACCTGAGTCTGCAATGTCAGCGAGACAACACCATCACACCCTAGTAGTCAATCTCTAATCATCAGAAGCCATGTCACTATAAGCTGATTGTAGGCCACAGAGAGAGACCCGTGCTCTAAGCTACTTCCCATTCTGAAAATATATCATGCTATATTATATTACATTTGAGTCCAATATCTATAAAAAAGGTAGCAGTGTGTTTATGTTGGCTAAAAGTAGCTCCACCGAAGCTCTTGTGTTGGTGGCACATGGTGGTACATGGCGTTTATCCCTGCATTTAGGAGGTACATACAGAGGAGGCAGGGCTATTTCTGTGAGTCCAGAATGAGTTCCAGGCCAACCAGGACTACATAATTGAGACCCTGTGCAAATCAAACAAAAGCCCCAAACAAACTAAAAATGAAAATTGTCAAATAAATTACCCAGGACCTAAAACACAATTCCCATGTTTAAGGAAGGAAAGATCTGTAAAAGCCAGGGATAAGAAGGAACAGGTTTTATTGTAGTCATACAGGATTTAAGAGTAAAGGTTTTGTGGGTTCTTTTTTTTTGGTGGGGGAGGGAAATTTTAGATATTCAGGATTAGGTACATTGTTGTTTCTTTTTTTACTCTGAGAAAAACTTGAATCAACATGAAGTTAAAAAGAAGGGGCCAGCAAATTGACTCAGTGGGTAAGGACATTTGCCATCAAACATAATGACCTGGATTTGTTCCCAGGGATCCACATGGTAAATGGTGAGACCTTCCTCTTATAAATTGTCCTCTGGCTACACATGGTGTAGTGGCAGGAACATGCTAACATGTGGGTGCATGTATGTACTCTGGAACACACAACAAATAAGCCACCTCCAACCTCCCCCCTTAAGATTAAACAGGTAACTTAAGATTAACCAGTATATTCAGGACACCAGAAAGACTCCCTCGGCTGGAAACAGGCACTCTGTGTTCCTATCTATAACTCCTAGCAACTAGTCGTTGGTGTTGTGACACTTTATTTCTGCTTTCTGGAAAGTCATATACACAGGATCTAACACAATCTGTTACCTTTGAGAACTTGTTTCTTTCACCAGGAGTAATGTCTTTGTAGTTTGTCCAAGCTATGAATTTTTCAACGGGGCTCTCAGTATCTGCAGGTTCTGCATCTACTAGCCACAGGTCAATGATTGTGCTTGCTTTATAATCCCAGCTACTCAGGAGGCTGGAGTAAGAGAATCACAAGTTCAAGGCCAGCCAAGGCAAGTTAGTGAGACTGTCCAAAACAAACAACAAACAAACAAAACCACAAAACAACCTTAGTTTAAAAAAGAGCTGGCAGAACACATGTCTAGCACATAAAAGGCTGTTGTTTAAACTCCATACTCTGAAAAATAAAAGGACTTGCTGGTTATTGTGTACTATGTATGCCTCTGTACTCAACGTATACAGAATTGTCTTTTCATTGTTCCTTAAACAAAGCATTGTGGCCACAGATTATATAACATTTATATATTATATGTTCTAAGAAATCTAGAGGTGATTTAAAGCATATGGAAGAGGTGTAGATGTGTCTGACTACTATATCATTATAGGAAAGGACTTGGGCATCCACAGCTTTAAAACTGGAAGTGGTCCTGGAACTCCAGAGACAGAGAGACCAATGTAGTGTCCTTTTTTGGTAGCTCAATAGTATTCAGTTTATGTATATCACTGTTTAATTCATCACATGGTAAAACACATGGGGCTGTTTACAGTTTTGGTGATTATGAATAAAAAAAGATCTCAAAATATTTGTGCATGTGTTATACATAATATTGGTTTTCTTATAATATAATTTAAGGGAGTGGGGTTGCTGCAGCACATGGCAAGTGCACAAATGGCCCTATAAGAACCAGTCAAATTCTCCCAGGTTAAAGGTGAGACTTTGTTTTCCAGGTGTTTGGCCAGCTCAAGGTGTGTGGTGTTGATAAATCCTGCTGTGATTCAGCTAGTGCCTCCCTGAGGACGACTCCTGTCTTGTTCTTATCCCCTTTCTAGGGAACTTAGTGTAAAAAGTAATCAGGGACCAGACAAGGCTGCCCACTATCTCCATATCTCTTCAATATAGTTCTTGCAGTTCTAGCCAAAGCAATAAGACAACAAAAGGAGGTCAAGGGGATCCAAATGGGAAAGGAGGAAGTCAAATTATCCCTATTTGCAGATGATTTGATAGTGTATATCAGTGATCCCCAAAATTTCACCAGAGAACTCCTACAGCTGATAAATACCTTCAGCAAATTGGCTGGACACAAAATTAACTCAAAAAAGTCAGTAGCCTTCCTATATACAAATGACAATCATGCAGAGGAAGAATTTAGGAAAACCCTTTACGTTAGCCACAAGCAATATAAAATATCTAGGAGTTACTCTAACCAAGCAATTGAAGGACTTGTTTGAAAAAAAAACTTTAAATCCCCAAAGAAAGAGATTGAAGATGACATGAGAAGATGGAATGATCTCCCTTGTTTGTGGATTGGGAGAATTAACATAGTAAAAATGGCCATCTTACCAAAAGCAGTTTACAGATTCAATGTAATCCCTATCAAAATACCTACACAAATTTTAAAAGAAATTGAAAGGCCAATCCTCAACTTCATCGGGAAAAACAAAAAACCCAGAATAGCTAAAATAATCCTATACAATAAAAGATCCTCCAGAGGAATCTCCGTACCTGATCTCAAGCATGGTACTGGCACAGCAATAGGCTGGTTGATCAATGGAATCAAATCAAAGACCCAGAAATTAATCCTCACACATATGGTCATTTGATTTTTGACAAAGAAGCCAAATCTATTCAATGGAAAAAGGATAGTATCTTCAACAAATGGTGCTGGTCTAACTGGATGCCTACATGTAGAAAAATGCAGTTATACCCATATTTGTCACCATGCACAAAACTCAAGTCCAAGTGGATTAAAGACCTCAACATAAAACCAGAGACATTAAATCACTTAGAAGAAAAAAGCGGGGAAGAGCTTGGAACACATTGGCACAGGAGACAACTTCCTGAACAGAACACCAACAGCCCAGGCCTTAAGATCAACAATTAACAAATGGTACCTCATGAGGCTGAGAAGCTTCTCTAAGACAGGAGACACTGTTAACAGAATAAAGCAACAGCCTACAGACTGGGGAAAAGATCTTTACCAACCCCACATCTGACAAAGGTTTAATTTCCAAAATATATAAAGAACTCAAGAAATTAAACAGCATCAAACTAAATAACCCAATTAAGAAATGGGGATCATAACTAAACAGAGAATTCTCAAAAGAGGAATATCAAATGGCTGAGAAACACTTAAAGAAATGCTAACCATCTCTAGTCATCAGAGAAATGTAAATCAAAATGACTCTGAGATTCCATCTTATACCCATCAGAATGGTTAAGATCAAAAATTCAAGTGATACCACACGCTGGCGAGGATGTGGAGAAAGAGGAACACTCCTTCATTGCTAGTAGAAATGCAAACTGGTATAACCACTTTGGAAATCTATCTGGTGCTTTCTCAGAAAAATGGGAATAGGGCTTCCTCAGGACCCAGCTATTCCATTCCTTGGAATATACCCAGAAAATGCTCCACCACACAGCAGGGGCATATGCTCAACCATGTCCATAGCAGCCTTATTAATAATAGCCAGAATCTGGAAACAGCCTAAATGTCCCTCAGTTGAAGAATGGATAAAAAAAATTGTGGTACGATTACACTCTGGAATACAATTCAGCTATAAAAAACAAGGAAATCCAGAAATTTGTGGACAAATAGAGGAAATTAGAAACAATCATACTGAGTGAGTTAACCCAGAAACAGAAAGACTCACATGGTATATACTCACTTATAATTGGACACTAGCCCAAAAGGCATGTCCCTTGAATGTCTTCACTTACAAGGAGATTGGGACAGATGTGAGGACATTCTATTGGGACTCTAGTAAGAGAAATATAGGAGATGGGGAAATAGAAGGATCCAGAGGATCTTAGAAACCTACAAGAAGAACATCATAACAGGTGGATCAGGGTCCAGGGGGGCTCGGCTCAAACTATTGCACTAACCAAGGACAATACAAGTAGTAAACACTGAACCCCTACTCTGATCTAGCCAATGGACAGGACATCCTCCAGAGTTATGTGGAGAGCAGGGACTAACTCTGACATGAACTCTGGTGCCCCATATTTGATGACCTCCCCTTGGAGGGGAGCCCTGGTGGCACTCAAAGAAAGAATAGGTAGACCACCAAGATAAGACTTGTTAGCCTGCGGCTATAAAGCCGGGGAGGAGATCCCCCTCGGATATGGACCTAAGGGAGGGTACCAGGGTGGAGGTGGGAGGGTAGGAGGAACGGAAGGATACGAGTGGTGGGAGAGCAATTGAGTTGTAATCTGAATAAATTAATTAAAAGAAAAGAAAAAAAAAAGGAAAATTAATACCTGGTCATAGAACCAGTAATGTCTAGTTAACAGAAAGGCTTGCATTCCTAAGCTTTCACTGATAGCAGCAGAACTTCCACAGCAGAACGTGTATGAATGATAAACTGGCTGGGTTTGTGTTGTAGAAACCTGGCGTGGAGCCAGCAAGATGGCTCAGAAGGGAAAGGTGCTTGCTGCCCAGCGTGATGACCTGAATTTAACCCCTGGAACCTACGCAGTGGAAGGCAAGAACCAATTCCCACAAGTGATCATCTGACCTCCTCACAACTGCTATGGAATGTGCATGCCGCACATGTGCAAAATAGATAAATACATAAATAAATGTAATCATGATAAAAAAGAAATAAAAAAAAAAAGAGGATTAGGGAACTTCTTAGAAAATGGAATGAAAAAAATTGTAGGAGCTAAAGGTCCAGGAAAAGTGCTGTGAAACAGTGTCATCTGGACACCACAGTGCTGTGCTCATGCAGCTGTGTGATGCCTACATACAATCGGGCCAACTAATAGTCAAGTATGACTGGAGGAGGAGCTCTTGACGGCTCAGCCCCAACTGACGATCGGTGGCTGAGGGCTGTTGGGGAAAGAGAGAGAGCCATTCTTGGGGTGAAGCCCCTAATAGATTGCCCTTGCTCCAGTGGCTGGCTGGCCTACATTCAGACACATATAGTTAGCAGTACTTGGACTCAGTGGGTTATTAAAACAACAACAAAATCGCCGTGAAGATGGAGTGGAGGGCATGAGGGAGCGGTCCGGGAGGATCATGAGAGGACTAGGATTATAACACAGTGCTTGCATGTGTGAAATTCTCAGAGAAGAAAAAAGAGGAGGACGGTGCAGCTCCCCAGGTAATTGCATGCATGAAGGATCTAGGTTCAATTCTGAGGGAGAGGGAGAGTAACCGAGGGACGGGGAGAGGGGGAGGGGAAGAAAGGAAGGGAAACAGATGAAGAACCTTATTTGGTTTAGCCTGAAAGAACAGGACTCAGCTAAGTGATTCTTGTATTTCTTAGGTAGAATAAAAATGTCTTTTTTTCCTTTATGATCCCCAAGAACAGATGTTGATATTTATGAATCCTAGACAGCTGTGAATTTGATCAATGCTTTTGACCCATATGACAGACACCTGTTAAAATGTTCAGGGATGATATGCATATACTTTTAGAAAACTGTTGATAGTTACGTCATCCTCCCAGAGGCTGTACATAGAAACACCAGAGTAATGGGCCTCAGTTTGGAGAATTGAAAAAATTTTATTTCTAATGGTTTGTACTTTCTGGGGACGACTTAGGTTTATTTTCTTTTTTTCCAGACAGAGTCTCACTATGTAGCCTTGTCTTGCCTGGAGCTTTCTAGGTAGACCAAGCTGGCCTTTCCCTCCCAGAGATCTGCCCGCCTCTGCCTTCTGCATGCTGCCACCGTTCCTGGCCCTCTGACATAGGTTCCTTTAGTAGTTAGTAGGATTCCTATCACTTGACAACTTCATGCAGAAGTCTGGAGGTGCATTGATGGCTTGCATCTTATAAATGCGGTGGTGTTTTGGCTAGATCAACTCTAATTCTTTTAAAGCCTCAAGAATTATTTGATTCGGAATTTTATAGTGAAAGCCTCATATAACACAATTGGTCTATAAGGCCTACGGTGATCTTTTTCACAGACATTGGCATTCATGAATAATTTTTAGAGTATTTGATATATTTTTAGGATTTCTGCTTGATTTCTCCTTTGCCTGTCTTATAATTTTCATTAGCTTCATTTCGAGTTCTTTTTGGTTTGGCTCTATGGACCAGTACTATTTTCATTGCAGCAATAAAGCTTTGAAACAGGAGTATAAAGTCATATATTAGTTATCAAATTTCTCTAGCCCGTTAGCTCCTAAAGAATAGAAAATGGGGTGTTTTAGGATAGTCTTATGGAGGAGTCTTCTTCATAAGGTTGCTAAAGTCATGCTCTGAATTTTTTCCACAGTTTGTCAAAAATCATATATTCAAGGACTTTTAAAGGCAATTGTGGTAATTACCGTATATTACACTGGGTGGAAACACACGAGAGTGAGAGATTTGGAAGCTGTGATTCTTAGATCTTTTATGAGGCAGGACATTCTGGAGCTCAGGTCATCTCTTTATTTGACAAGGAGTTAACAATAATGCTACTGTTTCCATCTCCCAAGCACTAGGATGGTAGGCATGTGCATCAGCCCCTGGCCTCGGTGGTGGTAAAGTCTGCATTCAGGGCTTCTCTCATGCTAGGAAACATTCCTCCTACTGAGAGCTACATCTCTTGCTCAAAAGATTTTAGCCAGAACCCTTTAATCCAGATTTACTACATCGCTACACTAAAGGAATAGACAATGGCCAATTTTCAATCTGTGGGAGTTCTCCTAGCTTCATTAAGCAAAAGTTTTGCTTAATGATAATTACCCTGTCTGGGGCTTCCAGATCTTTTTGGGATAAAACTGCATTTATTGTGTTGTTCAGGAGATGCACAGAGAATGACTCTCTCAGAAGGTGGACACTTCATTAAGAAAGGAAGTCGAGGGATGCATGGCTCTGGAAGCATTTGTTATTATGTCATTAGGATGTATAACAAGAGGTTTAATTAACACTTGAGGTGGACTGAGCAAATGCAGTACTAATCGTTTCACTTCCACAAACTGAGGAGTTACTTGAGAGATTTCCAAAAGTAGCTTCTACCACAGGGAAGCAACCTGCTTTACAAAATGCCAGCCGTTTCTTGGCAATATCATGAGGGAGTGCAGTGAGGAGAACAATGTGTGGAATTTTGGCTCCAGAGGAATAGCTAGAGACTGTCCAGGGAAGGGCACCTGGTCTGAATGAAGAGAACTCAAGTACTGCCATCTGAGGACAGTCTAAAAATACGCCCTCTCATCTGTCTGCCAATATGCAGGCCAAAATGCAGAATGATTGATGCCTGTCAAATTAGGAAAGCTGTGTGTAATTGGAAGCAGGCTTAAATGCAAATCAACCAACATATGTGAATGGGATTTAAATAGTTCCTGGCACATAGTAGGTGCTCAACAAATGCTAATTCTCTTCTGTGCATGCTTTTTTTTTTTTTTTAAAGTTTAAAGAGGACATTTAAACACAAATAAAGTGAAGTGTATTTTTTCTGCAGGTAATAAGTATGGACGTCGATCTTCAAAGATTTTGATGGAAACTGTGGAGCTAGTGTCAAAATGGACTTAGATGATGAGTTCCCAGAGTTGGTGTGCTATGATCGTGGGAAATGAGCTAAGGGAAAGGCATCTTTAGCTGGCGGGACAGTTTCTACATTCAAATCATGTTTGTTGTGATTCTCAGCTGAAGACATTTGTTAAGTAGTTTCTAGAGAAATAGATACCCCAAAGGCTGATTTGGTCAGCTGCCAGAAGGCATAGCGGTGTCTTATAAATAGTTTTACAAAATTCCCTTATCTGTTGAGTTATCCTCTTAGAAACGTGGTCTAACATATAAAATCCCAGCACTTGGGAGGCAGAGGCAGGTAGATCTTTGTGAGTTTAAGGTCAGTCTGGTCTATGTAGTGGGTTTCAGGAGTGAGACTCCATCTCAGACAAAAGAAAGAGGAGGATGAGGAGAAGAAAATGAAGGTGGAGGAGAAGTAGAAGAAGAAGAAAAAGGAGGGGGAGGAAGAGAGGGAAGAGATGATGATGAGGAGGAGGAGGAGAAGGAGGAAGAAGAAGAAGAGAAGAAGAAGAAAAATGGAGGAATAACATGAAACCATTGCAATAGTGTGATTTAGTCTTACCATCCTTTATTTTGTATGCAGTTAACAGTATTTTTTTCTGTGTAAATAACGGTATTTCTTTTATTAACAGCACATGACCCAATTACACACAGCTTTCCTAATTTGACAGCTGATTCCATCTAGTAATGTGAACATATTTTCATGTCAGAAAACCTTGTTTATGAGAATTTTATTTGCTTAGGAATCCCACGACATGGAGACTAGCCAGTGATCTATGTAACCTATTACTTATAGTTGGACCTTCATAATTTTCTGAAGATTTTGTTATTAGACATCTCTACGCCTGTCTGTGTAATTCAGTTTTTGGACTGGGTTTTGCAGTGTAGCTCAGGACGCCCTCAAACTCATGCTTCTGCTTCAGCTTCTAGTATATTGGGATTATTGTAATGTGCTACCATTCCTGCCTTAAAAATGTTTTATTAGGTTGAATTCTTAGAAGTGAAACTTCTTGATCAAAGAGTATAAAGATGTAAGGTTTCAACTGATACAACCAAATACCATCAAGAAATACTGTAATAGTGATACGTACTATCATCACAGCCACCCAAATTATTCATTCCCCAAACCTCCAAAGATGAACACACAAATAATCAGTTTGCCAAATTTAAATTTAAAATGTTGAAGTTTTAACTTGCATTCATCCCTGGAGAATACTAAATATTTCCACATGCTTATCTTTAAGAGGAAGATATATGACACTTTATCTACTATATTCAGTCATGATTTGATTTATTTAACTGTTTTTTTTTTAATATGGTCTTACTATGTAGAACAGGTTGGCTTTGAACTCATGTAGGTCCAGATGACTCTGCCCTGAGTGCTGGGATTCAAGGAGAGTGCCATCACACCCGGAGTATAACTGCTTCTTATTAACTTATAAAATTTCTGAATGTTGCAGGTAGTTGATAATATTTGTATTTTTATATTTGAGAATTGTCACTTGAGTTTTGGCCAGGTTTCTATCAGAGGCCATAAATGGATGCTCCATTTATTCAATGGGAGTAGAAATAACAATAATATACAGAAATAATAGTAGTATCTAACTTATGAGCTGTTGGAAAGATTCTATTACTTAAGCTGAGCACTTAGCAAACCTTGGGTATGAATAGGTGACATGAAAAGTAGGTCAAGTGTTATGTACTAAAAATTAAACAATGACAGTCTCTTTCCTTTATTTGGTCATTAACTGTTGTGGTCAACTCTGTCCTGAGCATGAAAAGAAGGCATAACATCTAAGTGCATAATCAAATTGAATCGAAATGCTCCCGATGAAGTTGAGTGTGTGTCATTTAGAAGGCATTCAGTACATAGTAACTAACTCTGTTCTCTCCATTTTTGTATCTACCAGTAATTGATAGAATATGCTACAAGTAATGGAATAGCAGGTTCATATTATGGGAAATGCTAGAAACAAGTTACATTTTACATATGTATGCATATATTATACTCTTCTTGTGTGTATGCATGTTATGTGTAGTGCATATATCTGTATCTGTCTCTCTGCTTGTACCTGTACTCCTAGTGTGTAAGCCAAAGATATGTACTGGGTATTTTCTTTTACTGCACTCCACTTTATTTTTTGAGACAGAATCTCTCACTGAACTGGATCAGTGAGCTTTAGGGAGCTTGCCATTTTTATTACAGATGCATGCCACCGTGCCTGGCTATTTTTGAAAACGAACTTAAAAAGTTTAGACTGTGATTACACCATGTCCCTCCATCCTTTTGCTTCCTCCAACCCCTCCCATACCTCTTTCACAGAGGTGCTATTTTATTATTATTATTTCTTAAAGCATGGATCTGAGGATTCAAGCTGAGGTCACCAAGTTTGCATGGCGGGGTACTTTTCCTTTTCTAACTGGCCTATCTCCTCACCTTTTTAAATATATTCATACCTCATTTCAGTTCAATATGACTTTCTCCTTTGGTAGACTCTTTGAAGTTCCATACCACACTTTCCTTGTAAATTGAAGAAAGGTAACCAAACTTCAGACAAGTCACTAGATTTTATTTTGTGTTGCTTTTTTCTTCTTTTATATTTATCTTATTTTTAACCATGTGTGTATGTATGTCTCTGTGTGAGCTCAAGTGAGTGTGCTAGGAGCTGAATTCTGGTCCTCTACAAGGCTGGTGCATGCTTTTAACTGCTGAGCTATCTCCCAAGCCCCCAAGTCACTACTTTGATGATCTGTTTCCTTTATTCAATAGCATGAAGTAAATTCTTTTAGACAAATAGGTTATTTAAAAATACATTGTTTGAAATATATTGGGTAAAGGAAATATTGTAGTATATAGTGAAATTTGACTACAGAACATTTCTTTGTTTTTTAATTGAAAATCTTTTCTTCTTTTATACAGTACACCCCATGGGTTTCCCCTTTCTCCACTCCTCTCAAAACCCTCTCTCCTCTCTCCCCAGTCCACTCCCCCTTCATCGCCAATGAAAAAAGAGCTGAAATAATTTGAGGAGTATTGATGCTAACTCTTCTTAGAAGGCCTGGTAAAATTTTGAGCTGAAACTGTCCGGCCCTGGGTTTTGTTTTGTGGAAACACTTTTAATGATTGCCTTTATTTCCTTAAGGCTATAGGTCGATTTAACTAGCTTATCTGGTCTTGATTTAACTTTGGTAAGTGGTATATATTGGGGAAAACATCCATTTATTTTAGATTTTCCAGTTTGGTGAAGTACAGGTTTTTAAAGTATATGCTTATGATTCTCTGGATTTCCTTAGTGTCTGTTGTCAAGTCTCATTTTTTTGTTGTTTCTGATTTTTAAAAATTTGGATATTATATATCTCCATTTTTTTAGTTAGTTTAGATAAGGGTTTGTTTATCTTGTTGATATTCTCTCAGAACCAACCGTTTGTTTCATTGATTATTTGTATTGCTTCTTCATTTTTATTCTATTCATCAGTCTTTGGTTGATCATTTCGTGCTGTCTAATTTTTCTGTTGGTGCTTACTATTATTATTATTTTTTATTCTAGAACTTTCAGGTGTGCTCTTAAGTTGTTAGTATGAGATTTCTCCAATTTTGATATGTAGCTGCTTAGTGCTATGAACCTTCCTCTTAGCAGCACTTTGACTGTGTCTCATAAGTTTGGGTATATTGTGCACTAATTTTTTCATTGAATTCTAGAAAGTCTTTAATTTCAAAAACAATACAGGCCGTAAACTTCAAACCCCTACACAGATCTAGCCAATGGACAGGACATTCTCCACAGTTGAGTGGAGAGTGGGGTCTGACTTTCACACGTACTCTGGTGCCTCATGTTTGACCACGTCCCCTAGCTGGGGAGACCTGGTGGCACTCAGAGGAGGGATGGCAGGCTGCCAAGAGGAGACTTGATACCCTATGAGCATATAAAGGGGGAGGAGGTCCCCCTCGGTCGCAGTCATAGGGGAGGGGAGTAGGAGGAGGGCGGGGGGGGGGGAGGGAGGAATGGGAGGATGCAGGGGATGGGATAACCATTGAGATGTAATATGAATAAATAAATAAAATAAAATTTAAAAAATTCTGTCTCGACTCATTTTTTTAATTCATTAGAGAGATGTCCAGTTTTCATGAGTTTGTAAGTTTTCTTTCATTTCTGTTTTTGTTGATAGTCACCTTTAATTCATAGTGGTCTGATGGGACACAGGGAATTATGCCTACTTTCTTGTATCTGTTGAGATTTGCTTTGTGTCTGAGTATGTGGTCAATTTGGGGGGAAGTTTCAGGAGGTACAGATTAGAAGGCATATTCTTCTGTGTTCAGGTGAAATGTTCTGTAAATATCAGTTAGGTCCATTTGGTTTATATTTGTCTTTTAGCTCCGGTATTTCTCTGTTTACTTTTTGTCTGGATTACTGGATCATTGGTGAGAGTCAGGTATCGATGTCTCCCACTATTACTCTCTGAGTGTCAATATGTGATTTAAGCTGTAGTAGTGTCTTTTACAAACGTGGATGGCCTTGTGTTTGAGGCACAGTTGTTAAGAGTTGAAATATCATCTTGGTGGACTTTTTTCCTTTGATGATTGTGTAGAGTCCTTTCCCATCTCTTTTGATTAGTTTTGTTATAAAAATCTATTTTGCTAGGTATTAAAAATGGCTACACCAGCTTGCTTCTTTTTTTTTTTTTTTAGTGTTTTTATTTTTTAATTTTTTTTATTATTAATTTATTCTTGTTACATCTCAATGGTTATCCCCTCCCTTGTATACCAGCTTGCTTCTTAGGTCTATTTGCATGGGATATCTTTTTTAACCCTTTATTCAGAAGTAATATCTATCTTTTTTATTATAATTTTACACATACATTTATATTATTACACATAAATAAACTACATATAGCAAGAAGAACCACAAAACAATGAGTAATTATATAAATGTTACATTCATAGTGTTTTGGCTAATTGTATTTGGCAATCTTTCCTATCTTGCTGCAGTGCTCATAGGCAACAACCTAACACCGCCAGCGCACCTGTAGTATTACCTAGGTGTTGTATGAACTTTTTGTCTTTATTTATTTGAACAGTATGTATGCTTTTCTTCAGGAATTTTTTCTGGAGATAGATTTCCCTGCAAGGTGCTTCTGTGGAACAGCCCTGGCTGCCCTCCCTGGAGCTCTGTAGTCCATGCTGGCCTTGAACTCAGAGATCCACCTGCCTCTGCCTCCAAGTGTTCAAGGCATGTGCTACTCCCTACTCCCATTTTTAAGAAACATCTCCCTTGTCATTTTTTTTTTCTTTTACCTTGAGCTTTCTGTGAGGCATAACCATTAGAACTCATATTCTCTTGTGGTAAATTATAAATTTCTTGTTTTGAAGCTTAGATTGGCCTCAGACTCTGGATCCCCCTTTCTCAGCCTCCCTAGTGCCGAGATTAGAGGTGTGATAACTGTTCGAAATATATATGTCCATATGCACTCATAGTCTTCACTATCTAAGCAAGCAGATAAGCAGCATTAGCAGCTGCTTTGAGCTGAGGGGAGCGAGGGGGTGGGAGGGCAGAGAGGGGATGCTGAGCAGGGACTTGTAACCTTCCACATTCCCACTTTGTTCATGCCCCAAGTTAGGAATTAGGTAGCACTGAGTACCTGATTAGGTGAAATAAAAATGCCTTCCCTGAAAGGAGATGTGTGATGTAATTGCAGAGCATAAGTTAAAAACAGTTTAAAAGAGATTAGTTTGAAACTCATATAAAAGGAAACATGACACTGTGAATATAGTGATACGGGAATAAAAATAGGAGCTTCCAAAACAGAGTGACATGGAACGGATGGGAGGCAATGTGGTTGGTGATGGAGCCTTGGCTCTGATGCTTGAGGTGGTGTCTATAGCAACTAAAGCCAGAGCAGCCTTCAAATGTTGCTGCATTTCTTGGGGCCATTTTACTTTCTGGGGTGTTATTGGTATGGGTTTGGCTTCAATAGATAATCTTGACTAACATACTTTTGTTTTCAAATAAAAATTCACCAAAACCATATTAGAAACCATATCTTTTTATTAAAACACACACATACACACACACACACACACACACACACACACACACACACACACTTTTAAAGAGCAGTAGATGAGTATAAATTGTTATTTTGGATCAACCTTTTGATTTACCCTTAGGGAGAGTTATTTTGGTTTCTATATTTAAGAAAAACAAATTCATAGGGGAGGGGAGTAAGGGGGAAATGGGAGGGAGGGAAGATTGGGATGGGATAACAATTGAGATGTAACAAGAATAAATTAATTAAAAAATTATTTTGACCAAAATATATAAAGAACTCAAGAAATTAAACACCACAAAACCAAACAACCCAATTGCAAAATGGGGCTTAGAACTAAACAGAGAATTCTCAACAGAGGAATATCAAATGGCTGAGAAACACTTAAAGAAATGCTCATCCTCGTTAGGCATCAGAGAAATGCAAATCAAAACGAAACTGAGATTCCATCTTACACCCATCAGAATGGCTAAGATCAAAAACTCAAATGACACCACATGTTGGCGAGGATGTGGAGAGAGAGGAACACTCCTTCACTGCTGGTGGGAATGCAAACTAGTACAACCACTTTGGAAAGCTATCTGGCGTTTTCTCAGAAAAATGGGAATAGGGCTTCCTCAAGACCCAGCTATCCCACTCCTTGGAATATACCCAGAAAATGCTCGAACACACAACAGGGACATATGCTCAACCATGTTCATAGCTGCTTTATACACAATAGCCAGAACATGGAAACAGCCTAAGTGTCCCTCAGTAGAAGAATGGACTAAGAAACTATGGTACATTTACACTATGGAGTATTACTCAGCTATTAAAAACGAGGAATTCCCGAAATTTGTGGACAAATGGATTGACCTAGAAATTATCATAATGAGTGAGTTCACCCAGAAGCAAAAAGAGACAAACGGTATATACTCACTTATATCAAAACACTAGTCCAAGGGATACGTCCCATGAAAAACCTTACTTACCAAGAAAGTGGGTCAGAGGAGAGGACATCCTATTGAGACTTTAGGCGAGAGTAGCATGGAAGAATGGGGAAATAACAGGACCCACAGGGTCCTGGAAACCTACAAGAAGAACTTTATGACAGGCAGATCTGGGTCCTGGGGTCCTCCTCAAACTAAAGCACCAGCCAAGGAGAAATAGGCAGTAAACTTCGAACCCCTACCAAGACCTAGCCGACGAACACGATATTCTCCACTGTTGAGTGGAGAGTGAGATCTGATTCTCACGTGAACTCTGGTGCCCCTTTTCTGACCATGTCCCCTGGATGGGGAGGCCTGGTGGCACTCAGAAGAAGGATAGCAAGTTACCAAGAAGAGACTCAATAATCTTAGAGCATACATAGGGGGAAGAAGTCTCCCTCAATCACAGACATAGGGGAGGGGAGAAGGGGGGAAGTGGGAGGGAGGGAGGAATGGGAGGAAACAGGGGAAGGGCTAACAATCAAGATGTAATATGAATAAATTAATTAAAAAAAATTTACACATTTTAAAAAAAAATTATTTTGAAAAAAAAAAAGAAAAAAAAAAAGAGAAGCAAATTAAAATACGTAGGTTGAAAGAAAGGAGTTTGAAGTTCTCAGATACTCCCCAGCCCCAGAATAAGTGCCTGGGGATGTCAGAGAGGCAATTTTCAGGGATGTCTTTATCACATAGGCTTGCTGTTTTCAAGATTTAGGTGCCATTAATTTGCGAGGCTGAGAGGCGTCTGGTTCCATACCAGGTTTAAATGCTGATAAATCACAAAAGGCATAGTTTCATATGGACAAAGATGCAGTCTACATTTTTCCCTGAGTAAAGTATGCAGAAAACCTGCTTAAATGGGGCATATAATTTTTAATGACTCAGGCCTTCAGTCCTCGGAAATGAACCAAGTACGAGGAATCCTGGAGGCTGGGGACCGGATGCTGCTCACCACACTTTCAGATTAGAAATCACCCGAGGAGACCTTTGAAAGGTAGTGGCTTGAAAGGATTGGACTGCGGCTGACTTTGAAGATGGTAGAATAAATTAAAGAAGCTTGGTTATAATCAACTTATGAAAAAATTGCTCCCCCCAAACTGGGAGAGAGTATTATGTACAATAGTCAGACTTTCATTTCGGTTACAAAGAACCTGTGCTCATTGTCTCATGGAAAACATTGTTAGCATTTCAGGTCACATATTACTGACGAGAAAATATGCCCAGTTTGCATCTTTCCCTTTGCTGACTTTTGACCTTTGGTTTCTCAAGCTCCTATTGGACCACACATAGGTCAGCTTCTCTTACTTCTGCCATTAGTCTCTGGAGGTGTGCAGGACAGAATGTTCGCTGGTTAGCCCAAGGGGAAGGCAAGCTTTGTACACCATTAAAAAAAAATAAATGAATGGTTCCTTCTTTTATTTAATTGGATATAATAATTTTTGGATTTTTAAAAATTAAAACTAGGTTTTTCTCTCATTCAATACATTCCAACCACAGTCCCTCTCCCCCCTCTCCTCCCAGCTCCTCCCCATCTCCCCTTCTCCCCCTCTCCCTCACATCAGAAAGGAGCAGGATGGAATATTCGCTGGTTAGCCCGAGAGGAAAGCAAGCTTTGTGCACCATTAAAAAATAAATGAATGTATTCCTTCTTTTATTTAATTGGATATAATAATTTAAAAATATATTAAGCCTGTCCCTGAAGATCGTAAAAAGGAGAGAATATGGAAAATTAAAGAACTAGGTAAATTAGAAAAGCTTAAAATGACCAGGTAGCTAGTGAAGAAAAAAATTAAACATATTGTAATACACAATTGATTCTAATGCAGCCGTAGTGGAGCATCAGTGCACAGCTATTGTTACTCAGCAGGGCGTCCTGCCCCTGAGGACCTGGGACAATTAAACAGCATAGGCATGTTACCAAGCAAGGAAAATTCTAGAACTCATTTTTAAAAAGAGGAAAGTAGTGAATGGCCTGATTGATTTTAGCTTGATATACTTTTGATGGATGATATAATTAGAAAAATCAGGTTCCATGTTTGGCTGTGGGTGGGACAGATTCACTCACAGCACCAACATCTTCTAAGATTATTAAAGCTGTTCAAAGTTAGGCATATTTTCAAGGGAAAACAAAAGTTAAGGGGATCCAAACTACAAAAATAAGCAGAATGGCAAGCTTGGGACTAAGGTATTCCTGTATCCAATATAAAACCATAAAGGTCAAGAAAATGGACGTTTGACAAATAAAAATTAGATTTGTTGAGATGAGAAATGAGAAATGAATTATGCCAAAAAACTATAGACAATTTTAATATTTATGAAAAGGCTCAGACTTCTCAATACAGAAGACATATTGGTTCATATTGATAGAGTTGAAGAATGAATATGTTTGTTCATTAAATGAATGTCATGTAAGTTCTTTCATTTAAAAACATTTTCAAGAATATTTGATTTTTTTAATGTCGAAAAAAATCAAAGAAAGGATTGTTTATTAGAACTGCAAACCAATCAGGTGGTAATGCTGTGGAAGAAATATTGACAATATTTATAGGATATAAAGCCAGTCCATTTAGATTTTCTAACATATATGCACATGCAGTCATCCACATATATAAAATTAAGAAATGTATATGTTTGTGAGTGTATGTACATTGGCATCATTTTTCTAATAGAAAATTAAAATCTTGGCGCCTTAAGTGATAAAATAAAACATTGTAACTACTGTACCATTTTGCTCAAAACTTAAAACTTATTGTTCTTTCTTGTGTAGGTTAGTTGTCAATTTGACCCAAGCTGGAGTCATCTGGGAATAAAAGCATCAGTTGAGCAAATATCTTCATCAGACTGGCACATAAGCAAGTCTGTGGGGGCATTTTCTTAATTCATGATTGAATTCATGTGGGAAGGCTCAGACAAAGGTGGGTGGTGCCACCCTGTACAAGTGGGCTGAGTTATATAAAAAAGTGAGCCATGGAGAGCAAGTTATTTACTAGCATTACCCCATAGCCTCTGCCTCTGTTCCCGCCTCTAGGTTTCTTCTGCCTCGGCTTTCCTCACTGATGGACTGTGACATGAAATGGTTAACATGAAGTAAACCCTTTTCTTCTTCAAGTTGCTTTTAGTCGAGGTGTTTGTTGCAGGATAGAAATCAAATTAAGACCTACTTCAAGAGTTGACTTAAAAGATGTGGTCTCATAAAGGCTAAGTGAAATTCTTTTTTTTTTTTTTTATTTATAATGCAACTGGCAATTACTTAATTTTTTTAATTTTTATTAACTTATTCATATTACATCTCAATTGTTAGCCCATCCCTCGTATCCTCCCATTCCTCCCTCCCTCCTGCTTCCCCCCCTACTCCCTTCCCCTATGTCTGTGGCTGAGGGGGACCTCCTCCCCCTGTATATGCTCATAGGGATTTCGAGTCTCTTCTTGGTGACCTATTATCCTTCCTCTGAGTGCCACCAGACCTCCCCATTCAAGGGACATGGCCCAATATGGGGCACCAGAGTTTGTGTGAAAGTCAGATCTCCTTCTCCACTTAACAGTGGAGAATGTCCTGTCCATCAGCTAGACTGGGTAGGGGTTCGAAGTTTACTGCCTATATTTTCCTTGGCTGGTGCCTTAGTTTGAGGACTAAGTGAAATTCTTACTGATATTGTTGGGTTCAGGTTAACAAAGACAATATAATGTAAAGCACTTTTTAATAACATCAGGTCTGTAGTGCATGTTTTGTAAATAAAATAGTAATAAAAATATTACTGGGCTGATGATGGCTCAGGGAGTAAAGGTATTTGCTGCACAAAATTGACAATCTGATTTTGATTCCTGGAACCCATGGTGGAAGCAGAGAACTTTATGCAAAATTGTCTTCTGACCTCCATATGCACATTTTCTACCTATACTCACACATACAACATCATGCACACAGCAATAATATGTAAACTGTTCTGAAAATCAGAAAGTACAACACTTATAAAACTGGTGAATTTTTCTTTAGGAGTGATCATTACACAAGTCAGGCTACTAAAAAACGACAAGCAAAATTAAGAAAAATCATGTTTTATTTATTACTTGGCTTCATCCAAAATACATTTTACTGTTAAAAAAGCATTTGGTTTTTCTTTTTTCAAAACAGGGTTTCTGTATGTAGCCCTGGTTATCCTGGACTCGCTTTGTAGGCCAGCCTGGCCTCATACTCACTGAGATCCACTTGCCTCTGCCTCCCAAGTGCTGGGATTACAGGCGTGTGCCACAACACCTGACAGCATTTTGTAGCCAATTTAATTTTATAACCAATTTATAGCATTAGTTTACAGATGTTTATTTTGGCCATTTTATTCAGTATATACCATTCTACTGATGTAAATCAGAAAGTCTATTGTATACTTCTGATTGTGTGGGCGATGCAACTTTTCCTCAAAGTGTATATTCTATTAAATCACTTCTCTAAAATTGATTATCAAATCTCCTGAGATTTGTAGCAGATTAAAGGTAGATATGAAATCAATCAGTGGTGGCTCACACCTTAAATCCTAGCACTTGGGAGGCAGAAGCAGGAGGATCTCTGAGTTCGAGGCCATCCTGGTCTACTGAGTGAAAGAAACCCTGTCCGTCCCCCTCCCCCAATACAGACGGGAGAGTAGAGCTCAACGCACATCAGAAGTGGATGGTTACATGGGGCTAGTGCTTTATTGTATAGATTTCCATTCCTTAGGTCTTTTAGGTAGGCAATCGGCTACATATGAACATAGAAGACTCAGTGGTTAAGAGCATCTGCTGCTCTTCCTGAGAACCTGTGTTTGAGTCACATCTTCCACATAAGGTGGTTCAAAACTGCTTGTTTACCCAGTTCCAGGGGATCCAACAGCCTCTTCTGGGCTACATGGTCACACACACATATGGCCTACACATCATATACATAAATATAAGTAAGCATTTATAAAAATTGTCAATAGGCAGGAATAACAATGTATAGAGGTCCACAAATGGGAAAACATTGTGTTTGATACAGAGCGTTAGAGAAGAGTATAGGTTATTATCTATCTATATAATATCTATCTATATATCTATATACGTCTATACTCTATATAGGCTTCTGTATTTTATTGAGGTGTGAGAGAGGTTAGATGATTTCATATACAGGATTAAGTGATCATTGACAAAAACTAGTCAGTGACGAGAGAAAACAACTCATGGGTCTGCGTTAGCATCCATGCAGAATGACATTTGGGTTGATCCAGGGGTGGCAGCTGAGAGCAATCAGGTTCTAGAAACATTTTGAGTAAATCTGAGTAATAACAGAAAACAATGAGTTAAAAAGAGCCCCTGGGTTCCTTGGATGTGTGGAAGAAATCTATTTTCTCAAGAATTTTAGATAAAGGACATGGACTGAATTTTTTTTTTTTTTTATTCAGACAAGGTTTCTCTATGTAGCCCAAGGTGTCCTGTGCTTGGCTACATTGAGGCTTTTTATTCTGAGAAAAAAATGTTAACTTTAGTAAGAAGTTTTTTAAAAGCATCATGGGGAATTAAATACCTTTACAGGTCCTAGAGGTTAGTATTTTGCCATATTTACTTTCTTCCATGCATACTCAAAAAAGGACATAACTTTGTTCTAAACCATTTGAAAACACGTGTCTTCTACACCATCCGTATCTCTAATATTTCAACATATATTTTTTTGGGGGGGGGAGCAAGACAGTATTTACGTATGCAGAAGATCAAAGAAATTTAACATTGCCATAATGGTGTTGATCTACTATACAACTCATGTTGAATGTTTCTCAGCTTTCTCCTACCATCCTTGACTCAATCAAGGTTCAAGTCATGTTTCTGTAGTTTCCATAAACCTTTAAAATGAGAAAGGGTTGGCAAACTTTTCTGTAAAGCTCAGATAAGTAAGTAAATATTTTAGTCTTTGTGGGCCACATATGGTGCCTGTTGTAAATACTCAGCTCTGCCATTGTGGAGTGAAAAGGACCACAGAAAATATGTTAAATAAACGAGCACGACTGTGTGCCAATAAAACGTTATTTATGGACTCTGAAATTTGAATTTCATATAAAATGCATGGTTCATAAAATATTATTCTTTTTTTATTCCCCCCCAACAGTTTTACATACTGAGCTGTGGTATATATAAATGGATGCAGTGGCTGTAATTTGGACTATAACCTCCGATTTAGAGGAATCATCTCACCATATTTGGTCTTTCATAAAATGGACCTTCTTGGAAAATCTAGACCTGTTATCATGTTCAGTGTCAAAAGTGGGTCAGTATGTTTCTAAATTATTACATGCATGAATACTATGTAAGCCATGGATGTTAAGAGGCATATGTGAGTATTGGCTTATGCAGTGGTTTGCCAAGCTTTCATCCTTTTTTAAAACTCAATTTTGTGAGTTTTTCATATTTATTTAGACATATCCATACAGAAAGCACCTCTGTAAATGCTACATAAAAATGTAGCAATGGGGGCAGGAGGGATGGCTCAGTGGTTAAGTGCACAGGCTGTTCTTCCAGAGAACCCGGATTCAATTCCCAGCACCGACATGAAAGCTTGAAACTGTCTGCAACAGTTCCTGGGAATCTGACACCCTCATACAGACGTGGAGGCAGAACATCAATGCACATAAGATAAAAAATAAATAAATTATTTTAAAAAGTGCAGTAATAGATGTTAGGTTTTAGAACGAGACTTGGAACGAAGCTCTGATTTATTCACTAGGTGAGGGTTCAAACAGACTTGTGTTTAGACCTTAGTTTCATCTGTGGCAAATGAAGATACTTAATTTTCTTTTTTTCTTTTTTTTATTTTTTTTGAAGATACTTAATTTTCTTGTTCTTTCACCAATTATTGAGCAGAGTAGTAGGAGATCAGCAGAAAAAAGATCACGCAAGTAAGAGAGGAGAAGAGAATGGGTAATGAACAGAGAGTCATTGCGGAGGAAGAAAGATGTGTGAAGCAATAAGGCAGAAGACAGGACAGACACACAGAGGACAGACACACAGAAGTGGAAAGTAGCAAGGACAGCAGGGATTCCCCATGACAAGGAGGCTTTCTTAGTGCTGGACGAGTTGAAACCAATGCCATAGCTAAGCAGATCAACTGGACAGACTTTCTTCCCAGGGCTATTTGAACTTATGAGGTAATATCACCATTGTCTATTTTTTTCAACCTGGCTTTTAAAAAGAAGCTGCCTGACTTTTCATAATGTCAGACTAATATTAGAGTGAAATCTTGGAGGTATACAAAGTACGTTTGAACGAACTCGGATAAACCAGAAAGAAAAGCCTATGGCAATTAATGAGCTTGGGAAAATATCCAGGGTTATTATTTAGGGAATCACTTGGCAATATCACATTCTATACTTTGAATTTTAAGATGATTTCAAATTTAGTTCTTGTGATTTACAGCAAAGTAGAAATTGGCAGCTGTTTCATAGACCAGATGTACTTTTTTAATAAAGACATTTTGATTTAAAATAATTTTTTTAAAAAACAGAAAAAAAAGCAAGGAGACAGAAGAGTGGTATTGGCATGATGCTGATAAATTTTTACATTAAGAAATTATTTTAATTTATAACATGAATTTGCAATCAGTATCATATGGCACCATAGAATTCAGAGGTGTGATCAGAAAGTAAAGTGGGACTTAGATAGAACCAGCTTGATACAGGTTACATTGATAAAGAAAATTAGAAGGCAAGTACATATACCAAAATAAATGAATGCTAACTGATCAATTTCTCCAGCTTAATTTTGGGAAAACAGAAAAGAATTTTCATGTCTCTAAAATATGACCTATATGCACTTATAATGGTGTGGCTTCCACTTGAAATGCCTACACAACTGCAGGTATCCATACCCTGAAGGTTGATTTGCTCAGCTGCTTGAAGGCATAGCAGTGTCTTACCAACATTTCTCTTATCTGTCGAATCAGCCTCTTAGTAACATGGGTTCAAAATATAAAGTAAATGAAAAAAAGACATTGAGCAGCATTCTAGACAATATAAGATTCATTTAGCAAAGTTTATGTGTACTTTACACCTGTTCGAATGTTTGTTTCTTCTGGAAAGATGAGGCACAAACCATGCAGTGTAGATTTAGGATGTGTACTTGGATGTCCCCTGGTTGGGCATTGCAATAAGTAGAGTTATGGCACCCTAAAAAACCCTATTTTTAAATTTCTGGAAACTGTGACTATGTCATCTTTCATGTCATAGTCACGTAAGAAGGGGGACTGTTTAGATGTTAGTGAGATAAAGATTAAGAACTGGGATGCTACTCAGAATTAGCCAGTTGATGGTAATGCAATTTAGATTGTTTACAAAATTTGCAAAATGCTTTAACAACACAATAGTTGCCTGTGGTTAGAAGGAAAAATGACGGTGGCTGGGCCACCAAAGAGAAAAATACTGATGGAGATCTTAGAACACTGAGGGAGGTAGGGTCCAAAACAAGGAATGCGGTTAGCTCCTTCAAAAGACAAGGGATCAGAGTCTATAGCTGCAAGAGGGATGCCGTCCTGTTGGTAACAAGTTAGGCTCAGTGAGCTCCATGGTGAATTTCTAAGCTGGACAACTATAAGATAACAAATGTCTGTTTTAAGTGATGAAATCTCTGTTAATATTCTCTAGTGCAATAGGAGTTAAATTTAGCCATTAATGCTTTGTCTCAGGTCATGGTCATGTTCAACTGTATATCTTACAACATCTAAGTTGCTTAGAGTATAGGTAGAAATGTTTATTTCTTTATACAGTCATGTGTAGCAAAGCCACAGTTTCCTTGACTATGCTTTTCTATCCACAGCAAACAAAAAGAACAGGAGAAAAAAAAATAACACAAATACAAGGTAACAACCCTATTTTATTGAGCAACTCTTTTGGTTTTCTGGAGTCTCAAAGCCATCTTGACCCATGCTTATGTTTGTAATTGGACAAAGGGTCTTATCTGTAATTCGAAGAATCAATCAATGGGTGACTGATAGGAAGAAATTAACCAAGTGTATCATTTAGAATTTAAAACTATGACATAGCCCTGTAAAAAGACATATGTTCTGTATGACAATCATTCCTTAATTTTCTTTTCTTCTTTTTTTTTCTTGAAAATATTCAATGTACATATTGACATGTTTCATAAAGCTCTTTTAAGTCTATCGATCATTTTGCATTGTCCACTCCTATCTTTTCCCCTTACTCCCTGTCTCATTTCTCTTTTGCTATCATCTCTCTCTCTCTCTCATATATATATATATATATATATATATATATATATATATATATATATATATATATATATATATATATAAAATCTAGGATTTACAAATAGGGGAATTATACATTTATTTGAGTTTGGCTTATTTTGTTCAAGATGATGATCTCCAGTTATACCTATATTTTAGAAAATGATATGTCATTTTGCTGTATGACTGAATAAAACCCCATTGTGAAAATGCATCATATTTTCTTTATGCTTTCTTCTGTGTATGGACACCTGGGCTGATTCCAGGCTATTGTTAATCTTACTGTGAAATGTGTATCTGTGTCCTGCTAACTTATCGATCTTTGGGCATATACTCAGAAGTTGTAGCACTATGGTAATTCTGTTTTTGTTTTTGTTTTTTTTTTTCTTTCTTTTTTTTTGAGGAACTTCTATACTGATTTATTTACTGGTGGGACTAATTTACAGTTCCATCAGAAGGATGTAGAAATTTGATTTCCCCCACACCCTCACCAGCATTTGCTGCTTGTTTGCTTAATGATATTCATTCTGGAGCTAGGTGCTATGTCAAGTTTCATTTTCACAAACCTTAAAATACCATTCCTATTAGAAATATTCGGAATGGTGACAGTAAACAGCTACCATGCCCCAGCTCTTGTTTGGCATGAAACTATTGCTTTGGATTTATGACGTGCCTTAAAGTTAGGCATGGCGATGGGAGCCTAGAGACATAACTACTCAGTAGGCTGAGACGAGAGAGTTCTGTAACCCAAGCTTTTGAGACCAAAGTAGGCTACATAGCCAGGACTACCAAAACCAAATTCTCTCTCTCTCTCTCTCTCTCTCTCTCTCTCTCTCTCTCTCTCTCTCTCCTGGAAAGAAGAAGGTGATCATAAACAAAATTTAAATTTCAAGTTATAATTTTATTAAACTGTAACAATAAGTTAATATTGCTCTTATCTCTGCCTCTCAGATGAGGAGAAGCCATAAGGTAGCAGCTATATCTGGTTCTCAAATCTGTGCGCTGCCATAGACTCCTCTCTCAGAGTGCCCTGATACTCCTGGCTTAATGATGGATTTCTGCTTGCTTCCAAAGGGAGAAGATGAGAAAGATGCTGGTGGTGTTGAAGTGATGCTAGAGATGCTAAAACAGGCATCGAGATCCAAATACGTACTCAGTAGTCAGCACTATCCTGTTTATGCTTCATTCACTGTTGTGAGTTCTTGTGCCCATGCAGAACATGGCTTCTTTGCTGGCATCACATTTCGTACTTATATGTGTTTTTTTAGCTCAGATCTTCCTTCCTTTTACTTTCACAACAAAGTATATGTATGTAATTTAGCCTTACGATAATTGAAGTTTGCCCATAATGAATTTTGATAATATTTTATCAGGATTCTGATAATACACTGGCTTTTCATTTTGCCTTTTTTTTTTTTTTGGTTGAAATTTTCTACCTCAAATACTTCATTGATTTACTCTTCCAGATTGACTGGTATTTCCTCATGCCATTCATCACTTCTTTTGCCAATGCTAGTGTCCTGAAATCTAAGAAGATAAAAAGTTATCTTCTCCTTTAGGTTAGAATCAATGAACCATACTTCATACTTGGTAGGCATCTCTCTTTTGAGCCTATTGTTTCAACAATAGTTTTGTAGTCTATTCCATTTTTTAAACAACTGATTATGAAAATTGTGAAATATATAAAAATAGGGGTTTATTAAATTATAAATCTGACTTTCAATAATTATCGGTGTTTCTTTTTCTTCATCTTGTTCCTAGAAGTCAATGAAAATAGTGGTCAATCATATGAAATTTAAATTACTTTCATCACTCTAGTGATATTGCAGCTCCTTTCCTATGATAATTTCCAAAATTTTGAGTTTGAATTTTCTTTAAAAAACTTTATATTGTCTTTTAAATGGCACTTGCAATTTACTTGTGATTTACACGGCATTGTGTGAAATTAGCTCATTTTGTTTTTTGAAACAGAGTCTCTCTATGTAGTCCCTGCTACCCAGAATTTACTATGTAGACCAGGCTCACCTTAAACTCATAGCAATCCACCTGCCTCTGCTTCCCAAGTGCTGGGATTAAAGTTGTTTGCCACTACCCCCAGCTGAAATTGTTTTTTTTTTAAAAAATGAGTTTTGTAAGATCATAGGCAAATTTATGGTAATGTAGGAAATTAGAAATTCTGAGCTTTGTTAAAAGATTCCTCACCTTTGTGCGCTAGTTCTTTGCTGCTGTCTTGTCTATAGCTCATGTTCAACAGTGGTGTCTTGACGGAATCTGTTATGAACTATCATGTATTTTGTTGCATAAGAAAAAAATAAGAATTTAACCAAGTAACAAGCTGAGAATATTATTTAAACTTCCACCCATAGGATAGTTAAGAAAAAAATGGAATTAGAAGACTTATATGACAATAATATAGGTTTCCAATGTTGGATGAGTGATCGAAGCAGTAGGGAGTGGAACCCTGTGCTGTTGGTTAGTGAGAGGATGGTTGATCTGGGTCCCTTACATTGTTCTAAGGATCCTTAAAGTAGGAGAAAATGCAATCCTTTGGTATATTTCCAAGAGCTCTCTTCAGTTGTGCTTACAAGAATAGGATGAAAAACAGTTTTAGGTATGATTGGCCATGGGCAAGTTGGTGCATTGCATGATGGTGTGACAAAAATCTCTATTTTTCAATAACCGGTATTGACCTGATCAAAGATATGAAACATTTATACTAATAAATATATTGATGTTATGACAGTGAATGTTTGAATAGTATAATTGTATTGCATATGAAACCAACTGTATTTAATCATAATCGTTATTATCACGCTGGTCCTAAGTTTTCAGGTCAGTGAACCTCTCAGGTAAGAGGCACAAGAAAGAGTGAATCAACAGATTAGTGAAGAATATAAATTCAAGAAGCTTTGAGAAGCAAATATGTCTGGGTAATTGCAGGCAAGAAGCCTTGAGCAAAGGACTGGAGACAGTGCCCTGAAAAGGGATCACAAAGCCTCAGTAGGAATAATATAATACAAATCCTATTATGTGTACAGTTTTTATCCTTGATCTGTGCTGGTAAATTTTAAGATTTTGTTTGCTCTGGATTAGATACAAGAACTGGAAATCATGAAGTTCACAGTCTATGTTTTGTGAGCTTTCAACTGTGTTATACATTGGGGCGCTTGAAAGCCTATTTTAAGATGCATTTGAAAACCAGGCATGGTCATGCATGGCCACAATCCTAGGACATGGCACCTGAGACGGTAGGGTTCCAAGTTCGAGGTCACCATGGACTGTATAGGCAGAACCTCTCTCAAAATAAAACTATGCTCACAATGTCTGAATAAACTTGCTGATAAGATTTTCCTCGTTGACACATTAAATACACTGTGAAGTTAATATAAAACCTGAATATAAAATAAATAGTATTTACATTTTTTACAAACAAAGGAGCTAAAGAAGTGTAAAATATAATTTGTTTTGAGAAGAGCTTTTTCTTCATTTAGTGAACTCTTAGGTGCCCAGTCTCATGAAGTACTCTACAGAAGTTGCTAAAGGAGAACATGTATAGGTAAAATGATATTTTGCACAAACTGTACTTCCTGCAGGGCAGTTGTCCTGAGAAGAATAATCTTTAAGCCAGTGTATCAGCTGAGCAAGCTTAGTTACAGGAGACTCAGACCGTGTGGATTTGCTTTCTGAGGTTCTGGGCAAGTGTTCAGGTGTGAGGCAGGTTCAAGTCTCTGGGACCCTGAGTTGTCAGACTTTAAGTGGGAGTACCGGGCAATCAATTAGATTATCATCCTGACCAGCTGTTCTCAATCTGTGGGTCACAACACCTTGGGGGCCAAACAACCCTTTCACAGGGGTTACCTAAAACCACTGGAAAACATGGACAATTATGTCATGGATTTATAATGGTAGCAACATAACAGTTATGAAGTAGCAGTGAAAATAATTTTATGATTGGGGGTCATCACAACATGAAAAACTGTATTAAAGGGTCACAGCTTCAGGAATGGTGAGAACTGCTGACCTAGAGAAGTTTGAGCATATTTATGTATCATATCTTGGTAGAACCAGACATAGTTATTTGATTTGAAGAGGTCCAGTGTGTGATATTTACTGTGTAGTACCATACCTAGATAATGTGGAGAAGAGAAAGGAGGGAAAAAAGGAGGGAAGGATGGAGGAAGGGAAGAGGAGAGAGAGAGAGAGAGAGAGAGAGAGAGAGAGAGAGAGAGAGAGAGAGAGAGAGGGAGAGAGGAGAGAGAGAGAGAGAGAGAGAGAGAGAGAGAGAGAGAGAGAGAGAGAGAGAGAATGATTTATCTAATTGAAATGCCCCCTGAAAGGCTTCTTACATGCTGATGGTTTCATTGCCCACTGATAGGTTGTGGAGACATGGCTGAACCATGAGGTCTTCTAACCTCATCTGCGAATTCAATAGATTCATCATTTGATGACATTATCGGGAGGTTGTGAAACCTAGGCTTCGCTTACTAGTTGAAAGACGTAAGTCCTTTGGGCCTGCCCTGGGAGGGGATGTGTCCTCGCCAGCCTCTTCACTCTGCGTCCTCCACTACACACTTCTTCCATGATAATCTTTGTCATCTCAAACCCCTAGACAATGAAGCTAAGTGACTAGGGACAGAAATATCCAAAACCACGAGCCACCATGTTGGGAGCTGAACTAGTGTCATCTGGAAGAGCAGCCAGTGCTCTGAGTTGCTGAGTCATCTCACTAGCTCCCTAGTATACCTTTAAAACAAAGTTTTAAGAAACTATCCTAGGCAGAATCATGGTTTCCCAAAGATGTCCGTGTGCCAGTAGTTATATCTGAATATGTTGCTTTCCATGATAAAGGAGTAAAGATAGGATAAGGATAAGTAATTGTCTGGTTTTAAAATATGGAGACCATTTGAGGTCTCCAGTGGGTTTAATGTAACCCTTGGGATTCTTTATAAGTTGTTCAGGGAAACAGTGTCATGGCCAGAGGATTGGCACTGTGAGGAAAATGGAGCTTCCTATTTCTGGTTGTGAAGATGGCCAAGAAGAAGGTCACAAGTCAGATAATATGGGTTGTCCACAGCAACAGTTTAAAGGGTCAAGGAATGGACTCTTTCTTCTAAGAGACTGAGTGAGAATCAGATCTCTCCCATAATGTTTACCGTAGCCCAGTGATTTTGGTCTTCTGACCTTTGGCATCATAAGATGATACATTTGGGTTATGTCCCCAAGTTACAGGGAATCTGTTGCAGCAGCAATAAGATATCCTACAGAGGCCCAGGGGTCCTGCTCAAACTATGGCACCAGAGAAGGACAATACATGCAGTAAACTTTGAACTCCTACCCAGATCTAGCCAATGGACAGGGCATTCTCCACAGTTGAGTGGAGTGTGGGGACTGACTTTCACATGGACACTGGTGCCCCATATTTGACCATGTCCTCTGGATGAGGAGGCCTGGTGGCATTCAGAGGAAGGATAGCAGGCTATCAAGAAGAGACTTGATATCCTATGAGCATATACAGGGGGAGGAGGTCCCCCTCAGTCACAGTCATAGGAGAGCAGAGTAAGGGGAAAATAGGAGGGAGGGAGGAATGGGAGGATACAAGGGATGGGATAACCATTGAGATGTAATATGAATAAATTAATAAAATATATTATTAAAAAAAGATATCCCATAGAGCATCTTAAAATTCCTCAAATTCAAAACTGGCATTCTAATACCATACTCCAAACAGATCTTGTTGCAGGACTTATATGAAATAGTGTATTTGAAGCATCTCAAACTAGGCAAGTATGAAAGATGCAGTTGATACGGCTACTCCTACACACTCATTACATTACACATCTTTCTCTGGTGTTTCACTGCAGTTCTCAGGGATATCTTTACCCAAGCACTGTCACTGTGTACTGCTGTATTGGACAATCAAGCCACATCTTACAAATCATTTCAGACAGCATTTAACAGCTTTCCACATCAGATGCGGGTGTCTAAGGTGCAGACTTGTGAAACAGATTTTGACAGCTTAGACTGAAAACTGGAGAAAGCCAAAGTGACAGGTGGAAGTAAATGGGGGCAAAATTCAAGTAGAGAAACGGATAACTATGGGAAGAAGACTGAAAAGAACCCAGCGCACCACAAAGCGATTATTTCATCCAGCCCCATTTATTCACTACCTAAGACAATCCTGAAAATCGGCTTTTAGTTATCCTTGTCTTACACATGAAGCCACCGAGACAATTAGTATGACCAAGTTGCACAGTCACTAAAGGCAGAATTGATAGATAATTAATGTTTATCGAGGAAGGATATGTTATATTCTTTAGAGGCGCTAGTCAGCATCACTTGCTCTTGTTCAGGCAAGTAGCACTCACCCATGATCATTCAAGCAATGCAAACTACATGCTATGCTCTCTCTCTAAGACATGAATGTAGGCAAGGTAGTTGATGGGAAAAGAAGGGGCATGGCAGGAGAGAGAGGGCAGTAAGAGCGGATAATGTGTGGATATTTATGCCACTGTTGTATGTTGGCCTGTCTTGCAGACTGGCCACTGATATAGCCTGCAGGAGTGGTAGCTGAGGGAGACTGATGATTACTTTTCTCAAGGGCACGCCCACCTTTCAGCACTATGAATACTAACCTGTGGGAGTAAAACTCCCAACTGAGTAGCAGCTGGATTTCTCTGTGTTTCTATGATGTAAGTATGTGGTGTCTAGCAATATGGTCTTAACTGTCGAGTTGTGGAGGGTAATCACTAGCACTGGCAATAGCCTGAAGTCTTTGGTGGCGGTGGTCTATGGGATCTCTTGGACCAACAATTCAAAAGTATGCAATCTATTCCTGGAAGCAGGGGTATTCCTTAGTAGCACATGGTGTCTAGTTGGGGCATTGTCTTCCCATTATATTGTCTCCCCCCTTTAAACTCCTTTTATATATATGCATATATTATGGAAAGCTTCTACAGTGGTAGTTTTCCTCATTGCTCTTAAAAAGCAATTTAGTGTTAAGTATCCCTCCTCATATTTCCTTCTCTAACTTGTCCTAGCTCATGTCATCCTCTGTTTCTAATTTTGCTTTTATCCCTTTATAACATTATACTGTATTTCCCTCTTCTCTGAACTATCCTTTCCCCTGCTCTGGTCCTTTATTGGTTACATAATCAGTGGATGTTCTGAATGAAGCACATATCTAAAACTTGAAAGCTAATATCCACACATGAAAGGAAACATGCACTGTTTATCTCCTTGTATCTGGGTTACCTCACTCAGCATGATTGTCTTCTAGCTCAATCCACTTACCTACAAGCTAAGTAATTCTCTTGTGCACTGACAAGGACCAAAGTTCATATCCCTGAGTTCACATAAGGGGCTGAGAATCCTGCCCACTTCACTACTGTCATCTTCCATGGGGGTGGAGGTAAGATCGTTGTTAGTGTTTGCTGTTCTTCATCCTTGCGAAGAAAATGTAAGTCCTAGGTTCATAGGTTCAGAGAGAGAGAGAGAGAGAGAGAGAGAGAGAGAGAGAGAGAGAGAGAGAGAGAGAGAGAACGCTCCTGTATCAGTGTAGACAGAGTGATAGAGGATGCTCTCTTTGCCTTTGGGCATGTTCATAGGTATTTGCACCAGTGTATGCATATATTTGCATATACTCACCCAGACAGACAGACGAACAGATGGACGGACACACACACACACACACACACACACACACACACACACACACAGAGAGAGAGAGAGAGAGAGAGAGAGAGAGAGAGAGAGAGAGAGAGAGAGAGAGATTTATTTTCATCGGATGTCATTGCCAAAACATTTTTTGATATTAACAAAATAGTTTTATTTTTTAAATTAATTAAACATTTTTATTTTTTACATATATGTTTATATTATTACACACATATACAATAAACTACCTATAGCAAGAAGAACCATGACACAATCAGGAATTATATAAATATTATGTTCTTAGTGCTTTGGCTATTTGTATTTGACAGCCTTGAAGAAAATATGTTTCCTACCTTGGTGCATCTAAAATTCTGAATGTAATTCAATCTCCATCACATCTTGTCATTATCAACTTAAAACATCTATCTAGACCTAAAAACATCTTAATCCCTAAACAACTAAGCTTCATTGTAAAACTAAGCTACCTCTAAAACATTTATATTTGCCCTTTTACTATGTAGTTAAAAATATTGTGTATATTTCTTTGCCAACTTTTCTTCCTTGTGAAGGAACTTTGTGGTGAATGCCTTTAATTCTTTGGACAAATTTCCTATAGTTCTGGGCACAGACCTTTTAATAGCTGACTTACAGATTATTTTCTAGTAAACTCAGAATCTGCACAAGTATGGTTTATACTAAAAAGTGATTACCTTCCATAACTTGACAGTTAAGACCATATTGCTAGACACCACATACTTGCATCATAGGAACAGAGAGAGAAATCCAACTGCTACTCAGTTGGAAGTTTTACTCCTACTGGAAAGTGAAGTCCTACTTTAGTGTCATTCTTTTGGTTTCTTGTGTTTTCCCTTATTTTTAAAATTTAAAACTAATGACTCAGGATAACATAGCATGAGAATCTTTGAAGTCAGTCCCCTTGCTCCTGGGGACTTGCACTGATTTTTAATTTATTTTTAGCACTGGTTTTCTTTTCTTTCCTGGGTTATGTTTGTCAAGTCTTTACTTCTTGTGGCATGTGGCTGCTGAACTATGTGCTGATTAAATTTGTGGTTAGGTAATGATTTGTCAGAGATTTTCTTGGAGGCCTTAGGACAATTAATCCTCTGTTCTGACTTACAGCCTTGTGTATTAGGGGCCGGACAACTGTGCTCTAAGTGTGGCTTCACTCACACTCTCCTAGTCAACAAAAGTGAAGGACCACAGCTGTAGATGGTTATTCTTTGCTATGCTCCTACATCCACATACTTGATAAACTGTGCAGGTGTCACCTGACACTTTGCTCTCAGATGTGGTTATTGCTTAGATGACCAGACCATGAGCAAAGCCCGTGTCCTTCCTAATAGGATGGCCCCAGCCAAAGTTGAAGACTATGGTGGTGGTGGTGGTGGTGGTGGTGACAGTGTGTGTGTGTGTCTGTTGGGAAGACTGAGATTCACTTAAATACACAAATTTTCCTACAGATTGCAGTGAAGGCTGTGACATCATTTCTTCCTCTAGTGTTTACCCACCATGCAGAAGTGTAGTGTGTCAGCCATCACAACTGTGTGAACCTCTCTATCTCTATACTCTATTCTAAATAATCTCTATGCATTCACTCTATTGACTGTGCTTCCCTGGAAAACCAAAAAGCACAGTGGCCTTCTCACACACCCTCTCTCTCTCCCTCCTTCACTCCCTCCTTTTCTCCTTCTGTCCCTCAGTTCCTACCATCCTTCCATTCCTCCCTTACCCTTCTCTCGTTTTTCCTTTTTCCTTTTTTTTTTTTTTTTGAGATGGGGTTTCTCTGTATAGATCTGGCTGGTTTGAAACTCAAAGATCACTCTACCTTTACCCACTGATTGCTGAGATTAAAGCTCTGTACCTCCATACCTGGTCAAAGTGGGAATCTAAATCCAATTTGCTGTAATTACAACAGAGAAGGGAGGTTTAGCTTATGAATTTTGGTTTAACCCATGTAAGAAAAATGAGACAGAATTAAACAAAATACTAGCTAAATTTGATGACCAGTTTTAAAATTTGGAATAGCAACTTCCTTTTTGTTGTTCTTGGTATTTACGTATATGTTTATTTAGACATATTTTATTTAGAACCAGACACTGTTGCTGGATTAGACCTGACAGGATTCATTCCTCTCAGTATGCTGAAGACTGACATCCTGCATCCTTCATGTCCAAGTACTAAGTGCTTCAGTTGCTGTTCCTCATCAAAACAGGACAGCTCCTAGGACAGCTCCGAAGAAAGCCTCCAATCCCAATTGGTCCAACATTTCAGACTGTCTCACACAGGACTCTAAATAAGCCTGGAATACCTTAACATTTAAAAACTGGACCACAAATGCTATTCCTAGCTTGTTTAACCACTTCCCCAATTTTATTTGGGCCCCTACAAAGATATTATTCATGCCAAATCAGCTGGATGAAACCTTAAGACAATGACACCCCACTTCTCTTAAGGGGAGTTGGGTAGGTTTGTGGATGATTTCTTGGGCTATAGAGGTTTATTTTCATTAGGAGTTAGTTTTAAGTGATTATTGGTCTTATTTAGAGAGAAAACAAGGTTAGAATCAGGGATCTTTCTGTGTCTCTGTCTCTGTCTCTGTCTCTGTCTCTGTCTCTGTCTCTGTCTCTGTCTCTGTCTCTGTCTCTCTCTCCTCTTTTCCTTTATCTTTCATTCTTAGATTTGGAGGCAGGGGTTGTAAAGAAGGAAGGGGGCATATAGGAATATATAGGGATGACAGGACAAAAAGTAGAGCAGTGAATCTACTCAACTTAATGCCTTACTTGTTACTCACAAGGTTATTTTTTATTTACTGGAAATAATTTCGTAAATCGATACAAAATAAGTTTAATATTTGATACACTGGTATCGAATTCAAATTTAAGATTATTTTTCACACATATTATATATATATAGTTCTTGTGGTTTTTTTCAAGACAGGATTTCTCTGTGTGTAGCCTTAGCTGTGAGTTAGAGGTTAGCCTGGTCACAGAGATCTGCCTGCCTCTGCCTCCAAAGTGCTGCGATTAAAGGGGTATACCACCACCACCTGGCTGCAATTTCTTTTATTTGGATAAATTATAGACAATTTCATTTCATATTCTAAAAGAAATAAATGTGACTTTTTCATATATATTTTCATATATTCATATGTCTATTTTCATATATATATATATCCTTGCATATTTGTATTGTTTTACATGAGTTCTCATATGGGGAATTAGAAGATTTTGGAGTCTCTTCTAAGACAGAATCTGGATTGAATAGTTAACTACACATTCTAGGAAGTTTGTGTAACTGTTTTCAACGTCAGATTCTAGTCTCCAAAATGGCTGTAAAATATCTCCCAGGGTCAATGTGAGGAATAAATAAGATAGACTCTATAAATACTTAAAATTAGATCTCGTTAATACACATTAAATATTATAAGTGCTAGTATTCATATTACTTATTCACCCTTCTGGAAAATTGTCAGTATTTCCTATGCTATATCTATTTAATGGCATCTAAGTTCTATAATATGACATGCAAAGCCCTGATATCATATTTTATGCTATCTATATCATTTGTTGGGTATGGCCACGATATGAACAAACCATGGATTTGCTGTCTCAGATATAAAATTTTATTTTGTGATTGTTCTGGAGGCTGAAAATTTCAATTTTACCAAATTGGCAGGGCTGGTTTGGTAAGGCTTCTTTGGTTTCTAAATGGTCACATTTCAAGGCATTCCACATGGCCTTTCTTCTGTGTACTCAAAGGAGATAGACAGACAGACAGTCAGACAGAATGAACCATTTTCTCATCTTCTTTTTGATAGGGACAAGAGCCCTATGGTGTTAGGATCTACTTTTACATCCTCTCCTAGCTTTACTTCCATTTGAAAGTTCCTATTTCTAAACATGATCACTGTGGAGATTTACATTTTAACATGCAATATGAAAGAAGTTCTTCTAAGGATTAGGCTCAATGGACCATGATAGAAAAACACAAGAATAGCTTAATGCAGAAATGTCTGTCTGTCTCATGAATGTATGAACTTACAGGATAATCCTATTCTCCCCAGTGTCAAGCTCCCCTCTGCCATCTCTATTTCCAACACAGAGGTGCTAGCTGACAATGTCTCCAGATAGTACAGCCAGCTTCAAGTGATGAGACGAAGCTTTATATTACCTTTTAAACATGTGTGTGTCCTGTTTGTGTATGCACATCTATGTGCAGGGGCCCATGGAAGCCAGAGGCATTGGAATCTCTAGAGCTGGAGCTATAGAGTTTTATGAGTCACCAGATGTGGGCGCTGGAACTGTAGATGGGTACTCGGCAAGGGCAGTACTCGATCTTTAATGGCTGAACAGTCTCCAGTTCCATTTGTCAAAAGCCACTCCAGGAAGCTTCTCATACCACTTTCAGCAGTGAGCCATTGCTACAAACATGGTTCCCTAACTATAGAGGAGTCTGGCTACATCATTATTGGAAGCAGAGATTCTCTTACTGAGAAAGTTGTTTTAGTACTTGTCATAGGGCATAGGGTACAGGCAGACAGGCAGTTTCAGTACAAGTGCTTCCATGATTTCCCTTCTACTCTTTTCTTTCTTTCCTTTTTTGTTTTTTGTTTTTTGTTTTTGTTTTTGTTTTTGTTTTTGTTTTTGTTTTTTGGTTGTTCAAGACAGGGTTTCCCTGTGTAGCCTTGGCTGTCCTAGACTCACTTTGTAGACCAGGCTGGCCTCGAACTCACAGAGATCCACCTGCCTCTGACTCCTGAGTGCTGGGATTAAAGGCGTGTGCTCTATCATGCCCGGCTTCCCTTCTACTCTTGAAGTACTCAAAGCCTTAACAAACCAGGGCTGTCTCTCATTTCTTACATACCTCTATGTACCATCTTGATTTTTGATTATGGTATTATTCTGCTTCTGACTTTATACTTTCATTTAAGGCAGAGTGGTCATTAACACTTCAGGAGAGAAGAAAAGCATTTCAGTTTTCTGCAGAAAGTGACTAGAATTAACCCCAAGAATAATCTCCATCTACTCTGAGCTGTGTCAACTATGCACATGAATCTTATTGTCCTCCTGAGTCATTTGTATGTGCTGAGTCACTGTTGATCCTGCTAATTTTAAAGTAAAAAGGACTTGAATTTCAAGAGAATGTTTAATGTGTTATTTATAATTCTCTAATACAAATTATATATCTATCCTGTAGTTTGTTTAGATGCACACACTGCAGATTGAACTAAAGTGATATTCTTACACAGTTTCTACAAATACCTGCTGTTCATAGTAAGATCAGTTATTTGTTTTGGTCATGGGAAATCCTTAATATTTACCTTATACATTAAATATTACTAAGCATTACTTTCATTTTTCATCATTATTATTTCATCATTACTCCTAAGAAAATTATTTTCAAAGTTTAAAAAATTCCTTTGTTATCATTTTTTTGTTTGTTTGTTTTGTTTTTGAGACAGTGTCTCACTATGTAGACCTGGTTGTCCTGGAACTTGGTATATAGACCAGGCTGGCCTCATACTCACAGATCTCAGCCTGCCTTTGCCTCCTGATTCAGGTGTTGGGGTTAAAAGTATAAGCCATCACACCTGATGGCTATCAGTTGTTAATTTCTTTAAATACTTTTAATGGTAAAGTGATAGATATTTCTAAAAGTCTTTCATCTGAATTTTAAACTTTTTATTTATTTGTTTGTGCCCATACACATGTATGCACCACTGCATGTTTCTGAAGGAGAGAGGACACTTACAGCAGTTGATTCTTGCCTTCTACCATTGCAGGAAGTGAACTCAAGCCATCAGGCCTGACAGCAAACGAATTTTCTGTGGAGCCATCTCACCGGGTCATGCTTTTAATTAAATTCACTCCAACTTTTTTCAAAGTAGTAAATGAAATATTTATTATTAAGAAGGTAATCATTCCTAGAATAGAGATCTTTTTCAGTTACATATGACATCTCTTCTATAGCTTATTGAACTTTGTAGTGTTCAATTAAAAATGTTTCATTAATATTTATGTGTGAACATACACCCACCCACACACCCACACACCCTCACCCCCCCACCCCCCCACCCCCCCACACCATCCTGCAGCACATGTCTGGAGGTCTGAGGACAACTTAAAGACATTTGTTTTTTCCTACTACCATGTTGGTTCCAGAGACCGAACCCAGTTGGTACTTTTACCTGCTTATGCATCTTGCCAGCTCTAGGTGACTCCTTCTTTTTCTTTCTTTCTTTCTTTCTTTCTTTCTTTCTTTCTTTCTTTCTTTTCTTTCTTCTTTCTTCCTCTCTCTCTCTTTCATTCTCTCTCTGTCTCTTTCTCCCTTTCTTCTCTCCTTCCTTCCTTCCTTCCTTCCTGCCTGCCTTTCTTTCTTCTCCTCATCTTGCTCCTCCATTATCAACTAATATCTTATAAGGCATACTTTTATGCTATATATTTCTTATTCATATCATTCATTTAGGTTTCTATAATGCCATGACATTGACTGAGTGGTTTTTATAGAAATTTGTTATTTCTGAAATTGGTAGATTCTTTGTCTTGTGCCTGCCTGTCTCCTGGTTAATAGAGAGCCATCTTCTGGGTGTGTTCTTTCTCATTGGGTAGAAGGGGTAAGGAGGTTCTCTGAGTCCTAGGGCATGACTCTATTCCTGAGAATTCTTCCTTTGTGAACTGATTACCTCTTGAAGACTGTGCCTCCTAGAACTGGCAGGACTATACAAATTTTGTGGCTCAAAATAATTAATCTGGAGTTGGAAAGATGGTTACAAAATTTGTAGAAAGAAGTAATTTCAACTGAAGAATTGTCACCACCAGATTGCTCTATGGGCACATTTTTCTTGATTGCTGATAGGTATAGGATGGTCCAGCCCATTGCGGATGGTGCTATCCCTAAGCAGGTGGTGTTAGGTTGTATATAAAAGATATCTTTTTCTCTCCAAGTTAATCTTGGTCATGTGTTTTATTGCAACAAAACCTTAAGTAAACACCTATTTATGAAGTAAACTCATGAAGTGGGAGCTCAGTTGGCTTCATCCAAATGTAAGTCTTATTTTCTTCTCATCATACCATGTAAATAACCAAGCACTATATTTTCTTCAGTATTTTGGTTTTGAAGTAGCCGGTGATGTGATTAATCAATACTCATAATTAACAAATTGTTCTGAAAGAATGTGACTGTTGGGTAATTTGTTCAGATTTTTTTTACTAGACTCATTCCTATTTACTTGTGTGCCATCATTCAATGACGGAGCAATTAGCAATTGTTTTAAACAAAATTTATACTAGTGTAGATTTTATAAGTAGACTTGTATTAAATGACATATTAAAAGATGGATAAGCCAGGCATGATGATGCATGCTTTCAATCTCTGCACTTAGGAGGCAGAATTAGTCATATCTCTGAGAGTTTGAAGCCAGCCTCATCCATAGAGAGAGTTCCAGTGCCCCCAGGGCTAAACAATGAGACCCTGCCTAAATTAATGCATAAGCTTAAATGATCAGGCTTCATCTATTTTCACGAGTTTTAGCATTATAAGTTAATAACTACTGCAATTAATTTTAACTTGTTATTCTTGTTAAAGACAACTAAAAAATTTATAGAATGCAAATAGACGCCATCATTTAAGATATGAGAAAAATATACATACATACATAATACATACATGCATACATACATACATACATTTATTTTTACACACACACACACAAACAGTGTTCAGATGTAAATTTAGAAACCTCAGGTTGGAAGCTATTAGAAAAGCAAGCAATAGAAAGAAAGTATGTATTTATTCAACCAAGAACCAAAATATAAGATACTTACCAAGGTCCTATAAGTCAATGAATAAAAGATCAAATATGCAATAGAAAAATGGTGATAGCTTGAATGTCAGGTATGTCACAGGGAGTCTGTCCAGCTTTCCAGACTTACCACTCAACTTTCAAGAAAATAAGGTTCAAGTGCAAAGAAAAGCCACATTACACCCAATAGAATGCTTAAATTTGAAAGCAAACCAGTACCTCACTGCAGGCATTAATATGGTATAGAATACTTAGAACGGATATACTAGATGTGAAGAGGCCTTGGTCATTTTGAAAAAGTTAGAATTTGTATTTAGGAAAACCAGATGTCTGACACAAAGCTTCCTGTGTTAGGCATATGAACAAAATGTATGTGCAGAATTGTTTACCAAAGACAAAGATAGTGTTTACCACACCAGTACCCACAATGAAACAATGAATAAGATCACCAAGAGTGCTCATCAACTATAGAATGGGTGTGTGAATTATGACATATTATGGACGACCTACAACTGCAGGCAACATGGTCAGTAAGCATCACAAACACAACAATGTATGAAAGAAGTCAGACACAGAAGATGGTGTAAGTTCCAGTTATACGAAGTTCAAAAACCAAGAAGAAAACTAATGTTCGGGGCTTGACGTCAGAATGATGAGCCCTTAAAAATGGATTCGTGATGATGCTAGGATAGGATAGGTGCTGGTTAATATTCTCTCTCTTTATTTGGGTTAATGGTAATAGTTGTATTTCCCTTGGGGAGCACTCAGGAGCTTCTACACCTCATGATTTTGGTGGTTTAAAAAAATGTAATAATTCAGTAGATCATACTTTAAAGGACATTAAAATTTATGATGATGGGGGTTAAGAGTATGTATTGTTCTTGCAGAGGGATAGCATTCAATTCCAGGCATCCACGTCATGGTTTACAACCATCTGTAACTGAAGATAAAGGGGCTCTGATACTCTCTTCTGACTTCCTCAGGCACCATTCATACATGCGATACACTACATAAATGCAGGGAAAACACTCATATAAAATAAATACATGTAATTAAAACATTATAAATATGTGACTACATAGGTTATACAATGTAAAATAGATCCCTGATTGTTTCTTATCCACTACATGAGGATGTTCAAGGAACATTATCAGGCTTAGGTTGGCCAGATTAAATCTTAATCACAAATTAATGATGAGCCAAGTGCGGAGAACTTTTCCAGCCCATCACTCCTTTACACTACTCATCGTGAGCAAGTCTTTATGCTAGCTCATGAACAAAAGTCATTGAGAATTGTTTCACCACAGGCTTGCTGGTGCAGAGATTTCTCAATTAGTGTTTGCATTAAGTAGGCCGAAGGACTAATTGTGCTCACAACAAAATATTGAGCCCGAGAATTCCTAGCCCATCTTATTAGATTATTCTTCACCCTCGTTGTTCTCTATATATGTCTTTTTCTCTTGCTCTCTTGTTTTATCTACTTCAAGAAAACATTTCTGTTCACTTAATGGATTTCAGACCTTCTTTAAAAAATTCAAACCATCTGATATTTATCTTGATTTGGATGTCATTCAGAGTGTTTGCAACGAAAGAAATTTTCTCTATGCCTCTCTAATACCCACTATCCATCACTGCCACTCAGCTGGGTACGCTTGGTTTTGTCTTCCTTTTGATGAAATGTTTCATGAAAATAAGATGAGATGCATAAATGTGCATTTAAAAAATTAATTTGGAATATTAGGTAGAGCTGTTATGTGGACATAGAAGGTTTATGCACCTAAATACAAATAATAGCCTGGTGTCATTTTAAACATGGTGATGTTTTTTGAAATGATTAAAAAAGTGATACAGGTGGTAATTAAAGATGCTCATTTGTGATCTACATATTCATGTGAAACAAAACTCCAGAATCAAACTGCTATGCAGATGGGGTCTTCAAAGCCTGACTTTGCTTTAGTGCATCTAGAGTACTCAAATATTCATGAAAACTTTAAAAATTGTTTTTAAACTGATGTCAAAGAGATGGAGAGTACAAGGGGAAATTTCCCTTTTTGTTGTTGGTGCGCCTGAAGTGAAATCTTATTGGTGAATACAGCCTGCATCTTACCCACCTCCTAGTGTTTGCTTTTATCTGTTTATGCTGCTCCAGACTGATGCAAGGTTAACTTTCCAGCATATAAATAAAGAGAAAGGTGGTTATCTTATCTACACCAGATAACTGTTCTCTCCTTCACTTATTGGTGCTTAATGCTTCTATGAGCAGATGGATCTATTTACTCCAGGAATGTTAAGTTATTTAAGGATGCACTTATGTCAGCTCTATTGGAAAATTTGGATGTGAAGAATTTCCTGCTCCCTAATACATACCCTTTACTTAATTTAAATACTGTACAACGCTGGTATCAATTAAAACACCAAATGGTGGCCCAACTAATGTATATAATGAGTATGTTTTTATTAACCATAAAATAAATATTTAAAGTATGATTACTATTATTTATTGTGTTTGATGGGTTTGTGGAAGAATACTCATAACTATTGCCAT
The DNA here is from genome assembly GCF_964271855.1 of Acomys minous. NCBI lineage: Eukaryota > Metazoa > Chordata > Mammalia > Rodentia > Muridae > Acomys > Acomys minous. The sequence goes on along the minus strand of NC_140491.1, from coordinate 92,615,263 downwards.
CTGATATTTGACAAAGAGGTAAAAACATACATTGGAGAAAAGACAATATTTTTCAACAAGTGGTACTAGGCAAACTGGATGTCCACATTTATCACCCTGCACAAAAATTAGCTCCATTCAATCAAAGAACTCAATTAGAAATTTGAAATGCTAAAACTACTAGAAGAAAACATAGCCAGTACTCCAAAAGATATAGAAGTAGGAAAGGACTTTCTGAATGGATGAAAACCTTTGCAGTTACACATACGACAATGGATTAATCTCTTGATTATATGAAGAACTGAGAAAAAAAGAGTCAAGGAATCAAATGACCTAATGAAAATTTGACTAGTGATTTAAAGAGATTTTTTCCCCAGAAGAATTAAAAGTGTTTAAAGAAATACCTCAAAGAGTAATCATGCTTAGCATCTAGGGGAATGAAAATTAAAACAACTTTGAGATTTCATTTCTACCCCAGCCAGAATGGCTAAGATCAATGAAATAACTGAGGAGAAATGCTGATGAGGTTGTGTGGGAATGGAAACTCTCATTCACTCTTGGGGAATAAAAATGGATAAAGCCATTCTGGAAATCAGTATGGAGGATCCTCAAAATACTAAAGTTTAATTTATCACAGGTCCTAGATATTCCACTCCTTGGCATGTGCTCAAACCAGTTGATATCCTTACTGCTCAGATACTTACTCAGCCATGCTCATTTACAATGGCCAAAAAAAGGAAACATCTTAGATGTCCTTCAGCAAAGGAATGGATAATGAAAATGTGACTCATGCGTACAGTTGAACACTGTTGAGTTGTAAAGAAAATGAAATCATGAAAATTACAGGCAGATGCGTGTACCTATATAAGATTATATCAAGTGAGATAACATAGATCTGGAATGATGTAGGTCATATGGTCCCTTTGACTTTAGATTCCTAGCTCCAAATCTTCTGACATGAGTATATAACACAGAATAAGTGCAGAAATCAGGAAACTATAAAGGAACCACAGAGGAGGGGGCCTGAGAGGGGCCTACCAGGGTACAAGTAATATAAAGCAGAAAGTGGAAAAATAAGGAGGCATCTCTAACTGAAAAGGTGGGAGGGAAGTCAGTACAGAAGGAAGAGAGAGAAGGAACAATAACACCAAGGTTGTTTGAAAAAGCCTTAAGGAATCTAACTTATATTTACATTAAATAACACAGAACACATATAATTTATACATCTATCTTCTCCATCATTATCTAACTATCATCTATCTGCTATCTATCTATCATGTATGTATGTATGTATGTATGTATGTATGTATGTATGTACATATGTATGTATCATCAACATCATCATCATCTGTCATCTATCTATGTCTTAAATGGAGTTAAGCCAATTGAGTTATCAATGCTCCTCACAGAAACTGTAAACTAACACAACTCTAGTACCAGGCACAAGAAATCTCTTTTGAAATGGTTGGTTAAAGTAGTCCAAGGGACTCTCAAAATAATATAGACTGTGCTTGTGCCATTGGTTGCCTCCCAAAGGTTGATGGTAAGTCCCTAGTGCTTAAGACACTGCACACTTAGGACACAGGACTTGGATCATTTGAACCAGATTTAACATGAAAGCCTCCTTCTTGTGGTCTAGCTTCCATGGTACCAGAAAACACTATGCAAGCTACTAAGGGAGGAAGCACATTTAAGATGAAAAAAAAAATCCTAACAAATAGAATATTTCAATTTTCAAGTTTTTCTCTTTTTTTATCATCATTAACTTTTTGTTAGTTTTGTTTTTTAAATTTTTTTAAAAACCACTTATTATTTTTTAAATGTTGCATGCAGATAAACAGATAACAGTAATTACTGGCTATTATTTTGAAGGCGAATATGGAGGGATATATGGAAAGATTTTGAGAAAAGGAAGAGTGAAAGGATATTATTACAGCATAATCTCAAAAGTAAGAGAAATAATTAAAAAATAAAAATTATGTGTGTCTATATGTGGGCATATATGCATGTGTGTGCAGTGCCTGTATAGGCCAGAAGAGGGTGCTAATCTCTTGAAACTGGATTTGCAGACAACTGTGAGTCAACTCAAATGGGTGCTGGGAAATTAACTAGAGTTCTCTGGAAGATCAGAAAGTGCTCTCTATCCCCTAAATCATCTTAATTCTATTTATTTCCTAGTCATAATTTGTCTGGGATAAGGGGAACACATTTGCTTATCTGCTCTATAGAGATATTACGTTTTTGAGAAGTTGATATCTTAAAATTTTTCATCTTATACAAACAAAGCCACTAATTTAGTCCAAGTACTGCTTTTTGTCTATCTGATTATTAGGTTGTTTTTAGGAAACCTGGTGGATAGGTGGGTAGTATACACCTTTGAATTCCAGAGCTTGGGATACAGATGCATGGTCTCTGTGAGGTTAAGAACAGCATGGTGTCTGCAGCAAGTTACTGGTCAGTCAGAGCTACATAGTGAGACTCTGTCTCCAACAAACAAACAACAAACAAGTAAGCTGACAAACTCAATCCAAGCTAGCTAACCATTTCTCCTTCCGAACACTCGAACCAAACCACACCAAACCAAAAATTAGTACCTAAAGGTTCTGAATGCAAGGATGGGAAAAAAAGAATTAGGAAAAACAGTGGCAGAATCTCCTTATCGTAGAAAAAAAGTCAATAAACCTAAGGACTCATGAGGGTGATTGAACTCTGAACAGAATAACCCAAAGAAATCTTCACTATGACTCTTCTTGATCAAATTTCTCCAAGGTAATGAAAAGAAAGCACTGTAGAAACAATGAGAGGAATGGCACTTTATCTAAGGGAAGAAAAATTGACTGACATATTTCTTATCAGAAACTACTTTTGTCAGGTTAAAAGTGTAATTTTCCCCCCAAGAACTGAAATAAAAAATGAGAAAGTGACCAAAACTCCATATTTTTATTCTACAAAAGTTTTCTCTAGTAATAAAAAACAGTTGATATATTCTTTGGTGGCAGAAAATCAGGATTTTGGTGGCAGTAAAAGTACCCCAAAACATTGCTTAGGTGTTCCCCAAACAGAATAAAAATGATAACAGAAAGAATTTTGGCAGATCAGGGAGAAAAACATCAGAAAGAGCATGCTAATGTGGACTCTTCATCTCCTCAATTCTCTATGTTAGCATGATGAGTTCTCAATGTCTAAGATGGAAACTGAATAAAGGATTGTATTATGACAGGACAAGCATAGGAAGCTAAACAGGGTTAAGGTTTTCCCTGTTACTTAATAATCAATACCAGTAGACAAAATATAAGTATGCACCTATAGCAGTCACTAGAACGTTGAGCCCCAAGACACTTAAAGGTACTGTTGATGGGTTAGGATCCAAAATTGTGTGCAGGACCCAGTGGAATCAGTCCCAGCCTCTAGTCCATGACTCTACCCATTTCTCCTGAGATGAGCCAGACCCTAGAACCTCACTTAAATATGTTGGTGCTCAGTGTGCATGCTGTCTGGGCAGCCTGAGCTCAGAGACCACAGAGTGAGCAAGTGATGGGGCTGCTGACCTTGAAATTTCTCCAATGAGAGGAGGGCTCCTCAGTTTCTGGGTCTAACTGGGACATAGTCACCTGAGGAGAATGGTAGGCTATTTCCTAAGATCCAGCAGCTAGTCGACAACCATATCTTCTATCCCCAAAAAGTCTGCTCCAGGGACATTCAGCTTCCTGTCCAGACTCTTCCCACACTCTTCAGAAATCAAGTAGACACTAGATACAACCAGCCAGTGCCAGAGACAACTAGATGGTGAAAGGCAAGTATAAGAACACAATCAACAAAAGCCAGGGCAATATGGCACCTCCAGAACCCAGTTATTCCACTGTAGGGAGCCCTAGATACCATAACACAACTGAAACAGAAGAAAATGGCTTTAAATCTATGCTTATGAAGATGTTAGAGACATTTAAAGAGGAAATAAATAAATCCTTTAAAGCAATGCAGGAAAATACAATCAAGAAAATAGAGGTCCTTAAAGAGGAATGAATAAATCACTTAAAGAAATATAGGAAAACACAAACAAATAGGTGAAGAAAATGAATAAAATGATTTTAGACTCCAAATACAGGAATAGAAAAATAAAGAAAACACAAACTGAGGACACCCTGTAGATGAAAACTTAGGGAAGAAAACAAGAACTACAGAAGTAAGCATCACCAACAGAATACAAGAGATGGATGAAAGAATCTCAGGTGTAGAAGATACAATCAAAGAGTTCTATACATCTAGCGAAGAAGACATTAAATAAATAAATAAATAATCCTGACACAAAAAATCCAAGAAATCAAGGATGCTCTGAAAAGACAAAACCTAAGAATGATAGAATAGAAGAAGGAGAAGATTCCCAGCTCAAAGTCCCAGAACATATTTTGAAGAAAATTATACAAGAAAAATTCTCCAACCTAAAGAAAGAGATGCTCTATAAACACACAAGAGGAACATAGAACACCAAATAGATTAGACCAGAATAGGAAATCCTCTGGACACATAATGATCAGAACAATAAATATACAGAGCAAAGAAAAAATATTAAAATTTGCAAAGAAAAAAGGCCAAGTAACATATAAAGGCAAACTTATCAGAATTATCCCTGACTTCTCAACAGAGACTCTAGAAGGGCCTGGGCAGATGTCTTGCAAACCCTAAGAAACAGCAGATGTCAGTCCAGAGTACTATACCTAGCAAAACTTTCAATCACCATAGACTGAGCATCAAGATATTACATGACAAAACCAAATTTAAACAAACCAAGCCCTACAGAAGATACAAGAAGGCAAACTCCAACAGAAGATAGTAAACTACACCCAAGAAAACACAGGAAATAAGTAACTCCTCTGCAGCAAAACCAAAAGAAGGTTAACATACAAACACACTGCAACAACCAACATCAAAATAACAGCAGCTAGCAATCTTTGGTTATTAACAGTCTTAACTCTCCAATAAAGAGACACACAGTAACAGAATGGATGTGCACCTAGGACCAAGCATTCTGCTGCATACAAGTAACACACCTTGACAGCAAAGATAGACATTACCTCAGAGTAAAGGACTGAAAAAAGGGTTTTCCAAGCAAACAGACACAGAAAGTAAGCTAGAGTAGCCATTTCAATATCTAATAAAATAAACTTTCAACCAAAATTAATCAAAAGAGATAAATGAGGAATGATACTACATAATCATCAAAGAAAAAAATACACCAAGATGATATCTCAGTTCAGACCATCTATGCCCCAAATACAAGGGTACTTACAGTTGTAAAAAAAAAAAACATTACTAAAGCTTAAATCACCCACTGATCCCCACACATTAATAGTGGGTGATGTCAACACCCTACTCTTACCAAGGACAGGTCATTGAGACAGAAAATAAATGGAGAACTAATTAAACTAAGAATTGCAATGAGTCAAATGGACCTAACATATCTACAGAACATTTCACCCAAACAAAAGGAATATACATTTTTCTCAGCACCTCACAGAACCTTCTTCAAAATTGGCTGTATACTTGGTCACAAAGCAAGTATCCTGAGATGCAAGAACATTGAAATAACCCCTGGTTTCATATCAGATCACCATAAATTTAAACTAGATTTCAACAACAATGGAAACAAAAGAAAACCTAGAAAGTCATGAAAACTGAACAACTCTCTACTCAATGACCACTGGGTCAGGGAATAAATAAATAAAGAAATTAAAGACTTTCTAAAATTCAATGAAAATGAAGGAACAAGATACCCAGACTTATGAGACACAATGAAAGCAGTGCTAAGGGGAACGTTCTTAGCACTAAGTGCCTTTATAAAGAAATTGGAGAATTCTCATACTAGCCATTTCAAAGCACATCTAAAACCTCTAGAACAAAAGGAAAGAAACACACCCAAGAGGAGTAGACTGCAGGAAATAATCAAACTCAGAGCTGAAATCAATAACTTAGAAACAAAGAGAACAATGCAAAGAATCACTGGAATTAAGAGCTGGTTCTTTGGAAAAAAAATAAAAAAGATAGGCAAACCCTTAGCCATACTAACTAAAAGGCAGAGAGATAATATCCAAATTAACAGAATCAGAAATGAAAAAGAGGACATAATAACAGACAAGGAGGAAACCCAAAGAATCATTACTTCAAAAGCCTTTATTCCACAAAACTGGAAAATCAATAGATATGGACAATTTTATTGATAAATTTCACTTACTAAAGTTAAATCAGATCAGGTAAACAGTTTAAACAGTCCTATAACACCTAAAGAAATATAAGCACTCATCAAAAGTCTTCCAAATAAAAAAAAGGCCAGAGCCACATGGCTTTTACCATAGAATTCTACTAGACTTTCAAAGAAGAGCTAATACCAATTTCCTCAAACTATTCTACAAAATAGAAACATAAGGAACATTGTCAATTTCATTTTATGAAGTGGCAGTCACCCTGATACCTAAACCACACAAAGACTCAGCAAAGAAAGAAAATTTCAGACCAACTTCCCTTTTGAAAATTGATGCAAACATATTCAATAAAATACTCATAAACTTAATCCAAGAATAAATCAAATGCATCATTCACCATGATCAAGTAGGATTCATGCCAGAGATTCAGGGATGGTTCAACATATGAAAATCTATCAATGTAATTCACCACATAAACAAACTGAAAGAAAAAAACCCCACATGATCATCTCATTAGATACAGAAAAAGCCTTCGACAAAATACAACACTCCTTCATGATAAAAGACTTGGAGAGATCAGGGATACAAGGCACATAGCTAAGCATAATAAAGGCTAAATAAAGCAAGCAAATAGCTATCAAATTAAATGCAGAGAAACTCAAATCAATTCCACTAAAGTCAGTGGCAAGACAATGCTGCCCACTCTCCCCATATTGCTTCAATATAGTACTATAAGTTCTAGCTAGAGCCATTAGACAACTAAGGGAGATTAAGGGGATACAAATTGGAAAAAGTAAAATTATTGCTATTTGCCTATGATACAATTGTATAAATAAGTGATCCCTAAAATTTTTCCATAGAACTCTTACATTTGATAAACACTTGCAGTTAAGAGGACAGATACAAAATTAACTAAAAAAAAAAAAAAGTAGCCTTCCTGTATACAAATGACAAAGGAGCTGAGAAAGAAATTAGGGAAACAACATCCTTCACAATAGCCACAAGTAATGTAAAGTATCTTGGTGTAACTTTAAGCAAGCAAATGAAAGACCTGTATGACAAGAATGTCAAGTTTCTGAAAAAAAGAAATTGAAGATATCAGAAGATGTAAAGATCTCTCATGCATCAGTAGGATTAACATAGTAAAAATGGCCATCTAACCAAAAGCAATCTCTAGATTCAATGCAATTCCTATCAAAATACCAATGCAATTCTTCATAGACCTTCAAAGAACAATTCTCAACGTCATATGGAAAAACAAAATCCCAGAATAGCTAAAAAAAATCCTGTACAATAAAATAATTTCTGGGGGTATCTCCACTTCTCACTTCAAGTTGTACTACAGAGCAATAGTAATAAAAACTGCAAGGTATTGGCATAGGAACAGACTGGATCACCAATGGAATCCAATTGAAGACCCAGAAATAATCCACACACCTATGGACGCATGAGTTTTGACAAAGACTTTAAAACCATGCAATGGAAAAAAGAAAGTATCTTCAAAAATGGTGATGGTTCAACTGGATATCTACTTTTAGGAAAATGCAAATATATCCATATTTCTCATTCTGCATGAAACTCAAGACCAAGTGGGTCAAAGACCTGAACATAAAACCAGAAACACTAAATCTATTAGGGGAGAACGCAAACATCAGCCTTGAACTTAATGGCTTGGGAAACAACTTCCTGAAAGTGACACCAATAGCTCAGGCTCTAAGACCAAAAATCAATAAGTGGAACCTCATAAAACTGAAAAGCCTCTATAAGGCAAAAGACATTGCCAATGGAACAAAATGGCAGCTTACTGATTGAAAAAAGATCTTCACCAACCCTACATCTGACAAAGGGCTAATATCTAAAATATATAAAGAACCCAAGAAATTAAACACCCACAAACCAAATAACCTAATTAAAAATGGGGTATAAAGCTAAACAGAGAATTCTCAACAAAGGAACCTCCAATGGCTGAGGAGCACTTAAGGAAATATTCTATGTTTTTATTCATCAGGGAAGTACAAATCAAAACGACTCTGAGATTCCATTTTACACCCTTCAGTATGGTTAAAATAAAAAATTCAAGTGATAGGGCATGCTGGTGAGGATGTGGAGAAAGAGGAACATTCTTCCAATGCAAATGGGAGTGCAAACTTGTACAACCACTTTGGAAATCAATCTGGCACTTTCTCTGAAAATTGGGAATAGCTCAACCTCAAGACCCAGCTATACTATTCCTGGGTATATACCCAGAAGATGCTTCACCATACAATATGGACATTTACTCAACTATTTTCATAGCAGCTTTATTCATAATAACCAGAAACTGGAAAGAACCTAGATGTTCCTCAACTAAAGAATGGATAAAGAAACTGTGTAACATTTACACAATGGAATACTACTGAGCTATTAAAAGCAAGAAAAACATGAAATTTGCAGGCAAATAAATGGAACTAGAAAGGATCATCCTGAGTCAGGAAACCCAGACCCAGAAGACACACATACTATGCTCTCACTTATAAGAGGAGATAAGCCATATATGATAGGATAACCACACTACAAATCACAGACCCAAAGAAGCTAAGTAACAAGGACAGCCAAGAGAGGCCTTACTTGAATGTCTCTCAGATGGAGAAATAGAATAGATAAGGAAGATAAATTAGTGAGGGAACTAGATAGGACTAGATAGTGAGGGAACTAGAGTATGGGTAGGGAAAAGAGGGGGGGCATCATTTGTGGGGAGAGTGGGGAGTGGAGGATTGAAGAGAGAAAAGAGAAACCAAAGGCAAGGTCATTACTGAGAGAAGCTGGAGACTTGTGACAGGGTAGGCTACAAGGAGGATATGGGTATGTCTCTAGCTGAGCCTCCTAGCAGTGGGGAACAGCAGACTGAGGAGGCCACCTTCTAGCCAGATAGGAGGTATAGTGGTGGGACAGGAACACCAAGCCACCTACAAAACCTTCAATCCAAAACTTACCCTGCCTACAAGATGTGCAGAGATAAAGATAAAGACTGAGGGACTGTGCAATCAATGCCTGGTCTAGCCTGAGACCCACCCCAAAGGAGAGAGCTACTCCCTGACACCACTGAGAATACTCTGGTATGTTACAGACAGGAGTCTATCTTAACCATCCTTGAAAGGTCCCACTCAGTAGCTGATTGAATCAGATGCCGAGACTCACAGCCAAGCATTAGGAGGAGCTGGGTGGGTGGGTTGAGTCCTGTGGAAGAGTGGGAGGGAAAGATCAAAGGATCCAGAGAGGACAAGAACACTGCAAGAAGCCCAACAGAATCATTTAACCTAGATGCATGGGGGCTTACGGATTCAGAAGGACCAACCAAAGAGCCTGCATGGACTGGACCTTGGCCTCCTACACATATGTAACTGAAGGGCAGTTTGATCTTCATATGGGTCCCCTAGTAAATTGAGCCAGTGTTGTCTGTGACAGAGTCTATTGCCTGCTTTAGATGACTTCTGCCTAATAGGGCTGCCCTAATTGGCCTCAGTGGATGACTAGGAGCTCAGTCCTAATGGGACTTGATGTGCTGGGATGGGCTGGTGGGAGTCCTTTTTTGAGGACAAGGGGAGGGGCGATGGGGGAAGAAGGTGAGAGGGAGTGACTAGGAGGAGAGGAGGGAGGGAACTACCATGGGGATGTAAAGTGAACCCGTAAATTAAAAATAAATTTAAAAACTAAGACAAAAGAGCACTGCTGATAAACCAGAATGAAATTTTATAATTTTATGCAATCAAAAACAAACGCCATGAAAAATAGAACTGGAAGTTATTCTGGGAACTTGCAAGAGGGTAAAAAAATTATTAAACATTAAGGATGGTGTGAGATACATTGCATCCTCCTTAAAGTGCAGTTAATTGAAATGTACTTCAGAGAGTAAGTAGAGTTTTTTTTTTAAGCCTGAAATGGGGAATGGAGTGGATAATGTTGCCAGAGACAACACTGGAGACAGAGGACTGGATATAGAGAATTGTGGGGCTAAGGGCTTTATGGTGGATTAGTAAATCCAGAACCAAGGGAGCATCTGGTCAAGGAAGCCAGGAGGCACACGAGGAGCACCAGAATATGGAGTTCTGCTTATTTTGGATTTATATTGCCTCTTTCTTTGTTAGATAGCCCACTGCCCCATTTCTTCTCATACTACCATGTGAATAATTTATTCTCTGGATGTAAAATTAATAGGTATTTATGCATTAAATTACACTCTGGGTTTAGTAGCTCTTTATGGAGGGATCCAGGCTAGTTTTCAGTCTATTTCTTTTTCTTTCTTTCTTTCTTTCTTTCTTTCTTTCTTTCTTTCTTTTTTTCTTTACTATATATTCATTGTACAAGAAATGAGTGACACTGGGACATTTTTATAGATGATGCCATTTGTTTTAATCATATTCACTCTTCATTTCCCTCCACTCTTCTCTCCCTCCCATTGTCCCTTTGTCTTCTGCAAGGGCTCCCTTTCCACTTTCATGCCACACATATTCTGCATGTGAGACAAAACATGCAGCACTATCTGACTCTGGCTTGTTTCCCTTAGCACCATGGCCTCCAGTTCCATCCATTTTCCTGAAAATAATACCGTCTCATTCTTTCCTGGCAGAACAGAGCTGCTTTGCTTACACATGCTGCCGAGGTTGATGATCCAGATTAATGGTGGGATATCTGCCTGTCATGGAATTTATCAGCAGAGACCAACTGCTTTATTTAATGAATTAAAAGATAATTTTTAAGTCATGAGTCTTTGCATATAGTGGTTCAATAGCTACATGGATAGATAATATGTTAAATGGAAAAACTGAATCTTGGGATCCAGTATTTTGGAATAGGGAGCCTTTTATATGCCAAATGTATAGAAAACATAGAGAAACACACCCACTTGCCTATAAGGTCATTTTATTATACCACATTGCTCAAGAATTCTTTACTTTATATAAAATATGCAGCCATCTTTTTTTCTTTATCTCTTTTACATGTCTCTTGCCTTTTCCTGTTCCCTCCCTTTCCTGTCTTCTTTTCTTCCAAGAGAAAAGAAGTGACATCATTTTCCCAATGTTTCCTTACATTCTGGGACCAGATTTTGTGTGTGTGTGTGTTTTATGTGTGTAGTGTTTATGTGTTGTGTTTGTGCATGTGCTATATGTGTATATTGTGTGGTATGTGTATATTTGTGGTGTTTGTTGTATGTGTGTATGTGTGTGTAGTGAATGTGTATGTATGTATGTGTGTGTGTGTATATGTGTGTGTGTGTGTGTGTGTGTGTGTGTGTGTGTGTGTGTATGTGTGTGTGTGGTATGTGTGTGTAGCTCCACAGCTAAGATAGAACTGAGAGCCCATGATACAGTATGTCCATTTATAATGAAATTCATTGAATTATGTATTTTAAAAGCTTTGCTTATTGTTATTTATTATTTCTATTGTTGTTTATTTATTGTTATTTATTATATTTCTAAAATGCCTAAAATAGGGTCGGGGGATGGCTCAGCGGGTAAAGGCACTCACTGCCGACATCATGATGTGTGTTCAATTCCTGGGACATGGGTGGAGGAGAGAAGGAATTCCCAAATTTGTCTTCTGCCTTACACACACATTCTGGCATACGATCACCCATACACAAAATAAGTAAATAAATGAAATTAAGTACTTAAAATAAATTTTGTGATAGTTTTTTTGTCATGATTCTTATCTACTTCAATTTTACAGTAATATAATGAAAAATAATAAGAAAGAAAATCGTGGAACACAAAATATCATTGCTGCTGTGGCCTTAGAGTCATTTACCAAAACACATCTTCTAGAGTGTAAGATTACTCTAAAATGTACTTATTGAATTCCTCTAGAGATCATAAACAATCTTTTTGTCCTAAATATATAAGAAACCCAGATACGTAATTAGCTAGATCCATGTAGCTTCAAAATGAGAACTTTTCAGATTGAATAGAAGAAGGGCATTTGCACAATTTTGGATTCTTTCAACATAAACCCATGCCTGGAGAAGGAGTTCTGGGACGTACCTTGGAATTTACCCTAATTAACTCCTTGGACATCAGTGCCTTCTTGGTGTTGGGTCAAGTTTGAGATTAAGAAAGTGAACAGATTTTTCAGTGTTGTGCAGGAAATCAGACATTGTCACATGAGGTTTGGTTTTGTTTGGAACTGAGCTATTTAGAAATGAATTGTCTATATTATTTCCCTGCATATTGTTTTCATTGTCTTGGAATGTTCCCAGGCTCTCAAAGGCCATAATGTTGAAAACGTGATTGACAAGACACTCATATCTTTTAAAAATGTATTTTATATGTATATTTTAGACAGGTAGTTGTTTTCACGTGTTTTGAACAAGTTGGCAGAATTCACAATAAGAAAAATCATTAAGGATATATGAAGATTCAACACCATTGCCCAACCTTGTTAACTTTTTAATCCTGTAACGAAACCCTGAGGCAATACGTTTTCTAAAGAGAAGTTGTATTTTAGCTCACAGTATGGTAGATTTCAGGCCATGCTTGTCTGCTTATCTTTTCAGGACTCGGCACATCAGCGAGTCATGGCAGAAAGAATGTGGCGAAGTTCTTGGCTTGCCCATGAAAAATGAAGAGGAGAGCCTGCAGTCCCTTTAAGGACAATCACTTTCTAATCCCAAGACTTCCCCCTTGGTCACACCTCTTAGAAGTTCTACAGCCTCCCAGTAATGCCAAATCGGGAACAGATGAAGTCTTTGGGGGCTATTCCATATGGTAGCTATGACACTGACTTTTTTTTTTTTTTTTAAAGTTCAGGGATATTACTATGAGAGAAGACTACTATAAGAGTCACAGTTGGTGACCATGTTAAGTTGTTCCACACCAGTGTTTCTATCAGGAAGATGTTTGTGGAAAAATGAGTAGGTGAGATAGGATTTTTTAAAAGGAAAATGGTGGCATTGTATACCTTGTTAAATGAAGGAATGGATCAAAAAGGCTCAGTCCATGTACTTTGTAGGAAGTTCCCTGTGAGGTGTATTGGGCCTGTGGAAGTATAGATTTGGCTTTGCTTGCTGATACAGAGTGACAGTCAAAAAGGTCACTGGTAGGGATTTTTCTTTCCCTGTGCCAACCTACTTATAACAGTTTCTCCTCACCCAAACTCCACCTAATAAGATGTTGTTATGGTTATGATTTATGAATATGGTTTGAGTGCTCCATCATCAGGTGGAGTGGATAACAGATGAGTTTGGGACTCAGAGAAGAATAATTCATTTATTAATGGTGCTGTTTCTGTTCAGAGAGTCTTGAATTTCAAATGTTGAAGCAACTTGTGTAGAATTTCCATCGTTTTGCCGTCACTGTCCTCCTAGCCACTGCCAGCTGTCCTGATATAACCTGCAGAATTCTCAGATGCTTGGATGCGTCTTTGCTCACCCGTGTCATCTGATAGTAAAGGGAGTTGCTCTTTCTCATCTTTACTTTCTTGGGAAACTCCTAGGAGTTCTTTTTATGCTTCCAAAGGCTGGGGACCCTTGCCTCTTTTCTTTGGGAAAAGCAACTTGACTTAGAAATGGAGGCAGAAATGTGACTAACAGCATGTCAGATGGAGTGTACAATATGCCTGCTCTTCTCTTCCTTGCTCAGGGGTTGGTCTTCATTTGGTCTACCTAAATGAAGCTCCAACATGCATCTGTTTTTTTTTTCTTTTTAGGTTTTTGAGACAGGCTTTCTCTGTGTAGCCTTGCCAGGCTGGCCTCAAACTTACAGTGATCTGCCTGCCTCTGCCTCCCAAATGCTGTTTCTTTAATCACACCGATGCACAGTAAATGCATAGTAAAGTTGTAGCAACACTTGAAGCAACGCTACTGTTTATGTTTTGATACTAATGGGATGTGTTAACTAGTCAGTAGCAAAAAAAAAAAAAAAAAAAAAAAAAAAAAAAAAAAGAAAAGAAAAGGTTTGTGTAGCGACGTTTTGTTTGACATTCTGTCAATTTCCCAGTGACAGACACAAAGTGGAGCTAGGTGGATGTGCATGTCTTATTTGGAATGAAACAAGGTGACAGATCTGGAAAAGGCAAGGAATGAAGGCAATGAAGCATTATGCCTCTCTTTTGTAAGTTAAAAGCATTTGACTAAATGAAGCAGGTCCATCCTATGAGCAGCATTGGGTCAATAGTTATGGAAACATAATGCCATTTGGTAAGAGTATTCCTGAACCCTCCTCAGGATCTTTGGCTTCCCACTGGCAGCAGAATTACTCATTTTAGGAGTACAGAGAAGACAATAGGTGCCCAGCTTTAGCTGGCATCTGTGAAGCAGGCCGGTCCCTTCTCCATGTTTATCCCATGGCAAGTAACGTGGAGAGAGGCAAGCCATCAATAGAGGAGATCTGATTTCCAACCTACGAAGTGCACTCGTATCCTCGAGACTGTAGTAGACAAAAAGAAAATGAAAGTTAAAAAAAAAAGAGAATCTATCTCAAGGAATCAGAGGAATGTCTACTCAGTACCAAATTTAAAGAAGATTTTACAAGCCTCAGTTAAAAATATAGCCTGTTGTAAATCAATCTCCCTCACATCTTGTCATTATCAACTTAAAACATCTATCTAGACCTAATGTTTTCTTCAAGGCTGTCAAATACAAATAACCGAAACACTAGAGTGTAACATTTATATATTTCCTATTTGTGTCATGGTTCTTCTTGCTATAGGTAGTTTATTGTATATACGTGTAATAATATAAATGGATATGTAAAAAATAAAAAATGTTTAAAAAATAGAAGTTGTTCATTGTTTTCAGGTAATTGTGCTTAGCAAATAAGTGACTGCAGAGATCAGCATGGATTGTGTTGCTAAGTCAAGAATGAACTCAGTGCAAGACAGTAGACTAAGAGCTTTGGGGCAGTGACTCTGGGCAGTCTGGCTCTCCTGCTCAAGGGCTGTCGATCGCTGTTAGCCCTGGAGAGTCCTCCAGCTTGCTAGACTTTCTTTGCATGTCGTCTCTCACAGACAAAATGCTTTATTTTACAATTTTAAGTTTGCAGGCTGATGTTATATTGTCCATGCTAGAAAAACGTGTGAAATTTTTATGTAGGCAATTTGCTCATTTAGTTTCACAATTACCCATAATTAAATGTACTTTGTATGGGTTATAATTAATATTTTATGACATAGAATAAAGAGAGTTTAAATATCTAATTTAAAAGATGGATTCAATATTTGAATCCATTTGGAAAGCAAGGGCCTTACTTAATTGTTTGTGGGTAACTATTTCTTTCTAATTTAAGAAATTATATTAAATGATGTAAGAGTCACGCAGGCTAATAGCAATTTATCTGGAGGAATTTGTGGCAATTGGTTATAAATACATATTTAACTAACAAGATAATCACACAGATTACTGCATTGCTAAGGGATATTTCTTTTAATCATCATCAAACTTATATAGCATTTAGGGCTTTAAAATTATTTGTTGCAGTTTTGAGAATAAGCTTTTGCTGGCAATCATGGCTGCAAGTTTTTGTTTTTGTTTTTTAAATTGTTCTCTTCTAGATTCAATGAACAAAGCCACAGTAATTTCATTTGGGAAGTGTGTGTGTGTGTGTGTGTGTGTGTGTGTGTGTGTGTGTGTGTATGCAATAAAGAGTGTGAAGGCATGTTTGTATTGAGGGTAACCGATTACTATTAGCTACTTTTTGAAGAGCACGTGGTTCTAGAAATTAGAACTGACAGTAAAAATACAAAACAAAGCATAGCATGTTAAAGGAGGAAGACATAGACTTCCTGCTTATGAATAAGTGTTTTAGTAACATAAAACTATTGAGTACTTAGGAGAGATTGTTTCTTATTTATATCACAGGACTGAGTAGCTTTATAGTCATAGCAGAGGCTCACCTTTGACCTTGAAACCGTCACCTCTTCTTGTCATAACTGCATAAGCCATATGTGTTAGGCATACTTGAAAATATAAATAGAAGGCTGCCATCAGACCCTTTCTCCTCTGAGATAAGGGATCCCCCTCAGCAACTTTACTAAGTGAATGGAAGCATTCAGAGAGCTTGTTCCTTCTAATGGGTGATTCACTCCAACTGAGAACATCTGTAAGTAATGACACAGCTTTGAGTTTGTGACCAAGCCTTGCTTAGGGTCATGAAGCCATCATTTAATGAAATAGTTCAGTCTTAATACACCAGAGATTCTCTGAAAGCACTCTCTTAGGCAAAGGACCCGGAAGACTTTTAGTCATTTCCTTTAACAGAGAACCCTCAAACAAATATGATAGACTTATTTACCTTTTTTCCCCCCGTCTGAATGACAGTACTCAAGAACTAATGTCTTTTAAAGCCACGAGTAACACAGCAGTGCATTCTGTTCCAGCGCTGAATCAGGAAAGGCCTCCAGCGGAAGAGGACTAAAGCCCGGCCTGTATGGTGTCCATGGGCAAAGCCCTGCAGGGACCGCAAGGTTAAAGTATCTTCGCGGGGCATTGGGGTTGGGAACTAACGAGTAAACAAATAACTCCCTGAAACCAGTTATAGGGTTGCGGAAGAAGACTGGAGCCCAGATGGCCTCTGCTTTATTTACGAAGGCCAGACAAGAGGGAACGGAGTTAAGTTAAAGTAAGAATTGACAAAGGGGGTCCTTAAGCTGGGTCGTGCTCATGAAAGGGCCTCCTATCCTAGTCTTCCCGTGCACCCATACATATTCAGCTCCTCATCCGAGAGGCCGAAGACCAGGCTGCCAGAATTTCAGGCCCTTCACAGCTTTATGGAGAATTGAAAACTGGTTGAACTGAGCTGCGGCAGCTCATGAGCAAGAAATCTTAATAAACAATTCTACTTTTGCAGACTCAAGCTGTAAGAGTTCTTTTGAAATCACAAGGATAAGCATAGCTTCGCTGGGAAGGGTGTTTGAGGGGTTGACTTTCACTCACTGTGAGCCAAGCATGTCCCAGTCATGTACAGACAGACATCTGCTGTTTGCAGTCAGGTGCCTTCACTCATTTAGTGATTTTCTTTTAAAATATTTACTGAGTGGGTATGTAAGGAGTTTGTCCGATTTCAGTGGGGGGAGATAGAGTCACAAAGTTACTTGTAAATATGCCCATAAATGTGTATTTTAATACATTCTTTTTTTTTTTTTTGGTATCCAGCTTAAAACTTGGTCTCATTTACCGTAGATAGGACGAGAAATAATCTGTTAAGGAGCTAGGATTATATCAAACAGAATTTTATATTCTGATTGGTGAACAGAGTTTTAAGAGATTGCTTATTTCATCAAAGCGTTGCCAAAAAAACTTTAGTTGGTAGGTGGAACTTTTTTTTAATGATAGAACATAAGCTTTTTTCAGTTTTTTATTACAATTCATTGCCAAGTCCTTACTTTACAATAGAACCTTTAAAGGAACTAAATCAAAAGGTAGGACCACTTTAAACATTATTAGCTCAGTGACTGACATCCAGAAAGTCTATCATCCTTGAACGCCTTTGTTTGTTTGTTTATTTTTGGTGCTGAGGATTGACTTGAAGGCCTTGTGCTTCCTGGAGAAGTGCTCAGCCACTTAGCGACATGCCCAGACCCTCAGCAGATATAATTTTATTTTCACTTTTGTGTATGTGTGCATCTGCATGTGTGCGGGGGTGAGCATAGGAGCCTTCAGATTGCCTGGCACTCAAGTCGCTGATAGTTAGGAGCCTTCTTATGTGTGTCTGGAAACAGAATACGGGTCCTCTGCGAGATCAGTCAGCATTCTTAACTGCCAAGCCTTTTCTTTAGCCCCTTGACTGACTTTGTTGTTTCATCTTTCACTGGCATTGACGGTTAATGGAGCTTTGCAGTTTGGAATAATGATAAGCACTTTGTACATTGAACAGGAAGGATTAAATTATTTGTAGGTAGATATGTTACCATGACCATACAAAACTACTTCTGGAAATTTTAAGTCAAAGACACCCTTTGAAAAGTCCTTTGATTCCACACATACACCTCATGTAACTACTAGCAAACACTCACTAGGTATTTAGTAAATTTTGTCTATGTGCCAGGCTATGGCCTCTGATAAAGTATTTGGTAGTGGGATTTTTGTGGTGTTCGATTCTGAATTCTTCTGCCTTGTTTACTTTGTATTATCTCCCAGGATTAAGTTTTCTTCACTTTCAGCACTTTAGATGATTAACTTTACATATTAATTTGTCTGGGTCAGCAGGTGCCTGGATGTTTGGGAAGGGATTTTTTGGCATAAGAAAGAATATTAAATTGATACACTAAGTGAAGTAGAGAACACTCAACACTTCCTGGCCAAATCACTAGGCTGAGGAGCTCTGTGGCATAAGTAAAGTGTGGGTAGGTCTGCTGCTACGGATGGAGTTTCAACCTGTCAGGTAAACAACACCAGCGGCCTTGCTAAGCTTCCAGCCCTAGCTTTACCCTGAAGATTTGGGACTTTGTCTTTGCCTATCTCTACAACACTCCTAGATCCTTCTGACACTCTTTTGTTGCTAATGAGCCCTGACTTCACTCCCCAACACAAGCTGCCTGATTGTCCTCAAGTCCAATAGTTATACTTTCCAACATGAACCTATTCAGAGATCATTTCTTGCCTTGGACCTTAAAGTCCTCCCTAATAACTGTCCTTTCACTCAAATGGTATATACTCACTTATAACTGGACACTAGCCCAAGGGACAGGTCCCATGAAAGTCTGCACCTACCAAGAAAGTGGGATAGAGGTGAGAACATCCTACTGGGACTCCAGGTGAGAAAAATATAGGGGATAGGGAAGTAGGTGGATCCAGAGGGTCCTAGAAACCTACAAGAAGAACACTATGATAGGTAGATCTGAGCCCAGGGGTTCTGCTTGATCTAAGGCACCAACCAAGGACAAAACGTGCAGTCATCATCAAACCCTACCTAGATCTAGCCAAGGGACAGAACATTCTCCACAGTTAAGTGGAGACTGGGGACTGACTCTCACAGGATCTCTGGTGCCCCATATTTGGCCATGTCCTTTTGTTGGGGAGGCCCAATGGCACTCGGAGGAAGGATAGTGGACTACCAAGAAGAGACTTGATACCCTAGCACCATATTCAGGGGGAGGAGGTCCCCCACAGCCACAGTCATAGGGAAGGGGGATTGGGGTGAAAGTGGGAGGGAGGGAGGATTGGGAGGATGCATGGGATGGGATAGAAAAGGAGATGTAATATGAATTATTTTATTTTTCAATAAAAATGTGTTATTAAAAAATAACTGTCCTTTCATCACTTGATCCCTTCTTTGCTCCCCAGTTGTAGTTTTGTGGGTATATGTCTCTCATTTGCTATATTTTGTCTATACCGCTTGCTCTGCCTGGAGCTCCCTGCTTGATCACAAACCTGTCCTGGCACCTCTCATGGTGTCCCAGCTTTTTTTTTTTTTTTTTTTGCCATCTTCACCTTTTTTCCTTTGTGCTCATTCTTTTTCACCATAGTTCTCAGAGTAGATATAATGTCTTCTAGGCATTTTTTTTCTAGTTGATGTTTCTCTGCTTCCTTCATCATAGATAGTAGCATTGCTATGTACCTTAATGGTCTCTTACTTATCTGACGTTATGAACCCAAGGATGTAGCTCTTCACTTGGGGACACAGCTTCTATTATGTACTTGGCACAGTCTAGTCTCTTTATAGAGACGCCTTGAAAAAGTAAGTGGAAATAATTGATGATTAAAACAATTTTCTATATGAAGGTAGTCATTCTTTTGGCAAGAGTCATGCTGTGGGCAATGCTCACCATATTAGCACATTTGATTTAGAACTCGTCCCTGCCTCATCCAGCTGACGATCACACAGAGAGACCATGCAGACTTCTCTTCCCAATGATTACTTTACTAGACTCATGCTTTATACCAGTGGTTCTCAGCTGGATCTAAGTTTGCATCCCAAAGGGCTTTTCCCCAATGAATAGAGATGTCCTGTCTCTGCTGTAAATGCAGGGTGCCTGCATCAAGCCTCTGCTGTGTGTTAGCACTGCACAGGAGAGCGCCACAACAACCATCCAAAATGCTGGGGGCTGATGTTGGGGAAACTCTCTCTGTATATTTAGACATGACTCACAGAATACATTTTCCCAGGTAGTTGTCCTACTGTAGTGTCCTGAGACCAGTGGTTTTCACAGGTCCTTGTACATTAGTTGTCTACAGTAATAAAAAAAAGCAAAGCAACAACAACAAAAAGGCAAATCAAGCAACCAAATGTTATACTGTATTATTGAACAGGAGCTGTTCAGCCCTGCATCATAACTCATTAACATTTAAAAATTGTTATGCGGCAGAAAAATAATTATGTCCTTTTACTGTTGAAACAGAACCCGTTCTTCCAAGCACACTTTTTATTTTTTATTTTTTTAGGAGCATAGCACTGAAACACCAACTGTTTTACAAGTACAGCAATCAGATTGCTGTTGAGTTTATTGTGTTTTGTTAAGACACACTTTATAGTGTGGAAAATGCATTTTAAAGTAATTCTCTAGGTCCACTTATAGAAAGAACCTTATTTTTTAGGGGGAACTTTTAGCTGCATAATGACCTTCTCTGGAAAGTGTGCTGTAAGTAGTCTCTGAGTTTTTAATCTTCCCAACGTTGAGCCTTCATGAAGAGCTGAGACAGTTACAGAAGGAAAGTGGAAAAGGCAGAGAAATTAAGGGACTCTAAAGAAGAAAGTCCTTAAGAAGAATGAGGAATTCTGTTCACAATGAGTAGTTTAGTTATGGGCTTCCTCTTCTATCCCCATCACCCAATAAGACTGCAGTTCTTGACCTGGCTTCATGGTCATCTTATCTGGAGTTTTGCGGGTCTTTCTTTTTTTTTTTTAATATATTTTATTAATTTATTTATATTACATCTAAATTGTTATCTCATCCCTTATATCCTCCCATTCCTCCCTCCCTCTCATTTCCCCCTTACTCCCCTCCCTATGACTATGACTGAGGGGGATTTCCTCCCCCTGTATATGCTCATAGGGTATCAAGTCTCTTCTTGGTAGCCTGCTATCCTTCCTCTGAGTGCCACCAGGCCTCCCCATCCAGGGGACATTGTCAAATATGGGGCACCAGAGTTCACTTGAAAGTCAGACCCCACTCTTCACTCAACTGTGGAGAATGTCCTGTCCATTGGCTAGATCTGGGTAAGGGTTCGACGTTTTCTGCGCATATTGTCCTTGGCTGGTGCCATATTTGAGCAGGACCCCTGGGCCCAGATCTGCCCATCA
Source organism: Acomys minous (assembly GCF_964271855.1). Classification (NCBI taxonomy): domain Eukaryota; kingdom Metazoa; phylum Chordata; class Mammalia; order Rodentia; family Muridae; genus Acomys; species Acomys minous. The sequence goes on along the minus strand of NC_140491.1, from coordinate 92,593,878 downwards.
TAATGTTCTTCTTGTAGGTTTCTAGGACCCTCTGGATCCTTCTATTTCCCCATTCTCCCATGCTTCTCTCACCTAGAGACCCAATAGGATGTCCTCCCCTCTGTCCCACTTTCCTGGTAAGTGAAGACTTTCATGGGCCATGCCGTTTGAGCTAGTGTCCCAATCACTGTATAAGTAAGAAAGGTTGGTGTATGGATACAATTAAGATTATTTCCCCTGCTGAGAAGTGCTCATAAGAATTCATTAGATGCTAAAAAGGACCAAAACTAGCAAAAGTTTAAGAGAATTTCTCCTGTGAAACAAACATATCCTACTGTAAATGGGGCTTTGAAAGTTGAATGTCTTTAGGAGAAGATAGAGAATATTTTCAAGGGAGCTATAATGAAGTGGGCTCTGTTGCATTTCCCTAGTCAATAGGGTTGGTGTGATATGCCTGGGACCTGGTATGTGTTTTGTCATTCTTTTTTCCTGTCTCTTCACAGTCCCTACACCAACAGGTAATGTCTGTACTTACATTTTGATTTGCTAAAGATTAATTGTGACTTTGTTGTTTCATAGGACCCAGTCTTTACTTATCCTTTTCAGGCTTGAAAAAAATGACCTAATATAATATAAATTAATATGTCTTTTGTAGGCAGGATTCAATAAAGTTTAGGTAGATGCAAGAAAACTCTATAGAGATGGCCACGCAGCTACTTGTGTTCCTCCTAACTCACCTGGACTTGATCACTCTGTTGGCCTTGGGCTCTTTGTATCCTCCGGCATGAGATAATCTGGCTTTCTTCCAGCTTCCGGCTGGCAGGAGTACTGCCCTCTCTCCTCATCTGTGTGTGTGACAGAAGGGGGCAGGTAACAGTGACTCCAGAAGTTTACTTTGGAAACATGCAAATTTGCTTTCTCCTGTGATATAATTGAGCAATAGCCGGTCATGTATTAATCCTTGGTTTCCTTTCCTTTAGAAGTTTCCAGTAGTGTCTAACTCTCCTTTAATGCAGTCTGTAGCCTCATGTTCACTAGACTCCTTACTATGGGTGTGGGCAAGGCACAGCAGACTGCTGTGTTATTAATATAATATTTTCCCTACCCTCGACATTTCTGTGTTCTTGAGAAAGGATTATGTGATTTAAGTTTGTATAGTCACAATTCAGCAAGGGCTCCTAGACTCATAAAGAGGTAAACTTAGATCATCAGAATAATGAAAGGCGGTAAACTTATTTTTTAAAAAAATATCTCAACTATGGAAAGCCCCTAAACTAAGCAAATATATTTTAAAATGGATGTATTCCACTATGACTTATATTTATTTTAGAATGGAGATACTTATTCAGCACTATATGCAGGGATATATTTTTTATATTAGTTCTTGATTATAAATCTTGGGTTTATAATATTTGATCTGTGCAGAAATTGGAAAATATAAATACTAAATGATATTGCTTATATCATGCTGTATTCTCTTCCATAACTTATTATGAAGATTTCTTCTAAGGATATGAAAAAGTCAATACCATCTCACTCAGTTGTCTGTCGTAAAAGTCAGAGTTAAGTGTGGGTCAGTAGTATGAGAAATTGGATGCATTTTCTCTTTTCAATTTCAATATTATTCAGAGGGTCTTCTTTGGCTCGTAAGGGCCACAGTTTTATGACTCATGTAAAGCATAAGAATACTTTTGCACTTAGAAGTGACTTTTGCTTGGGCTATATGGAACTCTAGAGAGGAGACAGTCCCCGTTTTTCAGGTGCAGGTGTGGGAACACTCGCGAGAAGTCAGATCAGTGCTGCCTTAGATGAGCTAACAGTCTTGAGGCTCCATAGTATTCTCATTGTTCTAGTGGGCAGCTTTCCAACTTGCTTAAACAAACACAATGGAAGCCATACAAAATTATTGATTTGGGTTTATGAGGTGGTTTTTTTTGAGTTGTAATTTACACCAAAAAAGTAGTTCCTCAACCACAAGTTGTAGAAATAGTAGTACTACTTGTATTCTGTAGTTAGGGTTTGAATTAATTTAAGAATTGAGCTCCGCTGCTGCACCGTCCCCCCCTCCCCCAAGTAGTAGTACTGTCTAACTACACCTGTCTAAGGAAAGCACTTTTGAAATAATCTCATTGTCAGTGTTATAATGTTTGCAGTTTCAAAATTGTTTACTGAGTGCTTACTACAGATGTGCTTACTACAGACAAATGTGAGCACAAGTGGACATTGCTTTGTTATGTTTTACAAAATAAATGGACTGAAAAAGATACACTATGAAAATTCTCAACCATGTGGCATGCTAAGTGTACTATTTGAGGGAACAGTCCTTTGGATGACAATACAAGACATGTGACAAAGGAAGGGAGTCTGTGGTCCTGTGAGAGAGGGAGAGCTTCGTTGGCACGAAGAGAAAGGATTTCCATTTCTATACGAGGACTGTGTAGGTTTTTAATAGGAAGGAAAGTGAGTGTCCAGCTTTAAAGCTGCTGAGTGTGTGGTGTGTGTGGTCAAGTTGGAAGACGCTGCCCAAAGGAATCCAATGACCCTGAAACATCTTGAAGCTATTTCAGATGAAATAGGTTGGACTCTTGACTGCAGAAAGCCTTGAGCGATAAGCCACTGAGCTAGTATCTTAGATTCTATTTGATTCTGAGTCCCCTCCCCTCAAGATCTTTTGGCCATCCTCTGCCCAGTTGAGTGCCTCCCATAACCTTGTGCATTTTTCCAGTCTCCTTGTGGATTAGAACACGTGTTTAGAGAAAGTCTACAGCTCACCAAGTGAAATGAAGTTAGGACTTCGTGTCAGTAAGAAACAATGAAATTACTCTTTGCTAATCTAAAACAGCCTGATAACATATCCTACCCAGGAATGAGCCAAGTAACTACAGGCACGCTGTTCTCCAGAAATCATTGTCCAAACACACCACTCCATTCACCTAGGTCTCTTGTGTGCACAGCGCTGTTCCCATGTTTGATTTGTCCCACAGTCAGCTGCGCATCGCACCTGCCATCAATCACCACTCATCTGTGTGCCTCTTAATTGCCATTTAAAGGTCTTCAGAAAGTGACTTATATGTGATACTTCTTTCCTTTTAAAATTGCAGGTGAAAGCTCCCCTTTAGAAATACAAGAGGATGCATACTATGAGCTCTAATTTTCTTTCAATACTTGCCTCCTAACTTAAAACAGTAAGAAAAATTACAGTTTGTTTAGAGTTATAATTTAATTTTTTTTTTTGAGACAGGGTTTCTCTGTGTAACAAGATCCCTGGCTATCCTGGAAACTCTTTGTAGAGCAGATCTGCCTGCCTCTGCCTCTGGGAATATAGGCGTGTGGTGCCACTCCTGGCTGTAATTTCATTTTTAAAAGTTCATATTTATCCTCAGAAAGGGACAATTGGTATTTCCAATTGCAGGGACCACATGGTCTCATTGAATAGTTGAGTTTCCAAAGAGAAAAAAAGGTAAGTACAGTGGTGCATGTCTGTAATCTAAGCACTTGGCAGACCGAGGGACGAGGATCAAGACATTGTCTGGGCTCCTTAGAATGTTCTAGGTTCGTCTCTTCTATATAGTGAGATGTTGCCTTAAAAAATGAATGCAAATAATAGAAAAAAGAACATAGATCCCATGCATTATAATTTAGTGAGGATAAAGTAAATTCAAAACAAACTTTTAGAATGTCTCATTTATCTGCAACTTGGCGAGGCTTTAAACTCTGAGCATATGACCATTAGCTGACAAGCTGGAACAGCAACACCTCTTCCCAGGCTGGTTTCATAGTTGGGTTTTCATTATTCAGACTTTCTTGGCTTCAATCCACTTATTCCTCTAATAAATTTAGTGTGTGTGTGTGTGTGTGTGTGTGTGTGTGTGTGTGTGTGTGTGTGTGTGCGCGTTTGCATATGGAAGTCAGAGGTTAATATCAGGTGTCTTCTTTAATAGAGTTGCACTTTATTTTTCGAGACTTAGTCTCTCACGAAACTTGAATCATGTAATTTGGCTACACTGTCTGGCTCCTGAGTTCTCCACCTCCCCAGTGCTGGGATTATAGGAGCACACCACCGCACCTGGCTTTCAGTATGGGTGCCAGGGATTCAGGCTCCGGTCTTCATGCTTACAGTGAACACTTTACTGACTGAGCCAGTTCCTTAGACATATACTCAACTCAGTCCCAGGCACAGTGCTAAGAATTATATATTCTGTTTCCTAAGAGTTGTATAGGTTCTACCAGTGTGGAGGTTGTGACTCACTGTAAACAATAATGCCCAAAGAAAACAGCAACCATACAGCAGGAGCTCTCTGCAGTGACAGCAGTGAACACACTGAGACAAGAGCAAGGATTGTAAGATGCTCCTACAATGCATTACAAGGAAAAACAGAAGAAAAGGACTGAAGGAAAGATCGCCATGTGCAGACGCTCAAGCTAATTTGTACATTGAAAATTGCATGTTATTTGGCCTTCTTGTTATGGTGGGATGGTTTGTGGTAGCACACAAAGTTAATGTTTCCTAGGTTCAACAGAAGTAGAAATTTCTAGATGTAGAAAGAGACACGGGCAGTATTTGGCAGGCAGGTATGCTCTGCTCTTTGTAGCAATTCAGGGACCTGGACATATTCTGTCACCCTCCTCAGTAGACTCTCTCAGCCTAGGTGTGATCAACATAGTCTGCTTTGGGGTATGGAGTGTGCATTGTAGAATGTTGTTCAGCGTTACTGAGCTGCCCTCCCCAGCTGCCAGCAATCGCCCTCAGTTGTGGCAAAAAAAAAAAATGAGTACATCATTTGTTTCCTCAGGGGAGAAGTAGCTACTGGTCTGGAGCATGCAGAAAACAGTGTATGAATGAAGGCTCGGATCCAGAAATAGTAGGAACCTCTTCTCCTCTCATTGCTATGGAGTGAAGAGACTCATGTGGCCATATAAACCTTCAAGAGAACAGGGAAATGCAGTCCAGCCTTGTGCCCAGTTATAATCTTGTTATTATAGAACAGGAAAATCCCCTAGATTTTGTGGCATACTAATGGCCTCTGATACATGTTTCAAGCAGGGAAAAACCATAACTCTGCCTAAGATTGGGAAGCTATGAGTACGTCTAGCTTGCTGTGTTTGGCAGAAGAGCCCTGTCTGTGGACCATTCTCAGCTCTCATGTCTTTCTGACTGTGGACGGACAGTATCACCTATAGGCCAAGGGCTTGCTTAGGTTCTTCATAATCCTGAGGAAAATTTCTAAAGTGATTGCGGCCCTCTCACCCTGATTGGAAATTTACTTTGAATATGTCTGGCTTTAACTACTGCATTTTTAAAGGTATGTGGAGAAACCAGCACTAGCCTGGAGGAAAACAACAAAAATCATTACAGGGAAAGGAAACAGGCCCTCCAAAGAAGATTAAAAGATCTTTGAATTTTTAGCTGGTAAACATCTCTTGTTATATAAAAGAGTTCATATTTTTTTTAAAAGACAAAAATGTAAAATTATTTCTCATGGAAAACTAAAGTATAATATGCATACAGCTATTAGAGTGGGGAAATTTATTTCATTCTGAGTGAAGAATTTAAAGTTCATGGAAAAAAATACTACTAGCGGGGACAGGGAGGGGGAGGGCACGGGTTGGGGAGAGAGAAAGAGAGGGGGGGGAGGGAGAGAGAGGGAGAGAGGAGATCTTTGATAGTATTAGTAGCTATCTACAAAAGTAAGAACTGGCCAGATGCACCACACTTGAGTGGCCATGGTGTCTTTCCTAGACTATGGCATGCATGTATAGAGATGAAACTGAGTTGAACTAATGTCTCCATCAGTCCAAAGGTTTGTTTGTTTGAGGAAAATAGGAGATGGATCACAGTGACCATTCTGAGAGGTTTAATTGAAGCATTTGTTTCCTCCTGATTCAATCACTTGAGGCTTGAAGTTCAGTCAAGAAATTGCTACACAGACACACACACACACACAGATATATTTTATGTTAGTGAAATTTTTCTTTGTGGGTGTTTTTCCTTTGGTAGGCTATAAGGCACACTCTCAACTAAATATTTGGTGATTTTCTTCTTTTATGTAGGAAAGATAATTTGCCTAAAGTGAGTTGCTTGTCTATTTCTAGAGAAAGATATCCTATTACACTTGCTTATAAAAATGCCTGCCAGGACTTTGAAATCCACTTCTCCTCCACTTAGCAGGATTTCTTCAGCAATCCTCAGGAAGCCTGCTCCTCAGACCTGTTCTTCCATCTGGAACTAAGATTCTTATTAAGAAACCGACTGACCCACCATTGGAAAACATCCCTCTCCAGGGCGTAACTTGGCACTTACAGACTTGTGCAGAGCAACAGGATGTGACAACTTAGGGCATGAAAACAATGGTATATATTGTCTTACAATAGAGTTTGACATGATAGAAGCAGTGTGAAGGCCAAATGTAATTTTCCAAGGCCACCTGTTCTTTGAGGACTCAACACAGATTTTTCTCTAAACACTTATAGTAGGCTTAATAGAAGCAAGCAAGCAAGATTCAAAGGTTTTACTTGAAAACTATAACTGAGAGTGACTTTGCTTTTTAAATTTGTAGCAGAATGAGTACACATGAGATAGACTAAAGTTGAAGACTGAACTCAGTGGTATGGCTTGTTATTTATGGTATTGATCTTCCAATGACTTTGAGAGCATCCAGGTCTTAAGTTGAGAAAGGTGTGTCATAGGGAAAACTACTGCATGCATGGTAGACATCTGTAGAAGTTGGAGATCATCCTGGTAATAAACTCATTGCTAGTTCCTGCGTCCCACTCTGCATGCTCTGAATTATTTTCATGTGCCAGAACCACAGGCACTACTCAGGACTTTCCCTAGCTTCGTTTCGTCATAGGTACTTGAGACATCTAAAGTCTATCCTTTAGTACTAAAGACCATCTAAAGTAGTATGTCAAGTTCCATTCACTTTCCTGTGAATTTTCAGACATTCAGCTTTCTCCTCTCTATTGGTTCTGTTTTTTCCCTCCTTATTAAGTTCTTCAGGTCATATGTAGTAACCCCTGCCAGTAAGCTTGTATTTTTAACTTGTATTTTCAATCTCTATGGGATGAGAGGTGGAAAATCAGCCCATATTTTCCAGGTTTTTTTAACTTTCTTTCTTATTCTCATCTTCATGATTTTATCTTCACTGCTTCATCTCTCAGTCTGTTGCAAGGAAGTTTGAGGTGATATCACCTTGAGTTCACACATCTTTGCTCAGTTGTTCCTTTTTATTCTTTAATTTTCCCAGAGTGATTTTTCTGGTCCTTTCTTCTCCTCACTATCTCTCTTTCGATACTGGTGACACGAGGTACACTTACTTAATTTAAGACTATCAACGACACGAATGATGCTCTTGTCACATTCAGCATCCTTTCCCGATTCCTACAGCAAATCCCTAATGCAGAACGTGTCGAGCAGCAACACAACCTTTCCCTCAGACCCTCTCAGGTTCTTGACCTCCGGGTCTAGCCATTCACCTTTTAGTTCTCCATAGCTTACATCCACTGCCGTTCCACCCTCGTCCTCTCCATCTCTCTTGGTTCACTCTTAACTAAAGTTGGAGCTATTTTAGTAGACTTCCACATGACCTTTTTCTTTGCATGTTTTCTTTCTTATTTATTTTTCTCAGTTACCAAATTAGGTTTCTGCATTTTTGTCACTCCCCCACCCCCACCACTAACAAATTTCATTACACTTTCCCTATAAACTGGGTATAATTAAAGAACAGTTCCTTACCTTGGCACTGAAGCCTGTTTTTATTGATGCAGTAGGAGAGAGAGAGTAATGACTTTCTAAGTGTCTTCAGGAGATTGACTAACTACGTGAATTCAGAAAAATGAAGTTTGAATTGACTGGGACCATTTCCTCTCCATTGGCTCTTCTGGTTGCGATGCACCTTTCATAAGATACTTTCTAAATTCATTGGTTGTAGAGTTTCATTTAGGATTGATGCTAGTTCGCTAAATATCCTTGCGTTTATTGCTTTCTTACTCTTTGTCTTGAACTATTATTCTGTCTTCTTGCTTTAGTATTAAAATTCTTTTAAAGTATAAAACAAAACAATCCCGATACAAATGTAAATCAAAGCATATTTAAATATAAAACAGAGCATCCCTGACTCTTGTTTTTACTTGAAATAAAAACTGAAGCAGAGATGATTGCTTTCTTTCTAGGAGAATTAACAGTTAGAAAAGCCATCCATGATACTTGTATGACAGACAATTTTCCCATGGATAGCCTGAGTTCTCATTTTAGTTACTGCTTTATTTGCGTTAGGAAACCCATTAATCCCAAAACATATGATGCTTGTGTGTTTATGCAACTTTCACTACACTGTTTTGAAACAGGTGGTTATGGACACAGGAAAGACAACAATTGTTATTATTTCAACAGCATTTACATGCTCTCTCGATTGTCAAATTTTCCCAAGCAGACAATCCCAGATATAAGATTAGGAATTCAGTTTTGAATCAAATCACATGGAAAACTCAGTTCTCTAGGCTTTTGAGTAAATGGGCTGATGTTTCTGCTTTAAGCTGTCACCCTTTGAAAATGTGCTGGTCCTACGTTGCTGCTGTCTTAGTTAGTTCACATCCTGGCACAGGTTTACAATGGAAGCTGAGGTGGATCTGATTCAGCCCCGAGGCAGAAAAACTGGATGAAGCAGTTTTTTCCCCTTCCCCTTTACAGACCGTGTGATTTGTGCAACAACTTTGGCTTTGCAAACAAGGAAGTGTCAGAGTTGAATCAGCTTGCCTCCAAAGTCACTGTGAGCCTATTTCTCAGCTCACTGATACCCAGATCCAGGACCATTTCATTTTAAGTGGAATATACACGCCAAACAAACACTCTCAAGGTCAAGTGTGCCAGTTCTTTCAGTTTTACTGGGAGAACCGTTTAATCATTCAGAAAGAGGCCCAGAACTCACTCACGTTTCAGAACAGTAAACTCCATAGGGGAAAAATGGTCGGAGAACCATTTTTAAAAAACATATCTGATATTATGTAATCAATATTTATGAGATAATCAATTATGGCAGGGAAACGTGCTTCCCTGGTGGTGCCTTCCTGAGACACGGTTTGCAATGTACTTACTGGATGGCCAAGTTTCTAAGGCACAAAGAAGTGAGCCATTGAAGCAAGTAACTGTATAATTTGAGCAGTATTTCCTGCCACTTTCTCAGTCAACTCAGTGTGTCCAGCAGCATCAGGCACAGTTATTTCATGGTTCAAATGAGCCTGAAGCATCTGCAGTTTGTCTCTGTTTTGTCGGTTTTTTTTTTTGTTGTTGTTGTTGGTACACTAAGTAATAGCTAAATTGATGCGCTCTTTGTGGACGTTTTTATAATTTATTTTTATTTCACGTTACATTGGTGTTCTGCCTGCACATATGTCTGTTTGAAGGTGTCCGAAGCCCGGGAACTGGAGTTACTACAGACATGTGTGAGTTGCCATATGGGTAGTGGGAATTAAACTCAGATCCTGGGGAAGAGTAGCCAGTGCTCTTCACCACTGAGCCATCTCTCCAGCCTCCTCTTTGTGTACTTTGTGGGAGAAAGCATTTTTGTTATCACTAACTTTTTTTCGGCAGCTTGGTACAGCTTACTTCTAAGTAACTAATACTTAGGCAAGGTGGTGGAAGTGACCTGAATCGTTCACACGTCTGCCTTGAAAGCATGGTTTTCTATTACAGGTAGATAAATTTTATACATGCTTTCCCAAGCAGGTGTCTCTGCTTGGTGTCTCTCCACTCTTCTCCTCAGTGCTGAGTCCTGTCCCGTTGTTTCTGTTCAGGTTGTGCCACTTTATATTGTGCACCTTTTTTTTTTCTCCTCCACTTTATGTAAATTGTGTGTGGATAATGGAATGAAATGGTTTCCGTGGAGCTGAACAAATATAGGTCATCTTATCAGAAACTCTTTCTCTCTTGAAGTACACAGGTGACTTTGCATATAATTTTAATTATTCAGTTTTATGGGTTGGACTGAAACCATGAAGAAAGTTAGGTTTCTGGGGCGGCGAACTTCCATTTTCCTTCATAAAGTTAGGCTGCATAGCAACAGTAAAAACTCAAACCACATGAAGACACTGAAACTAAAACAGACAGGAAACTTCAGTTTTTAAAGAAAAATAGATTGGATTACCTATTCAGTGAGCAATTTTATAGTTCACTTCTTTGTGAACCAGCTGTTACATCTCTAAGTGTTATTTTATAAAGTTTACATGCACTTAAGGAGTCCATTTATATACCTTTTTTTAAATTGAAAAATAAAATCATTCATATTACATCTCAATTGCTATCCCATCCCGTGCATCCTCCCATTCCTCCCTTCCTCCTGCTTTCACCCCATTCCCCTTCCCTATGTCTGTGGCTGATGGGGACCTCCTCCCCTTGAATATGATGCTAGGGTATCAAGTTTATTCTTGGTAATCTGCTATCCTTCCTCCGAGTGCCATCAGGCCTCCCCATCAAGGTGACATGGCCAAATATGGGCCACCAGAGTTTGTGTGAAAGTCAGTCTCCAGTCTCCACTTAACTGTGGAGAATGTCCTGTCCCTTGGCAAGATCTGGGTAGGGATTTGATGAGCACTGCATGTCTTGTCCTTGGTTGGTGCCATAGATCAAGCAGAACCCCTGGGCCCAGATCTGCCCATCATAGTGTTCTTCTTGTAGGTTTCTAGGACCCTCTGGATCCATCTATTTCCCTATCTCCTATATTTCAGTCACCTTAGGAAGTCCTCACCTCTATCTCACTTTCCTGGTAAGTGAAGACTTTCATGAGACATGCCCTTTGGCCTAGTGTCCTGTTATAAGTGAGTATATACTATTTGACTCTCTGCTTCTGGGTTAGCTCACTCATTTTGATCTAGTTCAATCCATTTGTCCACAAATTTAGGAAATTCCTTGTTTTTAATAGCTGAGTAGTATTCCATAGTGTAAATGTACCACAGTTTCTTTATCCATTCTTCTACTGAGGGACATTTAGGCTGTTTCCATGTTCTGGCTATTATGAATAAGGCTGCTATGAACATGGGTGAACATATGTTCCTGCTGTATGCTGAAGTATCTTATGGGTATATTCCAAGGACTGGAATAGCTGGGTCTTGAGGAAGCCCTACTCTCAGTTTTCTGAGACAGAGCCAGACAGATTTCCAAAGTGGCTGCACTAGTTTGCATTCCCACCAGCAATGAAGGAGTGTTCCTCTTTCTCCACATCCTCGCCAGCATGTGGTGTCACTTGAATTTTTGGTCTTAGCCATTCTGATGGGCGTAAGATGGAATCTCAGCGTTGTTTTGATTTGCATTTCTCTGATGACTAGAGATGTTGAGCATTTCTTTAAGTGTTTCTCAGCCATTTGATATTTCTTTGCTGTAGCTCAAGGTCATCTTGACAGTATTACTGATCCTTGCTAGTACTTCCTGAGGGTCTAGGACACTATCACTCAAACTTGGTTCTTTTTCATTTAGAAACAACAGACTCAGACTGTTCTGAAAATCTCAGCCTTTTAATCCATGTTTCATTTTCTTGTGAGGCATTTCTCCTAAAAACATTCTTACATTTTGATTTAGGACACAGACAGTCATAAATGGAAGTTGCTTTAAAGAACGTATTTGTAGGAACCAGGCCCGACTGGGCTGCCTGTCTGTCTTGCTGTTTCATGTCCTGTTTCTAGCAGCTTCCATGCCTGTGTTTATCTGGTTGGTTAGCTAATCATGTTTACTGCTCTGAGAACGCTCCCCTCCCTTCCTCGAGACTTGTCCTCCTGTGCGCAATCACCTCTTGAGGGATTTCACCTGGGAGGAGGATTCCTGTTTTGCTGCCTATAAGAAGGCTCTTTGGAACTCTGGGATGGAGAAGAATAAACCATTGCCGCAGCTGCTCCTGTGGCTGCTGCTCTCTTAGCACGAAGGACCTGCTGTGTTATTGTGTGTGTGTGGGCGTGTGTGTGTGGGCGTGTGTGTGTGTGTGTGTGTGCGTGTGCGTGTGCGTGTGCGTGTGCGCGTGCGCGTGTGCGTGTGTGTGTGTGTGTGTGTGTGTGTGTGTTTGCGCGTGTGTGCATGAGTTAAATCCGCAGTCCCTCACCCTCGACTCGGTACCGCGGTGGTGCGGGCGCCACACATATTTATTGCTGAGTATGTACAAAATATTTTTATTGAGCTCAGCACATGATGCAAAACTGAATGAAACAGATTTTATAATTTCAAAGAAGTGGCAGCATTACACTGATGAGTGACATCATAAGGCTGAAAGGCTGAATATTGAAAACTTTTACCCCTTAAAAGAGAGTTACCATAAAAATTAATGACAGACAAAATAAAATTAAAGGACACCTTTTAAAACAATGTCATTTAGAAATGTGACACCAGTGAATTTTCAGTCTCTCATGCAATTGTCTCTGGCATAATCTTTCAAGCAAAATGAATGAGAAGAAACAACATCACTGGAGATTTACAACATGGACTTAATCTGGCCGACGGTATTGCTATGGATTTTGTGCTGTATGAATTAAGGACAGGATGGTAGTTCAAAGAGAAGAGGGTTGCCTTAACAGATTTCTCTAAGTTATTGTGACCTTGGATTTCTGATTAGATTCTCGTTTTCTTTCTGTGCATGTGGAATATTTTATTATCATATTTTAGCTGCCAAAAATGCATATCAGGATTACCTAAAGGGCAAAACCCTGCAACAAATCTGAGGCTGCTTGAGTCAGCTATCCAGGGTTGGGTCTCCACTGATTTTACTGCAGCCCCAGTATATCTTGCACGTATATAAGCCTCCATCTTTAGAGACTAGTTTGATTTGATTCTTCTTTGTCTTTCTCCCCATTTCTGAATCCCTTCCCAACAATAGAATCCAGTAGGTTCAGGTAGTTTTGGAACAGCATTCATGGCAGAAAGATTCAAATTCAAGCTTCACATTTGCCTTGCTTCCTACTCAGATTCTGGGTAAACCTGTCTTCCTCCCCACTCACTCTTCAAGCCATGCTCATATCAGAATGAGGAAAGAGAGATACAATCAGAAAACCAGTGCATTTCATGGAGCAGGCACACCATTAGAGGCTGCCATCATTCTTTCCTCATTGGAAAAGAACATAAAAACCACATGATCATCTCATTAGATGCAGAAAAAGCCTTTGACAAAATCCAACTCCCTTTCATGAAAAAAAAAATGTTGGGAGAGATCAGGGATACAAGGCACATACCCAACTATAATAAAGGCTACATACAGCAAACCTATAGCCAACATCAAACTAAATGGAGAGAAACTCAAAGCACTTCCACTAAAATCAGTGACAAGACAAGGAGGCCCACTCTCTCCATATCTTTACACTATAGCACTAGATGTTCTAGCTAGAACAATTAGACAACTAAAGGAGATCAAGGGGATATAAATAGGAAAGGAAGAATTCAAAGTATTGCTATTGTCAGATGATATGATAGTATATATAAGTGACACCCTAAATTCTATCAGAGAACACCTACAGCTGATAAACAGCTTTAGAAAAGTGGATGGATACAAATTTAATTTACAAAAAAATCAGTAGCCCTCCTGTATACAAATAACAAATGGGATGAGAAAGAAATTAGCCAAACAACAACCTTCACAATAGCCGCAAGTATTATATATCTTGGTGTAATTCTAACCTAGCAAGTGAAAGATCTATATGACAAGAATGTCAAATCTGTGAAGAAAGAAACTGAAGAAGTCAAAAGATGAAAAGATCTCCTATGTACATTGATCAATAAGATTAATATAGTAAAATGGCCATCTTATCAAAAGCAATCTACAGGTTCAATGCAATTCCCTTCAAAATACAAACTCATTTTTAACAAACAAACCTCAAGAGAACAAATTCTCAACTTCATACAGAAAAATAGGAAATCCAGAAAAGCTAATACAATTTTGTAGAAAAAAAAATTCTGAAATATCTCTATCACTCATTTCATGCTGTACTGTAGAGCAATAGTAATAAAAACTGTGTAGTAGTAACATAGAAACAGACGGGTTCATCAATGGAATTAATTGAAGCCTCAGAAATAAAACCACACACTCATGGACACTTGATTTTTGACAAAGAAGCCAAAGCCATACAATGGAAAAAGAAAGCATCTTCAATACATGGTACTGGCTCAACTGGATGCCTACCTGCAGAAAAATGCAAATAGATTCATACTTATCACCTTGAACAAAACTCAAGTCCAAGTGGATCAAGGACCTTAACATAAAACCAGACACAATAAATCTATTAGAAGAACAACTGGGGAAGAGTCTTGAACTCATTGGCACAGGAGACAACTTCCTGAAGAGAACACCAACAGCCCAGTCTCTAAGATCAATAATTAACAAGTGGGATTTCTTGAAACTGAAAAGCTTCTGTAAGGCAAAGGACACTGTTGACAGAACAAAATGGCAGACTACAGATTGGGAAAAGATCTTCACTAACCATACATCTGACAAAGGGCTAATATTTAAAATATATAAAGAACTTAAGAAATTAAATTCCAACCAACCAAATAATCCAATTAAAAATGGGGTCCAGAGCTAAACAGAATTCTCATCAGAGGACTCTCGAATGGCTGAGAACCACTTACATAAATGTTCAATGTCATCAGAGAAATGCAACAAAATGACTCTGAGATTCCATCTTATACCAGTCAGAATGGCTAAGACAAAAAACAAAACAAAACAAAACAAAAAACTCAGGTGACAGCACATGCTCTTGAGGATGTAGAGAAAGGGGAACATCCTCCATTGCTGGTGGGAGGGAAAACTTGTGCAACCACTTTGGAAATCAATCTGGTGCTTTCTCAGAAAACTGGGAGCAGCTCTACCTCAAGACCCACCTATATCATTCCTGGACATATACCCAAAATATGTCTCACCGTACAACAAGGACATTTACTCTACTATGTTCATAGCAGCTTTATTTATAGTAGCCAGGAACTCTAAACAACCCAGATGCCTTACAACTGAAGAATGGATAAAGAAACTGTGGTATATTTACACAATGGAATACTACTCAGCTATTAAAAACAAGGACATTTTGCAATTTGAAGGCAAATGGATGGAGCTCGAAAAGATCATCCTGAGTGAGGTCATCCATACCCAGAAAGACACACATGGTACATCCTCACTTATAAGCAGATATTAGTCATATAGTACAGGATTACCATACTACAATTCATAGCCCCAAAGAAGCTAAGTAACAAGGAGAGCCCAACAGAAGGTGCATGAATCTCACTGAGAAGGGGAAATAGAATGGGCAGAGGAAGTGGCCTGGAGCATCTCTATGACAGGCTGGAGACCTAAGACAGGGTGTGCTCCTGCGAGGATACGGGGGTGACTCTAGCTGACATACCTACTAAAGGCAGACATGAAGACTGAAAAGGCCACCCTCTAAGTAGACAGGCAGGACTCCTAATAGAGGGAGGGGAACATCAGCAACCCCCCCGCCCCGAAAACTTCAACCCAAAATTTATCCTGCCTATAAGATGTGGAGGGATAAAGAAAGAGCAGTGATGGAGGGAAAGTTCAACTAATGCCTGGCCCAACCTGAGACCCACCCCATGGGAGAGAGCCAACCCTTGAGACTTCTACAGACAATCTGCTATGCTTGCATATGCCTAGCATAGCTGTCCTCCGAGAGGCTCTACCCAGTAATGGATTGAAACAGATGCAAAGGGCCTTATGGAAGAGTGGGAGGAAGAATAGAAGGGCCCACAGGGAACAGGAGCTCTACAAAAAGACCAACAGAGCCAACTAACCTGGGCTCTGCAGCTGGGCGCGTGGGAGGGAGCTTTCAGAGACTGAAACATCAACCAAGGACTATTCATGGGCTGTATATAGCCCCCCTATAAAGATGTAGCCAATAGACAGCTTGGTGTTCATGTGGGTCCCCTAGTAAGGGGAGTAGAGAATGTTTCTGACAAGGACTTTCTTGCATTTTTTTTTAAAATCATTTCCTCCTGGTGTGGCTGTCTTGTCAGGCCACCATGGTAGAGGATGCACTTAGTACTGGTGATACTTGATGTGCTGGCATGGGCAGGTCGTGGGGGTGGGTCCTGTTTTCTAAGGGGTAGAGGAGGGGAGTATAGGGGGAATAGGGAGGGAGGGTGGGGCTGGGAGGAAAGGAGAGAGGAGAGGAGGGAGGAGAGGAGAGGTTATGGTTGGGATGTAAAGTGACTATATAAATTAATAAAAAAGAAATTGGGCAATTTTATGTCTGTTTCCATTTTGTGGAATAGTTTGAGCAGTATTGGAATTAACTTTTCTACAAAAGTCTGGTAGAATCCTGTGCTGGAACCATTTGACTCTGGGCTGTTTTGCAGGGGGGGGGGAGGGTGGGGCTGGAGACATTTAATGACTTTTTATTTTGCTAGGGGTTATAAGTCTATCTAAATTGCTTATCTAATCTTGATTTACCTTTGGCAGGTGATCTCTATTAAGAAAATTAACAAGTTCTTTTGATTTTTCTAGTTTGGTAGAGCAAATACTTTTAAAGTATGGACTCATGATTCTTTGGATTTTCTTGTTGTCTGTTACGCTCCCCATTTTAACCTGTAATTTTGTTAGTTTAGATATTATATACCTGCTTTTTAGTTAATTTTTGTCAATTTTATTTATTTTATCAAAAAACAAAGTCTTTGTTTTGTTTATTATTATTAATTTTTGTTGCTTCTATTTTATTGATTTCATCCATGGTTTTGATTATTTCTTTCCATCTCTTCCTTTTGGGTATTATTTCTTCTTTTTGTTCTAGAGCGCTCTGGTGTGTTCTTAAATTACTAGTATGAGATCTCCTTAATCATTTTATGTGTCACTTAGTGCTACAACATTACCTTTTAGAACTGCCTTTATTTTGTCCCATAAATTTGGATATGTTGTGTATTTATTTTCATTCAATTTTAGAAAGTTGTTAATGTTGCCTTTAGTAGTAGCACTCAGGAGGCAGAGACAAGTAAATCTTTTGTGATTTCAAGGCCGGCCTGGCTGACAAAATGAGTTCCAAGACAGCCAAAGCTACACACACACATACACATACACACACACACCACACACACACACACACACACACACACACACACAGAGAGAGAGAGAGAGAGAGAGAGAGAGAGAGAGAGACAGAGAGAGAGACAGAGAGAGAGACAGAGAGAGAGACAGAGAGAGAGAGACAGAGACAGAGAGAGAGGCAGAGAGAGAGGGAGAGAGAGAGAGAGAGAGAGAGAGAGAGAGAGAGAGAGAGAGACAGACAGACAGACAGACAGACAGACAGACAGAGAGAGAGACAGAGAGAGACAGAGACAGAGAGAGAGGGAGAGAGAGAGAGAGAGAGAGAGAGAGAGAGAGAGAGAGAGAGAGAGAGAGAGAGAGAGAGAGAACTCTGTTTCAAAAAACAAAACAAAAATTGGAAAACTTTTCATGCCTTTCTTAATTCTTATCTTGACCTATTTTTAATATAATTGTGAATTAATTGCTCAATTTCCATGAGTTTGTAATCTTTCTGTTGTTGTTAATATCCAGCTTTAATTGGCTGTGTCACATAGAATGCATGATATTATTTCAATTTTTAAAAATCTGTTGAGACTTGCTTTGTGTCCAAGTATGTGGTCAATTTTGGAGAAAGTTCCATGAGGTGACAAGAATAAGTTATATGTCCTTGTGTTTGAGTGGAATGTTCTATAAATATCTGTTAAGTCCATTTGGTTTATAATGGAAGTTAGTGTCAGCATTTCCATATTTAGTTTTTGTCCCAATGACCTGTTAGTGAGAGTGGGGACTTTGCTTTCTAGCCCAGTCTGTTTGCTGCTCTGTATGCTTCTTGTACCTGGAGATCCCATCTTCTTTAGGTTAGAGAAGTTTTCTTCTATGATTTTTCTGAAAATACTTTCTGTGCCTTTAGCCTGTGTTTCTTCTCCTTCTAGTCTTCTTCTCACTAGACTGGTCTTTTCATAGTGTCCCAGATTTCCTGGATGTTTTGTGCCAGGATGTTTTGAAGATTTAACATTTACTTTCACTAAATTATTCATTTCTTCTATCTTGTCTTCAATGCTTGAGATTCTCCCTTCCATCTCTTGTATTCTGTTGTTGAGGCTTGTCGCTGATGTTCCTGTTAATGTTCCTAAAATTTTTATTTCCAGATTCCCTCAGTTTGAGTTTTCCTTATTTGTCTTTCCTCTTCCTGTTTAGTCTTCTGGAATGGAAGCAGAGTGTGAGAAGGAGCCACAACAAATGGTCTTTTACAGTTCTTGGTATATGACTTGGGGTTTGGATCTGGAGGAGCAGTGAAGCTCTGCAGTTACCCTTCCTGCTTCTCCGGCCAGAGTGGCCTGTGGCTTCTCAGGGAATACCTGCTGGATCTGGGGTTGGGATATTGAGCTGATTGGTGGGAAGATTTGGAGGGAGACAATCTGTGTTATCCCCTGGAGGTAGTGTAAGAGATGAAGGAGGGCACAGGAAGTGCTCTGCCACAGAGCTAGCTGTGGGACTTGACTTGGATTTGGAGGAGAAGGAGGGAGATGAAGTGATGCACTTGGGTTGCCTGTTTCCCCGGCAGCAGTGGCCTTCAGGTTCCCTGGGAATCTAGATCTGCTTTCTTATTTATAAATTATACCCCAGTGAAAAGCAAAACTAATAGTCTCCCAGCTTATGAGCCTGGTTGCTGCACATCATTTCTGTTGGATCAACAGGCTGGTGACTGGAACAGTTACAACTCAATGTCAAGGCTTCCTTAATAGAACTGACCATTATTACAACCCAATGTCTAAGAGGAATTTCTTTTTTCTCAACATAATATTATTATTGTTTTTAGGGGGGGGGAATTTAACATAATGTGCCCTAACCACACTCACTTCCCAGTACTTCCAGGTCTGGCCATCACTTTGTGTCTTCCCACACAGAAAAAAAGAATAATAAAGAAAAAAATCCCTCACAAATTGTGTTGTCCATATACTTACTGGAGTATGGTCAAATTTCCAGTTGCCAGTCTCTTAAAAAAAAATGGAGTCCTTCTCCACCTGCACCCCCACGAGAAGCCATCAGTTGTGGAGAGCTGTAGTTCAGCACCCTTGTCACATATTTTGTTTTTATTTATTTATTTTTAACATTAATTAATTTTAAAAATTACTTTATAGCTTCATTGCAGCCTTCCTCCCTCCTTTCCTCCCAGTCCCACTCTCATATCCCCTCTCTCATACCCCCTTCTTCTCCTCCTCAGAGAAGGGCAGGGCCCTAATGGGTACCAACCCACCCTGGCTTATCAAGTTGCAGCAGGATTAAGTACATCCTTTCCCAATGAGGCCAGACAAGGCAGCCCAGCTATAGGAACAATATCCAAAAGCAGGTGATAGATTCAGAGACAGCTCCTATTCCAATTGTTAGGAGAGCTACATGAAGAACAAGCTGCACATCTGCTACATATGTGTAGGGGCCTAGGTCCAGCCCATGTGTGCTCTTTGTTGTTGGTTCAGTCTCTGTAAGGCCCCATGAGCCCAGGTTAGTTTACTCTGTAGTTCTTCTTGTAGTGTTGGTGACCCCTCTGGCTTCCTCAATCCTTCCTCCCACTTTTCTACAAGACTCCCTGAACTCTGTATCTGTTTCTATCAGCTTCTGGATGAAGCCTTTCAGAAGACAATTATGCTAGGCTCCTGTCTGTAAGCATAGAAAAGTATCAATAGTGTCAGGGATTGGCTCTCTCCCACGGGTGGGTCTTAAGTTGGTCCATTCATTGCTTAGCATTCCGTCAATCTCTGCTCCATCTTAAACATCCTCTGTCCCAGAGATGCCCACCCCCCAAATTGATTTCTGTTCTCTCTACTGGTTCATCCCACAGCTGCCTATTCCCACTCTCCCCACAACTGATCTCCAACACCATTTCCTTACCTACGCCCTCACTCCCACCCAGTTTCTTATGCCCATCTACTTCAGATATCTACTTTATTTCCTCTTCTCAGTGAGTGGGCTCTCAGCTTGTTACTTAGCTTCTTTGGGTCTATGGATTGTAGCAGCTTAGTTATCCTGTCCTTTATAGCTAATATACATTTATAAGTGAGTACATACAATGCATGTCTTTCTGGGTCTGGGTTACCTCACCCAGGATGATCTTTTCTAGGTCTATCCATTTGCGTGCAAATTTCATGATATCTTTGTTTTTAATAGCTGAGTAGTATTCCATTATGTAAATGTTCCACATTTTTCATCCATTCTTCAGTAGAAGGATATCTAGGTTGTTTCCAGTTTCTGGCTATATGAATAAAACTGCTATGAACATAGTTGAGCAAGTATACTTATGGTATAGTGGAACATCTTTTGAGTATATGCCCAGGAGTGGTATAGCTGGGTCTTGAAGTAGCCCTAGTCCCAATTTTCTGAGAAAGCACCAGATTGATTTCCAAAGTTTACATTCCCACCATCAATGGAGGAGTGTTCTCCTTTCTCCACATCATTGCCAGCATGTGCTGTCACTTGAGTTTTTGACCTTAGCCATTCTAACGGGTGTAAGATGGAATCTCAGAATCATTTTGATTTACATTTTCTTGGTGACTAGGGACACTGAACATTAAGTGCTTCTCAGCTACTTCAAATTCCTCAGAGAATGTGTGGGTGAACTCACACATCTGTGTGTAGGTATGCATATATACGTATATATATGCACACAGGTATGTCGTAATTAACTAGAACATGCCTGCTTGTTACTCTTAAGCATTAATTACCTTTATGTTCTAACGATTCTGCTATTGTAAGAACCATATAAGGTATTATGGATATAAGTCATTGGTTCTTACACTCTAATGGTGATGTGAAAGAGAGGTATTTGTTATTATAATTGTTTGAATTAGTATTTCAGGACCTCAAATTTGCATGTCCTTTTAAGCCTCAGGAATAGGAATGATGGATGCATGCTGTCTTCCAGCTTCCAATGAACTCTACTGATATTTTCTGTAATTGAGGAAATTGCATCAGTAAGTTCAAATATCTTGGATTTTTCCCTTTCATCATAATTCCTTTTTGTATCTAAAAAGGACACCAGTAACTTGATAGTGTATTAGACACTCCAAAGAGTGGATTAGTGAGAATTAGCCTTTATGCTATAAAATAGTTCAGTTATTTTTGCACGAACAAGGATATTGTTAGCACCAAGTTTCAGACATTGACTGTTCAGTAAACTCATATTTGAGACAGAAAGTTTAGCGTTTACACAATGTTTTAAAGGTGACACTTTGCTTGAATCACTGGTTTGTTCTTGGTGCTTGAGTAAGACCCAGTTCTGAATGTTATCTTCCCATTCTTCATCTTCTGACCAGACACTACTGACAGGAAGCTCTCAACCAGTCTGTTGCCTTTCTCTTACATTCTTAAAAACCAGTCCATGACTTCCTCCCTAAGTTTCTATATTTGTGAAGTTTTGTTCCTCCCATAGTCTTCTCCAATTTCTGCTCGCCATTCTATTAATCTGAAATATATGAATTGACCCTAACCTTACAAAGTGATGTTTACGACCTGGGGGGGAATTCTATTAAAAATCGTTTATGCGACACAAAGTATCAAGTATCTTTGTTAAATATATCAGTAAAATTTTAGTTTTCGGTGAATGTGCTAAACCCAAAAAACCAGCACGGCTACTGGCTAAACTCTACTGTGAATTTAAGCCCCATGTTCTGTAAGGCCGTGGTGTCATCAGAACCACATGTCATTTTGACACTCGGTTTTTAAAGCCCTTCTACATTCCTCACATTTCCTAGTATCCCTCTGCTCACATGCCCAATAAGCCCCAAGACTTTTCCCTAAATAGATGAAGGCGGATGAGTGAGAACTATATTCATTCTCCCTTTTGTGCTTTCTTCCTTAAATTGTCTTTAAACTTGTATCAGCTGTACTTGCTGGAGTTTCTGTGTGATAAGGTCTGTTTTGGCTCAGGGTTGCATGCATCATTTGAAGTTATTAAACTGTTCCTGGTGTTCTACATAGAATAAAAGCTTCAGGAGATCTGCTACCTGAAGTGTGAGTATATCTTAATTGGAGAAATAAAGGTGCCTGGTACTGTATCATCAGACACATATTTGACACTTTTCCTGGACGCCCACTGGTCAGCTTTTGGGATGTCACCGGGGATGTGCATTCCCATGGTCAATTATGTTTGGAAGTGCTGCACATGTGAACTGTCTATATGGCTGTTCTTCAGGCCTCTTTGTCTACAAATATTGGTATGAAACAAATGTTCACAGTTTATTTTTCACAATTTGTAGAGAGAGAGAGAGAGAGAGAGAGTTTCTTTGTCTTTTTAAAACAACGTTTAAACCTAATATAAATATCTCTTTGTTTCAAAACTGTCAACTCTGAATTGTCATTGATTACACATTATTAGGTGTTAATTTTGTGTCATATATTGTTGGTGTGAACCAAATAAAAGGCAGAATGCTCATGGTATGTATGAAGCTAAGTAGGGAACAGGAAAAAGCGATGTCTCTTCATAAAGACACTATGGTTTAATGTGAGGCTTTAAAAAACCTGGCCACAGAATAGAATCACATAGAAAGGATGCTCTCTTTCCTCTCCAGTCTAATTGAATTTGAGTCTCAGAAGGATAGGACGCTATGGGCCCAGGCATCTGTGTTGGAACTCCCTAGAATTATAATGCACAGCTAGAGCCAATACTATCTTATTCCTAATGACTTTTTTTCCAAGCATAAAGGGTGCCAAGTAGTTGGGACTTCCGGCTAGTGGGTTATCTATTGAGGGCCTGTGTGAGCTCCTGTAACATTAATCCCACCAAGCACCCCTCAGGGTCTCAGGTGACCTGCTCAGAGCCTGCCAAAGAACAGACCTGAACAGTAGATTAAGTAGGCTCTTCCTCAGGCAGAAGTCTATGATTGCCTCAAAGAAACTTCTCTCTGAGTTTCAGGGTCTCTGGGAATAGAGTAATGTCAGTTTGGCCTTCAGTGCACTTCTGAGGAGGAACATGATGACAAAAGGGAACAATCAGGGCTCAGTTCCTGCATTTCACTTCTTCACCTGCAGACATCTCCTCCGTACCTCCAGCACTCTGGATGACCTTTCATGTCTCATGTGCCCCTTTGGTAGCCAAAGACAACTATTATCTTTTAGCTGTGAGCATAAAGCTATGCTTTATCAAACACCACAATTCATATCAACAATATCACGAGTTTATACAAACCCACATCCAACAGCAACAACATGAATGAACTTAGGAACCATGCAATACAGTGTGACTGCATAGTACATAATTTTATGAATGAGAAAAATGCAAGATTCCTCTCTGTGTACTCTATGCCCACCCCTGCCATCCCCTAAAGGCTGCAGGTCACTGTTTCATGGATTTGAATCTTTCTTACACCTCTTTTTTTTTTGTTTTTCGTTTTTGTTCTGTTTTGCTTTGTTTGAGACAGGGTTTCTCTGTGTAGTTCTGGCTGTCCTGGAACTCACTCTGTAGATCAGGTTGACTGTGAACTCAGATCTGCCTGGCTCTGCCTTCCAAGTGCCTGGATTAAAAGCATGCACCACCATCATTTGGCCTTGTTTCTGAATCTTTGGTACCTGTCTGTTTCTTTGAACTTCTCAGTTCCTCCACATTCCCCATGGGGAACACTCATATTGTGTGGTAAAGATCACTTATGAGTAGGCTAAAGTTTTGATTTTCTTAGTCCCTGGAGAAGTTGGGTGGAGCTTTGGATAGCAGAAGACACAGAATAACTTTGTGAGTATATGCAAGTTTCCCAATGTGTACAATAACAATTTCTTCCTGACATTTCCAAGGAAGCTTTGTTTTCTTAACCCCAAATATTGAGAAAAACCCACTGAGAGTTCAGGAAAATGATATTGCACTTTTTGTGGGAATGCACTTCATCATGCAGTATATTTTATTCAAGTCCTATCATGGTGTCCAATGAGAAGATGAATCTGAAAACGAAAGAACTCTACACTGGAAATTTCAAGATGGGATTTCATACAGTCTTTCTAATTTTGCTAAGATATCTGAGTGCTTTTTTTGTTTTGTTTTGTTTTTTGTTTTGATTGGGGTCTTAAAGAGTAGTGTTCAATGGACTTTCCCAGTATTTTAATATTTTCCAGAAGACAACATTTTTAATATGTATTTTACACAAAAATACCGAAAGAAAGGAGAGACTCCAATATCCAAATAAGAAGGCAAAATATAACCTGAAATCTAAATGAGTAAAAAGCAACATCAATTTAAACAGCAAAATTAAAGCCAGAGAAGGCAAATGAAATATTTTATTATAAAAATTAATTGGTGCAAAGGAAACAACGTTCCCCTGACACACAGGTTGAATGTACTTTGGGAATATTCTTAAATTCATGTAAAAATGACTTATCTGCCATCAAAAAAAGATCAAGCTTATTAAAAAACCAAGTCAATGTTTTGTAGATTTAAAACTGAATTTGAAGAGTAATGATTTTAAATATACTTATACTATTAGTTTCAATTTTATTATTTTATTCTATTTTTAAAATTTTATGTTATATGGACTGTGTTTTGTGTACATTTATACTGTCTGTGAACCATGTGTGTGCCTGGTCTTCCTAGAGGCCAGAAGAGGCTGTAAAATTCTTTGGAACTGAAGTTACAGATGACTATAAGCTGCCATGTGGGTCCTGGAACTTAAACCAAGGTCCAATGCAAGAGCAGCCAGTACTCATAACTGATGAGCCATCTCTCTAGCCTTTGTTTTTAATAAAAAAATTGAAGATGGTATGCTTGTACTCATGATGCCTTTCAGTGTTCTTTTAATCAAGTGCTAATATGATTTATGGATTATTTTTTGTGTTATTGAGGTTTACAGTATGGTCTCATTATAAAAAAATCATACACTTAGAGGTTGGAGAGATGGACCCTGGTTCAGTTCCCAGCACTCACACAGCAGCTCACAACAGTAACTCCAAGATCTGACACTCACAAACATACATGCAGATAAAACACTAACACACATAAAATAAAAATAGATAAATTATAAAAAATTACACACTTACTATCATGTACTTTTATAATAGGAAAGTTCTAAATGCTTGATAGAATACTATGAGAAAAATAACTTGTCCTTTCTATAGTGAATCTTTTTATATCAACAATAAATTGTCATGAAAAATAGAAAACACTACAGCTTGGGGACTTCTAGAAGAGTTCTTATGTTCTTCTCCTGGAGATTAATATCCAGATCTGTAACATGAAGATATAAACTACAGATATTTTGGAGTCCGGTACCAGGGAAAAAAAGAGTAGCATCCTGGGAGGCAGGAGAAAGTTGGAGGGTGAAGCCAAGCTCAATTACAGGGTGTCAGGACAGACGACACCAGGGGCAGAATGACATGGACACCAGAATTGGAATCCTGAAGACACATCAACGTCAGGAAACAGAAGCAAATGAGAGGGCAGAAGAAGAAGTGTTAAAAGGGGATGCTAATTCCAGGGTCAGTATCTTCTGAAATCAAGATTGCTTTAAAATGGCTGGGCATGGATCTCTGAGGGCAACAATCAAGAGATTTTAAAGGGACAGCCTGCTACTGAACTCTGCCTCCTGCAAGGTTCAAAGGGTTAGGCATACATACTTAATATGTCCACTGTTTGTTGTTAAACCAAATGGGGAATGGCACTAAGAAAAGAAATCTATGTTTGAAATTACAGCCTTTCTTCTACTTTGATGTGCTTGTGCACTTTTATATTTTCCTGACTAAAGCAGATGAAAATGATGACCATACAGAGACAGTTCTGGGTGTACATTCACACTCCTGGAGATGGCCTTGCTCACTATTCTTGGGGACAGGAAGAGCTTCATCTTTTTTTCTCTTATCATAGGAGAGGGAAGGGGGTTATTTTTTACCCATGTTAAAGGATGGGATTTTTATCTAATTATGAATAAAAATTGAAGACTCCTTAAAGAAACAACAGTAGGCCTTCTTCGACTGGACAAACCATCTCTACAGCTACTTGGAGGAGAGAGGTGAAGAGACCTGCTGGCCAGAGAAGAGAAACATCTTGGCTCAAAAACTGGTTAGTGAGGCTCAGATGTAGATGGTCTCACTGTGTCTCTGTAGTCTGGGAGAGCTGGTCCAACTAGCCAAGGACTCACAGAAGAAGACAAAGTGACCATAGGCTAATCCAAAAAGGGGGCAGGAAGCTTCCCCAGAGTGGGTATTTAGAAGCTGAGCTAAGGAAGGTTTCCTACATGAAGTGTCAGTTGAAATGTGTTGAGATGTGCTGTCTGCTTGCTAAACGCTCACCTGTGTCTTTAGGTGTACCAGAATTTGTGCTCCCATCACTCTGAGTCTTAATGTAGCACTATCAACAGAGTTGATCATAATTGCACATGTGTTTCCTTCTTGAATGATACAGTCTGGTAGTCACAACTCATAGGCTATTTTCATTACTATTCCTACTGTTCTGATCACATCGATCATTTTCTTCAATAGAATGCATCTCCTTGACCTCTGGGATTTTGTATATCTGTTTCTGTTCGCAAGAAACACTTTTCTTACTTTTTAGTGGCTTGCTATGAGGCAGTTTGGGGACTCTTCGGGCATCACTTACACCAAAGATCTTTTTTCATACTATGCCTAAATTCCAATACTCATATTAGCTATTGTGTTAAAGTAAAGATGCTCTAGGGAAAATATGTGTTTGGAGGTGCTAGCTTTGGCATAAAGTATGAGGCAGGTCTCCAATGATCATCTTATTTTCATATCATCTTTTTCACTGTCCCTTCTTGTCTGCTAATATAGTTATGTAGGCCTTTCCTGCTGAAAATAAAAGGTCTCATATCGTTTGTTATTAATAGCTGTGGATGCCATTTACAGTCTGTGAACTTAAGTCCCTCTGCTTGAAAATTGAGGCTATAGCTTAAGATGTTTCAGGCCTTGTACAACTTTGAAGTGTAATAACTGTTGACCATTATTCCGAAGAGCATAGGATATAAAGAAAAAAAGCACTTTGAAAAAGCTCATAATTCATTACTTCCAATTATTTGTTAAAATAATGGAAATTGGGTAATACGCTAATGGGAGTATATACGGTTTTTTATTGTAATGTCCAAAATGTCTTCTTTAGGAACTCAAAGGAACAAATGCTTGAGTACAAATATGAGCCCCTAGCAGGGTAAGAGGAGAGAAGAGAAGCTGACTTCTTGTATGCAGTACAGTTGTGAAACTCTGGGTGATCTTAGCTTTGGCAACGGCCCTCCTAGGTGATAGAGGTGGCCCACACTTCCCCAGTGTGTCTGGATGGATTGATGTGTTACTGCATTTCTATTACTTACCAAATAAGCCTCACAAACTCCACGTTCTTTACCTCCCTATTATGAGTGGAAAGGGATAAAGAGGAAGATTAAGAAAAAGTAAGACTGCTGTTTACTCTTCTTGTAAAAATTTCAATCCAGGTTTGCCTTCACCATGCACAAAGCAAGGGGCTTACTCTTTGTGTGAGAAGCTTGTGCATGCTGCAGAAATTTGTGGCTTGGCTCTCAAGATGGACTCTTTAAGGCCAGGGGTCCCCTTTCTCCTACAATTCAAAGGTCTTGTTGTAGGAGAGAAGCCCTCAGGGAAGACTCTGTTGCAAAAGGTCGGAGTTGGTCACTCATCTGAGGCAGATACCATCACAGGGCAACAGGGGGTCTCACGATCTGGGGGTTGAATTTCCTGCCTCTCTTTAGGGGCCTTCAAACCTACAAAAGTTAATCCTTTTGATTGACTGTGTATCCTAATCTGGAAGATAAACTCAGAACATTTACCAGTTCTCAGCACTGCTTACCAGGCGGCGTCTTAGCGCCAAATTGTGAATTTCGTCTTCATGACCTTTCCAATCTTCCCTTTTTACCTGCCTACTTGGTAGCTCACGTTGTTCTCCTTCCTACTCTGAGGAAACTTAGGTCAAAGTGTTTGGGATTGTGAGGGATTTAAAGAGATCGAATCATTCAACCTTTCCATTTTCAGAGGAGAAAACTAAGATCTAAAGAGGTTATATGACTACCCTGCAGATATGTTTTTAAATCCTCTTGGCAATTTCAATATAAGGCATCATAGTTACTGAGGTTGCAGAATCATAATCAATTTTTTTATATGGCGATCAAAGCACTGCAATTTGACATTACCTATGTCATTTCAGAAGCTCAGTTATGTTTCAAAAGAATTGAAATGCCCTTAAATATATGATATCTTCAATTACACTTTTAAAAATGTCTTAGTTATAGGCTTTTGAGGCATAAGCTAATATGTCACAAATTTTAAGATGCAAATATAAAAATTAGTTTCGACCAAGAGAGTATAGTGTATAATTTGAAGAACTCAGAGCCTAAGTCATTTGTGAGTCAATACCAATGGGATATTACTGATTCCAATTATGCAGAGAATGAAGACAAGGGTAAAAGAGGCTACAGTGAAAATCAAGGTTGTTTGCTCTTCAGAATAGCCATTCGGTTGTATCTCCTTTGGATTGGGATGAAACATTAGTAGAGAGGCAGAGGCACTTGGTCAAGGAATCTTGAAAGGTAATAAAACTTGATTGAGGTATAGCATGACCTCAACACTAAAAATCTTGATTGATGCAATAGTTAATCCCAGAAGACTTATGATTACCAAACAGATCTGGCTTCTCTAGGTATCCACACAGGTGTCCTCAGGGAAATGGCTTATCACCAACACATGTGTGCATTCTTCTTCCTCAGATGAAGATTTCACTCACTAAACTGCTCAAATTTATTATTATACAAAATGTCCTTAAAACAAATACTTTCTGTAAGTAACTGAACCAAGGCTCTTAAGTCTATGTGCTATATTAAATTATTGGCAGAACATGTGATTATTTGTATTTTAGTGATTGTTGCACACATTTTAATCTTTTTTTTTTAAAAAGAAGGCATACATACTATGGGTTGACAGTACAATCCCTGAGAATCAGAACATTTAGGTGCCTTCCTTTGATCTACGTTCTCTTGGTGGACTATTTTCCCCTTAAGTACCATGGCTTACAAGATGAACCTCCACAGTAGATGCCTTTAAGCTCTTTCTTCTTTGATGGCCACATCTGTTGTTTGTCCTCCTTGAGAAACTTGATAAACATGCTGAGAACCCATCTTTAAGGAAATAATGCCTTGAATGTACATTTCTCAGCTCCTGTTATTTAGAAGACTTAGGAGACTTTGGGAAGCAGGGTCTGTCTGATGGAAGTAGTTTATGATGGGTTGGTCTTTGAAGGGCACTCCACCTCCTAGTCAACGCCTAGCTCTGGCATGTCTTCTGGCCTTCTTTGTTGGTCCTGATGAATTTCTGCCACCAACAACTGCCTTGTACCTTTTCCACTATGATGGATCACCATCTCAAACCATGAGGCAAAACAAACCTTTTTTTCTCAAGTTTGGCCATAGTATAGCTGCTTCTTCTTCTTCTTCTTCCTCTTCCTCCTCCTCTTCCTCTTCTTCTTCTTCTCCTCCTCCTCCTTCCCCTTCTCTTTCTTCTTCCTTATCCTCTTCCTCTCCCCTCCTGCTTTTCCTCCTTCACCACCACCTTCTCCTCTTTCTTTTTAGTGGAATGGATAATATTTGAATAACAGGTACGTACAATAAGAACATGAAGCTTGTTAAATAAAGGATTGGAAGTCCATTACCTGGGAAGAAGGAGGCTTATGGGCTTTCATGTCACTTGGGATAAGACATATTTTTCCTTACAGTGACTATGGATGCCCTGCTAGGTCTGACAGTGTGGGTCAAATGTTGCACAGAATCTGAAGAACTCTAGTACAAGCATGAAAGACAGTATCCTTGTCATTATAAGAGCACAGGATGTGCTACTGAGGTGAATTTAACTGCTGCTTTATGGAAAGGTGCCTGAACTTTGGACTACCAAGGGTTGAATTTTGCCATCCCAGGCTAGGAAACCTGGGCATATTCTCATTTGAAGTTGATACAAACTTCATTGGAAGGTCCATAATAAGTTTCTTGGAGGGCTTGTTTCGAGTGGAAGACAGTGCGGACAGCATGAATCCAATCAATACTTTGGATGTTTCCTTTTCTAGTGAAGAAGCACAGGTACATTTAGAGCAGGTGTCATACTAAAAGCCACACACGGGACTTTTATATATTTTATTTTTTGAGAAGGGATCTCACCATGTAGCTCTGGTCTTCCTGGAACTTGATATGTGGACCAGTATGGCCTCAAACTCACAAAGATCCCCCTGCTCCTGCTTCCAGAGTGCTGCAGTTACAAGTGGGTGCTTCACCACATCTGCCAAGAGCTCATATTAAAAATTTTAATCTTGTTATTTATGTGAATGGGTATTTTTCCTACATATATGTTTGTATACCACATTTGTGCCCAGTGCTGTTAGAGGGCAGAAGTTAGTGTTAGATCCCCTAAACTGAAGTTACAGACAGTTGGCAATCATCATGTGGGTACTAGTAATCAAACCCAGCTCTTCTGGAAGAGCAACCAGTGCTCTTGACAACTTGGCAAATTTTGCAGCTCCCTGGAAAAGGCTGACAATTCAGTTTTATTACAATGTTCCCTTCAAGGCTATGAATAACTTCTGGTGTTGGCAGACACCTCAGGGATGTCTATCCTCAGGATAGACAGAGGCCCGTGATATCCAGACGAGCACTCAGAAAGCTATTCTCTAGAATAAAAGCTTTTGCTCTTGAATATTCTGTCCCAAGAGCATTTTGAAGACAAAGCTGTTTGTACCCGTGATCCGTTAAGCAAGTC
Organism: Acomys minous; assembly: GCF_964271855.1. NCBI lineage: Eukaryota > Metazoa > Chordata > Mammalia > Rodentia > Muridae > Acomys > Acomys minous. The sequence goes on along the minus strand of NC_140491.1, from coordinate 92,563,180 downwards.
CTCAATAGTTCCTGCCTCACAAATATGCCGTTCAGCTATACTAGGCCAGAAGGCTGAAGATGATGCTCCAGTGTTATAGAGAGTTTTGGGTGACTATTTAGGCAGCAAACTGTCTCTGTCATCTTCTCATTTTGGAAGCTGCTAAGCTGCTAAGCTGCTAACCTGCACTTCCAGTTTGTAATTAAGTTTTATTCTTTCTAAAGTCTCTGATGGGGTTGAAGACCAGATAATCTAGTTTTACAATTGTACTTAGTTGTTTAGGGGTTAAGATGTTTTTAGGTCTAGATAGATATTTTAAGTTGATAGAGAGGAGATATGATAGATACTTATTTACATTCAGAATTTTAGATGCAACAAGATAGGAAAGATGTTTTTTTAAGGTTGGCAAATACAAATAGCCAAAACACTATGAATATAACATTGATACAATTATTGATTATGTCATGATTCTTCTTGCTGTAGGTAGTTTATTGTATATATGTATAATATAATAATATAATGTATACATGTAAAAAAGAAATATAATAAAAATATATTAAAAATACAAAAATTTCTTCAAATAAGGAAGCATTTCTTCTTAAATACAAAGTCCTTTTATAAATTAGGAGCTGTAGCATTAGTTTATATTTTGGTTTTCAATATTTTCCTTTTCTGCACTTGATATAAAATACGTATAAATCCATTTGCAACCTCATACCATTTTTTTTTAATTTATTTTACCATTGGATTTCTTTGTGGAACTGTTCCCTATGTTTTGGCACATTTTCAGTATGTAAACATTGGTATGTATGTTTTTGCATTTGTTTAGTTTTGTTTCGTTTTTCAGCCAGAAAAATCTCAGTACTAAACTCACAGGTTAAAATGATAACAACACCTTTACTGTAAGACCTGATACTCTTAGACACTCTAATAGCAGCCTGAGGGGAACTTGCCTAATACTCAAAGAGAAATTTTTTTAAAAGATGATTTTCTGATCCACTCAAGTTAAAAGGTTTGAGACAAAGCTCTATTGGAATAAGTGTGCCTATGAGCTTCCAGCTCTCAAGAGTCATAATGATATGTTGATATGACACTCTTGGGCAGATTCCAGATTCCTGGGTCCTATAGTCAACAGGGGCTGGAACACAGAAGAGCTTAGTAGCTCCAACAGATGGTGGTGCAGAGGCAGGAGCTTTTAATGCCACATTGGGTTTAGGGGTAGTTAGCACAGTGAAAGCTTTCTCATACATGTTCTACCCATTACATACAATTTTACACATCACATGTCTCATTAGCATCCTAGTTCTCTACTCAAGGGTGTGCATTTTGGTCTTATAAGAAACTACAAGTTATCTGCAGGCACTCTGGAGTGTGTCTCAGCACCAGTGGCTCCGGCCAGTTCTAATAAACCTCAACTTCAGGACTTTTACTGTTATTCTTCCAGTAGGTTTCCCTAATAAACTAATTTTGCAGCCCTTGTGTAATGGCCGTCAGGACCTCCCTTTCTACCCTATCCTCCCTCCTTAATTCCTATCTGGGAGCTATGGTCCCAGACATCATTTGGGAGAGATGAAGGATGATGACTCATCGCCTTATAATGATTTCTTTCGGTAGAAGGATGCAGACAAACCCTTCTCCCTGTCCGTTCAGCAGCTGGAAAGATTTGTGGTAGGAGTTGGCTGAGATGCCTCATTACAACTGTAGTTTGGAATCTTTGTTTCCTGAATGAACTCTTAATCTGAAGGTAGCTCAGGTAGCTACAGGGACAGCACTTTTCATTGCTGATATTTCTTTTTGGTTGACTGACGTCTTTCACCTCTTCTCTATTTCCTGTTTATGTTTGTAGGTATGTTTGTCCGAAAGTAAGTCTTGTGCCTGAGAGAAACAGAAGCAATCTTAAAGAATTAGAATTTGTCTACTTATACAATCTGCAACTAAAAAATATAGACTCCATGTAAATTGTTATACTAAAATATAGTTGGCCTTTAAAGGAAAAAGAACACCTTAGTTTGGTCTTGATTATGTAATTTAAGGTCAGAAAAAAAAATAGACAAATTGACTAGCATTTTAATACAGGGTAGAAACACCTGAATGATTTAACAATGGTAGATTACAACATGAAGGATGCTCTGTCTTCCATTTGTCAAGAGTATTCAGCTTTGTTACTACTCAGCATGTTTGATCTTAGGCAAATAATTCATTGGCTAGCAGCCTCAGTTTCCTCATCTAAAACTCTTGCAAAAAAAAAAAAAGGCACACGTCATAGACTTCTTGAGAGGATTAAATGAGATAAATTTATGTCAAAGTTTCATGCTTTTTAAAACTATAGCGCCTGCCTTAAGCCATCCTTGCCCCTCAATAAGCACTCGCTGTTATTATAGTAATGAGAATAGGGGCGATGAAGTGCACACTGTCCTTGGAAGGGTTAAAAACTACCCGTTGCTGTGGAGGAGCACAATTTAAGACTACCTAGAGGAAGCTTTAACTTCTACATACTGGTAAGTTATGCAGGTTTTACAGTCTGTTATTCCGTGACAAAATATGTACTTACATTGGCAATTAAAGCAACCTAAGGTATCAGTGTACTACATCACAGCGGCCTCTGCAAGGAAACACAATTGCTGTAGATAATTTCAGATGGTTATGTTGTTATGAATATTTTAAGAGGTAAAAAGCGAAACATCAGTAAGGTGCAGTGTGAATGTTTTTAAACACACACCTCAGACGTCTAGAACTATCAGGTAAGGCCTCTTCAAAGCTCTACACTAGTGGAAGACATCCCTGGTGAGGGATGTTGGTCTGAATGTGATAGTCCCTGAATGAGGAGTGTTTTTTATAACATCAAGTATCAACAGCGTCACTTTTAATGTCTAAAGGAAAACTTGCAGCTGTCGGCTTTTAGTGGGTCATGCCAGTGGCCACACCAAAGGCACAGAAGGACAGGTGGCTTTGAGATGGTGTTAATAAATGCCTGCTTCTTTAAAGTTCGTCCAGGGAGACGCTTAGCAGGAAAGTCAGGTGCTTCCATGGACTATATCGCCACAAGATTACTAGCGGAAGACACTCTGAGAAGTAGGTTTGTTTCAAGTTGTGGTTGAAGCAGAGGAACTCAGCATCCTTAGAAATTAATGGAGGCTTTCAGTCTTGTTGGCACTGCTCCTTTATCATTCATATGACTAAGCAGACAATCAATTTAGTGGCAATGTATGGAATGAAGGGAAAGAACAAATAAGCTATGAGTGATGAGAACAGAAAAATCAAAACCTCCCTTCCTTATTCTTTTTTAATGGCTAATACCAACAGGGAGAAGACCAGTGAAGAGAGGTTAATGAATTGCTCAGGCCCTTTACAAAGTGATTGACTGGTATTGGAGCACAGTCAAATCAGTCATAAATATTTACTTTTATTAGCAACGGTGGCTTGCCTGTTATTTTTGATTGATTTTTAAAGCTGGCAAAAAAATCTACCACTGTGACTATTATCAAATGTTTCCAATTTTGTCAATATTTCTTTGCTCTAAACAATTCCAGATCACACAGCCTTCTAAACCCTTATTTGAAATGTGTTTCCTCCCCCCCCAGCACCATTTTTAAATGATTACAAACGACAAGGCAAAGTGAAGTTCCCTATGTAATTAAGAATAATTATAATCTTTTCATTTTGACATTTGTTCAAATGCATAGGATGTCAGCGATTGTGGGATTAATGCTCGCTGATAATCCATATTCCACTAACACTGACTCGCTCACCTGCAGTTGTGTTATTTGCTTCACCAATTGAAAACGAGGCATGAGAGAAACCTCTGAAAAAAATCCCAGGCAGCGTAGCAAGGGATAGGAGAACTAGGGGAGTTAACAGGCAACACTGTTCCAACAATGCTGCTGGTCACGTCATTGAATAAAATGTTGCTTTATTTTGGTCAAATGCAATTTGATGTAAGGGTATTTCTTCAAATTTGTTGCCCAGGCCATCAAAAAGATGGAGATCGCTTTTAACGCTGTGTTCGTAACACTGAGATCCAATAATTCAATTCGAAGGAACCTAACAAAAGGAATTTCCTTCAGATAACAACAAAGAGTTAACATTTCCCAGGGCAGACAAGTTTCCAATTCAATTAGTTTTAATGAACCTTCTGCTCACTGGTTACTGAACTAGAAAGAACAGCAATAAATGCCCAGAGGAAAGAGAGAGAGGATATTAAAGGAGGGTTAGTGTATAGTATATAAATTTCCAAGTTGACTAAAAGAGCAGCACTGATGTGGTTTTGGGGGCTAATGCCACAGAATCAGACCCGTTTGCTGAGTTTAGTGCACAGGACAGCAGAGCTCAGCCAGTGGCTCCCTGTGATGGAACAAAACAGCAGTGTGCAGCCTCTGGCTGGTAAGACAATAGATGTTACAGCAACACAGCTCCTTAAATGAGAGAAGAATATCCCTCAGAGAAGCAGAGAATAAATTTTCTTACCATCAGAAAACCAATATATGTAGCTTGTGTGTGTCTAAGCACACATGTAAATACATAAACATGCAGATATCTTTTACGTTTTTAAATAAAAATATTGATAATATTTTTTAGTTTGCATGCAATGGAAATTACATATACTTACCTCTGTAGGGAAAAAAATAGAGATATAAATTATAAAAGTCCAGAGCAATTTTCTATTTGGGATTCAGAAAATGAGTTTTACTCTAAGATTTTTTTTAATGCATTTCATATTTTTATTTGATTCTGATGCTCACCTTTTAAATCTACACTACAACAGCCCAGCAAACTTAGATTTCATGGATCAAGCTGCAAGCCATACTGTGGTTAAACATGATACCCTCACAGATAGGATTGTATAAATACACAAGTGAACCCCAGTTAAATATTTGAAATAAATGATAGAGTCCATCCAGAATCTGTGTGACTATTATTGTCAGCATTGTCAGGCATGTTTCCATTTCTTGAACATTAAAGAGAATTTGCCTCTTCAGCTGCACTCTCATTATGCTGAACTACCTTCTTATCCATAGTTGCATTCTCATTTCCAGCGTTGCCTTAACTGGGTGCTGAATGAGAAAAGTTCTAACTACACAGTAGTAAACACACCCTATACATTTTACATCACGTAGGAGCCACCTCGCCCTGTGGTGCTCTTTTCCCCTTTCATGCAGATGTGAGAACTGCGCAGACATTTTATGAAAGTGACCAACAGCTTGCCTTTCCCAGCCAGTTTCTTAAGGAATGCGTGCACGTAAGAACATGGTTGCTGATATGATCAGCAGGTACATTTTTTGATGCTGCATTATTTCCCTTTGCAGGTGCGTTTCTTTGAATTGGAACACAGGCTTGGATGTCTGTTTTGCCAGTGAGCTTTTGGATTTCAAAATGCAGCATCTGGGTTGGTTTGCAGGGAAAAAAAAATATATTTTTTTACTTTATAATCACACATTCTGCCATCAGCAGAGCAAACTTAGGTTGATGGTGAAATCGAACCGAATCAAATGCAAAGCTAGGGCTAAACTGCACAGTTTCTCTACAGCAGCCTTTAAAGGAGAAATTAGCAAATAGTCAACACCAACAGTGAAAGGGGCCAGCATCAATCTGCAGGCAGAGTTCATCCTCTTGTGTCTCACCGAGCCACAGACCTCTCTCAGTCTTACTAGTTGTGATTAAAAATTTTAAATTACTCAATGGCCTTTTATTTTTTCTACTTCATTTTTAAGAGTATGAAAGTATCCACAACATTGTTTCTAAGGGATGGTTGCTTTCAATATGTAGAAATTAAGCAGAACAAGAAATAAAATTTTTAAAAAGTGAATATAGGACACTAGTTTTTTTTTTTTATAAACCTTTTGCCTTACAATCATTGTCCTGGCCTCATAGAAATTTATTCTAAATAATTCCACAGTGTAAAGTGATCTGTCCCAACCAAAAGACAAAAAGAATATGATAGGGATCAGAATTTTGAAAATATAAATATTCACATTGAACAAAAGAGAGTATAAAATTTTACCTACAACTTGGACACATGCTTTACTATGCCTTAAATTCGTTTTAGATCCTGGTGTCGATGTGCTTGGTTGAGGTTTTAGGGTTTTTGAAAGAATTATGGTGTATACAACTCAGCATTATTCTTATGACAGGAGTCTAAAAAATAAAGTTTTGGGAAAAGAAGACATTCCCCATCAAGTGGTAACTGGAATAGAAGTGTGATTATGAATGTATGTATCAGTGGAAAAGCTACCTACCTCTGAGTGTGCGGGACTCAGGGTGATGGAACTCATCTCCTTGCAGCATGGCGGAACACAAGTGGAGAAACCCTTTCCCTAGTTGACAAAGACTTCTGAACAGGCAGGGGTAGTCATGGGCAGAAGAGCAAGATCTTAGTTTTCAGGCATTTAATAAGCAAAAGGCTATTTCTAGTGAGTAAAATTCTAAAGATCCAGATGCCGGGTTTTCTTAAATAGCAAAAGAAACTCTAGAACTTTCCCTCTAAGGTATTACAGGAACTCTGTCAGTTGCACATGAGAAAATAGAGCCCATAGCCATCTTGTAAGCAAAAAAATTCTGTTTGAGTATTGACATGACAGTTTTTGAAAGTTCAAGCAGAAAACCAATTATAATGAGCACTGGAAAGCCTGGAGCCCTGCTGTTCAATAAATAAAAAGTACAACAAACTATTTTCCAGAAAGGTTCTAGAGAGTTTCTTCTTGTCCCACTACTTACAATCTGATTACATAAATAGTCTCTATTTGCTGTTGAATTGCCAGGCAGCTGTATTAAAGTACAAATCAAATCAAGTCAGGATTAGAAAGTAAAAGAGCATGGTTTAAAGTAATCTATCCCCCAGGAACTGTGCTCAGATTCATCAAACAGAGCTTAAAGTACAGTATATCTTATACCCTCGTGTTTCTATGCTGCACTGCTTCAAAACCAGTTATTATTTTTGATATCCAGAGAATGTTGCTTCTTGCTGAAGGAGGCTCACTTGCTTATTTAAAGGTACCATTCCTATGTGCCACTTCCTTATTCGTTCTTTTCGTTAAGATTCATGCAACATAAATACTAAAGGCTACTAGGTTTTTTTTTTAATTGATCGTATCTTATCTGCCTCAGCTGTGAATGGCCGCAAATACTTCCTGTAGGGAGAAGAAAGAGTAATGCCATCCAGATTTGGGTGTTGCTTAGTTGTGTTAATATTATGGAAAATCCAGGAACCCTGAGATATCACTGGCTCGTGAAGAGGTGTGCATCTCCTCCTTTGCAAAGCCACCTCCATCTGGTTTTACTTGAGGAGAAAGAAATTCTTTCATTCCAATCTATAATTGCTCCTGATAGAAAATTCTGTATGTAGCTGTCAATGTACTTAGCATAGTCAACAGTGTTTAGGTAGCTACAGAATTTACATCATCTTTAATCAGAACGAATCACGTGCAATCACTATGTATGATAGTATCATTGGCTATTTTTGCTTCATTATCTATAGAACAATTAATTTAAATGTATAAGTATAAGCTGGTGTTTAACATATCCTTCATATTTATATACAAACAGCATAGTTATTCAGAAATGTAGTGTCTCTAGGTAACAATATTAATATTCAAAAGACATGAACGTAGCATAGGAAGATAGCTAGTTATTGATTTATAGTGCTAAGTATATATTTGGTATGTACCATGGAGAGGAAAACACCCAAAAGCATGAGACTAGGTAATATGTGTTTTAACCAGGCTTCTCAATGCTCATTTTTCTTCCCACATCTCGAAGCTAAGGAAGAAAAAGTCACCGGCTGCCATTAGTTAACATTTCTCATGTAAGTAGCTTTCCTTGCAAACTATGCCACATTAAAACAAGCATCCAGTGTCATCCGTGTGCACCAGGAAATATGAGTGCTGGCACCTCTCCATTGTAGTTAGAGGATTTTCAGACCAATTTAATGTTTAGTTCTCTGCACTTTGCTAACCTGATCATTACCACTGACACAGATCACCTGTAGTGCAGTGTAGCTAGGCATCTTGGGCAGCTAGGGAAGAGACCTGTATCCGCTTGGCACTTTGCTGTGTGGAGACAGAGAATCCTGCTTGCATTGTTTAAAAAAAAAAAAAAGATAAGGAGGCTTAATAACCTTACCTTCATCATCCTCATCCAGTTTTATTATGAAAAGGTCAGAATTGGAATTTGCTATTTATAGCTCCTTTAAAGCACACACGTGAGTTTGCATTGGCAGAAGCTGCATAGGAAGGCCCTCCCCCGACCATGTGTTTGTGGGGTGCTCACGGAGGCCTTTTGCCCAGAGTCAGGAAAGTTTCTAAGAAATTGTCTGGCAAATTATTCTGGATCTGCATTTGAAACAAACAATTTTTGAAAATCTTTTTAATGAAATATTGATTTTTTACCAAGCACATCAAACTAAAGGCAAATGTACCATGCGCCATGTTTAAAAAATAACAATATATTACAGGTAAACTAAGATAAATGAGTTAAGTGCTCGGTTTGCAGTGCAAATTGAAACCATGCATCACAACCCTTCATTACATTGCATTAGCTGCAGAGTGTGGAATATGGAAGTTGATCGAATGGTGACATCAAATTAGTAGGGGGGCTCTGCCTCAACTGATGGTGGAATTTGGAAAGAAAAGGAAATCATTTCCGTAAGAAAAACTTTCTAAAAATATATATTTTTTAAAGTGAGTGTGACTGATAACCAAGAAAGCCTACGGCACCCTGAAATTGCCCTTCCCACATCTCACATGAAGAAATGAAGGGATCTGTATTAATTTTAAACCTCCCTTTGATTGGGTGAACCTGTCTCCGTTTTCTATGACATTTGTTGCCACAGGTCATTGCCTGGTGCGGTGTACCATGAAACAAACAAATAGAAAAAGCCACCTCTGGCACTTTAAGTCTCACTGCCATCTGACTACTAACCCTCGTGGCTCGGAATGATGAAACGCAGGGGCTTGGAGAAATCTTCCTATGGTTAGATGGGGAAAAAAAATGAGCGTGGTGATGATCACATGTAGTGGGAAGGGCAAGACAGACAGCCGGAGTCATCTCAGAACTCACCAGAGGAAGGGGGAAAGACAGGAGGTCACAATTATATTCTGATATCACACTCCCCGTTCACGGAGATCTGCTGTATTCGGTTTGTTCTTGTACAGTGCTTAGGGAAGTTCTAATTAAGGGAAGAAAGAATTTTGACACGTGCGAAGCGGAGATCAATATTTAGCACTGTAATCAGCAATTCCTGATGGTTTGACAATGTCACTATCCACGTTGTAGCTCTCCATTATTCGCTCAGCGAGGAGAGCCAGGCAGGGGCTAACAGGCTTACGGCAAGCCATCATGAATCACACGAAGCAGCGTCTCCCCTGCTTCTGTTTGTCTTGCTTTTTATCTTCATTCATCCTTATAAAAAGAAGGCTGCCTTGCCACCAGCCCCAAACTGCCAACTCGCCTCGGAACTGTAACAATAGGGAGCAGGGCCCATACCTACTCATTCCATATGATGTACAGTAGTTACTTTCCAGGGGCGCGGGGGGGGGGGGGGGGAATAAAAAGAAAAGAAAAGAAGACGAGGCAGCTGTTTACTCTCTGAAGTCACACATTGTAATCAGCCTTCACATTTAACCTAAAGGGGCTTTATTAGCTAGTGGGGAAATATTAACTTAAAACACTTTGTGGTAAGGGGTTATGTGTATACTAAGTTACAGGTTTTTAATATATTGATTTTTTTTTCTGGTTTTTTTTTTTTTCCTTTTCATCCAGATTAACCAGTGTCTGCAGTATGACAAAGAAAACTCTGACATCTCTGGACCGAGTAAAATGCCTCATTTTGGTTTGAGGTACAGCAAGGTGACACAGTAACAGTTTTGCATTTTCATCTCCTAAGAGATTTGAACAGAAATATAAAAGTTTAACTTTATAAGGCATGGTATCTCCTTAGATTTTTCCCTTAGAGGTATGTTATTAACGCACCTACTTGAAAGCAATTTTGCTTCTATTTTTAATATCTGTATGTTTTGAATATCACAGTTATTAGCTGTTACTTTGTCTATTTAAAACCAATTCAAAGTAAAAAATCAAATCTTGTTGAATTTAAATGAATGCAATCTAATCTCCCTTTTGAGAAATTTTAGAGCACTTACTATGCCTTCTTCTAAAACTATTAAAAATCATAGTAGGTCTAATGAATACAAAAGTTAATTTTCAGAAAAGAGATTTTTAAGATTCATTTAATTTATTTTTCCATATTAGAGTCTCGTTGAGCAGTATGTAACTGAATAACTTAAAGAAATAAACACCCTATAAATGTGATGGAATAATTTGAGTCCAATTTACATAGGGAACATTATTCCCAACATCCCTCCCCTCCTTCGTGGACGTGCAGCGTGCGTTGTATGACTGTAGGTGGGAGCGGAGGACCTGGTGTCTTGCATTTCAAACTGTCAGCTGGTCCTCACGGCTCTGTTCCTGTTTAAGTGAGATGCTGACACAGGCTCACACACTGACTATCCCGAGTAGCACTAATTAAGGGCTGTCCAACTGTGCTTTCTGTTGAGCAGTTTGCTACAGTGGGTGACAGGAAACAGCCTGAGCTCTGTCTGCAGAATGACATAACAAAGACTTTTTTTTTTTTTTAAACACACAGATCTAGAGGACAGGATACAAAGGCCTGAGGGAGATCTAACTTGCCTATTTGTTTCCATTAATATGTAATTTTGATTTAAAGAAAACTTTGCTAAGTCACTGGTTATTGCAAGTTTATCAGAATTATTCTAGTTAGGATCAGTAACCGTTATAGTAAAAGGTGGTGCCTTAAACAAGGAGCATAAAGATCAGGCAATCCTTTTTATGGAAACGTTGTCCTGCATCTCTTTATAAAAATGGTGGTCAGATGGATCATGGAGTGATGGTATAAAGTCATTATTTGTAATTTATAGATTAACCTTAAAAGGCAGAGTTAAAAGGACTATATCCATTGGCTATCACTGTGAATGAGTATTGCTGGTGAGTGTATTGATCAGGAAAGTATTATAAAAAAGAAAAGAGTAGGAAGACAAAACAAAAACAAACAAACAAACAAACTAAAAACCCAACCCAACCCACAGTGTATACAAATTAGAATTTCAGTAGTGCAAGGTTAAGTTTAAGTTCCATCCCTGCATTAAAGCTCCATTGTAAATCTTGTACTAGTATTTTCTCTCTATTCTCTCTAAAACTAACCCCACACATACGTGAGCCTAAATGAGAAGAAGACGTCTAGCCATGTGCTCTCAGTGCTTTCTAAAGATGTAGTCACCACTTTCGGCATCTACCAGAAGACCTGGGACTTAGCAATCCAGGAGGAGAACAACTTCCTTGACAGAGCTAAGAGATAACGCCTGCTGGCTGCTGTGGAGCTCTTGAGAAATAGGCTGGCCCACCACTGTCCTTTTACAATGGTTTCATTTAATTGTAATCCAAAGATCAAAGGTCTGTTACTCTTTAACCAAATTCCAATGTCTGCCAGATTCAATAGCTGTCATTCTTATAGAAAAAGGCAGGGTAATATGTGTGTCTTGATCTAATTTTATAGAAAAAGACACAATTTACATACTGTTTATTTAGTTAAGTCCCTAAAATCAATACCTTTGTCTGTACCTCTTTTGTTTAAAATACATCATGACATGGCAAACAGCTATATAAATGAATTTTTCTAAACCACACACACTGCTAATGTTTCTATCTTGCACATTAAAAAAAAAAGAGTATCAGAAATCATAGCATTTGATAGATCAACCTAATGTATCTTAATATTAAATTACTAAAGAATGTTAACTTTTACAATTTTAAAATTATAAATTTTCTCTGAAAAGGTCAGTCATTTTCCTGAGCCACATTTACTAACAGGAGGGCATATTTCAACCATTGAAATGAGAGGAAAAGTGATTATATTCAATATTAAGAGGAAATAATTGTTAAAAATGTGGCTCTTCACCGAGCGAATAGCGATGAGCTCCCAGGAAGGTTTGTAGACGGGATAGTACTGTTCTCAAGGATGGAAAGCTCACTGAGGGCTGATCAAAGAGAAACCCATTTAAATAGTCACCTTGTAGGTGATTCTGCAATTCATTACACACGAGGAGGAAACCTATGGTCTATTTCAACACTAACGGCTGTGTCACTTTACTGATATTCCCTGGTCGCATTAGTACTTGTTTGTAGTGGGAACAATGAGAGTTCCAAAGCTATGGTCATTTAGATGGCTTTGGCTAACCTTAGTGGGTCTCAGAACCAAGGGACATGACTGTAGAAAGGGAACTTGTTGGGAGGAGGAGGAGTTGACACGAGTTGGAGGGAGCTAAGAGAGGGTGGTGATGAGAGTAAATAGAGCACATGCATGGAATTGTCAAATAATATGTATAATTTAAAAAGCATACTAAATTATGGTCAGATAACTATATTTAGAAAAAATTAAATCTTCAGAAATAGCTATTTAGGTGTTAACTTTGCATTTTTAAACATTTTTAAAATTTTTTACATATTCCTTTATATCACTACACGTATATACAATAAACTACCTATAGCAAGAAGAGCCATGGCACAGTCAGGAATTATATAAACGTTACATTCTTAGTGTTTTGACTATTTGTATTTGACAGCTTTGAGGAAAACATATTTCAAATAAAAGAGCAACTGACTAAATTTTATATTGTACAGTGATAGTGTACTATAAGCAATTGTCACTGGAGTTTGGCTACATTCTATTTCACATATCTGCGCTTAAACTATTTTAGGAGATGACAGAGCATAGAGTTGAAAATGTGTTTGTTCTTGGCCCCTGGGTTCTCATAATGAAGCTTAGTATGAAATGTAGATTACACCATTTTTACAATATCAACCCAATCAAGGGTACTTTGTGCTGTTCTTAGTGGGTCACTCCTTTAGAGTTCTATTTTCCTAAAGAGAAAGTCAACCCACTGACTTCTGGAAATATTGTAATGTTTCATTCATAGAACTACATAGCCAGGTTAATCTCTCTCTCTCTCTCTCTCTCTCTCTCTCTCTCTCTCTCTCTCTCTCTCTCTCTCTCTCTCTCTTAGTGTCCTCATTATCTTCTTCCTCTTCCCTCATTTCTTCTTTTTGGGGACCCATGTTCTTTTATTAGAGAAGTTTATCTTGCATCTGAACTTTTAAAGAGCTTGATTGAATTAGCTCTTGCAACTTCTTTGGAGCAACCCATGAGATGACTGAGAGCAGTTTCCTTTAGTCTCAGACAACAGGAAGAATAGAATAATGAATACTATTTCCCTGAAAATCAATTTTCACTCTGATTTTACATGATGCAGATTACTGTTTTTTTTATTGAAATAACATAATGCATTTATTATTCAGAAATTGGCTTAAGGCTCAAAGTCAGAAACAGCCTATACAAAACTGGGTTTCCTGATATAATCAAGAAGAACAATTTCCTGTTACCACCATTAATTCTGAAAAGAATAATATTAAATGAGAAGACTTTTCTATAAAAATGGTCACATAAGTTGGGATCAGAGTAACTTTTATGATGTGATTCATTTAACAGATTGTTTCAGAGCCATAGTCTTGAGAATATATGGATCTCATCTCGTATTCAAGTTGGAAAAATGTCTAAGGTGTTAGCACATAGTTGTCAGATACTATACTGAATTAAAAGTAAAAGAAATGAAGAGGCAAAAAAGGAAAATAATAAAGGAAGAAAGGAAGAGCAAAGAAGAAAGGGCATTTCAGCTATCAAGCTGGGTATTTCTCATCACTATGTCAATGCAAATTATATTTGTATAATATAGTAATATATATTTAATTATAGGTAAAGAAAGAAAGGCTCGGTTTAGGTACAATGTCTGAGACTACACACACACACACACACACACACACACACACACACACACACACACACACACCTTAAATGGGATATAAGTTTAGAGCCCTGTCATTATAGCCTGTATACTCTTTCCTTTACTGCATGATTGATGAAGAAATGCTTTGCTAGGCTTGCTAAATGAAGTAGATATTCAAAGTGTTCAATCTAAATAAAAAGCAGCGGCAGACACTGCATAAATTGTAAATTCTAAATAAAAATAATTGGTAACAACTATTTTTTTTAAATCACGTGCTGACCAACAATTAAATTCAAACAAAATGATAATAGCAGTAGCATAAAAATTTCATATCTGAAGCTTTTAAATGATTACTCACTATTTATAGATCTTTATTTTCTGATTAAGGGAGTATTCATATTTCAACAATTGTTTCCTTTGCTTTCTATATAGTTTCCTATATGTGCAAATATAATTGAAAAGAAGAGTCATGACTTGAGTTATTTGCAATCATTTTACACTTGTGGGCATGACAAAAGATGGGGAGAAGGCACTATTTTTTTTTTGTGTGTGGTGCATGTATACATTCTCATGGGTGTAAACATGAGTGTATACATGCTTGTGTGTGTGTGTGTGTGTGCACATGCGCGCGTGTATGTGTGTGTGTCCATGTAGAGGCTGGAGGTCAATGTTGGGTGTTTTTACAATGGATTACTATCTTATTTTTTGAGACAAACTCTTTGACAAACTAGAGTCTCTTGATTGCACTAGGCTTGCTCCTCAAGCACCTAGGTCTACTCTTCTGTCTTCCCAGAGCTGGGGGTTCATATTATGTGCTTCTATTATGTGGGTGCTGGGAGCTCCTAGGGTCCAGTCAGGGGGAATTATTCAATCAAACATCAGCTCAAATTTCTCATGTTTGATGAGCTAAGTATGTGATATCTTCAGCAGTGCAGTCTTATTGTCCTTATACAGCCTTATAGAAGGTAAGGGATATATCATTGGCCTGTAATATTTGAGAGGTCAATAAGAACCCTCGCCCAACAACTAAACAAAATGTAACCCATTCTTGGTACTGGTGGTTTTATTTGGTAGACTAGGATGTCTAGCTGGTATATTATAACCCCCATTATATAGTAACTCCATTCCTGTTTGTATATATTTTAGGAAGTATTTACAGTCGTAAGTTTTCATTTGACTTTTTAGAAGGTCTTTTAATGTTAGCAATTTCTCCCTATAATCCTTCCTTTACCCTCTTCCCATTTTAATCCTCTTTTTCTAATTTCCTCTCTCTTCTACTTTTTACTAGTACCTAACCTCAGTGGATATTATAAACAGAGAACACATATCTAAAGCTTAAAAGCTAATATTCTTATAAGAGAAAGTGTTCAATGTTTGTCTTTTTGAGTCTGGGTTACCTCAGTCAGGGCACTTGTTTACAGCTTCATTTCATTTTCTTGAAAATTTCATAATTTCCTTTTTGAAGAAGTAAATAATATCCCATTGTGTAAATGTTCCACACTTTAATTAATTTTTGATAGCCATCTAAGTTTTTTCAGTTTCTGTCTATTACAGAGCTTCAGTGAATGTGGATGAGCAGGTATCTCTGTGGTAAGATACGGGTATATTCCCAAGAGTGACAATGTTGGATCTTGTGGTAGTTCTGTTGCCAGTTTTTTGAGGAAGCTCCACATTGATTTCCATGGTGGTTGCACCAGTTTACACTCCTACCATGAGTGAGAAAGTGTTCTCCTTCTCCTACATCCTTGCCAGTATGTGCAGTTTTATTTATTTATTTATTTATTTATTTATTTATTTATTTATCTTGGCCATTCCTATTAGATAAAACGAAACTTTTTAATTTGCTTTCCCCAATGGTAAGGATTTGAATCTTTTAAAAAGTATTTCTCAACCATTTGTGTTTAATGTTTTGAGAACCCTGTTTACGTCTATACTTCATTTTTAAAACTGACTTATATTCTTTTCCTTTCTTTCTTTCTTTCTTTCTTTCTTTCTTTCTTTCTTTCTTTCTTTCTTTCTTTCTCTCTTTGGCTTTGCTGAGACAGGGTTTCTCTGTGTAGCCTTGGATGTCTTGAATTCATTCTGTAGACCAGGCTGGCCTCGAATTCATAGCGACCCACCTGCCTCTGCCTCCCAGGAGACTTATTTATTTTCTTGATGTTCATTTTTATTTTAGTTTTTGTATTTAGATAGCGTTGATTTGTCTGCTGTATAACAATAGAAATTATTGTTTTCCAATTCTGTGGGCAACCTCTCTGCTTAAATGTTGCTTTTATTTGTTGTACAAAAGCCTTTTAGTTTCATGAGGTTCCATTTATTACTTGGTGGTCTTAATGCTTGCAACATTGGGGCTTGTTCTGCATGTAGTTATGCAGATTGACTAGCACCATTTATTGAAAATGCTCTTTTCTTCAGTATGTATTTTTGGCTTCTTTGTCAAAATAGGTGTTCAAAATAGGTATATATACTTTGGCCACATGTTTAATTCTATTCTACTGATTATCCTGTCAGTCTGAGTGTCAATACCATGCTGTTTTTATGACTATTGTTCTGAAATACAACCTGAAATCTTGGATGGTTATATTGAAAGTTCTTTTATCATACATGATTGTTTTGGCTAACCTGGGTTTTTTGTTTCCTTATGAAATTTAAGAGTTTTTTTCAAATTTCTGTGGAAAATTGTGTTATAAAATTGATTGGTATTCCTATGAGCATATACAGGGGGAGGAGGTCCTCCTCAGTCACAGACATAGGGGAAGGGAGTAGGGGGGAAGCCAGGGGGAGGGAAGAATGGGAGGATACAAGGGGCAGCCTAACAATTGAGATGTAATATGAATAAATTAATGAAAAATTAAAAAATTTAATTGGTATTATATTGAATCTGTATATTGCTTTTAATAAGATGGTCATTTTTATAATACTAATCTTCTGATTCATGAGTACAGAAAGTCTTTATTTCTTCTTATGTCTTCCTCAATATCTTTAAATTTTCATTACACAAGTATTTTACTTGCTTGGTTAGAGTAATGTCAAGATATTTCATTTTTTGAGGCTATTGTTTCCCTGATCTATTTTTCAATATGTGTGTCATTGTGTAGTGAGAAACTACTGATTATTTGTGTGTGTGTCACTTGTGTGTTGTGCTACTTTGCTGAAAATAATATTAGCTATATAATTTTCCTGGTAAAGTCTTTAGTGACTTACTATGTCTTAAATCTTAACATAGCTATAATTTTCTACAAGAATACTCCTTGATTTTTCTATGCTTCTACATTTTTTATTACTTTGTTCTCTTACTGACACACCTCCCCCCCACCAAAAAAAAAAAAAAAAAAAAAAAAAGAAAAAATAAGGAGAGAAAAAAGTACAAAAATAAAACTGCTCTCAAAATCTGTTACCTCATATAATACAAGAGAACACTGAGACTTTTTAGGGAGATGACAAGTTTGGTTGAAATATTATGTGGACCTAAATTAGTAAGATTAAAAACACCTTTTTTGTAAAAAATTTGGTATTACAGAAATGGACTCAACATAATATCAAGGGAAGAATATATTGATTGAAATTGTAATTCAGTAAATGCAGAGCAAAGTAAAAAGAAATTATACTTACTTCAATGACAATAAATAGTGGAAACTCAGTGTTAGACATCAAAACTCAAAAGTCTTAAATTATTTTAGAAAGTAAAAGTGGCATAAGCACAACTTTGAGATGTTAAAGGGTGTGTGTATGCTGTGCATACCTTCAAAATTTATGTCCATCCATGTCTTTTTCATTATTTCACAAGGTAACACATTTCATAAAAATGTCCCCAATACTTTTGAAGTTCTAAAATTCTAACTAAGCATTTTTTATCATGCCAGAAGCTCTAGGTTCCACCCCAAGTACTAGAAAAGTTCTTTTTAATTTAGAGCTACTACTTACTTCTATCCTACCTTAGCGTCATTCCAGTTCTACATTTGGTTCAAATCTATTCCATGCCTGTAATTCTTTAGATGATTTCAGTATTAGAAAGCTATTTTGTGAGTCGTATTATTCCATTATCAACTTAATTTCATTACTATTTGTATCTCCTCTTGAAATAATTACTTACTTTTTACTGTAGATAGACAAACCATGCAATGGTTGAGAACTTAATGACTGATGATTCTTTTTAATTAAAATAATTGCAAGAAAAAATACCGTCAATGTAAAACATTGGAAGATTTCACATTCATCTCATGTCTATTTTTTCTGAAAACTAATTATTCAACAAAGAGCTCTCATTCTTTATAATATTTTTATTAATTTTTTTCTAATTTTCTAGAATTAATTTTTGTCACATTCACCCATAATTTCTCTTCATAGTTTCTCTCATATCTACTCAAATCTCCTTAACCACCGGACAATTTCTTCTCTCTCTCTTCTCTTCTCTTCTCTTCTCTTCTCTTCTCTTCTCTTCTCTTCTCTTCTTCTCTCTCTCTCTCTCTCTCTCTCTCTCTCTCTCTCTCTCTCTCTCTCTCTCTCTCCCTCCCCCCTCTCTCTGTCTCTCCTGAAAAAACCTAGCCAACCATCATGGATCTTGGAGGAGAGCCCACAACCACCACTTTACTAAACCAGAATAATTCCTAACTACATTCTAAATATTTGTTCTTATACCCACATAGAAAGGTAAACCTTACCCATTCTTATCAGGGAAACTTCTCAAAGACCTTTATTGAAAACAAATCAAAATACAAAGTTGTAGAGGCCAGGCTACTCCAAACAGATATATCTACAATACAATACCTGCACCTAAGGCCAGAAATCATTGTGAAAAGGGGTAGAAAGATTCTAAGTGCCAGAGAAACTGTGAGTTTGCTGGGAGACTATGTGTTCTAGAAATGTCAAAAGACACACCTACAAAATTTCACCAATATGACTTTCTAAACAAGAGCTGAATAAGAATGACCTAAATAGAAATGCTAACATAGGTTGGGGAAAGCTCATGAGACTTAACATTACACAAAGAACCACAGGCAACTGTAGAATGCTGAGAATTAGAGAAATAGTCTTACCCAGAGAAGAACATATCAGTTGGTTATCCAATACCAAATGTTCAGCCCTGAAAGCAAGTACATACAAATAACATTATACATGTTGTGCATGTTATATTTATGTATTTAGCAATGCACACACACAGATACACACTCATGAGCATACATGTACATATACATTTGTGTAACAACAATTATTGAAAACAGAGTTCATGAATTTGAAAGATAAAGGAAAGCCATATGACATAGTTTGGAGAGAGCAAAAGAAGTGGGAGAATGATGTAATTATTAGTCTCAAAAATATAAAAATAAATGTAAAAGATCTCTATACAACTGGTAATTAAAGAAGAGACTATCAACTTGAGAGGGTGAGAGGAAGATAATAAAGAGTTGGAGAGAAGAAAGGGAAGGCAGAGGTGCTGTAATTACATTTTAATAAAAAAATAAAGAGAAATACAGTAACTAACAGAATCCCATTTGAGCTATCCATGACTCTGGTGTGGAGCCATTCACTGGAACATGGTAGACTAGTGGTGAACACATCCTTACAGGAAACAGACTCTCCCTTCCCCCCAGAAGCCGTCATCTGTCTCTAGTTCCTCACTTAGCGGTGAAGGCTCATGAGCCCCTTCCACTTCATGCTAAACTGCTTACTGGCTTGATCTTGTGCAGGAAAATATAGCTGCTGTATGATTATGAGTCCAAGAATCCAGTTGTGTCCAGAAGGCACTGTTGTTCTCTGGTATTTCTCAACCTCAGGCTGTGACAGCCTTTCAGCCCTTTTTCTGTCCAGGCCCCTGAGAGTTGAAGGTAGTGATGATGTAGTTAGGTAGCCCAGGTTTGGTTTGACATACCACTAACACATGCTTTTTGCATTCTGACTGGTTGTTTAAACTCTGTTCAATAAATATTGGCTGGGTATAAGAAGTGGATTTCCTTCATGTTTTTTCTTTTTAGATTTTTGACAGAG
Organism: Acomys minous; assembly: GCF_964271855.1. Classification (NCBI taxonomy): domain Eukaryota; kingdom Metazoa; phylum Chordata; class Mammalia; order Rodentia; family Muridae; genus Acomys; species Acomys minous. The sequence continues at coordinate 92,543,369 of NC_140491.1, read as the reverse complement.
TGCCTCACTGTAGAGCCTACTGTATCAATTTTTTATTATTTATTTTTTATTTTAAATATTTTTGTTATGTTTCTTCTTTTAGCATATACTGTATCATTTTAAAAAATTATTTATTTATTCACTTTATATTCCAATCATAGCTCCCTCCCTTCCCTCTTTCTGATTCCACCCTCCCACTCTTATCACCCTCCCCTCCTCCCCTTCTCCTCAGAAAAGGGGAATCCCCCTCCATACTAACCTACCCCAGCACATCCAGTCACACCAAGATAAGTGAGTCCTACTTCCATTGAGGCCAGAAATGGCAGCCCCAGTAGGTGAATGTGATCTAAAAGCAGACAATAGAGTCCATGTCAGAGATGGTCCGGATCTACTTGCTAGCATGAATACCAAGCTGCCCATCAGCTACATATGTGTAGGGTGCCTGGGTTCAGTCAATGCTTGTTCTTTGGTTGGTACTTCAGTCTCTGTGAGGCCCCATGGGCCTAGGCTAGTTGACTCAGTTGGTCTTCTTGTGGAGTTCTTGTCCCCTGTAGGTCCCTCCCATTCTTCCACCATACTCCCTGAGCTCTGCCTAATGTTTGGTTGTGAGTCTCAGCATCTATTTTGATCTGCTGCTGGATGGAGACTCTTAGTGGACAGTTATGCTAGGCTTTCCTCTGCAAGCATGGCAGGGTATCAATAATACTGTCAGAGGTTGGCTTTCTCCTTTGGAGTGGGTCTCAAGTTGGGCCAGTTATTGGTTGGGGCATCTCCTCAATTTGGGTTTCATCTTTATCCCTGCACTCTCCAAGGCAAGAGTCAAAGACTTTCTCAGTGAGTGTGTTTCCTTTGAGCCTTAGCCTCACTGACTTCTTATTCTCGGCTTCCTTATATACTGAAAGCCTCTCTTGAGTTATTAAGTGTCCTTTCACCTCTGGAATGCTGGGATTTCAGTTGTACACTGAAATACTCTAGTCTTGTTTGGATTCCCCTCTCAGATGAAGCATGTGACCCATGGTAGCCCAAATATCTAAATAACCTTTGCCATTTTTAGGTCTTTCAAAAATATTACATTTATTTATTTTTCTTTTATCAGTATGATTGTTTTGTCTACATGTGTGTATGTGTACTACACAGGAACCTGGTGCCCAAGGACATCAGAAGAGGGCATTGAATCCCCTGGTAGTGAAATTGAAGGTAGTTGTGAGCCACCACCTAGGTGCTGAGAACTTAACTCAGGACCTCTGTAAGGGCAGAAAAGTGCTTCTACGCCTCTCCAGCCCAGTCCTTTAAAACATTAAAACATATGAAAAGGGTTGAATGTGCAAAGTGATGTATTCAGATTTAAGTATTATGGTAGTTTAATAGAAGGCCTCCATTGACTTTTATATTTGAGTGCATAATCCCCAGTTGGAGGAACTACTTGGGAAGGACTAGGAGATGTAGCCTTGTCAGAGGATGTGTGTTGCTGGCCTTCCGCATTTCTAGAGAACTCTCTGACTCCTATTTGCTGATAAGGATGAAAGTTCTCAGCTACTGCTCCAACTCCATGGCTGCTTGCCTGCTGCCATACACCCCACCATGATGGTAATTGATTTAGCCTCTGAAACTTTATATCCCAATAATGCTGTAAGTTGCCTTGATCATCTGGTTTTTTTTTTTTTTTGCAGTAATAAAAAAGTAACTAAGACAGTTACTCAGTTTTATTATTACACCTGAGTGTTTTCCAGTATCATAAATGTTGAAATACTCTTAAGCAAATATTTACATGATATCAGATAGAGTTTGCCACCAAAAATTGAGTAGTATTAGAGTAATTTTTATTTGTGTTGACTAGTGTGGAAAACAATTATAGGAAAAATGGCCATAAGAGATGAAAAGATAGTTAATATTTAATCATCATTTAGAGATTATTTGGGGGAAGTTTGTGTAGCAAATTCTGGGAAGACATTGATGAGCTGGTTCAGACAGAACAGATTATCCTGATAAGTGTTTAGTGTAGCAGGTTGGTAGGTTGTATGAAAAGCAACATCTGTTAGGACAAGTAGTATCAGATTTTTCCAGCCTATAACTAGTAGGCATTAACCACCCTAAACAAATATACAACACATATTGCAATGTTCCGCAGGACTGTAGAACTGTAATGTTCCAGAAACACATTTTTTCCTTCAAGAAAATATAACCATCTTGGTCACTTTGTCTCAAAGTGAAACCTTAAAGAAGCCCTTTCATTGCCTTCTTTTAGTGTCAAACACCTGGACTACTTCTTCATTAGCAATTAGGTATCCTTGAGCCCAGAGGAAGTGGCTATTTGTAACAGATGTGACGATCAGACCTCAGTAAGAGGAAGTTATAGCAGTTACACATATCTGAACTTATCATTTACACCTAAAATGGTTTATTTTTATTTATGTACATGTGTGTATATCTGTGTGAGCTTATGCCATGGCCGTGTAGGTTCCCTGACCGGCCAGAAGGAGGCATACCATCTTCATAGAGGAGAAGTTACAGATAGTAGTGAGTCCTCTGACATGGGCACTGGGAACAAATGTGTGTCCTTTTGAAGCACAGCAAGTGGTCTACTTCACAGAGCCATGCCTTTAGCCCCTAATTTAGCATTTCTAAATTTCGTATACATTTTCATTTTTGCGTGGATGTTCAAGTCACTCCTGTTAGTTTGGGATTTGCTGCTTGAAGAGACACTTCGTAGTCACAGCATACTCTTTGCTGTTTTGTGTTTCCCCCCTCCTTGAATGAGAGCCATAATCTCACTTGGAGAAAAATTGCAGAAGTCTGTAGCATGTGAGTAATTCCTGTCTGGCTGTACTCACTACGAAACTTCAGTTCAAGTGACAAGGTAGACATTCCATTTATATTGCTTAGGCTTTTTTTTTTTCCCACTATGGAACCGAAACTTTTCTTTCCAAATACTGAAGATTTGATTAGAGATAGCCATTCTCTGATATTTTGCTTTCCTCATTGTTTTATGATGATGACATTGTGAAACAACCTCATTGGACTAGAGTTGCTCTTAGTGGGTTAGTGCATCAGACTTATTCCTCTTATAAACTGTAAAATTGCATCAATAGCATGTAGAATCAGTTTTCCAAGGATATCTGCCATGGACAGAGTTAAATATGTTCACGTTTCTTGGAAGGAAAACACTATGTGCTCATTCAGACTCAAGTTTAAAGGTATTGACTACAAAGTGGTTTGGTTAAATTTTTCCATTGATATTTGAAAGAATATAAGTGTTTTTATTTTTTAAGGTGAACTACTTGATTGAAAATTTACAGCATTTAAATTTATATTCTAAAAACAAGAAAACTAATGAAAGCCCAGATTTTCCTTTTTCTTTGTCAGTTCAATTTCATTAACATATACTGACCTTACATTTTGCATACACAGATATATTAACACACACATCATACATGCAATATTTTTTCTTGATTTTTGAACAAGAAACATTTTCAGTAAAAACTAAAGAGAAAGCATGTATGATGATAAATTATCAGAAAATTGTGCAGTGCTTCTGTTCTGCATGATGTTTTTCATTCTGATAGTACTCAAAAAATGATTTAGGAAAAATTGACCTATTTTATGATTTACTTTTACACTATTAAATTTAGGGCATAGCATATGACCTTAAACTGTAAAATTTAAGCTTTTTTTAGTGCAAAGGTATTGTTCAGTACTATATTCAGGTGACTTAGGAAAACCATTGCCCTAGAAGGCACAAAACAAATATCTGTCAAAATGCATTTTCTCTATTGTCCAGGCTGGCCATATTTGAATAAAACTGTACACAGCTCTGCGAATTGGACTGTATCTTTAGAGAGAATGCTGAGCTCCACTGGAGAGCTGAGATGGCTTTTCATAGTAATAGGACTGGGCCTCGATGGACATAACCTACAGCTTGAAAGGAGGTGTGTGTGTGTGTGTGTGTGTGTGTATGTGTGTGTGTGTGTGTGTTGTAAGTGTGTGTGAGTGTGTGAATTTATTATGTGTAATGTGTGTGTGTGTGAGTGAAATGAGTGTATGTGTGTATGTGTATATGTGTGTTGAGTGTGGTGTGTGTGCATCTGTGGTGTGTGTGTATGTAAGTGTGGTATGTGGGTGTATGTTTGTAGTGTGTGTATGAGTGTAGTGATAGAGTGTATGTGTGTGTGTGTTTGTGTGTGTGTGTGTGTGTGTGTGTGTGAGAAAGAGAGAGAGAGAGAGAGAGAGAGAGAGAGAGAGAGAGAGAGAGGGAGAAAAAGAGTCTTTGCATGTGTGTGGTCTGTATGTGTGATGTGTGTGTATATAGTAGTTTGCGTGTGTATGTGAATGTGCGTGTGCCTGTGCATATGCGTGTGTGTGTGTGTGTGTGTGTGTGTGTGTGTGTGCATGCGCATCTGGAGAGAGAATTCTACTTCTTGCTAACTTGGTATAGCAACAGCCTCCTCTAACATCTTCCCGTATTCTATGCCCATATTATACTTGGAACAGTCAGAACTTGAGATAGTTAGGGCTGTTTCAGCTTTCAGGAAGAGAAACTAGACTCCAGTGAAATAAAGACATTTGCTTTAGGTCTGGTATCTATGAAGAACACGCTGGCTTCAAACCAGATGAATCTTGCTCCACATCTGTACAAGTTAGCATTGTGTTACAGTGCCTCTCTAGTTTGAGGGAGCTGAGATTGGAAATGTGTTAACTTGAAAGTTAAACCTGAAAGGGACACACTTTGAACCCCATAGTAAAGAGGGGCATGTCAAATACAGGCATTTTAAAATGGGAAAATCATAAATTGTGACAACACTGCAGTTTGATTTCAGGGCTTGTCAGCTCACCATTCAGGGATGTTGACACAATCGTAGACACATATATGTGGTTTTATTGTTTGTCTGTGACTTTACTGAATTAAATGTTAGGCAATATAAATCTGTTTGATTCTAATTCATTCTTTGTGAATATATAAATGTGTTTGGTTTCTTTCTTTAGGGCGTGTTTAGACAAAGCATTCAGGCGTCACCTTGAACTTGCTATGTATCTCAGTCTACCTTCCCGTTTGGATCTCCTGCCTCAGCCTCTCAAGCTCTGGTATTACAGGCATGCCAGCTACATTAGATTTTCGAAAAAAGCTTTCATATACTGTTTTCCAAAGACAAAAGGAGAACACTCTATAACTTGTCTTAATAACTGATCATTTTATTTTAAGATTCGGGAGAGGATATGGGGAAAAGGGTATTTCTTTATGTTGTTGTAGGACTGTAAATTGGTGTGGCTACTGTGGAAATCAGAGTCAATATTTCTCAAAAGGTAGACAGTAGAAACACTATGCTATTCATGTCTACTGCGTCTGCACGTAATTCCAAGTCACCACAGGAGAGTGCTTCTGAAACAAGTGTGTTCACTTAGGAGCCTTCCAGGAATCAAGTAAAGGCCATGGACAAAAAACAACAACAACAACAACAAAAAAACAAAACAAAAAAAACAAAACAAAACAAACAAACAAACAAAAACTAACAGTATTCTGATTTTTATGAAAATAAATGTTCGTTCTTTTCCTTAAAACATTAGCTCAGAAAAAGCTCTTTTCTGCTTCCTCCGTTATTTGCATTGTAAAATTTCTATATTATTTTTGATAAAACAAAGACATTAACTGAACTTTCTTAGTTTACATACTGATAGACTTAATTGGTTCTTTTTAATCCGAACATGCTTCAACATTTTAACTTAAACTTCTTTTATTTTTGTTCTTTTTTTTCCTTTTTGGTGTGTATTATTTGTGTGTGTGGTGTCTGTGCATGTTTGTATATATATATATATATGTATATATATATATATATATATATGATTATGTGTGTGGGAGGTACATGTGCACATGTATGCATTTGTCTGTGTGTGTTGGCAACACATCCACCCAGCATTTACGTGGGATCTAAATTTCAAGGGATCTAAATCTACTTGCTTGGAAAGTGTTGTATCTGCTGAGCCTTTTCCCCCACCCCTTACAAGAAATCAAATGCTGCTAAGAAAGGAAGACTCAGTTTTCTCCAGGAACAAGTCCCTTGATTGGTTACTCAATCTCAGGAAGTCTCCTCTAACACATACACATATGGTCAACACTAATGGCCTCAGCAGGCTGTATTTATATACATACATATAAACATACATACATACATACCATACATGCATGTATGTATAAATAATAATTAACGAAGTTATTATACTACTGATGTATGAAATCTTCCAAAAAGTAAAATAAATGTTAACAAATAGAGATAAACCTTATTTCAACTTATAAATAAGTAAGCGGACACAGACACACATAAAAATCTTTCAGAAATTTCATTAATCCAAATTTATGTTTCATTTGCCCAATTTTGACGCTGTGTTTTTCTATGTAGCCCACACAGGCCTGGGATTCACTGTGTATCCCAGGCTTGTCATGAGCTTGCAGGGATCCTCTTTTCTCTTCCTCCCTATTGCTGGCATTAAAGTTACAGGCCACCCTGCCTGGAGAATGGCTTTCTTAATGTGAATGGTTGGTATTTATAATCTAACATTGGGAGGTAGTGTTGAATAAATGAATGAAAAAGATTCAGGAAGTTCTGGGAGATTTTGATTACAACAGTGTGTAAGCATCTTGAGATGCAAGCAGTTAATTCTATTTTGATACTAGCAGTGTTAAATTTCAAAATTCTTTCCTTGTTTTAATGTGTTCCAATGACTGTTATAAAACTGACTTCATTTTTCCTGCTTTTGTTCTGTTTTTCTTTAATTCTGTCTTATGGTCAGGCAGATAACTTTTCAGTGTGGGTAGGGAATGTATTGCTGCTGGCTGTGATAAAAGTTGGCAATACTATTTTAATTATAGGACACCCAAAATCCATTAAAATTGAGTCTATTGGCTAGTGGCCAATTGCTCTAAAAATATAATTTGTAGTAAGCAACTCATTGTTCCAGAATGAATCTAGCTTTAAAATTTGGTGGCCAATGTTTACTTTCCAGATATTTCTAAATTTCACCACTAGGTTTTATTTTATTTCAAGTAATATTTCCATGCATTCTCCTCTCCAATATTTTACTTCAGACCCAAAAATTTGACTTGAAAATTATAACATTTTAAGACAAATAGTTGAAATATTAAGCAAATCTTCCTTAAAACATATGGTTTTAAGTTAGCATGTACATTTAAGAAATTAATATGAAGAAAGAGGTATAATTTTGTATCTTATCTATAAAATACATTTTTGGAATTATACAGTTAGAGACACGCCTTGACGATAGTCATCAGTATATTTTTAAATATATAATTTATCTGTGTTTGTCTATGCCATGTGGGTGGGGGTGGCTGAGGAAGCCAGAGGCAGATTTCAATCTCTTGGAGTTGGAGTTACAGGTAGCTGTGTGCTGCCTGTGAGGGTGCTGGGAAAGTCTTGAGCAGCACCCATTCTTGAGCAGGGAGAAATCTCTACAGCTGCACCATAAGAAATATTTGCTTCTTCCACTTAAAAACACTAGCAGCATATGTATCTTAAAACACTGAACCTATGGAGCATCTTCAGGTTAAAAACTATTACTTGTGTATAGTTTAAAAATCTGAAAAGTTAAAATCTAAAAGACACTACCAGGATGATATTCTGAGTTTTGACATTTGTTTAAAAACTTATTATTTAAAAGTAGTTTAAGGCTATCAGCTTTTAAATGTTGTTAATAAAAAAAGAATTCTTTTGTATTCCAACAATTTGTAATCCAAATTGTTGAATTAATAATCTCTTTTATTTTGAAGCATCAGTTTAGGGAATACTCTCTCTGTGTTGTATGTATCATATATATGTGGTGATGTAAGTGCAGTTGTGTGTGCCTTTGCACATACATGTGGAGGCCAGAGGAGGACCTCAGGCATCTTTTTCTACCTTTCTCTACGTTATACCTCTGCATGAGCTATAACATTGCCATTTTATCCAGGTCAGACACTCATCAAGGTGACAGGGTCTGCCTATCTCAGCCCCCTCAAGGGTAGCATTCCAGGCACCTATAGCCTCATCCACCTTTGAATGTGAATACTGAGCATTGGAATTCAGATCTTCTTCCTGGCAAAGAGAAGGCTCTGAACTACTGAACCATCTGTCTAGCTCCATAAAACATCATATTTTCACATGCCAGTAATTGCGCCATTCATTCATTCCCTCATTCATTCATGCATTCATTCCATAATGACTTAGTTAGTTAGTAAGTACTAAGTACAGACTATGGACTTTGGGAGATATTGACAGTAAAAGAGATTTTTCAGCTTTTAGAGAAAGAAAGAACATAAATGCTTAAAATACTAGGAGAGTTGAATAAAAGATTAAAAGTACCCACACACCATAGGAACTATGGTTGCACAAACCAGCCTTACAAAGAATAGTGCAAACTATATCCAGAAAACGAGGAAGAGAAGCACAGTATGAAATGTTGTCTCTGTGAGAAGTCCCACTGGGTTGTGTGCTGCAGAAGCTCACTAACAAATGTGTGGAGGGTAAGTGATGAAATGAAACAACACAAACTATCACATTCTTTTAAAGATGTTTTCATAATTCATGTGCATTATTTCATTTTTTTCTACCCTAGCTAAACCTTTCTGCCTCTAATCTCCCAAAAAGCTGAGAGCTCACTTGATTTCAGTGTTTAAGGAAGTGATTATTGGCAAGAGATGAGTGGCCATTAAAATTTGACTTTTCAGAAATTAAGAAAAAAAGGAAATAAAATGGCAAAGTATAAAGCAATAGTGAACAAAGTAAAAATGAAGTCAGTAAAGCTAGTCAGCCGGGATACAAGAAGTCAAAGTTTTAAAGCTTTGAGCATACAAAGCCCAGGCATTTGAAAACTTAATTTTCTCTCAAGAAAAATTAATATCATAATTTCCTCTAAGATGCACTACTAATTTTTTTGACACCTAACAACACTAAAGCATGTGTAAAAATACAAATGACCTGCTGGCTTTTCTATAGTTACCTTGCTAGCCACCCTAGTTTTTCTTTAATTGTGCTCCTTCAGTCAAATACTGACACAGTGTTGGAATAGACTCACTCATACACAAGTCAGTCACACTCCGATAATGTGTCTGTCATGATGTTAAAACAGTCATTTGCTGACATATTTTATGGCCATGAACATGTTTTTGAAACCAGCAAAAAGGATTGGCCTTTAAAAAATAAGCAAGAGCTGCATTTCCTTCTAGTGAAACGACATATAATTTGAAATAATAGAGTGTCAATAGTGACTATACAAAATTGCTAGAAAGTGGACATTTCTATGTCGTCTTTTATCTGGGAAAAGTTGTCCTTTATAAGCCAGCAAACACTTTATTGAATTAAAAGCCTCTTTGTCAGATTTTGAAAATGTTTATTGCACAAGGTTTAGAGTTCTGAACTTCTCTAAATATACAGAATAGCAATTTTGTAAAGAACAAGTGTTAATGCTGTGCAGAGCAGCACTCTATTCTCAGTACATTTCCATTTATGTCAGACCATGTCCAAATTGGCTTTCATATTTAATAAACTCCATTGGAAAGTGTAAGGATAGGCAGGGAAAATTTATAGATACAAACATACACATCCAAGTTGACCAGTGTGTGTTCCATGATACGATTTATTGCACAATACCTTAAAATACATCATAGATACACCTCAGTTATTTGATAAGTAGGAAATACTTTTGAAAATGATGCCATAGATGAGTGCAACATACAAGTTAAAGGACTTTGTTTTGTGTCATTGAGGTTTGAAAGATAAATAATTTAGTGTGTGCTTAAATGTTCATATTTATAAAATTTTAGTATCTTTGCTTACAGTAACTTATTATTGAAGATATTTCTTAGTCCTTATCCAGCCTTAAAACCTACATAAAGAGCAGCTCATATTCAGTTTATAACACTATGCTTTTCTGATTGGTCAGGGCATTCCTATATTATGTGTGTATCTAATTGTTAAGGTAGCAATTCTTAATTAATTCTGAAATAGATCACAATTGCCAAAAACTCCTTAATAGTATATGTACACATAGATGCATACACATATACTGAACACCGGTGAATTATGACAACTCTCTCACGCAGTAGGATTTGATAGTGTTTAAGCCATTATTAAAAAGTATTTAGTGTCCAGAGTACACAGGCGTTTAAATCCAGTTTCAGCTCTTCGGCCAGAATGGTGATCCAACCCGTCTTACGGATGCTTGTGTCTACAGAAGCATTCGTCTTTCTTTCTTTCTTTCTTTTTTTAAAGGAGAAAATATTATTTTATTTTATTTCACTTACATGGCGCCTTTGTTCATTAAGCTAATTACTCTAGTCTACATTCGTGCTTTTCATCTACCTTGTTTCTCTAGCTTGATCCTTTCCCAACCCCAAATCGACTGCTACTGAACAGTTGAAGCCGAACAGGAAGGAATTGCAGGTGTCAACTCACAGTTTACAAATATGACATCTCCTCTGGCATAGCTGGAAATATGAAATATTGATTTATGTGCAGTAAAAGGTCTTATAAAAATGATCACATACACATGAGAGATTAATGCGCAGGAGATCAATAGAAATTTCATTCTTGACGCTAGACTGTCACCTATGGTGAAATGCTAAAATACAGAAATCAATATTATCTATGAAATGTCAAATTTATTATAATTATGAGGATGAAAGCTGGCCAAGTGGCTCCCAGGAGAGAAGGGAGGATAGGTTACCGTGCTGAAGCATCCTTCATGTCCCTTGTTCACGTGCTGCCAATTTGAGAGCAATATTGGTGCAGGGGCTTTTCAGGCATTATGTACTGCTGTGTAGTAACAAATTCCTGCTGGAATATTTAACTCTTGAAATTGACAATAATACAAGTGTCCACACAGTCGAGAGGCACAGAACTTTTAGCTCCAAAATATGAAGAACCTTTTAAGTAGAGATTTTTAATGTGGTATGTGTACCACAGCCCACTGCTTAGGAAAATTGAGCTTTTACAGACAGAAGATTAATAAGACCTTGCTGCAATTTTATTCAAACTCATGTTCTTTCTCTCCGGTGGTAGTGGAGGTGGGGGAAGTGGAGAAAACCTAAATTATCTATTAGCAGGCTTCACATTTTCTATAGTTTAAGCCATTAGCTTGATTCTTAGAAATTGCCATTCAATTTCCACTGCTAGGCGGCAATTCTCTGAAAAGATTTTTATGAGTTTGTGGCAGGCTACTAGTCTCATGTATCAAGTTTAATAGAGTCTTTGAAAAAGTAACACAAAGCTAAAATTTTATGAGCCTATAAGAAAACAATAAAACGAGACTATTTTTTCCCCCTTTATTTTCAGTGGGGAAGATTTTTTTTTTATTTAAAAATTTGAGGTTAGAAGTAAAGAGAAGAACATTCTTTCCCCCTATATTCTCCATGTTTATTGACAAAGAACGTCAAACACTCTTTTATGTACTATACATTGTGTATTATGGATCATTGTAATAATTGCAGGTGTCACTAAGGATATTATGCTATATATAATTCTTGTAGTGACCAAAGTTGATGTGTGTGAACAAAAGGGGAAGTGAATGTACCTGAAAAACAAGTGGATGAGGAAGATTGGTCGAAAAGGCCAAGTGCACCTATAGGTGGTATAGGTGTCAAACAGAAAGTGTGATTTGGGTCCAGTTAACATTATTAATAAAATTGCCTTGATTCAAAATGAAATGATTCTCAATGTTAAATGTAAACAGCGTGCGCTGCCAGCTACGCTAACGGGAATTATGTGGACAGCATGCCCATTTTATTACCCTGATACCTCCATATTGGAAGTCCCCCCAAATTCATGAAATGAATGAGTGAAAATAAACTTAGTGCCTGCCACTGTGCAATAGTATCATGGAAGGTGTGGGGTATGAATAATTTTTTTCCATTTAGACTTAGTATTCTGTTTATCTTTAGACGTCTACTTAGATAAAGTTAGCTCTTTGGTAGCAACTATAAGGATGTATCCATCATCTCTGGTTCAAACATCTGGCCGTTATAAATGCCCCATGGTTTGGTACCCATCAATTTACAGTCTTTGCTTGCACTAAATTTTTACTGGAATCACATTAAGTAGGTGAGATTGTGTGTGTGTGTGTTTATATGTAATATTAAAAATGAACTTTTTCATACAATATGTTCCTATCAGTTTAACATTCCATAACTCCTCCCAGATCCTCCTCTCTTCTCCATATACACCCAACTCCAACTCCATTCTCTCTCTCTCTCTCTCTCTCTCAAATAGGCAAACAAAAAATTTTCATTGTCTTTAACATTTAAAAAAAAACACCAAACTACCATAACCAGGCATGATAGCCCACACCTGTAATCCTAGCACTCAGGGAGGCAGAGACAGGCAGATCGCTGTGAATTTGAGACCAGCCTGGACTCCAAAGTGAGTGCAAGATAGCCAAGGCTACACAGAGAAACCATGTCTCAAACTACCAACCAAATCTATCATAAATTTATCGGTAGTCATTTTTAGTACAATTTCTTGAATCTTCTTTGTTTGAACGTGTTTTGAATCTTTGCCTGCCGTGATTTCATAGATTAATCTGATTTCTAAGTCTTTGTTTCTTGTCAGGACTCAGGTTTAGCTAAGGCATTTGACTGAGTACTCACCTAACTACCAATGTCTAGTTTCTACTCTCACTTTCAGGTATTGATGTACAATTGAACAATGTTGTTCTATTAGTTAGATCCAGACCCCTTATGGTAACTTATATTTTCTGTTTTCTAGTTTTTCAACGCATTGTCTTGAAGTCTTTTCAAGTATTACTTCAGGATTAGCATCCTAAGAGTGACAGGGATGACAGAATGTGGCATCTCTCATGAAAGAGAAAATGAAGAAGTAAAGGAAGGTAGGCTGCGGAGTTTGCTCAGTGGGTAAAGCACTTGCCCTGCAAGCTGAGAACCAGAGCATGAATCTCTATAGCTCATACAGATGCGGGCACACCTGTAATCACAGCACTTATAAGAAGGAGCCAAGGCATCCCTGTTCAAAAAAAAAATGTGGATGGGCACTGGAGAGATGGCTCAGTGGCTGAGGACACTAACTGCCTTCCCAGAGGACTTGAGTTCAATTCCCAGAATCGACATGGCAGCTCATAACTGTCTGTAACTCCATTTCCAGGTGATCCCACACCCTCACACAGACATATATGTTAACACCAATGCACAGAAAAAAACCCTCTTAAAAAAGCAATTGAGGAAGTCATATCCCATTCTCCACTCAACTGTGGAGAATGTTCTGCCCACTGGCTAGGTCACGTACTCTGGTGCCTCATATTTGACCACGTCCCCTGCAGAGGGAGACCTGGTGGCACTCAGAGGAAGGACAGCAGGTTACCAAGAAGAGACTTGATACCCTATGAGCATATACAGGGGGAGGAAGTCCCCCTCAGGAACAGTCATAGGGGGAATAAGGGGAAAATGGGAGGGAGGGAAGAATGGGAGGATACAAGGGATGGGATAACCATTGAGATGTAACAAGAATAAATTAATTAAAAAAAAAAAGCAATTGAGGAAGATACCCAGTGTCAACCTCTTGTCTTTAAATACACATGCATTTTGGTGTACCCACTCAGATGCATATGCCCCCACATACATACATACATGCATACATACATACTTACATATTACATACGTATATGTGTCAAAAAGTCACAGGATGGTTTCATAAAATGCTGAGAGATCCGGCATTAATGGCATTCAATTTATGAGTACTGATTGAATGTTTACTGTATGCAAAACATAGAGATAAAAAGATAGAACAAATAGGCAGCATTCTTTGAGGACATCACAAAGCACCACTAACTGCATGGTATTTAGAAATGGAAACTGGCTAGAAAAGAAAATCACACCACTGAGAACCTGCATAAGCCACCCCAAATCTACAGATTTCTGTATTCTCGGCTCAAATAGGAAAAATTGATTTCCCTATTCTTTAGAAAAGAGCCACACTGTAGACCCTGATGATATAACCTACGGAGTTCTTTCTCACCCACTGTTACTGAATTATTTACCCACCCTAACTATTATCTCTTTGGCCCAGAATTGTGGGATTATTATGACTGCCAAATATGGGGAAGGTTCATAAACTTTCTTTCAGTTGGCAACATAAACACTTCTTTTTTTTTTTTTTAAATCTGGAAAATAGATAAAGATTTATTTACTTTAAAAATGCTGTAGCATTTACACAATTTATAAATAGAGATTTGGGGAGATTTTCCACTCTATACAGCTTCTTAAGGTTTCCCCCTCCTTCTGTACCTCAAGTACCCAAAGCAGTTAAAGTTAATGCTTAATGCAACCCAGTTGAAGAGATAGGCATTTCTTGCAGTCAGGTCTCAATTAAGAGATAAAAGACAAAAAGTGCAAAGCGCTTGATAAAGCTAAGAATACAAGGCCAGCCATGGCTGTGCTTGAAGCTGTCCATAGCGATAACTGGATAGTCAGCTGGAATCTTCTTGAATTGAAGTGGGTGCTCTAACTTATCAAATTCCACATATGGGGAAATTATTGGTGCCTACAGTGGTGATTAACACTAACCCACTGGGTCAGAAACAAGCTGGGATAAAGGTGAAAACTGTATCTGACTATCAACACCAAATACATCCATTTAGAGAAAGATAGCAGAGGGTTTTTCTCTTTCTATATCTTCAGTTGCGCAGGTTGTCAGCCAGGCCACGCGGTTAACACTGCATGTAGAGCGCTCTCTATAATGTGCAAATTGCGACGCACATTAAAATGTAATCGACTTTAATAAGTCACATGAAGATTACATTTTAAGATAATTGTTTGCGTGTTTATGCGACACACCAAAATATTTTCCTGCTTTGTTTACAGTATTTTTCTCTTTGCCTTTGAAACATGATTGCAACTATTAGCAGTAAATATAACCCCTCCTTCACAGGGCAAGGGGTAAAGTTAGGGTGGCCCATTTTTTTTTCTTATTCTAGGAATCATTATTTATAATATAATGTTCAAATACCTTGGATATTATTGAACTCCAAAGTAAGACTTATACTGATTTTATAATCAGTGAAAAACACACAGCATCAATAATTAAGCACCTGAATTATGCTGAAATAGTGTAAATTCTACTATTTCAATTCTTATGCAGGCAAAAATATTTGAGAGATAACAATTTTTAAAATACAATGAACGTTATAACCTGGGCCACTGACAAGTCTATTCACTTGGAATATGGCCAATTATTAATGATTTATTAGAACAGATGAGAATGAAATTAGGGAAAAATAGATATGACAAATAATCTCCCAATTTCACATTGCTCATTCATTTAAAAGTACTTTTCCACTCAGCCACCAGTAAAATCATTTACAAGTGATGACATTTAGCTGAAAAGATTTTCATCTTTTCCCACTCTTATCCATCCTGTAGAATAAGTACCAATGAATACTAAAATAACCCATTGGGGTCAAGAGACAAAATAAGTCATTATTAGTGTATGCAGATATTGTGCCTTTGTCAAGGAACAAAATGACTGTCCTAGAGTTGGTACTCTATAAGCATTCTTTAAATGGATAAACAGATGAGTAAACAAAGTTTGGAAGAGGCAAGTGAGTTGATGAAACTACTCTTTTGCTTTTTAATAGAAAAATTATTGCAACGAGTCATTGAAACTTTCTGGTTTTTCCGGTTCACTTTACAGGGGCCTACCATTGAAGAACAGGTGCATGGCTTAATCATGTATGACCAATTGCCTAATTATAGTAATGTTACTAATATATGTCATCTTACCCAGAAGGATTGTAATTGCCTTCCTCCTGAGCCATGGGGACACTAGGTTAATGTACTTGTTTCCTAGTGATCTTCAGATTAACAGGTAAAATGTCCAATTCCTTTCTATTGAATTAATTGAAAATTTCTTTTATTGGCCGGAATATTATGACAGGAGAGTCTGCTATTTTGAAGAAGCAATAAAGCTGTGTATTGACAGGAATCTTCAAGTTCTATGTGACACAAAATTCAATGGAAATGGGCAGCAGAAAAAGAAAAGAAATCTCTCCCTGTATTGTGTTGGTAACTATTTGGGAAAAGATCTCGTGATATGGTTAGATATTCAGGAGTTAGAACAATGATCAGACCTGACTTTCTGACTGCTGTGTGTGATCTCGATGCTGCTCCAGACAGAAAAAACTCCTCTTGCAGAAATGATACTGGCTTCCCTGTAAGGCTCTGTGACTGCTCTCTCACATCAGTTTGTACCAACCTGAAATATAATGTTCTGCCTGCTTCTGGACAGGCGAGTAGGATCAGCATGGTTCGAATCTCAGACTAGGAGGGAAGGGACATAGTTGTCCAGGAAGCACTGAGGTATTTTTCCAGAAGAAAGTAAATAGCTTTTGGAGAGAGGCAGAAACAATAGTTATACAATGCAACAAATGTAGACACATGATAGGAAGATCAAAAAAATGATAAAATTTCTGAAAATCTTTCTACTGGACAACCATATTATCTTAAGGAAAGAAAGCTATAACCAAATACCATGCCCCAAATGGTAAGCAATTATAAATATCTAGCTGTACCAAAATTTTTTTTGAATGTGTTCAGTTCTGTAGTTGAGAAATGTGATCAGGCATCTGGAGGGCGCATTCTGTAGGGGAAGAGCATGTATATATAAATGTTCTTGTTTTTAATCTAGTCTGATTACTTTGAAGGCAGACAAGGGACTCAAACTACAAAAAAGCCAGGTAGATAGAGCCTCCACTTGAGATACTGGGCAATATGTTGATCATTACCACTTAGTGTATTCAGCTCTCTCTCTCTCTCCCTCTCCATCTCTTTTCTTTGACTGGTTCTTGCTATATAGCTCAGGCTATCCGGGATCTCAGGATCCCCTGCCTCAGCTTTCCAAAGGATTGGAGTTACAGGTGTATACCACCACAGATGACTGGGCATACTATTTTTTTTCATGACAGGGGAAGAAACTGTATTGCTTATTGAAAATGAAAAGAGGAAAACAATGCATACTTGATAACTTTCAGTAACTGAGCAAAAACAAAAACAGTATTCAGAGAAAGGCCTGGTGTGGTGGTGCACATCTCTAAAGCTAGCACTTAGAAATCAGAGGCAGGTGGTTATCTGAGGGCCATACCAGCCTGATCTGGAGTGACTCTAGTTTAGCTAGAGCTACATAGTAAGACAAAACAAAACAAAAACAAGAGACAAGATTTTAAAATGCTTTTATTAATTTTTTGAAATTTTCATGTAATGTATTTTGATCCTATTTGACTTCCCCATTTCTCCTAATTTCTCCCAGATACAACCCAAGCCTATCCTATCATATCTCTCTCTCTCTCTCTCTCTCTCTCTCTCTCTCTCTCTCTTTCTCTCTCTCTCCTTTGAAGTCTGTTTATGTGGCCCACACAGTCTTGGGTGTGGGGCCACCCACTGGAGCATGACCCAATCTACAAGGGGCCAAACCCTTAAAAACATGACTTTCTCTTTCCCAGATTTCCCCCAAACCGACTCTCCCTTCCTCAGAATCCACCAAATATCCATAGCTCGTCAGTTAGGGGTGGACCTCATAAGCCCTTCTCCCTCCATGTTGAAATGTTGACTTACTTGGCCCTGCACGTATTTAGTAGTGGCAGCCACAGCTGATGTGAGCTGCCACCTTCGGAAGTCACTGTTTGCTCTGGTCTTCTACTCTTAGGTTCTTACTGTCTTTTTTACCTCCTCTTCTGTGATGATTGCCGAGCCATGGGGAAGGGGTTTGATATGGATGTTCCAATTAGGCCTGAGCACTCCACTGACAGTTTATATTTCTGCACTTTTTACCATTTCTGTATTAATGAATATTTATTTCACAAAGTGACTTCTCTGATGATGTCTGATACGTAAGATCTTACTAATACCATTAAATTTCATGCTATTATAGGCTATTAAATAGGTAAGTAGAGGTGTGAGAAGGTTTTGGATCCTGGAATCACTTGGCTGTGAGTGAGATCATTTATGTTCTGTATCTCAATTTAGGTTCTTCATCTTTTTAAATTTTTCTTTTTCTTTTTCTTTCTTTTGCCTATCACTGAAAGAAAAGTTATTGTTTATTATTCTTCTACACTCTTACAATCTTACATAATTTTTATTTCAATTTATTTTATTTTTATTTTCTGCAATCCATAAGGATGAGAAATTTTGCCAAGCCAAGTAGTCTATTCTACTTTTAAATTATTTTCTAAATAATCTTAGGTCAAAATCTATACGCCCTTGGAACATTTTATGTATTGAATTAAGCTGATGGCACAGTGTCTGTGTTGAGTTTTAGATAAGGCATTACTTTTCAGTATATCTTAAATTGTTTTCACCTTTTCCAAGCAGTTTAGTTTGGACCAATTTTATGGGAAGACATCTATGTGCTGTAGTTAAGGAGTAGCCAAAAGGTCTCTGGACCTATCACTGCCACCTTCTTCACAAAGTCCCTTGACATAGAGGCAAGTGAGCTGTCTTGTCTTGATTACTCCAAGAAAGCCTCTGAGAAGGATGATCTGTCTGGCCATTACCAGAGCTATGAGCATTTGAAGCCAGCAGAGATATGAGAACTGGGGAAGGAAAAGATGAGAAATTAGGTCTCAAGTCCTTTGTTTGTAGAGGAAAACCTTGTTTAATTACATATGAGGAAATACCTTTGTAATTTAAATTCATTATGACTTCAAGCAGAATATACTAGAAATGAAATAGGCATGGGTCATACAGGTATTGTACAAATTTTACTGCATATAGCTTTGAAGGTGAGGAGGAAGGAGATAAAGGGAACTGGAAACAATCATTGAGACGGGATCTATATCTGGGCCAGTGTTCAGTAATTCCATAGAGATGGGAATGACTCACTTTGTCTTGTGGTTTTCTGTCCTTCCAATGGTTATTTGCCCGCTCATTCTGTCATAAAACACTAAGTGCTTTTCAGGTTTTATATTTGCAGATATTGTCATAACTATCCTGTCTCTTAATTCCTCTAAAATTTAGAGTCTAAACAGATCTTTAAACAGGATACATTTGATGCCACTTTACAGAATGAAACAATTAGACACAGAGAGACCTATTAAATAACCAAGGTGATTTGGTTAACAAATGCTACCTGGAGGGTTGGGAAGGTTAAAACATAGTAAGACACAAGCACATAGTAATCAGATATATAAAAAAGTCAGGCAGTTGATTTAACAGAATGGTAGGGCATGAGAATAGGATATATAATCCATCACAGAGTATGATGTAAACCCTCTATGACATGTCTGTGCATATTCTATTAGCTCCTACTATTTGAAAACTCTAATACACACTCTTGTACCTAAGTACTGATGACTCCAGAGAAAGCATAACAGAGACACTAAAATAACCACAAAAAGATAACTATTTGCACTTCCCTTCATCTTGATGGATCTCCAAATAGATAAGGCTTTTGTCAAAGACATTTTTTTTTTTTGGTTTTTCAAGACAGGGTCTCTCTGTGTTAGCCTTGGCTGTCCTGGACTCGCTTTGTAGACCAGGCTGGCCTCGAACTCACAGCGATCTGCCTGCCTCTGCCTCCCGAGTGCTGGGATTAAAGGCGTGCGCCACAACACCTGGCTAAAGACATACTTCTTTCTGTGTGTATATTCAGGTTGGAATCTGGGTTTGATTAAGAAAGAACACATTTCTTTAATTCATAGCTTACTCACATGCTAACTGACTGCTACTATAAACACTCAGAGTAATACCAAAGTGAATCTGTCCTAGGCATTGTTTTAAGGATTTCAAATATAATAAATGGATGTTAAGATGTATATGTAGGGCTGGGGTTGTAGCTGAGTAGCAGGGGTCATGCTTGGCTTGAATGAGACTATGGTTCTGGGTCCTATCATCACAAATTAAGAATACACCTGTGATTAAACTATTTATTTTTATTTTGATGTGTCATATAATCTCTTTGTTTTAAGATTCTCCTAACTCTATAGTACAGAAGCTACTCTGAAGAAACAAAGAAGTCATTCTTCAGGTGTTAGTGATTTTTATTGTATGAAGGAGATAAACAATATTAAAGAGAAGGACTTTATTGAGAAGAAAAAATGACTGTTTTGGTCTGTAAAGCTTATTCTATGATATCATTATGAACTATAATATGTAGATTATGAATCATGAAGAGGCATTTCCATCTAAGCAGCAGGGCAGAATCTCTCCATTCATGAGTGAAGAGCAGACACAGGAAAATTGGGGAAAAAAAGGTTTGTCAGAACACTAAAGCCTTTCACTAATTACCTACTTTGATGTTGGCTCTAAAAGGTGATTTCAGAAAATTAAAGGGAAGAAAATGAGGCAAAACAAGATAACTGAAATTGTTGTCAAGAAGGTTGCTTCCTTTCTCTTTGGGATTCTTGGAATGATGACATTGGACCATCCTGTATCCTTAATGCTACAATTGTAAGGAGTTCTAGTCAAGTTAAATTCTGTCCCACTTGTGCTTCCATGTTGTGTACTGCTCAACTGCAAGTGTCAATAAAGAGCCCTTGACTCTTTGCTTACTATAGAACATAAATTCCTGTAGGGGAGTGTTTGGGCAAAGTAGTGTCTAGATAATAACCACTAGTCTCTCTGCTTCTATGTCTGATGGAAAGAACTTGAAAATCTCAGTGTATCTCCAATTGGGAAATAAAGAAGTAAGATATTAGTTCTAGATTCACTGAGACTCACTTCTAAATCCAAGAGCATGTGTAGCCTCACTGAGTAGAGAAGGTCTTTGACAGCAGAGTCAGACATTTTTGTTGTTTTTCAGAGTACTCACAATCCCCCACTCCTAGCTAGCTTGGTTTCACACTCAGAGGGCATTTTGAGAAAAAGGAAAGTGGTGTTTTGAAGGGGACTTGATCTTTGAGCTGTCCTCAAGTTTTTCAGAAAAAGATGGTTATAATGAGAAAAGATAAGTTTATCACTATTCAGTAAGATGAGGTCATCAAATTTTTATCCATATTCCTCCCACAATAAGGTTAAGTACTTTATTCTCTGACAGAAAGCTGCTTCTCCTACGCCATCTCCCACTAACTCTTGTTTCTTGTCTATAAACTACTCAAATGTGTTGTGTGTTCAGTGTGTGTGTGTGTATGTGTGTATATGTATGTATGTCTGTGTGTGGTCTATCTGTTTCTGCATAGTCATATGCACATGTGGGCTTAACTATAAAGTAAAAGTGCCTGCAAAATTTTGGTAACATGACTTTTTAGTTACAAGAGAACAAGATGTTTGCTATCTAGAAATAACTGTTTTATTAAAACCTGTGAACTACTTTTGTTTGTTTTGTTAACTGAAAAGAGATTGACCACTAAGTTCAGTAATTTGTGAAGTTGGAGGTCTTTGCATTTTGTTGGTCAACTACAAGGACTTGTTTGGACTTTTAATACACAGTGCTTTCTATAATTAAAGAGGGATCAGTTTTAGCACTCTGGGTGTATGCCCATTTTGCTTTCCAAATGTCTTCTGTTTCTTTTCTGAACATAGCAAGTAGATGCCAAAGTGGTTTTTCACTGACTTGGGGAGCTAGCTATTTAGTAACAACAAAATTGCTTTGGGGTTTCCTACAGAAAGTCGGGTAAATGAGATCTTTTATAAGTGTTTACAGTCACTCAAATTAAATTTGAAGCAATAGTTTAAAAAGTTGCTTCCATCTGGTAAGGGTTTGTCTTTGTTTTTTGTTTCTCGTTGACACATTAAAAAAAAATCTCTCTAGCAATCATGTTACTGAGGTTAGTCACAGGGACTGTTCAAATCGGTCATTGACTTCTGTTTTTTGTCTCCAATGAGTCAGGGCCACCATGGACCATGACTAATCAATATGGCTTCTCTGTTCTATGACATCATTATTGGGCTAAATAACTTTAGTTTTTTTTTTTTTTTAATCCTTTAGTGGGGATGCCACCAGCAGTACTGAAAGTTGATGTTGATTGTGAGTGATGGGATTTTATGATATACCAGATAATTTTTCTGGGACAAGGTATATATTTACTTCATTTCAAAAGTCTTTGGCCATATGGAAGAAGAATAGTGGAATTACTGTGAATATTTGCTTCTTATTTTATGTGAAAGAGGCGAAGAAAATTTAAGACTATTTTGGTAGCCTCATAGCAGAAGTCATTAGTAGAGACAATACAAATAAAGTGCTAAGGTCTTGGTTCGTACTCCGTAGCTTTCCACGGAGCCTGGACTGAACAGTATACTCTTCCCTCATCTCTTCACGGGGAGTTGTATATCTTTTCTTCTTAATTTTAGTACATGAACAAAAGTCTGACAGAGAAAGGATGGGGTCCCAGTGAAACATATCGGGAAGAAAGAGAGGAGAGGTTTACGGGAACAAGAATTTCCTCATGTCCATAAGAAGCTGATTCCGTGTGATTCCTAGGGAGCTGCTGGCAGGAATAACTATTGCCAACACCTTTGGACATGTCATGTGGTTTATGGGCCGTGAGTTTTGGGGTCTAAGGGGTATGTATTTTATGAATTGTAGAGTAAATGGAATAGTTTTATATTGTGTTTATCTCTTCCTTTCTGTGAATCATTGATTTGAGAATTATATCACTTATTTTGTCCTTTTTCCACTGCTGTAATATCTGACACATACTTAGTAAATGATGAAATTATAGTGAGAACACACAGAAATTCTATTTTTGTTCTTCGTGACACCAAACATTAATTATTGGCCAGCTGATCCCTCAAAAGACTCTGAGGTCCAAAGTGATCAATATATAACTCAATGAAAATCTATTTAAAAATAAACAGATAGTAAATAAGTTTTTCTTCAAATTATAACCAAAAGAACTAGAAAAATGTAAATTTTCCTTTCAAAGGATTAGAATCAAATAAGTTATTGGTTTTTATTGTATATTGTTTTGAATCAAACAGTGGCTGAGTGCCTAGCAATTCATTAAATATTTTGTTGGAGATAAATAAGGACATAAACAATGATTCAACAGAATCTTACTTGCCTTACTTTTTAACTCTTCTGTTACTGATAGATTAATTTACATCCAAAATAATATGGCTTGTTAATTTTTGGTCCTGCTAGGAAGAGAAAGATGGAGCTTGTGTTGGGAGGAACTAAAGTAAGGAGAGAGAGGGAGGCATGATATAAATATAGCACACATATATGAATTAAAAATAAATTTAATTTAATAAAAATATTCTTCCTAATACCTTTTAAATGTTACAAAAATTAAATCAAGAATAACCAGGCATTTAAAGGGAAGAGTTAAAGCTGTTAGAAGAACACATAGAAATAAATCTTCATTATCCTGGATTTGGCAATAGTGTTGGACACATGGCACCCGAAGAACAACAGCACAAACAACAACACAACAAATTTCTCCAAAACAAAACAAAGCAACCTCGCCTCAAAAACCCTCCAAAGCAAGCAAACAAAAAAACCTCAGATTTCTTGGGGTTCAGTAAAAGTTTAAAGAGCACATTGTGGTGTTAATACCAAAAACTAAACAAACCAAACCAAACCAAAACAACAACAACAGCAACAGCAACAACAAAAAACTTGCAGCCAGTATGAGAAGCAGCTTGGTAATTCCTTAAATAGTTAAACTCAGAGCTATAAGGTGATCCAAAATTCTATGCAATGTATGAATATACACCAAAGAATTAAAAAGAAGTGTTTAAACAAAAGCTTGTGCATGAATGTTCTTAGAAGGACTATTCATGGGAGCCAAAGGACAGAAACAACCCAATGTCCTTCAGTGGATGCCTGCGTAGTGAAAAAGTATTGTATCAATGTCTAGGTGTAATCAATCATATACAATAATTTTTTGAGAATTTCACTTATGAATACAGTGTAGTTTGATCAAGTCCATTCGCACTGTCTTCCCTGTAAGCCCTCCCTTACCCCTGCCGTTATTCCCTCCTTATTTCAAGTATTCTATTTTAAAAGCCACTCAGTCTGCTTAATGTTTCCAGTATGTCAATACATGTAGGGTCGTTTACTGGTCTCGGTAGCCTCTCATCAGCTGCCTTGTTGAATCTCCCTCTCCCAGTTGCAATCTTTGTGTAGAGTTGAGGCCTCATGAACTTTCCACAGCACATCCACTTTGGCATTTCACTGGTGTTGAACACTTTAAGCTCATGTTTAGTCAGTTACATTAGTGGATACTTTGTGGGCATAGCTTCTGATATAACTAGGAGACACGGGCTCACAGCAAACGCCCCCATCTTCTGGTTCTTAGAATCTTTGCTACCTCTTTTTTGCAATGTTCCCTGAGCCTCAAGTTGTAGATCTATCCATTGGGACTGGGCTTCATAACTCTGAATTCTGATTGGTTGTGGAGTTCTGTAGCGGCATCCTTCTGTTGGAGAGAGAAGTTTCCGTATGAGGAGAGAGGACTAAGAGAATCTCTTACAAAAAAAAAAAAAAAAAAAAAAAAAAACGTAACCAACTATATGTTGTTGTCTCATTGGCTTTTGGATAGTTACAAGTAAAAGTCTGAAAGCAGATTCTTATCTCTCACGCAGCAAAATATTAAAGTCCAAATAGATTGAGGGTCAATGTAAGATATTAGACCCTGAATCTGGTAGAGGAGAAAGTAGAAACTATATTTCAATTCATAGGCACAGGGAAAAGATTCCTAATCAGGACCTAAGTAACACAGGTTTTAAGAAGAACAATTGATCAACGGAACCTCATTAAACAAAAATGTTCTGTATAGCAAAGCATACTATCAGTCACCAGAAGAAGCACTTACAGAACGAGAAACAAAAATTTGCCTATTTTTATTGTCATAAAAAGGAATAAAGGCTTGACATATGCAACATTACGGATACTCCATAAAATAATTTGCTAGGGCTTGTAAGAGTGCTCAGCAATTAAGCCACTTGCTGCTAAGCCTGGTGACTTAGGTTTCATCCTGGAACCCACTTCAGGGAAAGAGAGGACCAGTTCCATCACATTGTCCTCTGGCTTCCCCGCACACTTTGGCATGTGTGCCCATACATATACACAATAAATTAAATAAAACGAACATAAAAAATTGGTTAAAACGCCAGACTTGAAGGTCATGTATTTATTGTTGAACTTATAAGAAATACTCAGATCTGGGTATAAAATACATAATGCAATATAATAGAGAATGATGTTAGAGAAAGAAGCAGAAAATGTGAATCCAATGTTTTTGATTTGAGTAACTGGAAAAATAGGAATTGTATTTGTTGAGATCGAGATGACTGTACAAGGTGTAGTTTGGTAGAAGATGAATAACTGAATTTTAAGAATGTCATCTATGAAAGACCTGTTTGATTCTTAAGGAGACTGCAAAGTAGGTGGCTGGGTACTGTTGTCTGGTATTCAGGGTAGTAATCTGGAGTAATTAAAAAAGAGATAATATTTAAATGGGGACTTGAATGAGATTGTCAGGGTACGGTAAGAAGCAAAGACTTAAGACTAAGTCCTAGGATGTTTGAGCTTTTGGAGCTTGGGAAGATGAATGACACCGCACCTTGGTTTTGGAAGAAGTTTAAACTTTGTGTGTTCCAATAAATATTTTTTAGTGCATTTTCCAATTCCATCCTCACTTATGCTTTTTCTTATCTGATTATGTTAGTGGTATTAATGATTTCATATTTACCAATATGTAGTGTCAGAGCTGTATAGTCTTTACCTTTCACCCAACAGGCTCCCACACCTAATTTCTATTTCCTCTAGCTTTTCCTTCAACACAGTTATGAGCACTGGTTTGTTTTAACTTCCTAAAAAACGTACAAGGAATATAATTTCCCCCTAAAGCTTTTCAATGTCTCATTTGGTTAGCAAATGAACACTATGAGGCATTTCCAATACAGCCATGTTCCTTTCTTCCCAACATCATACTCAACACAATTGACTAAACTTTTTTTTACTGTGTGTATCTTTAGTGTCACTCTCTTTCCTCCCTACTCTTTTCATAAATTTAAACATCTTTCTTGGCTCATGACACAAATTGTATGCACATTTGACTCATATAATTTCTACCAATCACCAAGCCAAAAAAAAAATATCTTGTGCCTCTGAGGAGGTTTTATATTAAATTGTAATAACCCTATGGACCTCAGTTTATTCTGTCCATTGAGAAATCTTATCTTCTTCTGCCAATAACATCTAGAGTTTCTCTAACATAGGTGGTTTTGAGGACAATTCTTTGACACAGAGGTTGTCATGCTTCAGCCTTGCTCAGTAAGCCCCACAAAATGCTTCAGGGTGTATTGTTGATATAGTGGATAGGTGAATGCTTTGTTACCTTTACTCTATTAGGATTCTCCATAGCTTCAATACTGCGTGATTTTACATATCTATGTTTATGTTTTCTTAATATGTTTTCCACCACCAGAATATGAAGTCCGAGAGAGAAGAAAAATTATCTATTTTGTTCAGTATAGTACCTTATATGCCCAGAACACCATGTAATATTTAGTGAGTCCTTGCTAAATGACTGAGAAAAAAAATCAATAACACCAGCATAGATTTGTTATGGCAGTCATTAGGAAAGGTTGATTCACTTCTGGAGTCACAGTTTTGCACAACGTAAATGTGGGGCTAATATTGGTAACATCACAGAACTCATTATGGACACTGGGGCCCAGGGAGAGGCAAAGATAATGTTTTGACAGTGAGATTTGTATGGTTGGACCCAGCTGGGCCTAGGATGACCTACCTCCTGTGAAATTTGTGTTCTGTAAGGCAGTATGTTTATTCCTTTTCAATAACCCTAAATTCTTTTATTCTGAAGCCACATGTTGCCATTTTCAGTGTTGGATCCCAATATTTGGCTTTGTCAGTGAGCCATGGTGTTGGAATGTTTTTTAGATTCTTCACTAGAGCTGCAAGCTATTTGAAGTTAAAGATGGTATCCTGTTCCTCCTTACATTTCACATAGTATTAACTCAGTAAACATTTGTCTATATTTCATAAAGACCTATCAAATTAAATGTATCTTTCTTTGAAAAATAAACAATGGATCCTACTGTATAGTAGTTTGAATAGAATATTCCTGAATGAAGTGTGCCTATTTTGATGGGGTGCTCCCTTATATCCTTGAAATTATAAATCTCAACAACTTAAAAATGTATTTTCACTACCATATTATACATAGCATACCATGGTTTATAAAATATCTATAATATAGTATACTTATCATATTAGAATTTTGATTTATTGAAATATCTTTTTCACTGTTACTGTGTGTGTATGATGTGTAAAGTCAAGCACTTAAACTATGGCATGTGAGGCCCAAGATGACATTGTGGGGTTGGTTCTTTTTATCTATTTTTATGTAGGTTTTAGATATTAAATATAAATCATTAGATTTGTCTGACAAGTGCCTTATCTGTTGCCCAAGAGAATTTTAAAATATCTATTCAGTGTGGATACAAGCACATGTGTCAGGATGTGATTGTGGACAACAGAGGGCAATTTGGTGACCTGCTTCTCTGAGATCATGTGGTTTCTGGGAACTAAACTCAGGTTGTCAGGCTTTCCCTTATATGCATGTGTGTGTGTACATGTGCGCCATGCGTGCGTGCATGTGCATGCGTGCAGACACACACACACGATGTAAATCCAAGTACTTTAAGTGAATGGATAAGAACGAGGATATGAATAACTTCTTTGAACTATTGAGAATCTGAGGAAATGGGCCAATGCTTCTTGTACCTTTCCATATATCGCATGTGACAAGTGGTAGTGAGTCAACAATTTTGGTCAATAAAGGATCAAAGTAAGTCTAGTTAACATCCCTGGAGAAGAATTACTACAAAAAGTTGATGTTTCATTTTGTTTTTTGACCCTTGATAAGTAGGTTGAATACCTTCACTCTTTACCCTCAGAATCAAGCTTTACTGGGTTACATTTCCCTGCTATCTCTCATCTGTTGAGATTACTTTTCTTCAGCCCAGCACTCTGTAGAGTAGTTGAACAGCTGTTCAATACCTTTATAATTTAGATTCATTAATGTAGAAGCATCTCAGACTTATTTTCCCCTCTAGGTTAAGTAGCCTTAACTCCTCTCAAAATTCCCCACATTAATTTTTTCCCTAATTGCTTTTCTCTGGATATTCTCCAGTTCCTCCAAGCGCCTCTTTTAAGGGTGTGAAAATTCCTTCCTACAGGCTTTCCTGGACACTAACAGTTCTACGCTCTGCTCTTTGGATAACAGAATACCATGCCATGCAATATGATAACAAGGGTGCTGAAGGGCCCTAGACTTCTTTCTTCCTTTACTTAAATACTAGCAATGCTTCAACGTTTATCACTCCGTGGTTTCACATGATTAGAAAATTCCTTTAAAGATTTTATTTCTTTTTAAAAATAGCCACCAGTCCTGCCATGTAACAAGGTAATTTTCTAATTCTGACAAACACACCTGTAGCCTCCTGTAGCCTTCAAGGGCCAGAGGTCAAACTCATTTAAACCAGTGAATCTGGTAAAGTACCAAGCACCTGTTCTAAGCATTCCATATGGTTTTTCTCCCAGAAGGAGTGACCGATCTAAAGCAGCTGTGAGTAATTTTATTAATCAAAACAAGCTGGAAGCAAAAGGTAAAGGGAATGTAATTAAAACCATTAATGAAGACCAGTATGGTCTCATTAATACAGTACAAAGAACCCATGACTAGTAGCATTGATATTTGCCATGATTACCGCATCGTCAAGAAAGTGAAAAGTGGCCATGCATGTTATGTATTAAACACTTAAGGTAGGAGACTTATGGGCTGATTAATTTTGAGTATGTTAATGAGTCCAAGAATGGAAGCTTACTCGATGGGAAACAGCCAAGTAAGCCCATGCGGCACTCACCTGCCTGCTTGGCATATGACCAAGAAGGGGCATTAAAGGCGGACGTGGGAAATTAATTAGTTTCACCCTCATGCAGAACTTACTTCAAAATTGTTTAGGTAAGTAAGTCAGAGAGTATTTCCTGAATTCCAACTCAAATTGATTGTTGCAGGTAGTTGCTAAGTATCAGAGTGCTAACGGTCTAGAAAATGTACAGAGGTAAACATTATAATAATCATAATTTACATAGCATGCTGTGGCTTGTTGAAAATACTTCCCAACCAGCCTGTTGGGTATGTTCTAATGCAATGTGTCTTCAGCGGCTTCACCATGTGGTGGAGTTTGTTACTACAACTGCTAGTTCTGGTTCGTTTGTGTCACTTGCTAAGCAACGAATTGCAGAATATGAACGTGGGGTGCCACTTCCTCTTACTGCTGGGATCTCTGTGAGCTCACATGATAAAACATCTTGAAACAAAACAAAACAAACTTCAAGAAAGGTGGTGTAACTCATGTAAGGAGAGAGTGAGGTGGTTTTAGCACCGGGGCTACAGCGCCAGATCTTTGAGTGAGGCCAACGTAGATTATCATGTTCTCTAGGACCCCTTCCCCCCTCACCCCCCCACGGCAGAACTCCCAGGCCACTCACAGAAATGTGGGAAATAAACTGTTTTGTTTTAAGTCCCTGAGCCAGCAGCCAAGGCTAATTGATAGATAAGGACATAAATGTGTATGCAATTAAAGGTCACCTGTAAAATGTGTTACATTGCAGAGTGATTGGAGAAATCATTTCAAGTCCAGGCCAGTTTGAAAAGTCTTCATAAGACAGGGAGATACTCATGATTCTGTGCCTAATATTGGGCAGAGATTTGACAGATTTTCATCACAAAACCATTTGCTAATCCAGATGACTTTAGGTTTAGATCCCCCCAACACACTTTTATATACAAAGTTCGTCTCTTTTGTCTGTAATTCAAATCAGTGGCCTGTAGTCATTTGGATTATGTACAAGTTCTTTGAGGCAAGCACCTACACAGCATCTATATTTTTAGATTGCTACAATAAAGTATTTACTCTGTAATCTAACAAAATAATGTGGGGAGTTCCAAAGGAAGTCCACTCACCAATTCCTCTACTCTTTTAAAAAGTAGAAATATGTTTTAAGCAATTCGTTGCTTATCAAGCTGAGTGGGTTTACTTTTTTTTAAACAAACCCCTGCAAAAAATGTCCTTTGACCCCTTTCCAGCTGAAAAAGGCCAGATTTACTGACTTACTCCTAGTGAACAGATGGTTTATCAATGCCACCTCCCACTCCATAATATTCTCTGCTTCTCTCTCTCCCTCCTCCTCCCCTTACTCTTTCCCCTCTCCGCCTCCCCCTCTCTCTTCAATATGGGGGATTCCTCTGTAGTACAGACCATCTTGGGACTTGCCTCAACTTGAGGCTGGCCTCAACTTCAGAGATGTGCTTGCCTCTGCCTCCAGAGTGTTGGGATTAAAGGTGTGCACCATCACTGCCACTGCCTGGCTGGCTCTCTTGGTTTATTTTTTCCGGGGGAAGCAAACAAACAAGATATGAGGGTAACCAGAAACATCCCATGAAGGACACACAAGATAAACACAATGCCCTTGACCATCAGCTAGCACCAAGTCTGGAGTCGTGAGCAAGCCACCCAGGAAGAGAGTTCTCCACACCAGCTCTAAAACTTGAGCCTCAAGCCAACATCTTTCCTAATACACCATCATCGTCTTTTATATACTATCTCCTAAGTAGCTGGCATTTCATCTTCTAACCTAGAGAAACTGTCACATTAAAATATCTTTTTGTTTTTGCTAATGAAGATGCCAAACTTTATGATGCTTTGTCTTACATCAATAAATATTAACCTGTGAAGCAAAGGGTAAAATGTGTACCACGCTTTTAAGATGAAATATTATCATAATTTTAAACTAACAGCTAGATCCAGTTTCTTCAGAATCCTGTTAGAGCTTATTCTATGAATGTCTTGGCTCTTTTCTATCAATTTTAATGATCCTGGAATTATCCAAGTCAAAGCAGTAACCCCCTTCTTTCTTCCTTTTTCCCCTCCACAAGATTTGGTCAATTTTATTCGAATACCTCTAACCTTGCTTTTGTTTGTCCATTACCTATGCACTCTAGCTCTGAGTTGATATTCTGAAAAAATTTTTAGCAATTTAAACCTTCAGTTTCTGATAAAGTAATTTGTATAAGTGATAACATTTAAAGGAAAGTATCTAATGATTTTTCTTGTGGTATAAAACGTGTCCTTTCTGGATTTGCTTACAGAGCATTTCGTCTCTGCCCCATGCAGGTCATAATCTGGCTGGTTATCGTTCTTCAGTCCGGCTTGTTTGTCTCACGTTTCTAGTAGCCTCTGCTTGGGACAGTGCTTGCCTCTTGCCCTTCAATCCTTGAGTATTTGCTGTGGGTACAGAGCCATCCATATTCTGTAATTGCTGAATGTAGGTTTGTTCTGCAAGGGGATGTACATTCTGCAAGAGGGGGTTGAGTAAATGACCCCAAACAAAAATACAAGGTGTAACTTCCATAACCAAATATTCCACAGTGAAATAAGTAGACAATTACATCTTTAGCACAAGTGCTGCCAACTGCCATAGCAGTGAGCATCACTCAGGGAGCTCAGTAACATGCAGGCAGCTGGACTCCCTCACTGGGAAGTTTGAGTTTATTTAATTTGGAGGCCAGAGAGTAAATTTTGCTTATTGTTTATTATAAGTTCTGGCAGAACATTAATGGTCTGGTAAAAATTAGTAATCCTTTATTGTTTTGGTTACTAAATACACAGAAAAATGCTTTTATATTAAGTTTTATATATGCATTATCTATTGTGAATCTTAGCAGCAAACAAATATAACTGAACATTAAAGTTATACTGACTATTTAGCTGGCAGATGGAAACAGATTATAAAAGAAAACTAGTACTGAAAAAGTGATATTTTATAATAATTAAATATCTAACCCATCAGAATTATAAAATAATTGAGATATGTGTGCCCATGATAGCATAAATCTAAAATAAAAAAGACCACAAGGGGTTGAATGGCTTTTTTTTTTCCAGAGGCCAAGGGTTTGATTTTCAGCATGTACAAGACAGTTCATAGCCATCTCTAACAGTTCATAACCATCTACAGTGCCAGTTCCAGGGGAACGTTCTGGCCTTCTTGGGCACCAATCACACATGTGGTAGACAGCCATGAATGCAGCAAAGTATCCATACATATGAAATACATTACAAATATATAAGTCATATTTACTTGAAAAAAAAGTACTTATGGCTCAAAAGAAGTATAATGAAATTAAACAAAAAAAAGGTATCAGTGAGAAAAATGTAAGTGATATGGTTTTTAAAATCTGAAATACATGTAGATTTAGAAAATATCAAGAATGCCTTTAAATCAACCATAAAACGATAAACAACCCACTTAAAGGGATCTAAGGACTTGAATAGATGCTTCCCCAAGGAATACCCACAAAAAAACTGTCATGCACAGCAAAAGCAACCTTTCAAAGAAGAAATGTATCTGTGCATGCAATGTGAGCCACTGCATGTGATCTCATGAGTGGATAAGCAACTTGTGGTTGCGAGTTAATTCTCTGCATTCAGTTTTCAGAGGAAGAAAGTAAATATCTTTGGGGTTATTGTCCCGTATTTACACAGCTTCTGAGATTTCTTAGTACTGATTGAAAACGAGTAGCTAATCTTACAGACGGGTAATGTTTTTTTTAATGAAACATTTTTATATATACATTTATATTATTACACACATATACAATAAACTACCTACAGCAAGAAGAACCATGAAACAATAAGGAATTGTATACATGTTACATTCTTAGTGTTTTGGCTATTTGTATTTGGCAGCCTTGAAGAGAATATCCTTCTTATCTTGGTGCGTCCAAAATTCTGAATGTAAATCAGTATCGATCACATCTCATCTCTATCAACTTAAAACATCTATCTAGACCTAAAAATATCTTAACCCCTAAAAAACCTAAACTTAATTGTAAAACTAAATTATCTAGTCTTCAACCCCATCAGAGACTTGAGAAGGAATAAAATTAATTATCTGAGTATACAGGGAGTGCAGGTTAGCAGCTTCCCAAATGAGAAGATGAAAGAGACAGTTTGCTGCCTGAACAGTCATCCAAAACTCTCTATAATGTTGGAGCATCATCTTCAGCCTTCTAGCCCAATATATCTGTCGGAAATATTTGTGAGGTAGGAACTATTGAGGACTTGCTTACTCTGTCTTGGCAGAGTTTGGGCATCGACTCTGTCTGCATCCAAGCTTGCCCACTTTTTGGCAGAATTCTGTCTGTTGCTTAAAAAAGAACATTTTGCCCAGTGGCTTGTTTGCCACATTTGAAGCCATCTCCATAAGAAGGTACTTTGATGCTCATCATATTCTTTGAGGTAGGCTGAGTGTTGCTGGAAGTTAACCTGTCTCATTGTAAATGAATCTTTAAAATAATAAAAACATCTTTAAATGCCATATTCTGTAGGTCTTTGAGGCTTTTGAAGACCTTATCTAACCATTTTACCTTATCTTTCTATAGAATCATATCTATCTGTTACACCTAGCATATATATTCTTATGATAAAAATAGACTAGTAATTGCTATGACCATGATTTCATCAACTAACATTTAGCTTCTATAAACTTACTTATACTAAACAGCCTGCAAACAGCCTGGCACTTTCAAAGTATTGGAAGTAAAGTTTATATGATAACTGAGTTGTATGGGTACAGTACTACAAATTAGAGTAGAAATATATAATGTGTGTGAAGAATAATCTTTTTTATCTTTCTTTTTTGCATTATATATATATATATATTTTTTTTATGTGAAGCATGGTGGTGCATGCCTTTATTATTTTTTTTTTTTTACTTTTTTTCTCCTTTATTAATTTATTCTTGTTACATCTCAATGGTTATCCCATCCCTTGTAGCCTCCCATTCCTCCCTCCTTCCCACTTTCACCCTATTCTCCTCCCCTATGACTGTGACTGAGAGGGACCTCCTCCCCCTGTATATGCTCATAGGGTATCAAGTCTCTTCTTGGTAGCCTGCTATCCTTCCTCTGAGTGTCATTGGGCCTCCCCATCAAGAAGACATGGTCAAATATGGGGCACCAGAGTTTGTGTGAAAGTCAGTCCCCACTCTCCACTTAACTGTGGAGAATGTCCTGTCCCTTGGCAAGATGTGGGTAGGGGTTTGATGCTCACTGCACATATTGTCCTTGGTTGGTGCCATAGTTTGAGCAGAACCCCTGGGCCCAGATCCACCCATCATAGTGTTCTTCTTGTAGGTTTCTAGGACACTCTCGATCTTTCTATTTCCCCATCTCCTATATTTCTGTCACCTAGAGTCCCCAGAGGATGTCTGCACATCTAACCCACTTTCCTGGTAAGTGAAGACTTTCATGGAACATGCCTCTTGGGCTAGTATATATAAGTGAGTATATACCATTTGAGTCTTTCTGCTTCTGGGTTAGCTCACTCATTATGACCATTTCTAGTTCAATCCATTTGTCTACAAATTTCTGGAATTCCTTGTTTTTAATAGCTGAGTAGTATTCCATAGTGTAAATGTACTAGAGGTTCTTTATCCATTCTTCTACTGAGGGACACTTAGGCTGTTTCCATGTTCTGCTATTATGAATAAGGCCGCTATGAACATGATTGAGCACATGTCCTTGTTGTGTGCTGGAGCATCTTCTGGGTATATTCCAAGGAGTGGAATAGCTGGGTCTTGAGGAAGCCCTATTCCTAGTTTTCTGAGACAGTGCCAGATAGATTTCCAAAGTGGCTGTACTAGTTTGCATTCCCACCAGCAATGAAGGAGTGTTCCTCTCTCTCCACAACCCCGTCAAAGTCAGTAGCCTTCCTATGTACAAATGACAAACATGCAGGTGAAGAATAATCTTAAATTTGAATTCTATACCAATGTATCTAAAAATTAAACTTTTTTTGCATCAATATACAAAATTATATATCAGTGAATTAAAAATAACCCTGTTAGTAACAAAGCATTAAGTTGAGGAGTAGATTCAGTAATCTACTTTTTGTCCTGTCATTCCTATATATTTTTATATTCCTCCTTCTTTCTTTTCAGCCCCTATCTCCTAACCTAAGAATGAAAGATAAAGGAAAAGAGAGACATCCCTTACTCCAATCTTGTTTGCTTACTAAATAAGACCAATAATAACTTATAACCAACTCCCAATGAAAATAAACATCTATTGCCCAAGAAAGCAACCAAAAGCCTCCCCACCCCCTTAAGGAAAATGGGGTCTCATTGTCTTAAGGTTTCACCCAGCTGACTTGGGATGAATGATATCTTTTTAGGGGCCCAAATAAAATTGGGGGAAAAGCCAGGTGTGGTGGCACACGCCTTTAATCCCAGTACTTGGGAGGCAGAGGCAGGCAGATCACTGTGAGTTCGAGGCCAGCCTGGTCTACAAAGTGAGTCTAGGACAGCCAAGGCTACACAGAGAAACCCCTTCTCGAAAAACGAAAAAAAAAAAAAAAAACAAACCAAACCAAACCAAAACAAACCAAAAAACAAAACAAAACAAAACAAACCAAAAAAAACAAAACAACAACAACAACAACAACAAAACAAATAGTGGGAAAAAATTGGGGGAAAATGGTTAAACAAGCTAGGAATAGTATTTGTGGTCCAGTCTCTAAATGTTGAACAATTCCAGGCTTAATGAGGGTCCTGTGTAGGACAGTCTGAAATGCTGGACCAATTGGGATTGGAGGCTTTCTTAGAAGCTATTCTGGGAGCTGTGCTGTTTGATGAGGAACAGAAACTGAAGCACTTGGTGCTGGAACATGAAAGAGGCAGGATGTCAGTGTCCAGAATGCTCAGATAAATACATCCTGTCAGGTCTGATACAGGTGACAGGTAATATTATATCCTGAGATAAGTGATGTTGTATTTAATGGTTCCTGGAGTCAGATCAGAAGAACTTTGTTTTTGAGAAACTTATGTTCTCACATTCATTTAATGTTTTTGCATGCTATATATTGGCAACTTTCCTGGAATTATATCAATGATATAAAAAACAATGAAATTAACATTAGTTGAGGAGGAAAATAAGAAAAGATAAATGAAATATAGATATTATGAGGTATGACATGACAGAATTCAGGAGTATATTTGAGTCTCCTTTACATTATATATGCTTTTATTAAATACTCTATAAATTTGTTTATGTGGAATTCTTCACTTTTTGGAGTCTGTATTCTTGTTTTCAAGTTTTAGGAACTGTGTAATCATTGAGTCATTTATTAATCATTGTGTGTTTTATATTTCAGATGTCTAATGGCACTTGATGCTTTCTTTCCCTTCTTTCATTTTTAACTATTTTGGAAGAATTTGGGGTTCAGGAAAGCTCCTATATTGTTCTTTGTTCTCCACTTTCATGTCTCCATTTATTTCCTCCACTCATAATTACAGGCTGCTTTCCTGTTATGTTTTGTATTTCCCAGGACATGACAGTAGTAGGAATTTACTTGCTTCAGCCAGTGTCAGGTAAACAAAACCCCCATGGGATGCTTGCATATGGAAGCTGGGGACTCAGTCTCATCTCCTTTCTTCTTATCCATCACTTTTCATTTCTGCTTCCTGGGAACAAGGTTTCAGACGTTCTGTTCTGTCATGTTTTCTGCATTTCTTGCTACATCTCAGTATTGTGTGTTTCTTCTTCTGTTGCTTTGTCCCAGAGCTCAGTGGTCACACTGATTTTTCAATCTTATTTTTTTCATGGTCTTCTCAATTTAATTTGTTTTCAGCAGTTATACCTAAAACTTTGGCATCATCCTTGAGCCTTCTTTCCTTTCACACTCACTGTCTAAGCCATGAAATGGATCTGTTGATTCTATATGTAATATATAGCCAGGTTTCATTCCCTTATGTCCCCAAGTTCTAGGACCCTGAAACAATTATGTTATTCTTAAGATTACTGAAGTGGCCTGGGAAGTTACAGCTTTAATGCTACCCTTTTCTAATAGAGGTTTTTGGAACATTTTATAGATTTTAAAAATGAATTTGATATCATGCACTACACTCCCACTCATCTTCCTATCCCTTAATTTCTGGCCTCTGCCCTGTTACCTCCCCGCCAAAGAAAACAAAAGAAGATATAATTAATAATAATAATAATAATAATAATAATAATAATAATAATAATAATAATAACAACAACAACAACAACAACAACAGCAGCAGCAGCACAGCAACAACAATAATTTTTGTGGAAGCTACAGTGTGTCATAGTGTACTCTTTTGTCCACATACCTTTCCTTGCCAATGTTCATTGCAATGAGTCATTGGTTTGGTTCAGGCCTTTGCATCAATATTAATACTGGATTCTCATAGGAACTCCTCTCAGATATCTTGTTATTTTCCTGTGTCGTGGAGAGCCTTCAACTTTGAATCTGCAGGACCTTCCCTTGCACAGGCTCCAAGAGATCATAGGTGGAGTAGTTGTTGGGGTGGACCAACTTAAAGCCCTGAATCTGGGTCTGGGTGGTGGCTGAGCTGGTCAGCCCATCATCTCTTCTGAACTTTCATCACTAGAGTGAGCTCTTCCTCACTGCCATAGATAGCTCACCCAAGCAGCCAGCCTAGGGCAGGGGCATCTCTCTTGTTCTCATGTTCCCAGGGGTAACTACCCTATACCTGTACCATCAGAGCCATCTCTACTGTGATTTTCATGCTAGGTGTAGGATCCACTCTCCCAGATAATGCAGTTGGTGAGGGGCAAGGTCAGCTCTCTTGCTCTCATGACATTGGAGTTAACTACCCTGCCATTGGATCTAATGTACTTCCCAGGCAAGAGCTAGGGCCAGCTAAGCAAAGTGCCTCAGGCAGCAGTCCAGACCAGGGACATCTGCAAGGACTTTGGTGGTAACATGGGCTTGGGAATCAACACAGACCCTGGCTGCCATAGGACCATGGACCCAGACATGGCCTCTGGCAGCCTGGGCCAGGGTGTACCCATGGTATCAGGTGGTAGTGCAGCTACTTATATCAGCATATTTCCTGTGGCAACACAGCTCTCAGATATGCATATGGTCTCCAGTGCTAGCCCACAACATGGTCAACCAACCTCTTGGCCCTTGGTGATAACTCAGGCCATAGACATCAACTCAGACCCAGTGGCAGCCTGGGCCAGGACTTCACTATGGCCTCATATCTGCCTTTTTCTCACTGCCATCAAATCTCCAGTTCCACCTTTCTCCACAGTTTGTGACAAACTCCTTGGCTTTGCTTTCTTTCCATCTTTCCACTGTGTACTCCATCTTTTTATTTCTCCATCACATAATTGTTCATTGTAGAAATGCCTGCAACAGGTGCATGTGTGCTTTTCCTCCAGCCTCCCTGGGCCATAATGAAGCTTTGTTTTGTTTTGTTTTGTTTTTTAACTCATAATTACAGTCTATTTATTTCATTTATACTTCTAGCATGATGTATATAGAAATGTTGATTCTGACAACTCATGGAAGTCAGAACATCTTTTCTTTACTTCTCTGTTGCCATGACTTCCTACAGAGTGCCATAAAATTGGACACCAATGATAAATGACTTTACTCCCCAGCTGCAGAGAATATTCAAATTGTATTACCGTCTTGGCCACTCCTTTTTCAGCTGCCTATCACAGTTAGGTAAACCTGCTGAGAGGAGCCCTTTTACTATTATCTTTGGAGAAATGTAGAGTTTGAAACTTCTTGTGCCTTCTACTAGCTTCAAGGAGCCTTTGTGAAGTCTTTTGGCTGAGAGTGGCTTTTGCAGTATCCCTCAGACCCACCTGCCAGGCTGTCTCTGTCTCTGAGATTCCTTCCTTATCTTTTCTCTTCCTCCATTTCAGGCTTACTTCCTCTTCCCTTTTCTCTTCTTCCTGTTGTTTTTCCCCTGTGTCCTTTTTTTACTTTATATATGCAAAGCAGTCATTCTAGTAATGAGACACACAAGCCCTTAATTTTTAAAAATATCATTTTTTATTAATTCATTCATATTATATCTCAATTGTTATCCCATCCCTTGTATCCTCCCATTCTTTCCTCTCTCCTGCTTACCCCCTACTCCCCTCCCCTATGTCTGTGACTGAGGGGGGGGACCTCCTCCCCCTGTATATGCTCATAGGGTATCAAGTTTCTTCTTGCTAGCCTGCTATCCTTCCTCTGAGTGCCACCAGGCTTCCCCATCAGGGAGACATGGTCAAATATGATGCACTCGAGTTCGTATGAAAGTCAGTCCCCACTCTCCACTCTCCACTCAACTGTGGAGACTGTCCTGTCCATTGGTTTGATCTGGTTAAGGGGTTTGAAGTTTACTGCATGTATTGTCCTTGGCTGGCGCCATAGTTTGAGCCAAACCCCTGGACCCAAATCCTCCCATCATAGTGTTCTTCTTATAGGTTTCTAGAACCCTCTGGATCCTTCTATTTCCCCATTCTCCCATACTTCTCACACCAAGAGTCCCAGTAGGATGTCCTCCCTTCTATTGCACTTTCATGATAAGTGAAGACTTTCATGAGATGTGGCACCTTGGTCTAGTGTCCAGATATAAGTGATTATACACCATTTGAGTCTTTCTGACAAGCCCATACATTTTAAGAATTTTTAATTTTTTTGTGACTTTCATACATGAGTATTGTATTTATAGTCTTCCCATCCTTTGCTCTTCCCCCTCAGTCCTCCTGTGTCTTCCCATATGCCATTTCAAATAGATGACCTCTTCATACACACACACACACACACACACACGCACACGCACACGCACACGCACACGCACACGCACACGCACATGCACACGCACACGCACACACACAAACACACACACATTCACCTCCTACTGAATTCACCTTATGTTGCTCAAAAGTTGTATTTGGAGACTAGGTTTAAGTTAAATTTTCTATATGGGTCATGCGGGTCTCAGACTTGTTATCTGACTGCTTTTGCCCCTCCCCCCATGTACCTGAGATTTCAGACACAACCACACCAGGATGTTCCAAAGATTTCTGGATCTGCAGGGAAAGGGCATTGTCACACTCTAAAGACGTCATGCACAAGTATGGCTTTGGGGGAGCTTTCCTGAAGATCTTCTCAGAAGTCTGTGATGGGTGGAAGACCCATATCTTATTGCACTGGCTAGATAACAAATGACCGTACTCCA
The DNA here is from genome assembly GCF_964271855.1 of Acomys minous. Classification (NCBI taxonomy): domain Eukaryota; kingdom Metazoa; phylum Chordata; class Mammalia; order Rodentia; family Muridae; genus Acomys; species Acomys minous. The sequence goes on along the minus strand of NC_140491.1, from coordinate 92,503,362 downwards.
TGCCGGAATCAGAGGCTTGAACTGTTAGTTTCGTTGCCTAGGATGAAGAAGTGTTATCATTTTATGGGCCCAGCATGCTTCTGTTAAAGAGCCACTCTGCTAACATGGTATCAATTTATGTTTTTTTAAAGTACCATTTTAAAAATTAAAATATAATAACATTACTGTCTTCTTTTCCAATCCTTCCATGTGATCTAACTCCCTCTCAAATTCATGGACTTTTTCATGCATATATATATATGCATACATATATAAATACAACCTACTTATTCCATTTAGAGTTGCTGATATGATTTGAGGGCTGACAGGCATTATTATTTGAGCTGTAGAATTGGTAGCACAAAATAAATCTGTAGGTGGATGCACTCTTTCCCGAGTTCTGTGTAAGGCAGGTTGCACATCTTTGGTGATTTTTGCTGACTGTCAATAATACACTTTGAAATCTTTTCAAGAGTTTGTTTCTGTTGTGACTGTTTTCAATTATTTCCAGGGTCATCATCTCCAGGGTCACTGGGGTTAACATCAATGTGACAGTGACTTGAGGCAGTGCAGATTTCAGTCCATTCCTCTTGTTTGTTTTTTTCAGTTAGCCCATTTTTTTTCAGGCAAAACCAATCTATTTTCTATTATTATAATTTGTTTCAATTTTGTACAAATTGAATAATATAACATGCATCATTTTTTTACTTTTTTCTGTTTTTACCCACTATATTTACTTTGAGATTTATCATTTGATTGTGTACACCCATTGTCTATGCTTATTACTATGTGTGCTTCCATTATTTAAATACACTGATGTTTGTTTTTTTCTGTTGATGAATGTTTAAGTAATGATGAGCCATAAATCTGCTAGGATCATTACTATGTTAGTATCTGCATGAATACAGGCTTCCATATCTTCTGGGTATTCCAAAGGAACAGAAAGGCAAGATCATATGGAAGGAAAGCATTTTATCCTTTGACTATTTGATAAGCTACTTTTCTAAGTGTTTGCACTATTCATGCACCTATTAATAGCATATGAGAGGCCAGCGTATTCACATTCTTATGAACCCTAATATGAGTAGTGTTTAGTATTGCTAAGTCTAATGTATTTGGTGATGCCGATCATATTTTAATCTGCATTTGCCTAGTGACTCATGGTGGTAAACATTGTATTATATGCTTATGGTTTACAATCCTTCCTTCTTTGGTTAAGTATCACAGTCTTTTGACCATCTGGCTGTTTCTTATTGTTTCATTTAGAAAGTTTCTTTAAACATAAACCAGTATATTATAAAAATATCGGGTATATAATTTAAAATCATTTTCTCTCAGTTTGTGACTTACCTTTTCATTATTTTAACAATACTTCCTTAAAATAAAAAGCATTACCCCTGGATTAAATAATGTTTATGGACTTTTCATTATCAGTTTAGTATTTGGTGTTGTGGCTAAGAATTATTTTCTACACTCAAAGTTACAAGATTTTAGTTTTCTTGCATTTTCTTCTAGGTATTTTATAGCCACGCAACTATGGGTTTATGTTTAGATTCTTTTAGAATTAAATTTTTAAAAAATATTTTATTAATTCTTTAGGGACTTCACACAATGTACATTTTTTCACTCCCCACAACTCCTTCCAGATTCACCAGCAATCCCTGTCCACCCAATCTCCTTCACCCTTTCTCTCTCTCTCTCTCTCTCTCTCTCTCTCTCTCTCTCTCTCTCTCTCTCTCTCTCTCTCTCCCCCCCCCCCAAATGATAAATTCAGTTTGTGTTTCCCCAATACTCTGTAGTATGGGCCCTGTCCTGGAGCATGGTCCACTTACCAGCAATCACACTTTGAAGAAAACTGATGCTGCCACTCAGAGCAGCTATCTAATGCCAAGAGTCCCTCGTCTAGTGGTGGGATTTTGTGCCTGCCTCTCCACCCACGCTGGGGTTCATCTGGCTTGAGTTTGCCTTTGTCTTGTGCCTGCACTCACTACTGATGTGAGCTCGTATATGCAACTGTGTGTTGTGTCTGGAAAACACTGTTCCCATGTAGCCATCCACCATCTTTCGATCTTACGTTATTTCTGCTAGTGTCAAAATTTTTTAATAGACTTTATTTTTCAGAATGCTTTGAACCTGACAGAAAAATGGAGTGGAAGAGATAGATTAACAGTCTTTTTCTTGACCTCACTTACTCACAGTATACTCCATAGCAACTCTTGCACCATTGTGCTACACTGTTACAACTGATGAATCTGCATACACTGGTGTATCATTGCTTCCTGGATCATGTACTCCACTGGAGTGCATTGGTGATGATGTATATTCTACAGGTCTGGACAAGTTTCCAGTGATGTATTTTATCCAACCATACAGAATTAGTTGCATTGTACAAATATGACATACGTTTTGCCAATTCTTCCTTCCCTCCCTTGCAAGGCCTGGTGATACTGATCTTTTAACTTCCTACACGTCATATATGACATGAAGTTGGAATCAAACTATGTGGATTTTTCAAGTAAGCTCCTTTCACTAAGTAATACTCTCTTGAGTTTCTACCACTCCCTTTAAAAAATGCATTTAAAATATTTTTCTGTGTATGTGCATATCTGTGTATGTATATGCACATGCGCAGATGCACATGCGCAGATAGCCATCAAGGGCAGAAGAAGATGTGACATTTTTTGAAGCTAGATTTTTCTAAAGGTTATGAGTCATCCGAAATGGGCAATGGGAATCAAACAGCAAATGCTTTGAAATCCGGTTATTGTTCTAGCCCCATCATCATAACTCCTTATATTGTAATAAGCCATTTTTTTTCTTTTTTTCCTCTCCTTTATTAATTTATTCTTGTTACATCTCAATGGTTATCCCATCCCTTGTATCCTCCCATTCTTCCCTCCCTCCCATATCCCCCTTATTCCCCTCCCCTATGACTGTTCCTGAGGGGGATTACCTCCCCTTGTATATGCTCATAGGGTATCAAGTCTCTTCTTGGTAACCTGCTGTCCTTCCTCTGAGTGCCACCAGGTCTCCCCCTCCAGGGGACATGGTCAAAGGTGAGGCACCAGAGTATGTGAGAAAGTAATATCCCACTCTCCACTCTACTGTGGAGAGTGTTCTGTCCATTGGCTAGATGTGGGTAGGGGTTTAAGGTTTATCGCCTGTATTGTCCTTGGTTGGTGCCTTAGTTTGAACGGGACCCCTGTGCCCAAACCTGCCTATCATAATGTTCTACTTGTAGGTTTCTAGGACCCTCTGGATCCTTCTACTTTGCCTTTCTCCCATGCTTCTCTTTTAAAATTCAAACAATTTAGTTGTATTTGAACAGTTGATCCATTCATTAAAGACCATCCTAAGTGCTTCAAACGTTTGCCAATTCTGAATAGATCTGATATGAGCATTCCAAACAAATTTAGAGTTTGTAATGAATGACTATTAAGTTTTGTTAAATGATCTTTCTGATTGTATTTTTATAATCTTATGATTAAAAAAAATCAGGGTTTTTGTGATGAATCACACTGAGTTGTTTTTGTGTAATTAAAGTTTTTTGGTATACCTAGGATAAATCCAGTTTTGCCTTGGTTTATAACTCTTCTATTTCAGTTTTGGATTTAATTTCTGCATATTTTATTGAGGGTTTTTGCATGTATATTCATTAAAGATTTGGTCTGTAGTTTTCTTTTCTTTTAGTGCTTTGTCTGATTACATCAGGGCAAATCTGGATTTGAATAAAAAAATAGTTGCCAGATTTTATTTTCTGAGAAACAGAACACAAATTTTCTTCCTTAATTGTATCATAGAGTGCACTTGTGAGTGTAACTGTTTCTAAAGATTTTAGAGGAAAGATCATTAATTATGAAATCAACTTCTTTGGTACAAATTCCTATTCTTGCATATGAATATTTACTGCTCCAACTCTATTTTTTCAAGACATGGTTTCTCTGTGTAGCCTTGGCTGTCCTGGACTCACTTCATAGACCAGGGTGGCCTTAAACTCACAGAGATCTGTCTGCCTCTGCCTCCCAGAGTGCTGGGATTTCAGGTGCATACCACAGCACCCAGGCCAACTCTATGTTTTGAAGAGACAATTTCCTACAAATAAACTACATTCTTTACTTTATCAAAAAGTAATCTTGTCCATACTTCTATTTTTTGGTTTTCTCTTTCGTCATTTTGTTCTGCCTTCCTGATGCTGTATAGCATGGTATTGCATATACATTATCATCTCATGGAACATTTTATATGACTTCATCACATCTCTCTAACTTCCCAGAATGCCACATCCTTTATATCTAAGTCACATTGTGATAATTTAGTACATTTGTCCAAGTAAAGAAATAATGGACAAAATAGAAAATTCAAGTGAATAGATTTTTAGCTCCTGTTAAATTGAAGATACAACAGAACTACCTGGCTTTCAAAAATCTGAGAAGGTAGAAAGATTTGATAATACATATAGAGGTATATAAAGATATAGAAAAATTACTGAGAGCCTTTCAAAGAATGTAAAAGCAACAGCGAGGACGTCTGCTTTTATTTTTCCATGTTGGGGATTAAACACAGACCTTTGTGCATCTCAGCAAGAACCCTACAATGGAATTACATCTACAGCCCCAAGGGATTTGGCACCCTTGATGTCAGTCTCTAGGAAAACCAGTCACTGACTCCTAGAGTGAGTACAGGGGGTGAGATTGCCTCTTCAAGGTGTTTGCTGAATGAAACTTAAGAGGATGCTGGTCTCTTCTGACTCTCTGGGCTTGAAACACACTGTGCTATCTTGACATCTGGCTGAAGTATGATTCTTTTCTTTAGATAACACTCTGAATGGTCTCCCAATTGACCTTTTAGCTTCTGACTTCTATACTCTTCTTGGTTCCAGACTGTCTGCTTGGCCTGACCTGCTACTTAATTCTTGACCTGTATGTGACTCTTAGGAGCCATGACCCACACTCCAGCCAGAAGACAGAAGCCTTTAGAGCTAATAAATTCTCAAAGGGAGAATGTATATTAATGCAAGTACACATGCCAGGCTCAAACCTGGTGAAGGATTCAAGGAGAGATGAAGAAGAGAATAAAAGGAGGATTAAAATCCAGATAAGGTGGAGGAGTGAAAAGGAGAGTAAATGCTTTTCTGAAGGAGAAATTAATCAACTGGATGAGACGGCAGACATGTAGAGAATAGAGTCTAGTCAGATGGCTAGCACAAGCAGGAAGCCAGTGATAGCTAATTGAACCCTGAAATTTTCTTCTCTTTTCCTTTCTTCCTTCTTCCTTCCTTTCCTCTTTTCCTCCCTCCATCCCTCCTTCCTTTTTTTTTCTTTGCCTAGATAATTTAGGTATATGCTTGAATGCTGTTCTTTATACCACTTAACAAATTAATACATACTTCTCTCTGTGTAAATGTAAGAATTTCAAAGTGGTAGTTTGGCTTGATCCCTACTGTAAGTGAGAGGAAATGGGATGTAGAGGGTGTAGTGGTGGAGGGGTCTGTAAGAGGGGAAAGATTTAGGGTTTTGTGTCCTTTTCTTTGTCTTCTTTCTCTTCTTATAGCAATTGCAAATAGCACCAGTTTAGGAAATGATTTGGACACAGGGTATCTTCTCTGGGAACGGCAAGTATTTTTGTGTTTGCTATAAAGAAAAATATACACTTTTATTCTCTCTTTTTTTTTCAGTCTTATTTATTGCTCTGAAAGTCAAACAACATTTGAGATTTGCTACGTTCCACATCGCTCAAAGAACAGCTAGTTCAGATGGTTTCACAACAAATCTGAACTGAGAACCCAGAGTCATGTACTGCCTGATATATGTGCTGGGAACGGAGCCTTGGCACCTGCACTCGTGGGCACATAATATCCTACTGCCACATACACATAATTTAAAATATTGAAAATAAATCTTAAGAAAAAGGAAAATGGAGCTGGAAGTTAGATGTGATTAAGTACACCACAAGGATAAAGGTAGTTTTGTATTTCTAGAACAGCCACGGCTTAAAAGAGTTATTTTCAAAGGAAATCCATATGTAGTATACACACACACTTAAAATACATATTCAGTTTTAGTGTACATAAAATTTACATGTAAGTTTTTGCTTCTGTTTTACAAAATTAATACTCCTCGATAAGGGAAGAAGATGATTTATTTAAATTCATTAAGAACTGGATTTGTAGCCTTAAATTTTGTAACCTAATATCTTTTTGACTAAAAATTCAAGTTTGTATATTGCTCTGTATTGAGCAAACACATACACACACACACACACACACACACACACACACACACACACACACACACACACTGTCTGGGCTAGTAGTGAGCGAACTAGTTTGGGGTACCCTGCTTGGTGCACGCCACAATTCAGGGTAAGCAGGTGGCCTAGTGAAATATAAAAGGGTTGCTAAACAAAGAGTTTTATTTCCTGGTTGGTGCCTGCAGGGGAGGAATTATGAAACGAAACCAACTCCTAGAGCCAAACAGTGCAGAATTTTGAAGTGAAGCTTTTGTGTTGATTGAAAAAGACATGTAAATTAATTATAATTTACAAACCAAAGCTTGTGGAAATTATAGGAATTTTAATAATAACAGGTGAAAGAGTTTGTTATACTCTATAAGAAATTATAGCTATAGCTAAAGCTATTTTGTCCTCTGTGAAAGATTTTGTCAAGAATCAAATAAACATGCAATCCATAATAATCATATATTCCTTGTATGTATTAGTTTACATAGGGTATTAGTGAATAGATCAAACTGAAAAACAAACCTTAAGGAAGTGTATCATGTCAAATTCTCAGGTGTTTAATGGCACAGATTCCAGCTTTAAATTATTATGAAATAGAAAAGACCATCTACGCCCACTAAATAAAATGTTCACTTTACTAGACATGGGATATAAGCACTGTATGCTGCTTGCATTTCTGAAATTAATACTTCCTTGGAGCTACACAAGACCACATTTGTTTTCGTATTTTCATAGGCGATTCCCCTAAGCAGAAGCCCTTGTTAATCCCACATTCACACAGATAGAAGGTCAAAGTTGGTCAGTGAGCCAAGAAATACCATATCAGAGTTTCTTTCCCCTTCAATTGAAAAAGGTATAAATTGTGGAATTAGTGTATTGATTGAAGGCTACAACTTCAAGCAATCAGTTTTTCTGGCTTGACAAGATTATTTTATCCTACTTTTCTTTTATTATTATGTGTAGTATTTGAGTCATCCTTCAGGCAGATGAAGTGACAGCTTGATTTAACTCAATAAAATCCACCAGTTAGGTAACCTACTGAGCCGAACAAAAGATGAAAACCACAGCAAAGGGGCAGGTGTGCAGTTAGTTTAAGCAACCAGAGGAGTCTGAAGAAGGAAATATTAGCAGAAATTATGCTCCGATCAATGCATTTCTATGGAAACTTGAGAGAAATTTGTAAAACCTCCTTGCTGGGTAATTGAGCAGCTAATGCCTTTGCTCTAAAAACAAAACAAAATTAACAAATCTTTAAAATGAGACTACATGCCTAAGAAACAGTGCCTCCATAATGGCTTTGCTCCTGTATAATTGCAGCAAGTATGATAATCTTTACTGTCTTGGTGTATTTGAGATGAAATGCTGCATGATTGATTTGTAGTAGTTTGGAAATTAAAACTATAATTCGTGTATCTTTTATTGAATGTAACCTTTGCTTTTTCCACATCATATCCAATTGATGTGTCTCATGATTTCTTCAAATGAACACGTCAGCGTTTGCCAATAATATCAATCTGATTTTTTTTTTCTGATAAGTCCAAATAGATGAGCCGTAGTGGATATTTTGTTTTCAGAACTAGAAAAAAAAAGTTGTAATATAAAACATGGACTTAAACAGACCAAACTACCCACTTAACCTCTTGAGGTCTAAGGACCCACATTGCTGTTTGCTTATGTACCAAAGCTTCTGCTCCTTGTGAGGGAAATGGCTCCACATGCAATCAGGAGCAGCTGGTCCCAAGTTTGCTTTTTATATTAGCAGTTTCATTAACACTCCTCTTCCGAGCTTTAGAGTCCACATTGTATTCACATTACTTTAGCATGCCCATTTGAATAACACAGAAATCCTGTAAGACTGTGGGTGAGAGGTGGAAGGCAGGGGGTGATTTCATAATAATTCCTTCCTGACAGCATTCTTAGTTCTTAGAATTCAAAAGGTTCTGATCTGGGTTTTGTATAGGAAGCATTTCTTACTCAATCTAGCACTTTGAGGAGAAATCTTTGAAAGGCCTGGCAGAGCCTCCTACTTTCAATAAACAATGCATAAAAATCACATAAAAGTAATTTTTGTAAATTTGGTGCCAAGCTTTCCTGGCAGAGCAAATAGATATTTCTTGCACACTGATTGTGACCAGTGGGTAATAGTATTATACCAGTGAAGGATGAAGAGGAAACTGGGTTCTACCATGTCTTATTGGGATCATAAACAATGAGTGATCACTTGACCTCACGTCCAGTTTAGGGAAGTAGGGTTATGTATGTATGTTTCTGCTTTTCAACTTCTTTTGTCAAAGGAATCTATTGTTAATATTTTTTTTTGTAATTCTTAACAATGCTCTATTGAATTTTCTCCTTCATACACATGTGGTCTAGTGTAAATCTTCAAGGTTAAGGGCAAATTTATGATGGAAAATAGGAAAGACACTGAGAAGGTGTGACACTTGGATTGCCAGTGTCAGCATCTGGTCAGTTCCAATGACATGGCAAGTGTGTTGGCAGGTTCACATTACTGGAAAGATCTCTGGCTGGTGTTACCATGGGGCAAGCACCCTATTTACTAACATTACAGACTGATTTCACCCTCGATATTATTCATCTTCTTTGTGGCTCATGAAGCACTTGGAAAGTTCCAGCTAACATGTAAAACAAAAGAATAAGGTTCTAATACCTTAGGTTAAGGAGGGAGAGAGAGAGAAGTCACCTTTTCTGGAAATTGATTTAGGATTGCTCTTTCAATCAAATAACAAATAGCATTTATTTCATGAATACTCAATTGGGTATACATATTCATGAATTTATATAAGATAAAACTTAGAATATACCTATTCTAATTTCTTTTTATATTTTTATAACTTTCTTAGTTTTGAATTTCTTCTAAATGGAGTTATGGGTGAACCTATTTATATAAATTATAAATTCATGTGCTTCTGTGTCTGGCTTTGCCTACTTGTTCCTTCTAATTTTTGAGTGATAATTTCTTCTATAAAGTGACCAAGCTGGATATGATTACGGACAACTGTTACCCGAGTACTTTGAAGGTGGAATGCGAGTTTGAAACCATTCTGAGCTGTATTGTGAGACTCTGCCCTCTTATTTCCTCCTCTTCCCTGCCATCCCACTCTCACCCCAACTTGAGCCTTTCTGTTCCATTATTCCCTTTGTTCCTTTATACCAGTGTGTTCTGCCTTCCTTCCCATAAAAACCCTTCCCACCATGATGCACTACTCATGACCCCATGATTCCTTGACCTCCATGTATATCTCAAAAGAAACACATGTATCTATCTGAATACTTAAAGCTAACTCATGTTAAGTAAGAGAAAACATATAACGTCCGAATCAGTTGGCTCAGAGTGATTGTTAAAGGTAAAAACAATATGAAAACTTGTAAAAAAAATATTTCTAAATGTCATGAAGGGAAGAAAGGCTTGTTATCAAGCATAAAACAATGATGTCTTCCTTTAGGGAAAATTTGGGCAGGCTTGCTAACAATTCGAGATTTCGTAAGCTTAGAATCCCCGAGCTGTGATACACTCCCTCTGTGCACAGTATTTACCTGGTCCACTCCACATCACCTCACTAGACTTAGGATCTAAGGACCCAACCTCACTTTGAAATATATGCTGGCTGAGGTGTCACGATTAACAACAGCCTTGTGCTTCCCGCGGGCACAGAAGTAAGTAGTAGCACAATTACTACTGTACTATCAAGGTAAAACCTGAGTTTTCATGACTCTTCATCCCGGGAATGTGTTTTATGTTATGTATGCTTTTACATCATGCATGTCTTTCTTTAGTAGATTATTTAGAATATCCATTTTTTTGGGGGGGGGTAAGTGGGAGCTTCTTGCTCTCAAGAAATTGGCCTATTTTATCTAAATACTTAATTTTTTATTAGCAATAACACATACTAAATAATACTACAATAGAGTTTTAAACAAAAGAGAAATGAGGGAAATTTCAGGTGACATGCCCCTCCTCTTTCAGAAGAAATTTAAAAATACCACTTTCCTACATAGGCCAATGAGACAAATGTATTCAGTAATCTGTCCTGTCTAATTTCTTTTCCTTTTCCTCCTTTCTTTTCTTTTTTCTTTTCTTAATTTCTTTCTTTCTTTCTTTTTGTGTCTGTCTAATTTCTAATGCACTAATGGTTAACAGAATTAAAAGAAAGCCCAATTTTAACAAACACTGCCTCTTAATCATTACTTCCTTTTAGGTAGTTATAATATTCTTTTACTTTCATGGTAAAGTCTTCCATAGCATTTCCTTATTTTCTGCTTGTTGTAGGTCCTGTGAGGACAATCTTCATTCATATTTGGTACAGGTACTTTTAATCCTTTCTTTTTCACTTTGTTAGTCTGGCTAAGATCACCAATCTTAGTGATGCATTTAAATAATCCATGTTTGCTTCAGTTTCTTTTACTTTTTTATTTTTTGTTTTATTTTTATTTTTTTAAATTAATTTATTCATATTACATCTCAGTTGTTAGCCCATCCCATGTATACTTTTTTATTTTTTGATATTAAAGTTATACCCTTTCCCTCTTCCCTTTCCTCCCTCCAAACCTTTTTACATACTTGCCCACTCTCTTTTGAATTCATAGAGTATTTCTCATTAATTGTTGTTTTAAAAATATGTGTGTGCAGATGTGCATATCTATATCTGTATCTCTCTATATATTTCTAAATATATAAGTAGACCCTGCCCAGTCCATACAATGTTACTGGTTTGTATATGTTTTCAGGGCTGATTGTTTGGTATTGCATAACACGTGACTGTGTTCTTCCCTGTGAGAAGAGTATTTCTCCTGCTGTCAACATTCCTTAGTTGCCTGTAGTTGTTTGTTCAGGGTCAAGTACCTAGAGCTTTATCCCATTACATGTCAGTAAGCTTATAGGTGTCTTTCTTGTTTGGATCTTGCTTAGGAACAATACAATATTTTGTGGGTGTAGCTTCTGACATTTCTTGGAGATGCAAACTCATAGCAAACTTCTTGTTCCTCTGGCTCCAACAATCCTTCTGCCTTTCTTCTGCAATGATCCCTGAACCTCAGGTACAGGAGTTGTTTTGTAAATAGATGCAACTAGAAAGACACTATTGAGTATCTTGTTTCATGTTCAGTTGTTGTCTATTGGAGGCCTGATCTTTTCTGAAGGGAAACTGGGTCAGGGAGGTGGATCTTGGAGAGAGGGCAAAGTTGTGGGCGGAGCTATAAGAAGTGGAGGGAGGGGAAACTGTGATCAGGATGCATTGTAAGAGAGAAGAATCTGTTTAAACAAAAAAGTGATGACTGAGAAAGGGGCCATAGAGAGGATATTAACAAGAGTAGCAATATGTGGCCTGAAAGGAAAATGGGGACACTCCGAATTAGGGAGAAGCATAAATATAGAAGAAGCTGGAAGGAGAGTAAAATAACGGCAAAAATACACAAAAAGGTCACAAAAATCATACTATGCAGTAGCTACCAAAAATTCCTATAACACTTTATTTCCCTATTCTTCCTTACCTCTCTCAGTTAGCATTGTCCTAGAAACCTACAAGAAGACCATTAAAGGCTGGGGGAATCTAGACTCAGGCAGGTCAGCTCAAACTATTGTATCTACCAAGGACAATGCATGCAGTAAACCTAGAACCCCTATCCAGATCTAGCCAATGAACACCACATTCTCCACAGCTGTGTGGAGAGCAGGGACTGACTCAGACATGAACTTAGGTGTTGCCTATTTGACCACTTCCCCTTGGTGGGGAGGCCTGGTGACACTCAAAGGAGAGTAAGCAGGCTACCAGGAAGAGGGCTGATAGGCTGTGATCTTAGAGTGGGGAATGAGGTCCCCTTCTGTCACAGACCTAGGGGAGGGGAATAGGATGAAAGAGGGAGGGAGGGGGAATGGGAAGATACAAGTCAGGGGATAACAATTGAGATGTAATCTGAATAAATTACTTAAATTTAAAAAGGTGTAAAAATTCCTATAACACATAATTTGGTGTATATACATATATATTTTCAATGTTTTGATTGTTTAATTATTTTTCCTTCTAAGACCACACGTTTCTCTCTTATCTTTTCTACCATCCTCCTTTTTGTTTGCTTTTTAATATACTTTACTTGTTTCTTCTGCTTTCTTAATGCTAAGGCATAGACCACTGATTGGAGAACTTCGGTAATTTCTAATAGGAACATGTAAAGCTTAACTTTTTTTCTGAGTACCTCTTTTTCCATATCCACGAATAATAGTATATAGTATTTTTACTTGGCATTGTGTTAAAAATATTTTCTCCTGCTAAGTTTGTTAACTTATGGGTCATTCGAAAGTATGTTTAAATTCAAGATATGTAGAGATTTCTCCAGATCAATTTCTATGCACTTCCAGCTTAATTCTATATAGTCATAGAATACAATGATTTAAATTAGTCTTAAAGATAAGTTTGCATCTTTAAATGACCATCTTTGTAAGTAGAATATTCCATTTACACTATGAAATCTTTTGTTGATGATTTGTAGAGATTTCTACTGATATCTATTAGCTTCTGTTGGCTGACAGAATTTTTCTAGTTTTTTTTATTTCCTTGGTACTTTTATTTGTGCTTTTAAGTAGATTACTGAAGCCTCAAAATGAAGCTTCAGATTTGACTATTTCTCCTTTCATGTTTCATATGATTTACCACTCTGTCATGAGGTGCAGTCACATTGCTGGATTAATATTTTATCATTCATTGGAATGCAAAACCTATCACTATATAAATCCCTTATCTGCTGTCTTCCTTATTGTCATACTTTTTGTTTATAAGTACTTTGAAATGTATCACATCATGCCATAATTGTTTTCCTTCAACCACTCTCCATGTTTTAAAAATTTTAAGAAAGCTGCTGATATACTGTTTTTTAGTCTTATGTTTTTCCTGTCTAAGGAACTTCTTTTAGTTAATCACTACTTTTCTGATGACAAATTCTCAAAGTTTCCTTGTCATAAGATTGTCTTAGTTAGCCTTTACCCTTGAAATATATTTTAAGAATAGAACATTCTGGCCAATGAATATTTTGGTTAAATACTATACTAGTAGTTACCTCTGTGCTCCCTTGAAAGAGACTTACAGTTCGAATTATTATTACTCAACATGCTATCTGTTACTTTTCACTGTTTCCTCTCAAGATTTTTTTTTGTCACTAGATTACAACATGTGTGACTTTGGTGTCTTTAAAATGACCATGCTTAGTTTGACTGAGATTCTTGACTTTGTGTTTTTGTTTGTTTGTTTGCTTTGTTTTATTTTAAAGATGTATTTATTTACTATTATGTATACAGTGCTCTGTCTGCATGTACTCCTACAGGCCAAGAAAGGGCATCAGATAACATTATATATGGTTGTGAGACACCATGTGATTGCTGGGAATTGAACTCAGGACCTGTGGAAGAGCAGTCAGTGCTCTTAGCCTCTGAGTCGTCTCTCCAGTCCCTGATTCTTGACTTTGTAAGCTGATTGTTTCACAGAACTAGGGAGCAGGCCTGATCCCTCAAGTATTTTTTATTCAAGAGACTTTCTATCTTCCCCCTGTATTTTATTAACATTAATGTTACACATTTGATATTTTTACCACAGGTCATTGAGGCTATGACCATTAAAATATTATTTTACTCTCTAGCTGTCAGACTCCATGATTTCTGTCATTCAGATTTAAAAGTTAAGAAATCTTTTCTTTCTTTTACTAAATCTAGCACTGAGAATATTTCATGAATTTAAAATTTTGCCTTATTATAGCTTTATGTTCTTAAATTGTCATTTGGCATTTTTGTGTTTGTAAAACTTTTTTTTTATTTAAAAGACTTCACTGCTATCTACTTGCATATGATTTTAATTGTCAATATAATTTTTAGTCTGGCAATTCCAGTACTTCTGGCAGCTTATGTTTGGCATTATTTGATTGTCTCAACTGTAAAATTATAAAATGTCCCTGTGCTTTTGTGCTGGATAACTTTAAAATGCATTCTTGATAGACAAATGTAACTTGATGTAACTCTGTGTTTTGTCAAAATACTATTGAGATAGTAATTTTATTTGGTCCTGATCCATATATTAACAAGCTCGGCAATGAGACAAGGACTCTATACACAACTTTCAGCAATCACAGCCATCAGTGCAAGCTTGTCCATGGCTTTCTCAACACTTTCCTCTGTTGGAATGCTCTTTTAGCTCTGACTTCAGTGCCCTTTTCTCTATCATGACTTTGGGGGTGACTGTGTATGTCCCTGTGGGAGAGGGAGAGGGAGAAGGAGAGGAGAGAGAAAGACAGAGAGAGGCACACACACACACACACACACACACACACACAAACACACAAAGAGAGGGGGGAGGTGAGGAAGAGAGAGAGAGAGAGAGAGAGAGAGAGAGAGAGAGAGAGAGAGAGAGAGAGAGAGAGAGAGAGAGAGAGAGAGAGAGAGAGAGAGAGGAGAGAGAGAGAGGAGAGAGAGAGAGAAGAAGACAGAATATGAGAGAAAGGAGAGAGAGAGAGAGAGAGAGAGAGAGAGAGAGAGAGAGAGAGAGAAAGAGAGAGAGAGAGAAAAGAGGAAGACTGAATATGAGTAAGTGAGTCATCATTTATCCTACATTTTAAAAACAAGTTTCTTGAATTCACAGAAAGTCTTTATCCTTTAGAACTTTAGATACCTAACAACCTACTATGCTATGTTGAGAACTTTCTACTCCACAACTAAAGCAGTTTGATAGATATAGTAGAGGCTAAAGGCACACTTTTGAAGGTATCAGCATATAAGAAATGTATAATATTACATTGGGATAGTATATAAGAAAAGTACACATATCTGTAGGGGAGATAGGAAGGGAGATGCAAAGGAGACAGAGGAGACCAAAACCAAAAGAAGAGTAATTTATAAAACCAGCTTAAGGTAGAGTTTTAACTAGAGTGAGCATATTTAATCACATTCTATCAGTGCCTTTCATCATCTGCATCATCATCATCATCATCATCATCATCATCATCATCATCATCTTTTCTCTCTTTCTCTCTCTGGATCTTCAAAACGTAAATACCAGTACTTCTGTAGCTGGAGCAGAGGAAAGTACTTTATTTAAAGATGATTCAGACTACATATGTTGAAAGTTCAATGAAACTTTCCTATGTAGTAGCCCCTAATCACAGAGAGGAGGAAGTTACGGAGTGAGGACCCTAGTTGTCTCAGTATGCATGTGGAACTAATGCTGAAGGACGCCTTCTGATTTCATGGGACTGAGTCCTTCATAGAAGTCAATCCCAACTGGACTTGTTTTATTAAGACTTTGTCCAGCTTTTTCTGTGCCACTTCTGATGATTACGAATATTCTGTGCATTTATTAAATTAACTAATTTCCTTAACACACTGGTCTCAGTGTTTTCACCAGGAAAATGCTAAGGTAAATGACTTGAACTTAAGTAAAATAATGATTGTTTAATGAGTCAAGTTAACATTTGAGCCTTTGGAAAGATGGTTTCAATAGAATGTATGGGATGAAAGTTTTATTATAATGCCTTAAAGTAAGTATTAGGAAAATGAAATAGAACTTCAGAAGAACTGAGATCTAATTAGATGGTGACATGGAGTGAAGAGATATTTTTGAAATGAAAATAATTCTAGCATTTTTGTGTATTGAGGAAATAAATCCAGAAGAGGAGAAATTATGATATAGAAGAGAAAAGAGACAACTGTAGAATAAAATACTTATTTAGAAAAGAAAAGAAATTATTAGGAAAGCCATCAAATAGGGTTCTGAACATATAATTCCTATTAAAGTAAAACATTATAAATGGTTAGATTCAAGGGAGTAGCAAGAATGTATGAAATGGCTTTTATAATGATTCTTATGTGTACCATGTTATTATTTGAATGTAAAATATATCTTATAGGTTTATGTATTTGAGCACTTGGTGCAAGATTGTTTTCTCAGAGGTGGTGGAACATTTTGGACAAGTGGATTAAATGGAGAACACAGAGCACATGGGTTGAGCCCTTGAGAGTTATCACCTAGTCTTGCTGTCACTTTAGCATCTCTGCTTCTTATTTGGTAAGATGTAAACAACTCATGCTTCATATTCCTTCCATTATAAGCAAAGCCATCTCCATTGACTTCATCACCATGATGGACAGTTACTCTTAAAACAGTGAGCTAAAACAAATCCTCCCTCTTTTAAGTTGCTTTTGTCATGAATTATGTGACAATGTTGAGAAATACAGCTAACATATGAAACGGTACTAAGAAATAGAGTCACTGTTATCATAAACATGACTGTCTAGGTCTGTGAAACAGGATTGTGGCAGGGGATGTTTGAAAGAATTTGAAACTGTGGTCTAGCAGAAGACAGAATTTAATGGACCATACTTGTGGGGGTGTGGAAGAACAGAATGCCCATGGACATGTAGACAGTAAAAACAGTGGTCTTTGAAGTTCAATGGAGAATAATGCCTTTGTTAATGATTTGGGTATAAGCCATCCTTGTTACATTATAATAATGAATCTGTTAATATATTGCCAGAAGTTGGAGCAAATTCTAACTTAAAAGTAGTGGACTATTAATATATTTGGCAGAGGACATTTCAAGACAGGATAACACCCAAGCTGAGTGGTGTATAGTGTTTGCCACTTTTAGTTATGTGTATATTGAAAATATAGAGAAATATATTGAGCTGTAATATATGAAAACATTTAATTTGACACTGAAAGAAATGAAAGCACATTTAAAGTGAAGATACAGTAGATATATATGAAGTGGTAGCAATGGTCAAAAAACAAAAAATGTCATTACTAAGACCACAAACTTTGTAATGAGAGAAATGGAAAGATGCCTTGAAGACAAGATCTTATCCTTCTTCTGCCACCCCCTCCCCACAAGACTCCTGGATATAAAGCTATACTAACATTGGAGGTAGGCTACATCATTAGATGGCAACAGGACTTGGCATTGTCCTGATGTGTTGATGTTTTTCAGGCATGCAGAATGAAAATGTGACAGGGTCATACCTGCTTGTGCCAATGTTCCAAGCTAGCTATGTATAACAGGGTTGGGTTTTCTTCAGAAAGATCCTGAGAGAGCTGTCTATGAAACTGTAATAGTTAAATTTTAGCCTCAGTGGAGGCCCTTGGATGTTGGGACCCTTGGATGCCAAGAATGAGCTAGTTGCCAAGGAACCTGGACACACTGAGTGGAGCTGGCCAAAGTGAGATCTCACGTGTTCTTTGGGCAGAGGTACTATGGGGATGTGGGTGAACAAAACTATATGATCCCACATGATGTGCACATGAGCACAAGATGATGTACATGATCCTAAGGATTCAGTGTTTGGCCTGATGGGCTTGGTATTGCTTTGATCTGGTCTTTACTTGTTTTAGCCCCATTCTTACCATTTAAAATGCAATGTTTACTCTATGGCACTGTGTACTGGATACAACTTGATTTTGATTATATGGGAACACACAACTAGTAGTTTGGCTTTAATACCATAAGAGATTTTAGAATTGTTTTTTGGTGGTATTGAACCCAAGACCTTGTTATTTTAGTTAAGCTCTTTATCATTGAGCTGTATCTCCACACTGGGCTATGTCTCCAGCCATGGACTTTGGACTTTTGAAGACTACTGGGATTATTAAGACTTTGGGGTTTCTTTTTTTCTTTTTTCTTTATTGAACATATTTATTACTTTCAATATAAAATACTAGTTAAATATATATTTTATGACATCTCAAAAATTTTACATAATATATTAAGTCAGAAAATACTTTGTCATGTTTGTTTTTATTTATAATAAAGGAAAATTATTCCTCACATGTAAATTATGTAGTAAAGTGTTCATCACAGAAGATGAGTTCAGAAATCATTGATGGTCAGGTCAATTTTTAATATATTACTTAATATTTTTAAACAGCACAACTGGATGCTTTTCTACAATGTCCAAGGCAGTAAAAGAAAACTCTATGGTCAATTAGCATTAGGTTGGAAACTATGATATTCTAACATAATTATCAGCTTTTTCTTTTTTTTTTTTTACTTTTTTATTATTTTAGTTTTTTACATATAGATTTATATTATTACACATATATACAATAGGTTACCTGTAGCAAGAAGAACCATGACACAATCAGGAATTATATAAATGTTACATTCTTAGGGATTTGGCTATTTGTATCTAGCAGCCTTGAAGAAGACATCTTTCCTATCTTGGTGCATCAAAAATTCTGTATCTAAATCAATCTCCATCACATATTGTCATTATCAACTTAAAACACCTATCTAGACCTAAAAACATGGATGCAGACAGAGTGGATGACCAAACTCTGCCAAGACAGTGTAAGCAAGTCCTCAATAGTTCCTGCCTCACATATATGTCTGTCAGATATATTGGACCAGAAAGCCAAAAAAGATGATCCAACTTTTTATAGAGAGTTTTGGGTGACTATTCAGGTAGAAAACTGTCTCTGTCATCTTCTTACTTGGAAAGCTACTAACCTGCACTCCCGGTATACTCAGGTAATCAAGTTTATTCATTCTCAAGTCTCTGATGGAGTTAAAGACCAGGTGGCTTAGGTTTACAATGAAGCTTAGTTGTTTAGAGGTTAAGACTTTGTGGTTTCTTTAAGTTGGACTGAATGCATTTTTTTTTATTATGAGATGTACAGTAGGAGAGGAGTGAATTATTATAATTTTATATTTTATTTTAATACTTTTACAATTTTAATTTGTTCACTTTACATCCCAATTGGAGGCACCTCTCTCATCTCCTCCCAGTCCCACCTCCCATCCCTTATCCTCCCTCCCTGTCCCTCATCCCCTAATCCTCAGAAAGGGGGAGTCCTCTTTCCTTATCATCTGACTCCATCCTATCAAGTCTCATCTGGACTGCCTGCATCCTCTTCCTGTGTGGCCTAGCAAGGTGACCCCACCAGGGGGAAGTGATCAATGAGTAGGCATCAAAGTCCATGTCAGATGTAGCTCCTACTCTCTATATTACGGGACAAGGAGATTTTGCTGCTTATCGACTACATCTGAGCAGAGGATCTAGGTCTTCACCATACATGGTTCTTGGTTGGAGCATCAGTCTCTGCAGTGGTCCCCCTCCTCCTCCAGGACCCGGATTTGTTGGCATCATTGGTCTCCTTGTGGAGCTCCTGTCCTCTGTTATATGTCTCTCACAAACTCATGTGTGTGAACTCTTAGTACCCAGCTGATGGCACTGTCTTAGAATACTACAGAATCTTTTGTACATGGGTCTGGTGGAGGTAAGCTGTGAAGGGGAATTCTTTGGGGGTTGTACCCCAGCCTCACTTTTGTCTAGTTTCTCTGCTTCCCCTAACCACTAAGATATGAACAAGTCATATTGTTCATTGTCTATCATTGTGGACAGAGTGATATTAACAGCATGTCCTCCTTGTGATTGACTGACATGAACTGAAATAGTGAGTCAAAAAAATTGTTTTGCCTTAATATATTGTGTGACATTATTCCTCATGAGATGTAAACAAACATTTACCAACTCCAGACATACAAAATAGTGATACAACCAGAGCCTAACATGGCTAACATGAGGTTTTGTGGGTACTTATAAGAGTGCTGATGAAGGGTTAGCTTTGGTAATATCAATGACTCAAAGTCAGCTGCATCATCAAAATCCCAGACTAATATGAGTGACGATTCACAAAATCTGAACCCCTGAAACTCTCTGAATGATTTTCAGGGAGATGGACAGCTTGTAGACTCACCTTTCTTGAGACATCCTAATTTTATTATTTTGGAGAGTGAGTGACCCTGTGAATCTGATACGTTTCAGGGACTTCCAGAGTCCTAAGTTGTTCACTTCCTTAGTCTTGAGAATCATCCCTTAAGAACTTCCTGGGTCTTAATGAACTTCATTCTTTGATAGAGTGTTTCACTGTAGAAGCAATTACGACACCACATGCTTACTTTCTACATGTCTTTTGTCACAGCAATTAGAAAGCTAAGTGACATATCTGTGGTTGTATTGTCACAGAGGGAGAGGTATCATAGCTTAAAGAGATGTTTTTAAAGTACAAAGCCGAAATCGAGGTGGATGAATTTGTTAGGAGAATAAAGTGAATTTAAAAAAAAAACACATAAGGGTTATTTATGGTTTATTATGCAGTAAAAGAAAACCCGATGGCATGGTTTTGTGTTTTTCCAGTTTATTCTGCTACAGATTCACAAGCACAAAGCTGACGGAGAATTACATTTTTATAGGCTCAGATTTTTTTTCTACACAAGTACAGTAAAAAAACAAAGGCATTTAATAAAGAGAATTGATGGTTGTGGATCAAGAATTGGAGAAAAAGACCAGTAAGAAAAAAGAAGCATTGAGAAGTCCCAGGGCAGAGAATTCCCAGAATAGGAACTTGCAGGAAGCAAACTAGAAAAAAAACCCAACAAAACAAAACAAAATCAAAAGTTGCGGTCAGGAGTTTGAGATACCAATAATTTAGTTTATGGAACAAGAGAAAAATCATTGTCAATAACATAAATGTATTAGGCTTGCAAGCTATAGAATTTCCACTGCTTTCACTCAGTATAAAGTTCAAGGTCATAAATTAGAGAAAGTATAAATGATAATTCAAGAAAAAGTCTAAATGATTTTGGTATGTCAATTCAGTTTTAATATAACACCAAACCACAAAAGTAAGTATTGGTAAGCTGGATTTTATTAAAACTAAAACTTCTCATCTGGGAAAGTCATTGTCAGATGAATGAAAAGTCAAACCAGGAGAAAATATTCATAAAACATTTGTCTGATAATATTTGACTCTTATACATAAGACGCTTGTATTCTTATATCTTAACGATTGGAAAATGATTAGTCCAATCAAATGTTGACCAAAGTCTTTAAACAGACATGTACCAATGAAGATCTGCAGTTGCTAGTAAGTATATAAACAATATCTAATATCATATGCCATGGAAATGCAAATAAAAATGAGGAGCTACACTAAACAACTTCTAGCATCGCAAAAATCCTGAACATGGACCACTCTAAATGCTGGATACAGTAAGGAGTCAGTTTCACTCATAGCAGATAGGGATGTAAACTGGGCTGCTTTTGGAAAATAGGTGGCTGTTTCCTGCAATCTATACTCCTCTCAATTTAATTATTCTCTTGGTTACTATATTCAAAACACTATGGGGTGGGTGACTTATAAACAGCATACATTTATTTATTATAAATCTGGGAAAACCAAGACCAAAGGGCCAGCATCTTCTTTGTCGAGTTATATATATCCACCCTTTAAAGACAGAACAGAAAAGACAAACAAGTTTTGTGAGGTTTTATTGCAAGAATACTAATTATTTTCAGGGAGATTAGTCCTCATAATCCGACCTTCTTCCAAAGGCTGCACATGCCAGTACCTGACCCTTACAACTTCAGCTTTCAATAGAACAATTTTGGAGGAACACAAATATTAAATCCTGGAAAAAAACATTATAGTATTTATTTCAGAAGATTGTTAAGAACCTGGCTATACAAACACTTGCATATAAATGTTCATGGTAGCTATTTACAACTGCTAAAACTTATAAGCAACAAAGATGGTTTTTAGTAAATGAGTAAGTCAAGCATTCTTCACTCAGGACAAGTTGTTATCTATTGACAAAGAGAAGTGAGCTGTAGGTTCAGGATAAGACATGAGGAAGACTCACATTGTGAATCACTATACAAAAAAAAAAGCCAACTGGAATGGGCTACATACTATGTTACCCAATTTCTAACATACAAGAAAAGATAAACATTTGGCGACATTAAAAAATTACTTGTGTCTGGGAATAAGGGATATAGGAGGCATCCAGAAGCAGAGAGCAAAAACATTTTTAAGGCAGTAAGATTCCTCTAATGATACCGTAATGTTAAAATCTGTTTTCGTGTGTATTCGTCCAAACACATAGGCTTGTTTTAAGCACAAAGAACCTTATATTAGATTATGGTTTGAGTGACTATGTAGTATAGGTTCATCACTTATGACCAATATATATCAAGAAATATGTATGCATGAGACTTGGGATATATGGAGTCTGCTTCTTCGGCTTGATTTAGCTGTGAACTTGAAGAATTCTAAAAAGCAACATCGTGAAAACAAATGCTGGTCCATAGGCAGTTAGTGACTCTTGTTCTTGGATGAATCATCACTGTAGGAAAGAAGAGGGACCTGAAAGTGGAAGTTAAATAATGGCCTACCCAAGCATCCAATGAGCCACAGGTGGGGTAGTGCACATTATTCAAACACAAGTTAATAATTTGAAAGTGACAGTGGATGTGAGTATGATTTTCAAGTGGCCAGGAATGAAAGGATTTTGGTTCTGGGAAATGACAGTGCAAAGAAAAGGTGAAATTTTTTTTTCCAATAGGCAGAAAGTTCCAAGTCTGCCAAGATAGGGTAAACAAGTTCTCAACAGTTTCTGCCTCACGAATACGTCTGTCAGATATATTGGGCCAGAAGGCTGAAGATGATGCTCCAATGTTATAGAGAGTTTTGGGTGACTGTTCAGGCAGGAAAATGTCTCTCTCATTTTTTTCACATTGGAAGCTGCTAACCTGCACTTCCTGGTTACTCAGGAAAACATAAAAAGTAAGAATATTATAAAATGTAAAAAATTTTTTACAATATTGTATAATATTGTAAAAAATATTATATAAAAAAGAAAACAAAACCCCAAGGATATCATGAAATTTGCAGGCAAATGGATGGAACTAGAAATGATCATCCTGAGTGAGGTAACCCAGACCTAGAAAGATATGTGTGGTATATACTCACTAATACACAGACACAGGCTAATCACTTTATTTTATTATTTATTATATTTTTACATATACATTTATATTATTACACATATATACAACAAACTACCTACAAAAGGAAGCACCATGACACAATCAGTAATTATATAAATACTATATTCCTAGTGTTTTGGCTATTTGTATCTGACAAACTTGAAGAAAACATCTTTCCTATCTCGGGGCATCTAAAATTCTGATTATAAATCCATGTCTAACATATATCATCATTGTTAAAATTAAAATATCTATCTAGACCTAAAAACATATTAACCCCTAAACAACTAAGCTTAATTGTAAAACTAAACTATCTGATCTTCAACCTCATCAGAATTTGAGAAGGAATAAAATTATCTGTCTGAGTAGACAGGAAGTACAGGTTAGCAGCTTCCAAAATGAAAAAAATGTCAAAGACAGTTTGCTGCCTGAACAGTCACCCGAAACCATCTATAACTTGGAGCATCATCTTCAGCCTTCTGGCCCAATCTATCTGATAGACATATTTGTGAGGCAGGAACTGTTGAGAACTTGCTTGCCCTGTCTTGGCAGAGTTTGGCTATTGACTCTGCCTGCATCCAAGCTTATCCATTTTTAGGCAGATTTCTTTCTGTTGCAGAAATGAAGATATTTTACCCAGTGCCTGGTTTGCCACATTTGAAGCTATCTCCATAAGGAGGTTCACTGATGCTCATCATCTTCTTGAAGTAGGTTTGGTGTTTCCAGGAGTTAACCTGTCTTGTTGTCAAAGAATATTTAAAATAATAAAATATCTTTAAATGCCATAAACTGTAGGTCTCTGAGGTTCTTGAAGACCTTATCTAACTATTTTACATGTCTGTCTATAGAATCATACCTATCTGCTACACCTAGGATATATATTCTTGTGATAAAAATAGACTAGTAATTGACATGATCATGATTTGGCTGATTATTTTAATGCAAAATAGAAGTCATTTGTCTTGTCCTAAACTGGTCTTTCTCTGTCTATGACACTTGTCCTATGAGCACTGATGAACGTTGATGTGTTTGGGACATCGGATGTATTTGAGAACAAAGTCATTTAGGAATGCTCATATCAATTTTTAATAACCTACTGAAATTGTTAATTTTTATCTTTGCATTTCATTTTAATATCGATATATTCAGTTAAACACAAAAATTTCGACATGATATAATAACTCAAAGCCAAGACTAAACTCCCCTCATGCCTGCATTAGGCAATAAAGTTGTCATCTCATTATTTCACCAGAAGTCATGTGGGCTCCATGGCCTGTGATGTGCAGAACTGTGCCTCTTTCTAAGCTTGTGTCTCTATAGGTGGTTAGGTATAGAGACGGAAGAGAAAGAACAAGAGTTACTCAGAGGAGGATTTGCTTACAAATGCTCACTTAGCATCCTAGGTTGAAACCTGAAGGTGCCTGAGACTATACATTAATTTTTTTTTATCAATCTGTATCCTTACATTCACCCATTACTTCATAGCTGTTTAAAATTCTTGATAATCTGTGTTAGAATAACATTATGATTTTGAAATTATAGCTTGGTAAATTGCTTGTTTAGAATTTAAATTTAAATGAAGCTCATATATATATATATATATATATATATATATATATATATATATATATATATATTCCTTGCATTCTTCACTAGATGTCTTTTACTTTGAATAAATTTACTTAAACCATTTTAACCTTTCAGAGACAGTCCAGGAGGTTTTTTTTCTGTTCTTTTAAAAATACTCTGCTGACATTCTCATTTGCCAAAAGGACACCACCATTTTACTGAAGTGCATCTGCTCAGTATCATAAGGGAAAAAACTTTCATTTTCTTTTCTTTTCATTAATTTTTTTTCACCTTAAAGATTTTGGAGTATGTCTATGATCGGTCACATAATGATCTTATATTCTATAGTCTTAATACCCCATGTGCAAATTGCGACTGCTCAACACTATACTAGCCATTGCTTTCTCTTTGTGTTTATTCTGATGAATCTAGCTAGTGCCTCTTCCATTGATATGGTCTGAATACTCAATAAAATTTGTATCCTGAAATCCTAGTCCTTAAAGTGATGGTATAGGAAGATGGAGACTCCAGGAGACTGCTAGGTTGCTTAGGTTACAGGAATAGGAATAATTTTTCCAATAAGAGAAGATCCAGAGAAATATTCCTGGCCTTTTAGCCATGGTGTAAAACAGATATCTTTACAATAGGAAATCAAAATCTGTCAGAAACAAACTTCAATTTTTTTGAAGGCACTATTTGCTGTGGTTTCCTTCCTTCCTTCTTTCTTTCTTTCTTTCTTTCTTTCTTTCTTTCTTTCTTTCTTTCCTTCTTTTTGTGAAACAAGTGTTAACTACACCAGCAACTCTGACGAGAATGAACAGAACTTTGGAAATGTTGAGCTGTAGCAGTTTCTCTGCTGTAGATGAACACCCTGCCCCACCAGTAGCTTGTATCTTTCTGTGTATAGTGCCATTTGCAGACGCTGAACAGAGCACATTAACTTCACCCATTAGGGGTGTCTATTTATGTTGTCCATTAAAAACATAAATAAACTAGCTTCACTTCTTTTATATTTCTGACTTAGAAAACACACTTTGGAACATTTGATACAATCTACACGGTCCATATACTGCTATCTTACCCATCATGTGCTGTGTGTACTCACAGTAACCTTGGAAAGTCATCATGTCCTGACAGAGTTATTAGAGTAAAAGTTAGGAGGAATAGAAGAGGTTTCCAATCTCAACTCCAAGACATTCGTTAGGGTCCAGTTTAGCCAAGAGCTCCTTTGTCTTGCTCAGAGAAACACAACTGTTGGATTTTAAATTCACCACTCCACAAAAGCTGGCTTGTAAATGAGATTTTTAAAAACTCAATGAAACACATTTTGAACTAACTTCACCTTTCGTAATCTCACCCAAATTGCTACAAAGCTTCACAAATAGCTTCCATATTTTTATTCATGTATTCACACTTTTTGAACATTAAAGAGATTCTTATGAAATAACTTAGAATGCACACTCACAGCTCACACATTTTACCCACCCTCCCTGTCAGAAGAAAACACAAATGCCATTACAGTGTTTAACATGGCCCCGGTCCACCTCCTCTCTTTTTACTTATCCCTCTATCTCCCTCTTCTTTTTATAGTCACACTGGCCTTTTTCTTCCTTCAAAATACAATATATTTAACATCCTCACCCCTTTAAAACCATCACTCAAATGTCGTATTATCCACAAGCCTTACCATGAGCAACTTTAGATAGCTGAAGGTCCAAGAGAGTTAGTCTTATCTATCTTTATTTTTGACCATAGAATGGTACTTTCTGAAACAGTGCAGAGTTTATTAATTTATTGCATCCTTTGCTCATCTGTTTCCTTTATTAGAATTTAATTCAGTAGGCTTGTATGAGTTTGAAATGTTCCCCACCCTGACACCACTATCCTGCCTCACTCTGCATTGTAGATTTTTAGCTTGTGGCCAGTAAGTATTTGTGGCTTAATGAATGCATGGATGAAAAATTCAGGAGAAAAAAATTTTCTATTTGTTTTAAAAAAAGTTTTCGTCACTGTAGTCCATGTTCTTAGTATCGTTGACAGGCAAATTGAATGAGTTATAAGGCAAAAAAACCTGGATTTAACATAGTTAATTGTTCTTTTGGTTTTTCTTAGTCAAATCTTAGAGGTACATCATTCTTTCTAATCTAAGTCTTTGTGTGGCTGTATTATTTTGGTTTTCATTGCTGGTTTCAAAATGCACCCTTTAATCTCAGAACAATATCTGATGTATAGACAAATTCTCTAGATGGCTGAAATTAATACTTTTCCTCTTGGATGGTAGCCGTATTCCCCAACATTTCATTTGCTTGTCTTAGTCATAATGAAAGGCAACATTCCAGAGGAAGCAATAGACATGGGCATCACATGAGTGGAGAGCAAAACACTGTTCAGATCAGGTAGATGTTCTTCAGTTGTGTTTGTTAATGTTGTTTCAATGTAGCAAAGAGACATGGTTTTACTGCCTGTGATGACAGGTTACCCTTGGGGACATGAGAAGGAGAGGCAGGCTTTGGGCTTGACTCCTGCTCTTGAAAGGGATTAGAGTACTCTGAGCAACAACTGTGGGGTGAAGAGGTTAGAAGCTGGCAGATCTGGGAATGAATCACTGTGTGCCAGATCTGCACAGCTGTGTCCACTCATGCTAAT
This sequence comes from Acomys minous, assembly GCF_964271855.1. Taxonomy (NCBI): domain Eukaryota; kingdom Metazoa; phylum Chordata; class Mammalia; order Rodentia; family Muridae; genus Acomys; species Acomys minous. Next base: position 92,476,115 of record NC_140491.1, on the reverse strand, counting down.
CCTCTGTAGGGGCAAGCCAGTTGCTGCCACTGAGCATCCTGGAAGGGAGCTTATGCCTAGGAACAAGCAGAAAACTAATAATTTTGTTCAGTAGTACCATGCTCGTTTCTTCATTTTCTTCTTTTTCTAAATTCTTCCTTTTCTTCACAGATTGGGTACTGGCAGGTTTGAGCCTTTCTTACATAGAAGAGAAAGACTATATCCTAAGGGGGGCATTTATTTAAAATGAGATATTTTGTTTGTTTGTTTGCTTCAAAACAAACCTAATTGTTGATTAAGAAGGAGAATATCCAGGAGAAAATGATGCCTCTATTTCATCTAGGGTTCAGGGGTGCATTTCTCTCTTTTTCTGATTGGTACCTTAGTCTAGTTTGTCATTCAAGCTGGGAGCCTTTATAAGGGCTTGTTCTTTTAAGCCATCACAGGACACTCTCATATATTAAAACACCACACACAAATGTTTTTACATATGGAAGACAAATAGTTCCCTAATATTAGTATTATTTTAGCCTATAGTTATCAAATTGTTATATCTTTGAGTGGTATTGTGTTAGAATGTTGAATTTTGAAAATAATTGATATTTGAATTGTTAACTTACTTTGACAACTAAAGTTGCTTTAAAAAAATCCCTATTTTATTTTGAGAGAGAGTTTTCTTTCCCGGGTCGGACTTGAATTCATTATGAGCTCCTGATCTTCCACTTCATTTTCCTTAGTGGTACGCCTATAAACATGTACTACCCATCTGGCTTCAATTGTATACAAATATGTGAAATGATTTTGGCTTGAGTTTAGAATGAAATGTCCTAAGCATGATACTGTTCTTCTGTACTTCATATTTATGTAAGATGGTAGTGTCAGTATCATGATTATAAAACTAACTTACCTTTCAACCCTGAAAAATGTTCAAGAGACAATCCATCCTACAGTATCAAATATTCAACAAAGATTTAGCTCCTTAGTAAAAAGGAGCAAACCTTCATCTAATTAGTATGCAAATTTCCTTTCATCTTTAATGAATGACAAAATTATATGTCTACCAAAGAATTGTTCTGATGTTGCGCTCTTTAGAATTTATGATCAGTACATGTTTGACTTACATGCCTATTTTATATTTTTATATATGTGGGGTCATGCAAAACAATTTGAGTGAAAGGGACTGTGGGAGGAAGAGGTTTAAGGAGCCCTGTTCTTTATTGTTCTCAAAGCTTTGCATCAAGGTGATTGTGTATTTCTACTTCTAGTTCCCCATGACATTTGCATAATTTGCTTTTTATTTTTTTTTATTTTTGAATCCAAGTATTTTATTTTATACATCATTTAGATCCTGTGAGGTAACTGGTTGTTTGTCAACAATTCAGAAAAACTGTAAATTCAGGAATTTTTTTCCCCCTAGAAATTCAGAAAAGATGTGAAATGTGTTATAGAAAATTAACACAATTTCTTTCCCTTAACATACTCATTAGTTCTATTTGCTAACTATAGGGAGTTTTCTATCTAAATATTTATTGCTATTATTGCATAGATACAAAATGCCTCAAATAAATATTTAAAAAAGCAATCACACAGTGCATGCTATTTTGCAATTTACTATTTTATGTAAATATGAAGTATGAACAACATTGAGTATAAATATGATTTGACTAGTATCCAATTATTCATCGTAAAATATTGTTTTATTTAAGTATTTTAATAATGGTGTGTGTGTGTGTGTGTGTGTGTGTGTGTGTGTGTGTGTGTGTGTGTGAGACGGTCAGAGTACACCTTTATGGACTCAGTTCTTTTCTTTTATTGTGGGATCCAGGGACCAAATGCAGGCCATTAGGCTTGTGTGACAAGCACTCTATCCACTGACCCATTTGGCCCATTTCATTTTTTTACTTATATAATAATAAGCTATGAAAGCTTGATGCTGAAGTTTAAGTGAAAATGAAATATAAAGAAAGCAAGAACATCTATCTATTAAATTTTCTTTCTATACAAGAGAAAATTTCACTATTTTTGGTTTACTATATGTATCTATATGAATAATCTTAATAAAAGCAATGAAGGACTGTGTTTCAATAATAAGAACTGTAAATATATATTAAGCCTCCTATTGCATTTTCCTGGTGTAAAGTGTATAGTCATCAGAGACTGAAAGTTACTCACATCTAGATAAGTCTTACTGTGAAATACATAGTAGTGTTTTCTGAATTCATTACTGGTCAATATCAAGAATATATTTTGGTTTCGGATATATTGTATGAGAGAACAATATTTTTTAAAAAATTAGAAAGAATATATTTTATTTTGTTATATGATTTCTCAAATCTTGTAGTTTTATTTTGTCCCTTATTGAAATTAGTTACTGCCACTTTTATTATAAAATATAATTAAGGTTGTATATAAACTGTTATGAAGAAATGCAAAAAGAAATTCCTCGGGTCCACTTTCATCTGAACTTTTACTTTTTTTGTAAAAAAAAAAAATTAGATGAGTGCCATCTAAGTCCACTCTATTATCTGAACTAAATTAACCTTCAAAAGTGGGTAGTCCCAGACTGCAACCCAGATTCAGAATTGCAAGGTTATTTGTTCTATCAACTTTCAAATGGCAGTGTAGAGGAATTTTAATCAAGCAACATGGCTGCTGTGGCAAGGCATCATACTCAAAGATGTTCTAGGTCTATGTGATCTAGCTGGAATCCAGACATGTTTCATATTATGGTATGATCTGGCTAGAATACAGACATTTCTTTGTACATTCCTTTAATCCCAAACAATGAACGTAAGGCTAGTTTATTAACAACAACAACAACAACAACAACAACAACAACAACAACAGCCATGTTAGAATGTGCCATCTAATCGAGGAGCAGAGAAAGTGATGAATCAAAGAAAGATTTGGTAAAATAAGTCAGAGATAAGATATACCTTACTATCACAAAAACACAGCATGAAGGAGAGCTGACTTAAGAGCAGACAGGGAGAAGAGAGATTTTTGTTTTTGTTTTTATTTTGTTTTGTTTTTATTTTATTTATTTATTTTGCTGAAGAGTTTTTACTGGGACAGTTTTAGAGAAGTAGGTTGCTGAGAGAGCAAGCTAGACACAGGTGAAGACAGACAAGGCAGAGAATGAGAATAAGTCAGAAGATTAAAATATATTGCCAGAAGTAGGTTGAAGCTAGCCAGAGAGAAATTCAGTAAGAAGCCAAGAGAAGCCAGTTTGAATCAGTCAGTGTGGAGAAAAGTTTGGGCCAGAAAAGCTGAGTTGAACCAGCCAATGAGAGTTGAGAAAGAGCTAGAAAGACTTATGAATGGCTCTTTTCCCAGCCTCTGATCCGAAGAAATAAAATCATTTATATCTGGTGCCCAACATAACTGGAAGGAAAACCCAATAAATTTGGGGAAGGAAAAGACCAGCAACATTGCAGAAAGCAGAGGGCATCTGACAGAAATAGAAATGTTGCAGAAGATAGGAGACATCTGACAGAAAGCTAAAGAGGATAAATTTGCCTTGGATCCTCTCCAGAGGAAACATCAGTCTTGGAGTTTGGCTAGAAGCATAAAAATACTTGGGAGACTCTGGAGCCACAGGAGCCTCTGGGACATGATTCACAGTAAGCCACCCGCAAAGATGACTACAAATTTGGAGACTTTTCCTGCATTAAAAAATTGGAAACCCTATTTCAGATCCTTTAAGAGCAAGGGTAGGACTTGAGGGGAAAGAAACATTACTTGAAAAAGCCATTGCAATGCATACTTCAACTGTGACCACCAGCATAAACCACTCTTTACTTTCAATTGAAATCATTCTATAATTTATTCTCAAAAACACTGAAAAAAATAACTGTACAACAAGAAAAAATAGCTGTAAAGCAGGAAAAATTAACTATGATAGTACAAAGTCTTGAAAGACAAGAGGCAAAGTAAAACAACAGGAAGTATTCAGTTGTTGTCTTGTGGTATGTAATTAAGTTGAGGATCAAGATATACAGCCCCATGAACTTTCAGTGCTACTTCTTAATGAAATTGAGGAAATTTCATTAAGGTGTCTAGCTTTCCCAGTTACCTAGTAACAAATGCCAGAAAATGGTGTGAATCACAAAATGAACAATAGCTTGAAATCCTATTAAAAAATAAGACCTTAAACATTTTAAAGGATCAATAGTAACTTATGGAATGGACTCACACTTTATGATACAGATGTTAAATACCTAGACTACTCCAAACAGGACTGCTCCCCAAGACTGAAAACATTTAGCATCAGCTGTAATAGGAGCTGGTTCTCAATTGCATAGGCTGCCATGGTGGTGAGTAGGAGCTGTAATTATGGAAAATCATAATAGTTCTAAAGGTGTTAATATTGTGAAAAATCAATTATTAGGTGAAGTTCAGTATGCTGATTTACAAAAGCAGATGCAATTTGATGATAATGCACTATTTTTAGCTGTTATTATACAAAGTAGTTTAGTAGCTTTAAAAGCCTGGGGTAAGGTGGAAGAGCAAAGAAAAATTTCTTTGTCATTCACAAAGATTATATAAACCCCCAGAGAATATTTTACTGATTTCTTACATAAATTAACATCTACTATAAATAGGGCAATATTAGATCCGTATCTGAGATGGGTATTAACAGAAACTTTAGCTTTTGAAAATGGAAACACAGAATGTAAAAAACTTCTTAGACCCTTTAAAAGCTTAATCAGCACCCATGGATGAATGGATTAGGATTACTGCTAATATTACCCCTAATAACTATGTATTTGGACAAGCAATTGACAGTAATTCTAGAAATCAAGTGTCTATTGTTTTAATTGTGAGAGACAAGGTCATTTGAAAAGGGATTGAATGAATCCTTTCTAGATACTTCTCTAGAAGACCTCAGCCTGCTAGGATTGTAGAAGGTAGAGTAAGGGTAGGCATTGGACTAATACATGCAGATCAGCAAGAGATATTTAAGGTAATCCCTTATCAATGGGAAACTCCTTATGAGATAATACTTTAAATATGTGAAACTCCCTAAGAGAATCACTTGTACCCCAGCAACAAACAACATGAGCTAGGTATTTTCTTTCAGCAATCCACAGAGCAACTCAAGAAAACTAAATTATATACTGGAGATAGATCTCCATGCAGGCTACAGAAGGCAATACTTCTCTGGATTTAGCCACAAATAATCCATCAATCAAGGGCAGAACAGCTTCTTTAATAGAAGAAGAAATTCTGGAAGTATCAGGAAACTCAAAGCTCTATGTTGAAATGGTTAATCGACACACCTGTGAGGTAGAGCAATGGCCCTTGAATGAAGAAAAAATTAGAGGCTCATGAGCAGTTGTACAAGAGCAACTGGAAGCTTAGCATATACGAGAATCTACAAGTCTTTGGGAATTCTCCTGTACTTGACTGACCTGAGGGCTACAAATAAACTGATCTAACATATGGGTCCATTAAAGATTGGAATCCCCTTACCTTCTCTTTTACTAAATGGATGACCTACAATAATACTGTATTTAAAAGCTCTACAAGAGCAAAATAAAGAAAAATTTGCTTTTACAGTACCTATTTATAAAAATTCCCAGCTTGTGAAAATATACCAATAGAAAGTTCTTCCACAAGGAATGCTAAATAGTCCAACTCTATGTTAATATTTTGTACAACAGCCATTAGAAATAATTTGTTAATAGTTTCAAAATTGAAAAGACATGATGAAGAAAAGACACATTTTTCTAATAAAAGGACTATTTGAATATGCAAAATAAAAAATTTTATGCTATTTATTATGGTAATCTATAAGCCTGAGAAATCTTTTATTTCTTTATTAAATGCTTTAATTTTCAAAAAAAAAACCAGTTTCCACAGTCAATAATTTACTATTATATGGAAGATATTTTGTTGACTGATTCTGCTGCAAATACATTAGATATAATGTCTAATGAAACAAAAAAGATTTTACTTAGGAGTTTCTATCAACTACATAGGATTCAAATTAAGTCAATGAAAGATTCTATCACAAAAGGTATAGATCAGAAGAGATCAATTACAAACTCTTAATGACTTTCAAAATCTATTGTGTGATATTAAGTGGTTATGATCCTCTATTGGATTAACTATTCAACAGCTAAGTAATTTGTTTCAAACTTTACAAGATGATTTGAACTTAACAGCCCTAGACATTTAACAGCTAAAGTACAGAAAGAGTTGACTAAGGTAAAACAAAAATTGCAGGATGTACATGTGAACTGCCTAGATCACAAACTTAAATGTATTCTGGTTATCTTGCCTTCCATTCATTCCCCAACTGGATTCATTACACAGAGAGAAGAAAATATTTCAGAATGGATCCTCTTAACATGAAATTAGAATAATAAACTAAAAATTTACATTAAAAAGATTTCTGGTCTAATTGTAAAAGGAAGAATTAAACTTTGTCAATTATCAGGAGCGGACCCAGGAGAAATCATAGTACCTTATACTAGTGCTGAAATTATCTCATTATGCTTAATTAATGAAGATTGGGAAAGAGCTTGTAGCAATTTTTAGGACAAATTAATAATAAATATCCCCAAAACAAGTGACTACAGTTTATAAAAAGAAGGAATTAGATTCTCCCCTACATAGTAAAAGAGACACCTTTTACCTTTTACTGAAGATCCTTCACTTTATACCAATGTAAATGATTCAGGAATGGGAGGTTATAAGTAAGGAAATATAAGTAAAGTACTTCAAAGCCCATATGCTTTGGTTTAAACATCAGAGGTATATGTAATTATTATATTTATTAGATTTCTCTGAAACTATCAGTATAACTACTGAATCACAATATGTAGTGAGGGTAGTGCTACATATAGAAACTTTTGAACTTATTCATGATAATTCACAATTAGCATCATCATTTATACAACTGCAAAAGGCTATTTAAAAGAAAAATTATCCATTATATGTCACTCATATTTGATCTCATACAGAACTTTCTGTTCCATTGGCAAAACGAAATTAAGAGATTGACCAATTAATAAGAGGAAATGTGTAAATGTGCTAGAAGCCTCAGAATTTCATTTTGAATATCATGTTAACTACAAAGGTTTAAAAGCGGCTTGGCGCACGCCTTTAATCCCAGCACTCGGGAGGCAGAGGCAGGCGGATCGCTGTGAGTTCGAGGCCAGCCTGGTCTACAAAGTGAGTCTAGGACAGCCAAGGCTACACAGAGAAACCTTGTCTCAAAAAACCAAAAAAAAAAAAAAAAAAAAAAAAAAAAAAAAAAAGAAAAATTTCCATTACTTGGAAAGAAGACAAAGAAATAAAAAAAAAATAATAAAAATCCTACTTGTTCTCTGTATAATCAAATTCCATTACCTGCTGGAAGTAACCTCAAGGGTACCCAAAGAAATGTAATTTAGTAGATTGACTTGTGTCACTTTGTAAAATTTGGGAAAATAAAATTTGTGCATCATACCATTGATACATATTCAGAACTTCAATAGGCTTCTGTAATTGCACACTTGTTGGAAGTGTTGGCTATCATTGGGATAACTTTACAAATTAAGACTGATAATACCTCTGCATGTGAAGCTTTCTTTCACTTGTTATAACATAAAACATATCACAGGTATGCCATATAATCCAGCAGGTCAAGCAGTTATGGAAAGATCTAACCATACCTTAAAGGGGATGCTTAATAAACAGAAAAGAGGAATAAAAACTCCAAGAAATAGGTTGAATAATGCCATTTAAAAAATTTTTTTGAATGCCAAGGAGGCAGGGACAGCCGCTGCAGAAAAAAAACCCACTGGATTATAGAAAAAACAAATTAAATCTATCTGCATATTTTAAAGATGTTTTAGCATCAGAATGGAAGTTAAGGAACGTTTTAGGTTGAGGAAGAGGTTTTTTCTTTGTTTTCACTAGTGATGAAACACTATGGATTTCATGAAAATTGATAAAGATCTGATCTGAATAAGAGAAGTCTCCATCTGAAAGGCATGGCACAAGGAAGGAAGAGACACAGAAAGATAGCAACAAAGATGTTGCTAAAAGCTGATCATAGGTTGAAAAAAAAAACAGATCATGCATCAGACTTGCTGACTGGAAACCTTGCTGCTGAAATGGACATTTGCTGAAGGGAAGGACAAATTATAAGGACTGCAATTATGAAGGATCATTGTCTTAATGTATCTTTATTAGGTCATTTGAACTGTTAATTTTATGTGATTAATAATTATTTCTGTTGTAATACCTAAACATTGTACAATTTTTAGCTTAAGCAGAAAGGAGGAGGATGTAGAAGAATTTTAATCCAGCAACATGCTGGCTCTGACAAGGGATCACATCCAAAGACATTCTAGTTCTATGTGAATTTTCTGGAATACAGATAAACCATTAGTACACTTCTTTAATCCTAAATAGGTAAGGTTAATTTATAGGAAGAAGCAGCCATGTTTGATTGAGGGGCAGACAAAGTGATAAATCATAGAAAGATTTGACAGAATGAATCAGAGATAAGATAGACCCAGCTCTCACAAGAAGAGTACAAGAAAGAAATAGCAGCAAGGGAGAAAGAAGGAGAGTTTTTTTCCTGAGCATTGATGACCTGGACAGTTTTATAGAGACAGGCTACAGAGAACAAACAAGACACAGGTGAAGACAGAACAAGCCAGAGAATTGGAAAGAGCCAGAAGATTAAAACATATTGCCAGAAGTAGTTTGAAGCCAGCTAGAGAAAGCCAAGAGATGCTTCTTTGAGTCAGTCAGCTTGAAGAGGAACTTAGGCCAGAATAACTGAGTTGAACCAGCCAGTGAGAGTTCAGAAAGAGGTAGAAGAGCTTGGGAATGGCTCTCATCTCTTCCCTAATGTCAGGAAAAACATTTACATGACAATGTGAATCATAGATGATTACTTGCCTTTTGGACAATATCAGGAATAATTCCAATACTCTTGCTAGTGGGTCATTGAATCAGACTGAGAACTTCCAGTTAGAGGGTTTCAACTGATAAGAATGCAAGAATAATCACTCCCTAGAGAGAAACACAGTGAGGGATATAGAAGCAAAATATATCGGCAGGAGCAACAGGGCAGGGTCTCTCAGTCTCGACTCTGGATTAACAGTGCCAGGTTGACCTCTTAGGAGTACAAATTCTTATGTCTTACTCTGGACAAACAGATTCAGAACTCACAATACAGAACTAGTTAGCACTTAAAGTGATCCTTATCAGTGGTCAAAATAGAACTAGTGAGATGGATTATATGCAACGGTAATAAATAAAATATATGAATCAAGAACATTAATTTTAAGACCATGACACATATCTATTTTGAACTTATTGGCTGAGGACAAGTGGCAGCTCTTCTCTTTGTTGTTTTCTTTCTAGGATTCAGGAGCTCCTGTAGAAAACATCTCTATGTGTTTTTTTGGAAACAGCAGTCTCTAAATGTATTTCTTCCTGTCCTGGAGCTCATTAGGTAGACCAGGTTGTCCTTGAACTTACAGAGATTGGACTGCTTCTGCCTCCATAGTGCTGAGGTTAAAGGCATTTTCCACCATGTCCAACATTCTAGTTTTTGATAGTAAAAGTAAATGAGAACCTTCTTGAAGCTGGCTTCTGTAATTTCTCTTGACAAGTGATGTACATGATTTTATTGTTTTTGTTTTGTTCTGTTTTGTTTTTGTCAAAATTGGTCACATGATCACCAATGTTTAAATTTTCTGTGTGTGCATTTAACTTTCATTGTGTTGGATTTTGTTTGTTTGTTAGTTTGTTTGTAAGTTTGTTTTTTTGGTGTGGATGGAAATTAACATCAGTTTCTCAACCACAGTCAGCGAGAGAAAGCCAGAATTATGGGTAGTCAGGAGAACCTAGAGTCTGGACCCTTGTTGGTGCTCAGCAGGAGAGGAGCCATGTCAGGGCTAGAAACCACTCTTCTGCAGAACAATGGCCTAATTGCAGAGACGTTTGCTAAGGTTAATCAGGAAAAAAGAAAGGAGTTATTAAATGTAATTTCATCTCTGTCAGATGCAACAGACATTACCTAAAGCACAATAGATTGGGTAGAAAATCAGGAAGCTTTGATGTCCTTTAGCATAAATGTCTACCGGTCATTCTTTGTCCTATCAAAGATAAGCTGCCAAACTTTAGCTTCAGTTACATAGTTCTTTAACGGTAGTAACTTATGTTATGTATTTGTATTACAACTGTTTCATTTCCAAAAGGCAGAGAGAGAGGGCGGGGGGAGAGGCACTGAGTCTGTTGATCTTCTTGTAGAGTTCTTTACCCCTCCAGGTCCCTTTATCCTTCCCCCAACTCTTCCACAAGACTACCTGTGCTGTGTGTAATGTTTGGCTGTGGGTATCAGCATAAATTTTTATCAGCTGCTGGATAGAACCTCTCAGAAGACAGTTATGCTAGGGTCCTATCTGCAAGAATAACAGAATTTCATTGATAGTATAAGGGTTTGACTCTCTCCCATGGGGCAAGTTTCAGATTAGGCCAGTTATTAGTTAAAGATTCCATCAATCTGTGCTTCGTCTTTATACCTGAACATCTTTTGGTAAGGTAAATTTTTGGTAGAAGATTTTTTTTTAGGTGGGTTGGTTTTCCCTTCCCTCCACTGGAAGTTCTGCTTGGCTACAGGAGATGACCATTTATGTTTCCATGTCCTCTCCTGCTAGGAGTATCAGCTAGAGTCACTCTCACATCCTCCAAGTAGCCTACCTTGACATAAGTCTCCAGCTTGTCCCAGAGATGCCCTCCCATCCGTGTTGCTTCTGTTTCCCAGTTCTTTCACCTCCCATCCACGTTCTCCCTCCCTGCACGTGATCACTGTTGTCAATTCCCTCCCCACACCCTTACTTCATCCACTTCCGATGACAATTAAATTTCCTCTTCTGAATGAGATTCAAGCATCCTCGCTTGAACTCTCCTTGCTACTTAGATTCTTTGGGTCTGTGGATTGTAGTATGGTTATCCTGAACTATATGGCTAGTATAATATACATTATAAGTTAGTGCATACCATGAGTGTTTTTCTTATGTCTGAGTTTACTTCACTCAGGGCGATATTTCCTAGTTCTATCCATTTGCCTGCAAGTTTCATGATTTCCTTGTTTTTAATAGCTGAGTAATATTCCATTGTAAATGTATATTTTCATTATCCATTTGTTCATTGAGGGGCATCTGGGTTGTTTCCAGTTTCTGGCTATTATGAGTCAAGCTGCTATGAGCATAGTTAAACAAATGTCCTTGTAGTATGGTGGAGTATCTTTTGGGTATATGTTAAAGAGTGGTATGGCTAAGCCTTGATATGGGACTATTACCAAATTTCTGATAAAGCACCAGATTGATTTCCAAAGTGGTTGTACAAGCTTGCACTCCCACCAGCAATAGGAGAGTGTTCCTCTTTCTCCATATCCTCACCAGCAAGTGCTGTCCCTCGGGTTTTTAATCTTAGCCATTCTGGTGGGTATAAGGTGGGATCTCAGATTCATTTTGATTTGCATTTCCTCGATGACTAAGGGCTTGAGGAGACTTAACCACCAACCAAAGGGCACTCATAGACTGGACCTAGGACCCCTACACATACATAGTTGAATGGCAGTTTGGTAACTATGTGGGTCTGCTAGCAAGTGAAGCAGGGGCTGCCTCTGACATGGACTCTGTTGCCTGCTTTTGGATCACTTTCCTCTTTCTGAGCTGCACTGTCTGGCCTCAGTGGAAGAGGAGACAAGGACCTGATGTGCAACTTGATGTGCCAGGGTGGGTTGTTATGCAGTGGTGGGGGTGGGGGGAGTGTCCCTTCTCTGAGGGGAAGGGAAGGTAGAGGAAAGGAGAGAGTTTGGGACTGGGAAGAGAGGAGGAAGGGGGCTTTGATAGGAATTAAAGTGAATAAATAAATAGATTTAAAAGAAGATAGGCACAGAGATGGAGACCTCTACCCTACTCCTCAGTCTGAGTCAACCCACCCTCTTTGGCCTAGAACAGGGAATTAAGGGTCCTGGGCCTCAGGATGATGACAGAAACTCCGGTTTTCAATTACTCTCCTCACTGGTTTTTTGATTTCTATGATGTCTTGTCATTGGAATTTGTTACTCTGTGGCTATGAGAAATGACCACATCTGAAAACATCTTATGTCATCATTATATCACATTATATTATCCTACTCAAAAAAAAAACTTTACCTCTTAGTGAGTTAAATATAGTTCTTAGCTCTGTTGATTTTTTTTGTGTATTCATTTCTTTTTAAAAGATTTATTGTGATTATGATGATTTTTATTATTTGTGTGTGTGTAAGGTAAAGTGTGTGAAAATTTATGTATATGTGTGTCAGTGCCCATGGAATCCAGCAGAGGTTGCCTGCTCCTAGTTAGAGGCAGCTGTGAATTTCATGATTTGGGCAATGGGAACCTGCTCTCTGAAAGAGGAACAAGTGCTCTTGCCTACCGAGGCATTTCCTCAGCCCTGAGCGGTTATTACTTAATAGCCATAACTGTATTCTTTGGTGTAGTAGGCACCAGTTTCAGGTAATACATTTAGATAACAATGATACCAACAGAGGATACAAGAAAAAAAAAAGACAGTTCCTGCAATCAACAACACAGTAAGAAATGACTCAGAAATATCTTTTGTTGGAGTCAGGAGCTTTGGTCTCCAGTGTATCATCAGAAGGCTGAACTATATTTGGCAAAACAATTTCTACACTGATATGAAGAAATTTTGTTGAGGTTTCTTGTAGAATTTTCAGAACTGTATTAGAATATGTTCATGTTGCATTTGCCTTATTATTGAGTGGACATCCATTCAGGTAGAAGAAACAAAGAGCTTACTGTCACCAATAACTGCCTTTCCCCAGCACTCTGTAACATACCCAATGATAAGTGCTATTTTATCCTTCACAGTTTCAGTCCCAGGATAGCATTATTATACATAGCTAGCAAGTACTAGCTGATTTAAATGAATAGTACATAAACCACATCAAGTCTTTAAAGTGTATATTCTTATTTCCGTATTACATGACAGGAACAAAAGAACCAAGGCAGTTAGGAATCTTTAGAAAGTCTATACAGTTAATAGCCAGTAAAAACCAGGATTTGTACATGATAATCGCTAAATTAACTTTTTTGAGCCACAGCTTACTCATTTTAAAAATAAGGATTATGGTATAAACATTAGAGTGATTTTGCAGCAATGAAGGTAGATATGTGCCCAGTTCTCAGTGAAGCATCTGGTCTATGTAAACTCCCTTATAAATGTCACTTTCTGCAGCTTCCTTCTGCTTTTTACCTCTCTTGCTCCAATGCTTTGCTCATAATTAATACATAATATATAGTTACTTCTTGGTTTATATTGGAGTTTTTAATTAGCTACTGATAATTGTATAAGAATATGTTTATTGGATTCTGTTGACATTTTTATTTACTTCTATTTCTGTTGTTGGTCATCTCAGTTAAGTAAGTGTCTGTTTCAAGCCCTGGTTTGAATCCTGACTTTGGAAGGTAGTACTTACGTAATCCTGGCCAAAGTCACCGTGCCTCCATTTCTTTATTTGTGAAATGGCTGAGGTGATACCATGATGACAGAGGTAACTTCTTCATGTATTATATTTTGGGACACTTAAGATTTGGGATAGAAAAAAACACAAACTTGTTGGGTTTTATTACTCTCTGGTCTTATTTAAGATTCTCACATTATTAGATAGATGCCCAAGCAGACAAACATATACTCTGCAGAGGGCCTCCTAGGAGAACACTATCAATGTGTGTCGGTTTTCAAATGGCATTTATAAATGGGAACCAAAATTCTTCTTAAGCAAGAGAGAGGGAGTCAAATGCCTAAAACCAATTAAATAATAAGAAGGGTAAAACACTGTCTGACACAATCAGGAGCCAGAGAATGAAGGGCAGGATGCATCTCTGGCTGTGCCCTTTCCCCTACGTATCCGGGGAGTTAAGGTGGAGTGTCATCCTTACCTTTGGATTTTGCTGCATTTGTCAGTTTGTGTCACAACCTTAACATTATTTAAATGTACTTTTTTGTATTTAATATTCATTTTCAGGTGTTCAAGCCATAATTTCTGTTAGTAAAAGTGACATTTCTTAAAGTTCATTATTTTTTCAACATAGCAATCTTAGACATTAAGAAAAAAAAACAGACTTTAAATAATAGAACAGAAGTGTCTCAGGCTAACAGCTACCTTATGATTTGTCATTTTAGGATCTGAGTACTTGGGAGAATAAGTTTGATAACACTTGAGTCATTTAGCTTTGTGATTAGAGACCCGGCAGTCAGAGTGGCAGTCAGTGCTACTCTTCCCATTCAGGGGAGGCCTAGAGTCTGTGCCGCTGACTTTCTGCTTGACATTTTCAAGCCAAGATGCACTATATAAAATGTCCATTAAATTTGCCAAGGACTTCGAGTTATCATGGCAATGTATCTCAAATGATAATAAAAAAAAATGTGTCAACAATTAGACAGCATCCAACTGTGAGGTTTACATAAAGTACTCATCTCAAATTCTCAAAGTAATGCATGCACAGAAAGCAAAAATGGGTAATTGTTAGTTCTCAAAAAGAATTTAGACTTGTCCCAACGTTGTCATGGGAAGAAATACAAGGAAAACACAGCACATGATAGATGCTGAGAGAAGGTCTTTCTGATCAGATTGCATTGCTTACTCAGAACTTTAATTTTGGTCTCCTTTTTCAAAGCATTATATAAATGTTTAGAAACTCACCCAAGGAGTACAAAGAATTTTATAATCGTCTGCTTTCACATACATTGACCACACCATCATTTCAGAAGCCCATTGAATCTTTTAGTTATTAGACTTTGACAGATGCCTTCTATCGTTAATGATTACAGTAGTGAGGACACAGAGAAAGGGAACAAGTAAAAGGCTATCACCCCTTCACAGCCATGCTGCACAGCTGTGGGATGGACAGTAGAAGGGGTATTATCTCTCTAGTTTTAATTTAGCAACCTGTGGTGTTTGTTTACATCCCAGTCCTTGAACTGGGACTGTGACTACCCATGTTTTGCTTAGGGAGAATTTTGGGTCATATCAACTTTAGGAATTTGAGAGAAGAAATACTTGGACTTTTATACTATGTTAAAACCTGTTACAGCTGTGCTAACTTTAAAATACGACATCATCTAAAACTCCAAATAAAACATTTAACTATGGATTAACCATTAACATAATAAAAAAAATAAGGGGCTAGAGAGATGACTCAGCAGTTCAGAGCATTAGCTACTTTTCCAGAGGACCTGAATTTGATTCCCAGCACCCACATAGTGGCTCAGGGTATCTGGAACCTTCTTCTGGCTGTTGGGAGCATGGTAACCCATGGCCCCTTATTCTCTGCATTTTGGCTAATTGTAGATCTGTGTGATATTCATCTATTTAAAGAAATGGTTTTGGATTAAGAGTGACATGTATTTAGAACATGGTTAGGAATTATTCTGGTCTACAAAACTTGTAGTAGTATGTTTTCTTCTAGGGTCCATGGCCTCACTAGCCATAGGTAGTTGGCTAGGTTTACACTGCCAAGTATGAATTCTCTCCTGATAATTGGGCCTTAATTCCAACTAGATAGTGTCCTGGAACTGTCCAATTAAGCTAGTCTGGCTGCTCATCAAAGCTAATGGTTCTCCAGTCCCTGCCTCCCTTGCACTGGAATCACAAGCATGAGCCACAGTGTCTGGCTTAGATTCCAAGAGGCAAACTCAAGTTCTTATGTTTATGCAGAAAGCACATTTCCAACACTACTATACATTTGTATATGATACTTTAACAAAATGAGTCTGGATTGAATGTTCAAAACCTCAAGTACATTTTAATAATATATTTGAAGTGTGTCTGAAACATTCCACATACATATTTAAGAAGGATTAAATTACTCTTGTATTTAGAAGTAGATGAAAATTAGTAGTATTGTTTTATTAGAGACATAGTCCAAGGAAGCACTATCATGCTTTAGAACAAACATCTAGACTTGAGGTGGGAGAGCTTATTTGTGTTAAGTAATTTGGAGCAAATCAGTATGTTAAACACTACAGTTGATAAACAATGGGCAGATTCAGATTTAAGAAGATTTTTTAAAGAATTTAATTAATGAATTATATTGAAATTATGCAAAAGATCAACACTATCCATGGGGAATAATTATTTAATAATTAATTTTTAAAATTTCCAAATTATTCTTCTACTTACTGAAATAATAGTTTTTCAAAATAATGTCATCTATAACCATTGTCTTACTTAACAATAAACTGAGAGACACAGCTTTATTAGAACAGATACTTGGTAGCATGCTCTAGAAGAGGAACAGCACTGTATTTTGAAACAGAATTATTTCCCCACAGTAGTTCCTTATGTAATAATTACTTAGACCACTTGGCACTTGGTCTTCGTGTGATAGCAGCTGCTATTTATGGTTACCATGCATTTGCTCCACCAAAATTTGGTACATTAAGTTTCTTCTTCTTCTCCTTCTCCTCCTCCTCCTCCTCCTCCTCCTCCTCCTCCTCTTCCTCCTCCTCCTCCTCCTCCTCCTCCTCCTCCTCCTTCTTCTTCTTCTTCTTCTTCTTCTTCTTCTTCCTGTTATTATTATATTGCCTCAGTGTGTGGATGGAAAGGGCAACTTTGTGGAGTTGATTCTCTCTCTTAACATTTACATGATGTCTGGCGCCTCGTTTGGTTTATCTGTGAATTTACCACTTACAGAAAACAGAAGAGTTTCTGGTTCATATTGTTCCCCTTTTCTGTTTCTTAAACAGGAGCATAAAAGCAAGAGAGAGAGAGAAGTATGAACTAGGTACTATGAATACACTCAGCGAAGACACATCGACTCAGAGCACAGAGACTGACAGCTTTCTGGATTCCCAAATAGCGCTCACCTTTGGAAAGAAAAGCTTATGCATTCCATTTCATTTTGTATAGTAGTCTTTAAGTTTTACATTTTGCATGGTGTATATGTACATTTTGTATTAATATAATTAGTGGATGAAAACATAACATTTATGAATAAAAATGTCAACTATTAACTTAAAGCTTTAACCAATAAGAGCCATGATTAAGAAATATGAAGACAGAAGGTGATGAAGTGGTGCAGTTTACCAACTGCATACATTCTTGTATATGAAGTAAAGCACTAAATGTCTCAGGGGACACAGGTCATGAAGAAAGACTCTTATGTAGTGTGATGTCTATTAGAGGAGTTAAATCATGAAGTCCCTGCCTACACCACAGACAAGTCTCCTAAGGATGGGTCTTACAAACCTACCAGAGCTTCAGGAACAAGGAACTAATACACAGCTGTACATGGTTGTGAGTTGAGCAGTACGGAGGACTGAGCCCAGCAAAGATGCAAGGAAATTGTACATCTGGAGCTGCATGTCCCAGGAGAGAAAAGGATTTTTGGGTAGCAGTCCCCAGAAGCAGAGGCTTGGGTGCCCAAAGTAAAATGGAATGTCAAATCTCTGTCACAGATGCCTCGAGATAATCAGATTCCAATCCTTCATATAAAGTAGTGATTACAGAATGTCCATGGTGTGTGTGTGTGTGTGTGTGTGTGTGTGTGTGTGTGTGTGTGTGTGTGTGCTTCTTCCCCTACACAATGCTGTGGCTGCAGAAGATTCACTGAACATAAAGTATAAATATTGATATTCCACACTAGTAGTAATAATTTGCCTTTTTAAAATTTATGCTCTCTCTCTCCCTCTCTCCCTCTCCATTAGAGGACAAGTTTTGTGCATTGGTTCTCCATTTGTGTTTCAGGCCATTTGCCTGATTATCCATGTCCTCAGTACACAGTGGTGGCTACTAATATACATAAGAAAGGGAAAAGATACAGAATAGTAATTAGGTGTATTCTTGATACCTTACAACACTATGTACAACAGAATAGTAATGTTGGCTGACAGATTAACCAACAAACATATAATTAAGGAGGTATAAATTTTGGAGACGTTTTCATGAAGAACTAAGAGAAGGTTTATTCTTGGGTGAAAAGTTCTGTAGATATCTGTTAGACCCATTTGATTCATCACATTGGTTAGTTTAATTATTTCTCTGTATAATTTCTGTTTTCATGATCTTTCCATTGGTGAGAGAGGGGTGTTGAGGTCTCCCACTATTAATCTGTAGGACATTATATGTGATTTAAGTTTTAGTAATGTTTCTTTTATGAATGTGGTTGCCCTTGCATTTGGGCTATAGATGTTCAGAATTGAGACGTCAGTTTGGTGAAGTTTTTCTTTGATGAGAATGAAAGTCCATCACCATTTCTTTTGATTAGTTTTGGTTGAAAGTCTATTTTAGTAGATATTAAAATGGATACTCCAAAGATAAAATAAAATAAAATAAAATAAAATAAAATAAAATAAAATAAAATAAAATAGATACTCCAGCTTGCTTTGTAGTTCCATTTGCTTGAAAAACCATTTTCCAGCCCTTTTCTCTGAGGTAATGACTATCTTTGTTGTAGAGGTGTGTTTGTTCTATGAAGCAGAATGACGAATCCTGTTTTTGCATCCATTCTGTTAGCCTGTGTCTTTTTATTGTGGAATTGAGTCTACTAATGTTGAGAGATACTAATGACCAATGATTATGATTGTTATTTCCTGTTATTTTGATGTTGGTTGTGTTTGTGTGTGCTTCCTTCTTTTCTGGTGGGGAATTATTTATTTCTGGGTTTTCTTGGGTGTAGTTAACCCCCTTGGGTTATAGTTTTCCTTTTGATATTTTCTGTGGGGATGTATTTGTGGGTAGATATTGTTTAAATTTGATTTGTGTTGGAATATCTTGTTTTTTCCATCTATAGTGATTGAGAGTTGTGCTGGGTATAGCAGTCTCTGAGGCTGCAAGATATCTATGCAGGCCCTTCTAGTTTGTAGAGTCTCTTTTGAGAAGTCAGGTATAATTCTGATAGGTCTGCATTTGTAAACTACTTGATTTTTTTCTTTGTACCTTTTAATATTCTTTGTTCTGTGGATTTGGTGTTTTGATTATTATGTGGTGGGTGGATTTTCTTTTCTGGTACCACCTTGTTGGTGTTTTATATGCTTTTTGTGTGTTTATAGGGATCTTTTTCTTCAGATGAGGAAATTTTCTTCTATGATTTGTTGAAAATATTTTCTGGTTCTTGGAGCTGGGCACTTCATCTTCTATTACTATTATTCTTAGGCTAGGCTTTTTCATAGTATCCCAGATTTTCTGGATGTTTTATGCCAGAAATTTTTTAGTTTTAACATTTTCTTTGATGGATATGTCAGTTTCTTCTATCATATCTCCTATGCCTGAGAGTCTTTATTCCCTTTCTTGAATTGTGTTGATGATGCTTACATCTGTTGTTTCTGTTCTGTGGCCAACTGGGACTTCCAGTGGAGGGAGAGGGGACATCAACCCACCCATAAAACCTGCGACCCAAACTTTGTCTTGCCTAAAAGAAGTGTAGGGATATAGATGGAGCAGAGATTGAGAGAATGGAAAATCAATGGCTAGCTCAACTTGAGATCAATCCTATGGGAGAGAGCCAACCCCTGCCTTTATTAAGGATAGTCTTCTATGCTTAAAGACTGAAGCCTAGCATAACTGTCTTCCGAGAGGCTTCATCCAGCAGCTGATAGCAAAAGATGCTGAGACCCACAACCAAACAGTAGACTTAGCTCAGGCAGTCTTGTGGAAGAATGGGAGGAAGGATAAAGGGAACTAGAGGGGTCAAGGGCACTACAAGAAGATCTACAGAGAAAACTAACTTTGATCCATGAGGTCTAACAGAGACTGAACCAGCAATGAAAGAACATGCATGGGCTGGACATAGTTCCCTACATACATATACCAAATGTGCAGCTTGGTCAACATGTGGATCCCCTAACAATGGGAGTAGGGACTGTCTCTGACTCTGTCTCCTGCCACTGGATCACTTCCCCATAGCTGGGATGCTTTGTCAGGCCTCAGTGGGAGAATATACTTTTAGTCTAGCTATAACTTGAGATGCCAGGGTGTGTTGGTACCCCCTTGACAGCTTCCCCTTCTCTGAGAAGGACAGGGGAAAATAGGGGGAGGAATTGTCAGGGTGGGGCTGAGAGGTGAGGAGTGAGAAGGCTTGGATCAGGGAGTAAAGTGATTAAATAAATAGAGGAAAAAAAGAAGAAAAATAAACAAAGAAAAAGAAAGTATAAATTTAACAAGTGAAATGTTTGTGGTCCTTTTAAATTTACTAGTGTTCATTGATTAGAACAAGTATTGTTTTTATATTGACACTGAATTTCAAGTACACCATGCATTTTGAGCATGTTAACTTTTTATTACTGTTATGCCTATTATTTTCTCACCCATCCCTTTCCACTCTCCACTTTACTTATTTGTTACATATATAAACACTTATGTACATAGGTGTGTGTGTGTGTGTGTGTGTGTGTGTGTGTGTGTGTGTAAGAGAGAGAGGGGGGGGAGGAGGAAGTGATCTAGGAACTAGAAATGATCATCTTGAGCAAAGAAACCCAGACCCAGAAAGACATGCATAATGCATGGTATGTTCTTACTTATAAGCGGATATCGGCTACATATACAGGATAACCGCACTACAATACACAGATCTAAAGAAGACAAGTAACAAGGAGGACCCTAGGGAGGATGCTGAATTCTCATTCAGAAGGGAAAATAGAATAGACCCTGGAAGCAGTTGAAGAGAAGGAACTGGACAGAAGCCTACCACAGAGGTCCTCTGGAACACTCCACCAAACAGGGAGTCAAAGCAGATGCTGAGCCTCACAGCCAAACATTGGTGTGGAGCACAGGGAGTCTTATGGAAGAGCTGGAGGAGAGAAGGACCTGAAGGAACAGGAGCTCCACAAGGATATCAATGGAACTAACAAGTCTGGGCTGGTATATGTGTGTGTGTGTGTGTGTGTGTGTGTGTGTGTGTGTGTGTGTGTGTGTGTGAAGCACGTGCCCGCAGGCGTGTGCTCCTGGAGAGACTAATGCACCAATGAAGGGCCATGCATGGTGAGAACCTAGAACCCCTGTACAAATGTAGTCGATAGGGATCCCAGTCTCCTTGTGGGTCTCATAACATGGGGCATAGGGGTGACCTCGGACATGGACTCTGATCATTGATAACTACCCCCTGACTGGGCAGCCTTGCTGGGCCATGGAGGAAGGAGACGGGGAAGTGGCATGAGAGATGGAGGATGGGACCAGGAGGAGATAACGGAGGGGCCTACAATAAGGGTATATAGTGAATAAAGTAAAAATTAAAAATTAGTTTTCATTAATGCAAGGAAAGAGGAGACATTTATCTGTTTGACTTATTTCACTTAATAGATCATGTATAGATCCATCATTTTCTTGACTGACCATCACTCCATTGTACAGATATACCATTATTTTTCATCCATTCATCTGTTGATATATAATTCATTTCTTCACTTGACTCATGTGATTAGTGCCACA
Source organism: Acomys minous (assembly GCF_964271855.1). Taxonomy (NCBI): domain Eukaryota; kingdom Metazoa; phylum Chordata; class Mammalia; order Rodentia; family Muridae; genus Acomys; species Acomys minous. The sequence continues at coordinate 92,454,685 of NC_140491.1, read as the reverse complement.
AAAACATGAACAGGGAGATATCTCTCCAGAAATGAGTCAGATTTCTTAGAATATATAATTCTAAAGATTGGTGTAGCTGGATCATGAGATAGTTCTGTTTTGTTTTACTGAGGAAACGTTTTTTCTGCTGTGACTGCGCACGTTCCATTCATACCAGCAGTGTGCGAAGGCTCCATCCCTCTGATATCTTCACTGTGTTGTTCTTTTCTTTTCTAAAGAATGCCAGTCTCACTGGGGATAAATGACTCTCAGTGTAGTTTTGATTTTTATTTCCTTGACACTAAGGGCATTGAAAACATTAAAAACAAGGAAATCATGAAAATTTCAGGCAAATAGATGGAACTAAAAAAGATCATCCTGAGTGAGGTAACCCAGACCCAGAAAGACACACATGGTATGTACTCATTTATAAGTGGATTTTAGTCATATTGTACAGGCTTCTGGGAGATTTCTAATAGCAGGAGTCATGGAGACCTAAGAGGCCACCCGCTAACTTGACTCCTAGTGGAGGGAAAGGAACACCAACACACCCACACAATCTTGGAACCAAATTTTACCTTGCCTACCAGAGGGGTGGGGATAAAGATAGAGCAGAGATTGAGGGAATGTCTAATCTATGCCTGGCCCAAGCTGAGACCCACCCCATGGGAAAGAGTCAACTTCTGACACTAGTAATAATATTTTACTGTGCTCACAGACATGAGCCCAGCATAACTGTCCTCTGAGAAGCTCCAACCAGCAATGGAATAAAACAGATGCTCAGACTCACTGCCAAACATTGGACATGCACAGAAAGTTTTGTGGAAAAATGGGAGGAAGGATAGAAGGACCTGGAAGTGATAGGATCGCCACAAGAAGATCAACAGAACCAACTAACCAGGGCCCAGAGGGGCTAGCAGAGACTGAAGTACCAAGGACCATACATAGACTGGACCTAGGCCCTATTCAGATGTAGCCAATAGGCAGCTTAGGCTTCATGTGGGTCCTCTAGTAAGACGTGCAGGGACTGTTTCTAACATGGCCCCTGTTGCCAGCTTTTTTTAAAAAAAATCATTTTCCTCTAGAGGGAATGTCTAGCCATGTGACAGGAGAAGAGGACTTGGAGGTGACAGGAGGTCAGTCTTGATGCTACTTGATGAGCTGGGGTAGGTGGGTGGGTAGGGGGTCTACATTTCTGAGGAATAAGGGAGGGAGGAAGATGGTGGAAGGGTGGGACTGGGAGGAGAGGAGGGAGGGGGCTACAGTTGAGATGTAAAGTGAATAAATAAATAAAATAACTTAAAAAAGAAAAAACATTAATTCGTTCATTGTGATTGTGTGTGTGTGTATGTGTGTGTGTGTGTGTGTGTATGTGTGTGTGTGTGTGTGTGTGTGTGTATGTGTGTGTGTGTGTGTGTGTGTGTGTATGTGTGTGTGTGTGTGTGTGTGTGTGTGTGTGTGTGTGTGTGTGTGTGTGTGCGCATGTGTTCAGGTGCCTGCAGAGGCCAGAAGAGGCCTGTAGCTGGAGTTACAGGCAGTTGATCCACCTGAAATAGGTTCGAGGCACTGAACTCAGGTCTTCTTGAAAGAGAAGTACTTGTTCTTAGCCACCGAGTGATGTACATCCTGCCTTGGATATTTCTTCCATATATTTATTGACTGGCTATGTGTCATGTTTTGAAAAGTATTTATTTTATTTTATTATATTTACCACTATTAATTTGATTATTCATTTCTTTGGTGTTTAAAATTTTAGTTCTAGCTTCTACACGCTTTTTAGTTTCTAGTCTCTGTCAGCTGAATGACAGCAAAGGTTTTTTTTTTTATCTTCCTATCCCCTCTCTTTACTCATCTGATTGTATCCTATGCCATGCAGAAGCATTTTAATTCCGTACAATCTCACTTTGTCAATTATTGCTACTTCCTGAGCTGTTTGGAGTCGTCCTTAGAAACTGCTTGCCTATGCTTATATCTTGAAGTGCTTTCCTTGAGCATTAAAGTCTTTGAATTGATTTTTATTCAGGGCAATACATAGAAAGTTAATTTCATTCTTGTACGTGAGCATATCTGGCATTCTCGGAATCATTTATTGAAGAGTCTGTCTTTGCAGCGTATATCTTTGATGCCTGTGTTGGAAGCCAGGAGGCTGTAGCAGTGAACCTTTCTTTCAGGATCTTTTATTCTCTGTACTCTACTGGCCTACAGGTTTTCATGCCATTGTTTTGTACTACGTTCCAGAGTTGAACTTGAAGCCAGGAACTGTAAACCTGCATCATTGCTGTTTTTGCACAAAGTTGCTTGGTGATCTTGTCTTCTTCCACATGAATTTAGGACTGTTTTTTTCCATTTCTGTAAATGATGTTATTTCTACTTCATTGGGGTTACAATAAGTCTGTAGATTGCCTTGATTATATAGCCAACCTCACAACATTAATTCTTCCAATTCATGTAAAATGTTTACAATTTTGAAAGGTTCAATATATGTGTGTATATACATACATACATATATACATACATATATACATACATACATACATACATACATACATACATATATACATACATACATATTCCTTCCCATAGCATTTCTACAGTTACAAATTCTGTAAGAAGAAATGCTGTCTTGGAGAGTTTTTTCAACTGGATAAAGACTTTGTATATGGCTATAGGAGAGCTGTAATTGAAACCAAAGCTGTTGGGCTATGTCTTACGCTATTTCCACGCTTCTATTTAGTTTCTTCCCATATCGTTTCATGTCTGTAAACAATTCTGAGTAAAGTTTGTGAAAATGAGCTTTACAATAGCTACCTGAGTCATCATCAAATGTTGGACACAGAGTATATTTCTAAAATTTGAGAACAATTCATATTGTTTCTCCCAAAGTGTAGTCTACAGAATAGCAACAGTGGGTCGCATGGATTCTTGTTAGAAATATAGAATTTCAGGCCACCCACTCAACATATTGAATGAATCCTAATGTGTATTTGTATTAATAGCATAATTCCAGCTATTTCACAGAGTCTAGTGGCACTCTCTTAGATGACAAAGCTGTTTCCTCAATGCAGGTAAAGTAGCCTATTTGGCACCCACAGTGTTAATTCACAAGTGAATGGTGCAGACACCAGTCTTGATTGGAAAAATTCATTGGCTGCTCATATAAATCCCAAATCAGAAGAATCAGTTTCTCATTAGGTCCACTTTATTTAAGGGAAAATGATTATTAGATATCAACTGTCATCATATTAACTCACTATTAAATATTTGGTAATCACTGCATTTACAGAAATTCACATAAAAGTTAGAAATTTTATTTTGAACTTCATTCCTATCAGAAATAGACCAACCACTAAAAGATGGCCCTCAGGCTTGTTTTCTTTTTTTAAGTGTGTACTGCTCTTTGGCTTCAGTATTCATTACTGTATAAACTCATTGTGTTTTTGTTAATTTCGAATGACAAGTAGGTTCTGCCTTAAACAGAGTTTTGGTGTCAGTCATATAAAAGTGCCAAAGCATGCAAAAGCCACACATTCTTTCAAAATGAAACAGTTCTAACCATTGTGTGGCCTTCTGGCACAACATGGCTAAATATCCAGGCAGATGCCTGTATAGTACTGTGTGTTCTGCCAAATGGAGAGACAACAAAAGAAAGAAAGTCATACAAATATACTGCTAAGCATTACATTTTGTAAGATACAGCATAGCTGTTTTGGGAGAAAATTGTAGAACATGAGTCAAAGCATATATTTAAATTCTTTTCCATAAGAATATGTATCTAATTTGCTTTTTATGAAAGCATGTGTTTTTTTGGGGGGGGTGGGGAGCTTTTCATTGGCTAAGGATATTTTTGGCATATTTATGGTGAAAAGGTGATTAGAATAATGTTTGCATTCATTTCACACTGAAATTCCAAGTAAGTAGAAGATATACAGTTTGCAACATAAAACCATTGCCAGTCAGGATATACTCCTTTAAAAAAAAACATAATTCAGTATATGAAAATTCAAAGTGACTAACCTATAATCAAGGGGGAATTATTCATGTTCTGAAGGGATACTTCATTGACTAAACATTTATCACAGGATATCTTTAAATAAACATTTTCTTTTTTGGACATTTAAAAATACTAGATTTAAAATTTGTGATGTACATCTATTACATAAGCCATGAATCTTCACCCTTTGGAGGAATTTTTGAGACAGAATCTCATTATGTAGTGCAGATTGGGCTTGAACCCTTGGCTATTCTTCTGCCTCAACCTTCTGAATGCTAGGATTAAAGGGTTGAGCCACTATGCTTGGCGAAGTATGAATCTTAATAGGTGATTTGAGAAGTTATTAGTGAGCTTGGCTTATGATGAAATGACACATCAATACCAGGCAAAAAGACTAATAGCCTTTCAAATAGGCTCTCAACATAAGAAAGAATTCATGAAGTCTCCTTTCTGCCCACTCATGTGATCACTTTCTAAAACGGTATTCTATTATGGCAATTATTATTTATTCTAGAATAGGTGCCAAAAATTTTTGCAGCCATTTGAAAGCTATCTCTCTAGCCATAAAAATTAATGATCTTTCCTCTCTGCTCTCCAAATGCAAAATTACCTAGTGAATCTCTTTCCACTAACCGGGCTAACTCAACTTCCTCCACATCCTTTCCTTTTTATTTTTAAGTATTGATCCGATTTATTTATTTATTTATTATTTGGTCCCAGAGAGTATGTGAAGATCAAAGCAGAACTTGGAGAAGTTGGTAAATAGGAATGCTTTTACTCAGAGAATAGATTCATGTTGTCTGTGATGAGGACGAATTAGTCCATCACTTCTGGCATGTTCTCTGCAGTATAGCTGTTTCGAATGTTTTACCATTTCTTGATTATTTCTGGACCACATGCTATTCCATAAATTTGCAAATATTTTCTTGTCTTAAAATTTTTCTTGTTGCTAACTTTCTTAGTTACTCTACAAGCTAATGGGATTCCTTATGACATTTGCATAAACCTCTATCATATTATTTTGCACAATTTGCTCCTCTGCTCCCTCCTTTCCCTAATCCTTACTGGTTCTTTTTCTTCATCTCCATAGTCTTGTGGAGTGTGTGTGTGTGTGTGTGTGTGTGTGTGTGTGTGTGTGTGTATTTTTACATGTAAGAAAAAGTGCGATATTTTGTTTTGCCATACCCCGTTGACCTCTTTCTATCCTTTAGGCACCTTCTTAGGAGAAAGGTCAAGTTATAGTTGCCATATTGTCTAAAGTTTAGAGAATGCTGTATGTTGGGACTCTTTTCAGTTGTTTAAGTATCAAGAAAAGTCTCCCAAAATTTGTAAGGTATTTCACCGCAGGAACTAACTTATAATTTTATTGGATTGACAAGGTACAGACTTTAAACATCACCTTTAACACTTAAATCAATATATTATATATTCCTGAGCCAGTTTTCTTACTAAATTACTCCTTCAATGAGCATATTGATGGAAAACTTGTTAACATTTCATACAGGTGTCCTACATGACTTTTAATTATTAGGTTGGTATTAGACATATAAAATGTACCTTTCTAAGAAGTGAAGTATCTGCTCTCCCTTAATCTGCCTCCAGATATAACCCAGCTTTTTGGAGGAAGAATTCTATTATTTCTGAGAGAGACACTGAGGAGTTTTCAGAACAAATCAATGACTTCTAAAATGAAAATGACCACTCCATTGAAATTTCGGACTGGGATTTTTATGTAATGAAGTGAGTTAAGATTCATTTGAATTGGGATTCTAAGGGCTTCCCCCTGTTTAGGAGACTGTTTTAAATCTTGGGAACTATGTGAAAAGTTCACCCAGAAAGCACTTGTAATGGATTGAATTTATTTGTATCTGATCTGCTAAGGCTTTCATCACTGAAGCAGATTTTGTGTTGCATAGGTACTCAGGCCAGCTGCAGTTTTTTTCCTATGGGTCTCATTCCTACCTATTAGTGGGGTAGTTTTTGAAATATATCTTAGTATATTTCAATATATTCCAAAGTGTTGTGTTTGACTAACTCCCATTCCACATTTTAGGGCAAGCCTATAATGTCTATTATTATTATTATTATTATTATTATTATTATTATTATTATTATTAATTATTGGCAGAAATCCTTAGTTTTCATGTGGTCTGTGCACTTCTCTTGCTCTTGTGTCAGGTGCCAAAATGTTTCAAAAAGGAAGCTTACTTCTGCCATGTGTGATTTCTGACATGTGACTTATTTGGATGTCATTTTGCACTGCATGTGAGACAGCTATTTTTTATTTCTTGATGTCTGTTGCACCCAGAGGAAATCTGTAGTTTGCTTTCTGCAAGAAAAGAGCAACTGGGTGTCACTGGGAAAACTTCCACCCACTAACATGGAAAAATATTCAATCTGTCCTATTACACTGAAGTGGGAGACTTTAAAGGGCAGCTCACCCAGTTAAGGAAGATATATTCCTGTCTGTGATCAATAGCATGTGAAGAAAAGCTCCTCTCTGAGCTCTATCTAGCACAAAATTACCTTGGCAGTTCTTGGACCATGGACACTCTACAAGTTCCTAAGGTTGAGCAGCCATGGGGAGTCATTCCTGGTTTCAAGGGGGAAACAGTTCTTTCTGTGAGATCCATAGAATATGTCTTTTCAATATATTCCAGAGCCACAGGACAGCATGAGGGACTACATCCTGCATATGGACTACATGATAAGGGAGAGATAAATAGGTCCCAGAATGCATTAGGGTAGGGTAGCCTGACAAATATTTCTTCATCTCTTCTCACTCACTCTTCTGTTCCTTTTCACAAAGACGTAACTTGGTTCTCTGCTTACTCTGCAGGACTTGACCGTTTTCCTCTGCAAGAACCTTCTGTACCCAGTTCTCTGTAGTCAAGTGGAATCTGTTGTCCTCTGGTGTGAGTGTCATACCAGTCCTGATACGTGACTATTTTATGTTATTTTGGAAATTTAATCATACAGCAAATTCAAAGTATAAGAATTGACTTACTTTATAATGATAAAATTTCACGTTTTAGTTAAAAAGTTTCTAAAATTGCTAAGGTGTTACAAATATTCATTCCAAGATAACATCAATGAATTATTTTGAAAGCTGGCTTTGACGAGAGAAAGGCACCATCAGGATTCATTATGGCAAGTAATGTTTTGAAAAGACATAGAGATCTGGGCTCGAAGACAGAACAGTAGTGTATAGAGATGTTGAGGACATGGCTTGAGTACCGTGGACAAGTGGTACACGTGAAAGACATTGGACAAATAGAAAGGTTCTAACCTTGCCCTGCCACTAATTACCTATGGATCTTAGCTGAGGAAAGACATTTAACTCAAATGAAACATTGCTGAGATAATGCATGGGGTATACTAATAACTCAGAGATTTAAAAAAAAAAAAACCTCTCAGTTCAAAATGGTACAATTTCTTATGGTCAACAGCACACATTTACCAGTCCATAAAATTTATAATTAGCCTGTTTTGTACCTTAGGAGGCCACAGGCAGAACGAATGTATTATATTAACTTGTTTTTTTTAGGACTACAGATATGCCTTAATTAAAAATATCACAAAACAATTATTTAATCATAGAATGACATTTACTTTTACAAACAAGAAAGGGTGACACGATTTTTTAAGGAGTGGAATCTCTTATAGCACATTTAAAAATATTTGATTTATATGCATTTCACAGAATGTATTTATTGGAAAAAATATGGGACCCACCTGTATTTACCAAGTAAAATAGCTACCTTTTCTGGTGAACTTGCCAATTTTGAGGCAAAAATGAAAATGTGCTCTGTTCGGAGACAGAAGGATGAATTAACAGTCCTTTATCCATCTCCCATGAACTTACTTCCATTTCTTTCACTGCTAGATGATGCCTGGGAGAACTTTAAACTGTCTCCCCATCATGGATGAAATGTAGTATCTGAACAATTTTACTCGACAATTACAGAAAGATGCTTCTTTCCTCTTCCATGCGAGAATGTCAGCAGTCTCTAGTCAGAACGCTGCTAACATTTGGGGCCGTTCCCCATGTTCTTGTACGACTTAAGGATTAGACAGAGGAAATTAATTAGGGTGTTGATTATTCGGGACTCCTAACCTCTCTTTCTTTTCCTCACCTTTTGGTTATATCACTGCTCACTAACAAGCTTCTCAAAAGTCAGCAGGGAGAGGAGGTGAAATGCAACATTTTCCAGAACTAGTTAACAGTTTTGTGTGGGAATAAGGGTGATAGAGAATAGAAGAAAAGGAAAGTAATAGTTGAAGAGAGAAGATTTTTGTTACTAAGAGTCTTGTATATTCTTGATCATAAAGGGAAGATGAGTATCTCATTACCTTTATTTGAAAAGCAATACTTTTTTACGAGAACAAGATACATTAGCTTATTTGTCAAAGTGCATTAACTACATAAAGAACAGGATTGGAATCATAGAAACCTCTTTGTGCACAAACTGACATCACCTCCTGCTGTTCGTGCTAGCTGCCCAATGGCTGCCATGTTGGACAGCGTCATATTCTTCTCCTCAAACTCCTGTTTATAAGGCTTACTTTGTCTTCCAGAATATTTGAAAGAATAAGAAATATTTGAAAGATGTTTTAAATGCCCTCCTCTACTAGTCTCCAGTAATGTTCAGCTTCTGCCTGGTTTTCTGCTGTTGGTTATGTGGAAGAACCCCTGTCTTCTCTGCAGCCTTTCTTCTCCAGCAACGTTGGGAAGACCGACTTCCCCTGGGAAGATGCTGTTGTGTTATGCGACCTCAAATGAAAGAATGCAGATGCACTACCAAGTACTCCTATGTCCCAACCACTGACTTAGGTGGTTTTCCTAAGTTTTCAAAGCACAGATGAGGCCAGATTGTAACATTTAACAAACCCATCCTAAGACGTAAGGATAACAGAAGGATCCTCAATATAGGGAAACTTCAAAACTGGATTTCAGCACTAGGTATGCCTTCTTAAACTCTGCATACATCGTAAAGATCAATGTTTCTTTCATCACCATCTGGGTGGACTTCAGTATGTCGCGTGCTACCCGTCAGCCTAGGTGCAGATTGAAAACCCTCAGGGTGGAGCTCTTTCTCATCTTAAGTTTGGTTTCTGGCCTCAAATTATTTCTATTTAAGATTAGCAATTTGGTATCCATCCTCTGTCCATAAAAGTTGCCCTTTTGGAAACCTTCAACAGTGCGCTTAGTTTAGGATACACAGTCTGATATCAGTTTATTGTTCAAGAGCTGATATTCTCTGCTTGAAACAATTATAAATAAGCTTATACAATTAAGATTAAGGTAAACACCACCAAGTGGAGGCCTATTTCTTCCTGGTGCTAGCTCTCCAGTCTAAAGAGAAACATATTATATTTTAGTCTTCAAGGATATAATCTCTAGTTCCTGATGTAAATTGCTACAATTACACACATCACCACCACCCCCACCACCACCAAGTTACAGCAGCATAAGTCATTACTCTCCATGTTTCTCAAAAAGACCCATGGAATTAGAGACATCTCCTACAAGAAACTGCATTCTTGCAGCATTCAGAGCAAGTTGCTCCGTTGGAGTATGGTAAGTGCCATAATGTTAGGAGAGGAGGTAGTTTTATATTTTTATGTCTAGAAATTTGGGTAGTGTTGTATTTTAAACTAGCTAAGTATGCCAACACAAATTTAACCCTTTTAAAACTGATTCTACTATGAGCCATTGAAAATGAGTTAGTTCCTCTCCTATTGCGATACAAAATAAAGACACTTGGGACATCTGTGTTCTGAAAGGAACAAATTTGCATTTATTACTCTAAACTGATTCAAATAAGAATACCATCAATATTGGCTTAGCCTTGAGTGGATAGTAGTAGTTAATGTACTCTTACCAAGTGCTTACCAAGTACCAAGTGCCCATGCTGTCCTTCCTTTATCAAAACACAAACACAAATCAAACATCCTTTCTGGGGTGCTGGGGAGATTGTGAAGCAGTTAAAAATCCATAAATAATGCTTACCAGAGGAGCCATGTTTGGTTCTAGCATGTACACTAAGTAGTGTACAACCACCTTTAACTCCAGTTCTCAGAAGCTTTATTGGTTCTTGTTCCTGCAGGTACATGTGTGCATGCACAGCACACACACACACACACACACACACACACACACACACACACACACACACACACACCCCACATGCACACACATGCAAATTAAAAATAAAAGAAATAGAACTTAAAAAAATTGTAAAACAATACTTTCTTAGGAGAACTTTGTTTCTCGGGTCTATATGTCTGTTTATTCCACTTGTGTGCAAGTGATTTATCTGTGTTAATACCTTATCTCTTTTTCCACTTAATAGACAATATTAGTATTATTTTGGTCAGCTTCTTCCATAGATTGTATTGCACAAACTTCATTGTATTTTTGTCCCATTTTTTACCTCTTCCTTTACTGCCTGTGTACTCTTACTGTTCACTTGGCTGCTGCTATACCTTTTACAGTGGAGGCCTATAATGCCAATCTGTCTTATTTGATTCTAATTAATACGCTTCCAGACTGTCTCCATGTGACCTGACTTTTTAAGGAACCCACCTAATTGGAAGAGCAATCATAAATTATACGCAGTTACATCATTCAGTAGTGGAACACTAGCGAAACCTAAACTGATATATTCAACAGTCGCTTAGCACTGGGGTTAGAAATGAAGAAATGACTTGATTGCATGTGAATTTCCTCTTTCCTTTTTTTTCCCCCAAATGATCTTCAAAGAAATAAAGACAGATTTTTTTCATGTTTTTAAAGACCATGTTCAAAGGAAAATTTGAAGCACACATAAAAAATTAAGTTCTCTCAATATACAGCTGACCTGGTTATGGTTTGAATTGTGTCCCACAAATTATTAAGTTGAAATCCTAACCCTTAGTCCTCATGATATGACCTTGCTTGAAAATAAGGTCATAGCAGATGCAATTAAATAAGATCAGGTCATACTGGAATAGGGTGGGCTCTTAGTCCAATACGGACAACATCACCCTTAAGAGTAGAAATTTAGACACAGACACAAACACAGGGCCGATGGCATGTACACATGACAGAGAGATATGGTAAAGGTTTTATAAGCCAAAGGTCACCAGCAAACTACCAGAAGCTATGAGAAAGGCACGAGGCAGCTTCTTCCTCAGCTCTCAGCAGGAGTCTTGATGCTTGTGCCTTGATCTTCCTCCTCTGGAAGCCACAATAGCAAGACAGCAAATTCCTGTTGTTGGGGTAATTCAAATTGATGCACTTTGTTCTTACAGTCTGAAAATGTACTTGTTTGTGTCCGTGGAAGAGATGATTTCTATAGCCATTGCACTTGCTTGTATTAAGGAAAGGAATTAATTTCATTTTTCTCTGCAGCGGAAATTGTTTTAATTCTTCCTCCTAGCTTCAGAATCCATGCAAATGTGGACACTAATACATGAAAGTAAAGTCTAACTATAAGTCTTCTTAATATTCCCTCACAGCTCTAGTCAATATTAAGGGCATTGGTAATTTCAATAGGTTCTGACTTGGCTTCTCCAGGAAACTGCAGTGCATGACATGAGCTCAATAGGGAAAATTAGTATAGGAAGCCAGTTACAAAGTTGTTAGGAGGTGAAAGCAAATGGCAGGTTGACAAGAAGTCTGTTTTGTTTTTGTTTGTTTGTTTGTTTTTGTTTTGTTTTGTTTTTTTACAGATAGGGATTCACTCAGTACTGTTGGACCAGGGAAGCTACGGTGTTACCAGAGTATTAGAGCTTGGAATGCCCAGTGGCAGGTGGATGTGGGAAGGAAGCAGTCTAGGAAAGCTGGCACTGTGAAAGAAGAGTGCATTCAGTGGCTGCTGCTGCTGAATGGAGACAGACAAAAGTGAGTTTTCTCGTCCTTGCCTGTTTCTCTTTAATCTCCTACTCAGTGGAACTAAGTGCTACCAAGCTAATAATGCAGTCCTGGAAATACAGTTTTCAGTAGGAGGGTGACAAATGAATTTTCTTTCTCTAAGTAACTGACATGTGCCGTTACTTGGCATATTTGGCGTGGGATAATTTGCAGATGTGGCAAATGTAGAGTTTTAAAATGTGGAAGGTAAATTTTGTGTAAGTGTAAACGGAAGGAGCGCTTGTTACATATCATGTCCAATTTGACTTATTAATATTTACAGACGTATCTCATTTATATGGCACCTGTGGTGCAAGTACTATTGTAGATATTTCATGTAAAGAGGGACTAAAATACAGAGTGTTTAAGTATTTCATTAGTAATTATATTGCTAATGGTGAGTAAAGGCAGGACTTAAAACATGTTTTTTTTTTTTGACACCAAATCAAAGTCTGCACAGACTTCACTATTACTTATTCATTTCACTGAACTGTGCTCTCTCTTTAGGGACAAATGCTAGAGTTCATTATTTGACAGAATAAGCAAGAAATTGCCTAGAAAAAGCAAAGCCTTTTTGGGATATGCAAAAATGGGTCAGAGAGTCAAAAGGTAAATTTGGGTTAGTGGGATAGAGTTCAGAGAGCAAAGCAAGTGGGATAAACACTCAGCTTGGACCATCTGTAAGTTAATGTAGTTTATCATTTAAGTCAGCTGTAAGCATATAGGCAATTTAGTGGAAAGCATGGAGTCTCCACATGTGCATGGCATTTCCTGATGTCACTACTACCCAAAAGAGTTGTTTACTCTTTTTTTCTTTCTGATTCATCACCACACTCTGAAATTCATAGGTTACATTAGATCTTATGAGTGTGGTACATAAATTTAATTTCAACAAATGTACAATGAAGTATTTACCACTTAGCATTATACAGACTGTTTTGCTATTAAAAAAAATGGCTCACTCCCTGCATCTACAAACAAGTCTAATTTTGGATGAAAGGCCCAGGATTCCTATTTATACAAAACATCTTTTCAGTTCTGTAGAAGTTTTTAATAAAAACTACCTAGATGAGTCTCTGGATACATAATTTTTAAAAATAAGAAACTTTATTAAAATAATCACAGAGTTAAAGAAGACATAGACAGATACTTCAATCAACTCCAAGAAGATAATAATAGCTATCCAATGATGCCCAAGAAAATAAAAATACACACCTAAACAAAAGAACTAAAATAGTCCAGGACTTAAATGTTGAATTCAATAAAGAGATAAAACCTGAAGCAAACACAAGCCAAATAAAGATGAAATAAAAAAAAAATCCAAGATCTCACTTATCAAATTCATGGGGAAACCTTACAAATTAAGTGAATCTAGCAGAAAATAGAATATTAGGATTCATAGATAAAGTAGATTACAAACGTGTAAAGACAGTGAACAAATTGAAAGCATAGGATAGGAACATATCGGAAATATAAAACACATACAAATGACCAAATCTTCAAATCATAGCCAAAGAAGGAAAAGAATTTCAGATCAATGGAATTTGACAGATCTTCAATAAGTTTATAGAAGAGGACTTCTCAAAACTAAGAAAAGACATACTCATACAGATTCAAGAAGCACACAGAACCACAACTAGAGAAGATCAGTAGGAAGCTCACTCCACAGCATATCATAGTCAAAGTAATAAATATATAGAGTGAAGAAATAATACTGAAAGGTACCAAAGAAAAATCACAAGTCACCTATAATGGAAACTGATCAGAATAACACCAGAATTCTCAGTGGAAACTCTGAAATCCAGAAGATCTTGAAGCAATACACTCCACATTGTAAAAAAAAAAAATCTGTAACTGTAAAATTAGAATATGATATTCAGCAAAATTATCTGTCATATTTAAAGAAGAAAGAAAATTTTCCATGATTCAAAAAGCCTTAAAAATTCACATCTAAGAAAAAAACTACTAAACAGAGTATTGAAAAAAATACTTTGAACTGAAGAGATGAACAAGCACAGCCAAGAGATTCCAGAAAGAAAACAAATGAAGCTATAATTTAATGAAAAACAAACCACAACTAAGAACACAATCCATCAACAAAACATCAAAATGCTCCAATCAACACAAAAACTTTCAATAAGAACTCTAAGTGATATCACTCTAGGTGATAATCACCACAACTCTCCAACCACAAGACTCAGGATAGCTGAGTAGATTAGGACATAACATTCCTCTGTCTGTTGCTTTCAAGAAAATCTATCATAGCTTTAAACATAGGGATCACCTTAAGTAGAAAGAATGGAAAAACATGTATTTTAATCAAATGGAGTTAAGAAACCCGCAGACATTGCCATTCAAATACCCAATAAAATAGATTTCAAATTAAATTTAATCAGAAGAGATAAAGGATACTTTATTCTAATCAAGGGATCACAACCTTACAATAATATATATATACACCAGACATTGGCCCATCCAATTTTGTTAAACACATATAATGGAATTAAAGATACCAATTGATAAAAACAAAATAAATTGTGTAATTTAAAGTGTACAACTTCTTGTAACTGAGTCAAAAGAGAAAAAAAAAAAGTCAGGCTGTTGCAGGATATTTGTTACCATAGTGAACTCAGAGATTGTGAACTGTAAAAACCCATTTCTTGTTTGGTGGGCTCAGCCCTAACACACCCCATTTAACCCAAGAGCTTTCTGTTCATTGTAAACCAATCCTTAATAGTGTAACTTAGCCCTGGAACATAGCTTTAATCCAAGAGTTCTTTGTTTAGTATAAACAATTACTTGTGGTGTGGCTCAGCCCCAGCACACACCTTTAATCCAAGAGATAAATAAAGACCACCCTAGGTCAAGAGGCAGAGCAAGAAACTAGTGACAGGTATTAAACACAAAGGAGAGACATTGAGAGATGAGCATTTAAGACAGTGTGGGGAAGAAGTAGGAGCATTTGGCTCCTTTCCTTCTGTGATGAGAGCTGAGTTGGAAGATTAGCTATGTGCTTTCTCTGCATCTCTGAGCTAGCATATTTTCACCCTAGTATCTGGCTCCTGAGTCTTTATTGGTAAAATCATATAACTGGGATATTTTGTTCTTAAAATAACGTTAATCTATTCAGGGAACTAAATGAAAATGAAAACACACACACACACACATACACACACACATACACACACAACTTCTGGGACGCATTAAAGCAGTTCTAAGAGAGAAATGTATACTCCTAAGTGCCTACATAAAAGAACACAAATAAATGACTTAATAATGCAACTCAAGAATTTGAAAGACAAAAGTAAACTAATCTCAAACCATCTGATAACAATAAAGAGTAAAAAGCAAGGCAGAAATTAATAAAATAGGAGCAAAAAAATTTACAAAGAACCAATTATTCTAAGAACATATTCTTTAAGAAGAAAAAAAGATGGATAGACATTCAGCTCACATAACTGAAAGAAATAGAGGTTAACAGGAAAGTCACAATAGACAGAAAAAAACCCAGAATACCAGAATATTATAAGGGAATACTTTTAAAACCTGTGTGCAATTAAATTGAAAAATCTAAAAAACTGGATTAATTTTCTGATTAACTAAACTGTCAAAGTTAATGCAAGAATATACCAACAACCTAACCCAAAGAGGAAACTGAAACAGTAATAAAAAGCCTTCTGAGCAAAAAGAGCTCAGTCAGTCATAGATGGATTTTTTTTTTTTTGGCTGAATTCTATCAGACTTTTAAAGGAGAACTACAATCAAGTTTTCTTAAACTCTTCAACAGCAACACAAACAATAGCAACAAAAGAGATAGAATGATCACTCTTATTATCGTTCTGTGTAGCTCTAATACCTAAATGAGGTAAACACAAAACAACAATAACACAGAACTACAGATTTATATCCCAAATGAACATAAATGCAAAAGCCCTCAATAAATACTATTAAACCCAAGACAAGAGTGTATAAAGAATGACAAAACTGACTTTATTCTCGAAGTGCAGTGCAGGCCGAAGAAATGTAAATTAGCAAATATAATGTATAATATAAGTGGATGTAAAGACAAAGTCACATGACCATCTCAGTAAATGAAGAAAACCTTTGACAAAATTTATCATGCTTTCATGATAAAAATCTTAGAGTGAGTAACACTGGAGTGAAAAATATTTCAACATAATAAAGGTTATATATGACAAACCCACAGGCAACATGTTCCTAAGTAGAGAAAACCTCAATGTAATTCTCACTAAAATTAAGGAGTCATGACTGCCCACTATACGCACCCTTTTAGAGTACAATGCTCAGAGCACCAGCTGGAGCAGTAAGGTAATGAGGAAATTAAAGGGATATAGATAGTAAGGAGAACGTAAAAATATCCCTATTTATAGATGATATGATATTATATGTAAGATATTTTTTAAAAATCCATCAGAAAGTTTCTATACACAATCAACAATTTCAGCACAAAGTGTCATGTTAAAAAATAATTGTACCAAAATCATGAGCCTTTCTATATTTCAAAATAAAGATGTTGAGAAAGATCATGGCTACACTGTGAATTATAATGGAATCAATGACAATAAAATATTTCTGAATAAATTATAATGGAATCAATGACAATAAAATATTTCTGAATAAATCAAAGAGGTGAAATACCTCTACAATGAAAACTTCAGTTCTCCAAAGAACGATTGAGAAAGGTACTTAAAAAATGGAATGACAGCTTGTGTTTATGGATTGGTAAAATTAATATGAGTGAATGCATAAGGTAGAAAATGACTAACTGCCAAAAGTAATGTACAGATTTAGTGCAATCCAATCAAAACATTCACAACATTTTTCACAGAAATAGAAAAAAAATCCTTAAAATTCATATGGATCCATAAAAGACCCCCAAAATACTCAGAACAATCCTTAGCAAAAAGAATACTAGGGAGCAGGGGATTGTAATTTCAGACCTTAAGTCATGTTGTAGAACTACAGTAATAAAACCAGTATGGTATAGCACAAAAATAGAAATGGAGACCAATAGAAAAAAAAAATAGAATTCTCAAAGATGTGTACTTGTAAATTTAGCTGTTTGATGTTCAATTCAGAAGCAAAGCCAAACACTGGAGAGAAGACAAGATCTTCAAAAGACAATGCAGAGCAAGTTGGATGTCCACATGTAGGAAAATGAAATTACACCCATATCTACCACCCTGAAAAAAGTTAGAATCAAGAAAATCAAAGTTTAAATTTGAAACCCAAAATACTACCTGAAGAAAATTTAGGCAGGACTCTTTAAGACATAGATGTAGTACAGGGCTTCTTGAATTGGATTTCATGTGCCAAGAAATTAAGACCAATAATTCTCCCCTGGGACCTCACAATGTGTAAAAGAATTTGTTATAGTTAAGAAAGCAGTAAAGCAAGTGAAGAAACCCATAGAATGGAAGAAAAATCTTTGGTAGCTATATGTGTAACAGAGCATTGATAGCCATATTACAAAGAACTAAAACAAACAAAGAAACACCCAAACAACAACAATAAAACAACCCAAGAAAAAGAAGCAAATGACACAATCATTTAAAAATGGGCTAAGTTTCTAAAAAGTTCTTAGTAGAAGAGATAGAAGTGGTTAGGAAACACCTTAAAAAACTATTCATCATTGTTAGCAATTAGGGAAATGCTAACTTGATATTTTGATATTTCATCTTATCCCAGGTAGACTATCTAAAGTCAACAAAACAACTGACAACAAATGCTAATGAAGTTGCAGTGAAAGAGAACTTCTTAGACTGGTGGTGAGAATGCAAATCATGTTGGGCGCCATTTTGTTACAATAATTTGTATTGGTTTAGCTTACAAAGCCAATAACTGACACAGAGTCTGAAACGTATTTTAAGGCTGCCAGCAGTACGGCGGGCAGAGTCTAAACTGATTCTAATCTAGTGGTAAACTAACATAAACTACTCCAAACCTTATATCATACATATATCCCAATCACTTGCCACTGTGATCCTCAGAGACTTCTCTCTCCTTCCCTATCAACTATCAACCCTCTTCCTTTCTCCCTCTCAACTGTCAAGCTTGGCTTTGCCCCCCCCCCCCCACTCTAGGAAGTCCTGCCTTCCACTTCCTGTCCTTCTGCTCAGCTGATTGGCTAAACAGTGCTTTATTGACAGTTTTTACGTCCACTCAAGACATTCCTTCCACACCAGTGCAGTCACTCTAGAAATCAGTATTGGATAGTTATTAAAAAAAAAAAAAGCCGGGCGTGGTGGCACACGCCTTTAATCCCAGCACTTGGGAGGCAGAGGCAGGCGGATCGCTGTGAGTTCGAGGCCAGCCTGGTCTACAAAGCAAGTCCAGGACAGCTCAAGGCTACACAGAGAAACCTTGTCTCAAAAAACCAAAACAACAACAACAACAACAACAACAACAACAACAACAAACTAAAAATAAATCTACCACATACAACTTGGCCTCTTTTTGGCATATGCAACAAAGGCTGATCATCTTACTGCATATCTGCTCAGCCATGTTCATTGCTTCCATATTCAAAATAGCCAGGAAACAGAAATAGTCTAAACGTCTTCAGTTTAGCCATGGCCAATGAAAATGTAGCACTCATGGATAATGGGCTGTAAGAGAAACAAAATTTGCAGATAGATGGATGGACCTAGATTAATTGAGGTAATACAGAACCAGAAAGACAAATGCCATATACTCTCTCTCATCTTTGGTTGCTAGCTGCAAATCCTGAGATGTGAGTAATCAACCTGAAATGGTCCCAAATCACAGCAAAATATAAAGGGACCATAGGGATGTGTGGAGCTTTGAGGGGGATAGCAGGTTAAGGTTATAGGTGATATCAAGTTAAAAGAAAAAAAAAACAGGGAGGATGCTCCTACTGAGGAAGAAGGAGGGGGAGGCGTGTAGAAGGAGAAGGAAGAATGATAACCAAACAAACCCAAGAGTGTTTGGTAATGGATAAAGGAGTCATATTATTTTATATGTACCTAAAATTATACACAGTACATATAAATTTATGTGTACGAATATCCACATACACGTAAGAACCACAGACATGAAAAACCACAGTACTAGGCAGCTGACTTTTCCTTTTGAATGATTGGTCAAGGTTGTCCAGAAGATTCCTAAAACAGTACACATTTTTCTTTTTTTTAAATTATGATTTATTCACATTACATCTGGATTGTAAACCCCTTGCTCTTATCTTCCTGTCCCCCCCCCCCCATTTCTCTCCCCTAGATCTCTTACAGGTGGGGTCCTCCTGCCCCACTGTCAGACCACATCTTATCAGGTCTGCATCCAGACAGTCTGCATCCCCCTTCTTTGTGTTCCGACATGGCTTCTCTACCAAGAGGAGTGATCAAATCCCGTGGACGAGAGATCTTGTCAGAGGCCGTCTCCCCCTCCTTCCCCTCCCCCATGTAGCCCTTGATTGCCTTTCAGGGATAAAGGTGGGCCCTGACCCTGAAGACACCACACAGTAGAGCATAGGATTCAGCTGATTCAAGAGACCTGAAAGCCTCTTTCATGTGCTCTAATTTTCATGGTTCCAGAAAATACTATGTAAGCAGCCAAGGGAGGAAAACAGTTAAATACTCCACTCAACTGCAACACTTATGGTAAAAAAAGAAATTACCAGGATGGCAAGAAATGCTTAAAGCTGCAATAATGGCACCAATATTTTGGTGATAACCAATTGCTATCTAAGTAGATTTAAACCATGCAACAGAGGGGAAATCACACTTGATACTGGTAACCTAGCCAGCCAGCTTCCATTGGCTATTGAGGTCACGGGCCTTAGAAAAGAGTCTATTACTACCTCTTTGTTAGGCCAGCATAATCCTACACTTAAATTTTTATTCTTATATCTTTATACCCACAGATAAGTGTGGTTTCCACCTTATCAAAGAAGCCTCTTTTCATAACAAATGGTGACCATCACGGAAAACCACAATTGGACACAATGTAGAGATCAATAGATAATGGGGAGCTAAGTGCAGATGGATAGATGTACAACAAAGCTTATACTTCTGCGGCTAAGTGAACATCATGCAAGAGGGAAAAAAGAAAATTATCCAAGCCAAAATATCAGGGAATCTGCTGTGAAACTCTCCCCTAGACATGACTGAGTATGTAAGACTAGCACAAAGACAATATGAATGGGTAGGTTAACTGTTAATGTGGAAGGGGAAATTTTCATGGAGTTCCACCCATAGTCAAAGAACTACAAGCAAATAAAGACTGTTAGGAGAGAGAGAGACTTTGCTTCCCTTGGGGGTGAGCCACCTTATTGTTTGTCCAATATGGAATGGTCAGCTATGGTGCCAAATATACACAAACAACAAAAACAGATTCAGCAGATTGCATCTATATATTTGTCATATACCTCTCTCTCTCTCTTTCTCTCTCTCTCTCTCTCTCTCTCTCTCTCTGTATATAAAACAATAATAGAGAAAAAAAAACACTTATTTTGGGAGGGGCTTTAGGAAGGGCAGCTGGGAAGAAATAGAGGAAAGGAAGCAACAGCAGAAAGGGGTGTAATTTTATTTCATTTAAATACATATTTTAAAAAATCTTCTTCATAACCTCTGCCTATTATTTTTAACTGCCTTCAGAATGTGGTTACTATAGGATGACTTTTTAAAAAACTGAATAATGCATATTTGCTTTTTTCTCTGTTTTTCATCTCCTAAAAATAATTTCCGTTCAGTAATGAATAGTACTCCATTGCCTGAATATAACAGTTTTTTTTCTCTACTTGCTTACTGGAGGACATCTTGGTTGCCTCCAAGTTTTGGCAAGTATGAATGAGGTTTCTATAAACATCATATGCAAAGGTTTCTGTGTGGGCATGTTTTAAGCTCCTTTGGGTAATAACAAGCTGAAACATTGCTGGATTTTATGCTAAGAGTATGGAGATTTGTAACAAATTGTCAAAATTGTCTTTTAAAGTGACGGTGCTCATTTTCTTTTCATCAGCGAAGAAAGAGTATTTCTTTTGCCCTTTCCTCCTAAGCATTTAATAGCAGTCTGTTGAGGTTTGGCTGTTCTAATGGAGATGAAATGGTGTCTCATCATAAACCGCATTCTCTGAATGCCATTTGATGGTGCACATCTTTACATATGCTTATTTTCCAAGGGTCTGTCTTCTTTGTCATAGTGCCTGTTTACTCATTTTGAAATGGACATTTTTTTAGTCATAAGATTTCTCTGTATTTTGAATAACATTTTTAATAAGTATGCTATATTTCCGCCTTGTCTTTGGCATTTTTTATTTCCTTGGCATTGTCATTAATAGAACAGAAAATGTGAATTTAATGAAGTACGGCTTATTATTTTTTTCATGGATCAGTCCTTTAGTGTTGTATCTAAAAGTCATTATCATATATGTATTCTAGGATATGGTTTTCTATACAGTCTTGTGGAAATTTGTGTTTTATTTAGGTGTGCTGGTTAGTTTTGTCAATTTGACACAAGTTAGAGTCTCTAGGGAAGAGAGAATCTCAACAGAAGAATTTTTTTTTCTCCAGACTCTGCTCTTCTTTTTGTTCTAGAGCTTTCAGGTGTGCTGTTAAGTCGCTACTATGGGATCTCTCCAATTTCTTTATGAAAGCACTTAGTGCTTTGATCTTTTTTCTTAGCACTGCTTTCATTGTGTCCTATATGTTTGGGTATGTTTTGCCTTCATTTTCATTGAGATTTAGGAAGTCATAATTTATTTCTTTCTTTTACCCTTGACCCAGTGGTCACATTGTAGGGAATTTTTCAGTTTCCATGAGTTTGTAGGCTTTCTGTTGTTTCTATTGTTGTTGAGGTCCAGCTTTAATCCACGGTGGTCTGATAAGGTGCAAGATATCATTTCCATCTTCTTGTAACTGAAGTTTGTTTTGTGACTGGTAATGTGCTCAATTTTGGAGAAAGTTCTGTGAGATGCTTTTGTGTTTGGATGAACACCTAGTATTTTTATTATTTCTCTACTTAGTTTCTGTCTTGATGATCTGTCCATTGGTGAAAGTGGGTTGTTGAAGTCTCCCACTATTAGTGTGTGGGATTTGATGTGTGATTCGAGGTAGTAGTAGTAATGTTCCTTTTATGAATGTGGTTGCCCTTGCATTTGGGGCAAAGTATTTAGAATTTTGTTGTCATCTTGGTGTAGTTTTTTGTTTTGTTTTATTTTGTTTATTTATTTATTTTGATGAGTATGAAGTGTGCTTCCTCATCTCCTTTGAGTAGTTTTGATTGAAAGTCTATTTTATTAGATACTAGAATGGCTACTCCTGTAGGCTTCTTGGGTCTGTTTGCTCGGGAAACCATTTTCCAGCCTTTTACTATGAGGTAATGTCTATCTTTATTGCTGGGGTGTGTTTCTTATATGTAACAGAAAAATGGGGCCTGTTTTTTATCCATTATTTTAGCCTGTGGGTTTTTTTATTGGGGGTGTTAAGGCCATTGATGTTGAGCAGTATTAATGACTAGTGGTTGTTAATTCCTGTTATTTTTATGGTGGTGGTGATGGGAGGGGGGGGGGAGAGAGAGAGAGAGAGAGAGAGAGAGAGAGAGAGAGAGAGAGAGAGAGAGAGAATTTCCTTTCTTTTGATTTCACAGATATGGAGTTATTTATTTCCTGTGTGTATTTTTGCCTCCTTGGGTTGGAGTTTCCTTCTAGTATCTTCTGTAGGGCTGGATTTGTGCCTAGGTACTGTTTAAACTTGGTTTTGTCATGGAATATCTTGTTTTCTCCATCTATGGCGATTGAATGTTTTGTCTGGGCTGACATCTATGATCTCTTATAGTCTGCATGACATCTCCCCAGTCTTTCTTTTTTTCATAGTCTTTGCTGAGAAGTCAGGTGAAATTCTGATAGTTTTGCCTTTATCTGTGACTTGGCCTTTTTCTGTTGCAGCTTTTAATATTCTTTCCTTGTTCTGTACATTCAGTGTTTTGGTTATTATGTCGCTGGAGATTTTTTTTTCTGGTTCAATGTATTTGGTTTTCTGTAAGCGTTGTGTATGTTTATATAGACATCTCCTTTTTTAGGTTGGAAAAGTTTTCTTCTATGATTTTGTTGAGAATATTTTCTGGGACTTGGAGCTGTGAGTCTTTTTCTTCTATTCCTATTTTTATGTTTTATATTTTCATAAAATCCCAGATTTCTTGAATGGTTTGGGTCAGGAACTTTTTCTTCTACTGATCCATTTTTCAATTGTATCTTCTACCTCTGAGATTCTCTCTTCCATTTCTTGTATTGTGTTGGTGATGTTAATGTCTGTAGTTCCTGATCTATTCTCTCAGTTTTCCATCTCCAGGATTGCCTCAGATTGTATTTTCTTTATTTATTCTGTTTCAATTTTTATATCTTGAATAGTTTTGTTCATTTCCTTCTCAAATTGGTTTGTACTTTCATATATTTTATTAAAGGATTTATTGAATTCCTTCATCTGTTTGAATATATTTTCCTATATTTCTTTGGGGGATTTATTTTCCTCTTTCACTACCTCTACCATTTTCACAACATTATATTTAAGACCATTTTTCTTGCACTTCAAGTATGTTAGGATATGCAGGGATTGCTGAAGTAGGGTGGTTGGGTTCCCAATGTGCCAGATTGCCCTAGATTTTCTGGCTTGTGTTCTTATGCTAACCTCTAGCCAGTTGGCTGACTCTGGTCTTAGTAAGTCTGTTGGTACCTGATAGTAATAAGCCTTTAAGATTATAGATAGAGCTGGTAGTCCTAGGTGGTAGCAGGTCTCTGGAGATAGAGGGAGAACTGGTAGTCTTTGATGACTGCTGGTCTCTGGGATTGCAGATAGAGATGTGGTCCAGGAAACAGGATAGGTGGGGAGCTGTTGGAACCTGATGACTGGCTCTTCTGCTCTCTGCTGGTTAGTGCTCTCCCCTGATGCCTGCTGGTCTCCAGGACCTGCTGGTCTCCCAGATGGTTGCCTATCTCTGGGACTACAGATGGTGATGTGGCCCAGGAAATGGAATATGCCCTGATATTATGGAGTGGAACACATTGGGGGTGAGGGGAGGGATGTAGCCCAGATGGCCTGGGGCAGACCTCACCTCTGCTGGCAGGCTCTGTTATTTCCAGGTGGCTTCCAGTTGCTAGGATTCCTGATGAGGTGGTGTCTTAGGAGGTGGAACACATCTGGGAGCTAGAGCATGGAGCTCCCTGCCAGGATGGAGCTCAGAGGGCCTGGGTAGATACTCCCTCTGCAACGTGGCATTAGTAGGCCAGAGGTTGGGACATTTCTCTATAATATTAACCATCTACTTTTTCATTTTAAAACTCTCCCCATAATGTTCCTTAGCACATTATCCATACATTTTACAATTTACTTTTCTGAAACTTTAACACACCTTCCGTATCTGACTATTGTTCTGATTCTTGCTTCATTTTTATTAAAGTTTGATTTTCTTTTAGAATGCCATTCAACTTCTGGTAGAAAGGTGGATGTGATGCATTGAGTAAAATGAACCATAGAATTATGTCCTTTGTAATTCACTGATGAAGTGGGGACAAAGCAGAATATTTTTGTACTTCTACTATTGGGTTCCTGTCTTTGGTGAGCCTGTACACTGGACTGTGAGACTGTGATTGCAACCAGCGCATCTCGTTTTTCTTTTTCCTCTTGGTGCAGAACAAGATGATTTGAAGGGGCTGGAGTTGTATATTTTACTTTTAGGTTAAGTTTGACTGTAAAGGGTAAGGAAGAACAATGGTAAAATAGAATAGATCTTAACTTCCACTGAGCCAAGATATTTCTCTTATTCTGGGTGCAATTATTTAGCCTCGGAAATGGAGTATTAAATTGTTTTCTTTTACTGGCTATTTTTAACACTCTTTTCTGTTTCTTTTCCATTCTTATTTTTAGCTTCTTCAAGAACTGGCAAAATAAAGCAAAGCAAAAGTAACAGCAACAAAAACAACAACACCCAAAATCCTGAAATCTTTTTATGTTCTCCTTATATGTAGAGACAAGGGTCATAAAAGGGAGCAATTACTCTCTGTTCTACCTTCCCTCAACTTGATAGTCAAACCAGGTAGACATATTAAAACCTGCTTGTAGCCTTAACATTGTGAAAGGATGAATGACAAAGACAGTTTTGGAATAAACTATAAAAAGTTTTCACTTTGGTTTTTACACACTAGAAACTTTATCCTCTTTAGCTTTACCACAGAGATGCTCTTTCAGATAGTATTGCACCATTTTAACAAGCTGAGACTAATCTTGCATGTATGCCACCCTCGAGTATCCTGGTGGACAGTGATTGGCCCCCTGAATCTGAAATTGACTTTTTATCAGCAATAACCTTTAAAATTTTTTTGTGTGTGTGCAGAAATTCTCTCCTGTGGTCTTACTCTCAATCTATTCCATCAAATTCTTAATTTTAGCATAATAAATCAAGCATACTAATTTCTCAATGGGAAGACCCAACATTTTGCATCCCTTCTTTTTCTCTCCCTGTTTCAGCATCATTGTCACATCTAGTGCTTTTGTAGATATTTTATCCACATCACCACTTTCATTTTGTCTAGAAAACTGGAGTTTTGTCATACCATGTATATTCTATGCATTTGGATTATCAGCCTATAGGATTCTGGGTGTTCAGATTCTCAGATGAACTTAACCCCCAGTCCTAAACAAGAACTAACATCCTTGGTTTCTTGAGGGATAGACAGAATCATTTCTCCCTCCTAGTTCTCTCTTTGCTCTCAAGTCATTTGTGGGTCTCTGTGTTTAGGATGTAGCACTTCTAATTTCATATACTTTGTATCCTTGTGGTTTATTTTATCTCTTGAAGAAACAATACTGTCTGATATTGGGCACTTTGGTACCTCCATGTTTGCCAGCCATAGGTCACTGAAGAATCAGCCTTAGAGTTTTGGCTGTTACTCCATTTTCCCTTTGTTTTTCTGTCTCCTGGGATGCCCATTTTCTCGTAGGAGTTAGGTTTTTAAATGTGTTTGCTATATCTTACCAGCACTGGTTACTTTTCTGATCAATTTGCTTTTTAAATTAGTTTCAACAGTTCTATTTAGTAGGTATACGCTTACTCATTCTAGAGGAAAACAAAACAAGGCCTTCCCATAAACACATGGCTAAAGGTGACAGGATTATCAATTGAACTCAGAAAGCCTTAATTTCATATTTAGAATTCATATTACAATTTTTCCTATTAAAATAAAGCATAATATATATATTATAATCAGCTATGCAAATTCTTGAATAATCTCAGAATATAAAAAGAGAATTATATTTGTGAAATTAAAATTCTAGGTAAGTATCAATTTTACTTAATTATAGAAACATGAGCTCACCTCAAAGTACATATGATGTACTTTTTTTCTAGTTTTAATACTTTAAAACTTGGGAGTATAAAATGTTTTCTTTAATTTCTTTGTGAATCAAATAGCATGCCCCCAGTACTTACATTATAAAGAATAAACTTAGAAGCAAAAAGAGACACAATTAAAAAAAATCCCAAATGCCATACTGTACTTACGAAAACATCTCACATTTGAGGAAATCTTTCCCTGCTGTGTGTCTGGCCTTTGCTTTTGCCAGGTGCCCCAGGAGTATCGCTGGCCTGGGACCAAGTTGTGTGACTCAGCTCTCTGTACTGTGTCCTTTAAAAAAGTAAGAAAACAGAAATTTCAAGAGGCCACAATCACAAGTGTGCACTAGCATGATATTGGTCAACATCATCACTTTTCCTAGTAACTACTATTGATACCCTCAAATGCAGTAGAAACTCTGCAAGCTACTGTGCCCAGGTAACAATCATATTTCACAGTATCATTCATGACTATTTTAGGAATCAGCCTACATACTTATATGTAGGAAATAAAAAGTAAAGTGACTGTAATATAAATGGATTAGAAACCTGCTCTGGACATGTACCTGTAGTTTTTGTAAAATTCCAGACATTTACTTTTTATGGTGGGGAGGTTGCTAAAGACTTTGACAATATGTGTGACATAGTTGATCTTCAAGTAATAAAAATTAGCATAATTTTTGGAGTAATAAAAGCCACAGACAAGTAATTACAATGAAAATTATTGAAGTAGATAAGAAGTAATTAAAAGAAAAATCCCTACTGTGTTGTAGAATGAGTAACAAAAGGAAAAGTATGTGATTCTCTGAAATTTAATTTTTATTTGAAACATTACAAACCTACAGAAAAGTTAAAATAATAGTACAACGAACCCCTTTATATTCCACAGCTAGATTTTCCTACTTTTCAAGTGCAATCAAAGTTGGCCAGATTATTTAGTTTTCAGTGTACTCATCCTCTAAAATCTTCAACTTGGTTCTGCCTAAGCAAGAACACTCCAACCACCAGCACCACAGTCAACCCAGGAGCTTTGCCTGCACCTGGGTAATACCATGCAGTTAATACTAAATCTTAAATTTCTCTAAATATCCAAAATGCTTTATGTAGCTATTTTTTCCCTTTCATAGAGAACTCAGCCATTCCCCATAGAGTGTGCTTAATTCTTCTGCTGGTATAATGTCTCCTTTCAGTACATGCATCCCCACCATCCTTCCTTTGTCCTTCCTTGTTCTGAATCTGCGGAAGAACACCAATTGGCTGCCTTTAGGCTGACCCACATATTATATTCTTTTGTTGCTCATGGTTGACTATGTTGACTATATTGATCTTTAAGTTTATTTGTTTCTGTTGCGTTAGATATTTTCAATTCTTTTTTTTTTGGGGGGGGGCTTTTTATGATTTCATGTATTACCTTTAAAAGATGTATTTTATTAATTTATTCATATTACATCTCAATTGCTATCCCATCCCTTGCATCCTCCCATTCTTCCCTCCCTTTCATTTTCCCCTTACTCCCCTCCCCTATGACTGTGACTGAGGGAGACCTCCTCCCCCTGTGTATGCTCATAGGGCATCAAGTCTCTTCTTGGTAGCTTGCTATCCTTTCTCTGAGTGCCACCAGGCCTCCATATCCAGGGGATGTGGTCAAATATGGGACATGAGAGTCCGTGTGAAAGTCAGTCCCCCCTCTCCACTCAATTGTTTTTTTAAATTTTTTAATTAACATATCTACTTTATATCCCAATCATAGGCCCTTCCCTCCTCTCCTTCTAGTCCCTCCCTCCTACCCTTTTTTTTGCCTGTCCCCTAACCTTGTCCTTAGAAAAAGGGAACCTCCCTCACCAACCCACCACAGCACATCAAATCAAATCAGGAATGAGCTCCTCCTTATCCATTGAGGCCAAACAAAGGGGGAAGTGATTGAAAACAGGCAGCAAAGTTTATGTCATAGATAGCACCCACTCAACTTACTAGGGAATACCAAATGGTGCTGATCTAACTGGATGTCTACATGTAGAAAGGTGCAATTAGACCCCTATTTGTTATCATGCACAAAACTTAAGTCCAAGTGGATTAAAGACCTCAACATAAAACCAGAGACATTAAATCAGTTAGAGGAAAATGTGGGGAAGAGCCTGGGACACATTGGCACAGGAGACAACTTCCTGAACAGAACACCAACAGCCCAGGCCTTAAGATCAACAATTAATAAATGGGACCTCATGAGGCTGAGAAGCTTCTGTAAGGCAGGAGATACTGTCAACAGAACAAAACATCAGCCTACAGACTGGGAAAAGATCGTAACCAACCCTACGTCTGATAAAGGACTAATATCCAAAATATATAAAGAACTCAAGAAATTAAATACCACCAAACCAAAGAACCCAACTAAGAAATGGGGCTCAGAACTAAACAGAGAATTCTCAGCAGAGGAATATCGAATGGCTGAGAAACACTTAAAGAAATGCTCAACATCATTAATCATCAGAGAAATGCAAATCAAAATGACTCTGAGATTGCATCTAAAACCATCAGAATGGCTAAGATAAAAAATTCAAGTGACATCACATGCTGGGGAGGATGTGGAGAAAGAAGAACACTCCTTCATTGCTGGTGGGAATGCAAACTAATATAACCACTTTGGAAATCTATCTGGCGCTTTCTCAGAAAACTGGGAATAGGGCTTCCTCAAGACCGGCTATTCCACTCCTTGGAATATACCCAGAAAATGCTCTACCACACAGCAGGGACATATGCTCAACTATGTTCATGGCAGCCTTATTCATAATAGTCAGAATCTGGAAACAGCCTAAATGTCCCTCAGTTGAAGGACGGATAAAGAAACTGTTGGCCTTCTTGCAGAGACCTTGAACCCTCTGGATCCTTGAATCCTTCCTCCCCTACATCCCCCTCCCTGCCCTGCTCTTCCACAGGACTTCCTGAGCTCCAGGTAATTGCTTGGCTGTGAATCTTAGCATTTGATTCAATCAGGTGCTGGGTAGGGCTTCTCAGAGGACAGTTAAGTTAGGCCCCTGTCTGTAAACATAGCAGAGTATCCTTAACGGTGTCAAGGGTTGACTCTCTCCCATGGGGTGGGTCTCAGGTTGGGACAAGCATTGGTTGGTCATTCCCTCAGTCTCTATCTCTGCACATCTTATAGGTATGATAAATTTTGATTGTAAGTGGTTTGGTGTTTCCCTTTCACAACTATAAGTCCTGCCTGACTGGAAGGTGGCCTCCTCAGTCTCATGTCCCCTGCTGCTAGGAGGCTCAGCTAGAGACATCCCCATATCCTCACAGTACCCTACCCTGTCACAGGTCATAAGGAGACATTAGCCATATACTACAGGATAACCATACTACAAATCATGGAACCAAAGAGGCTAAATAACAAGGAGGGGCCAAGGGAGGCACTCCTTGAACCTCACTTAGATGGGGAAATAGAATAGACAGTGGAAGAGGAAGTAATAAGGAACTGAGTCGGAGAAGTTTTGGGGAGGGACAGGGGGTAGGGTGTCTCAGATGTTGGGACAGAGGGGAGGGGAGCACTGAGGGTCTGGAGAGAAAAGGGAAACAGAAGGCAGGGCCACCACCACTGAGACAAGCTGCAGGCCTGCCTGTGATATTTTCAATTCTTGCTTATTTACTTTTAATGTAAAATGTTTGCAACTTTTACCTCTTTCATAAACAAACCTCATGAAAGGAATATGCAGATAAAATCCTGGTACCATGTGAATTCTGTCCAATCCCATCTGACCTGCTCTCTGCAAGCAAACTGCTACCATCACCACTCTCAGGCATTTTGTTTTGCAAAATTGGAAAAATTATTTATTATTTCTATTTTTCATAACAGTATTTATATCCTTTTCCATTTTTGTTTTCTAAATTTTATCTTATTTTTAGAATAATGCTAAAGGTATAGAAGAGTTTCAAAGACAATAATGAGTTCCTGTATGTTCCTCACATAGTATCTCCTGTGGCTAAAATCATGAGTATGCACTAGGTCCTCTGCATATACATTATGATCATTTTGCTTAGCTTTTTTTGTGGAACTGCTAACAGTGGAAGCTGGGGTGTCTGATACTTTTCCCTGCCCTTGGGACCCTTTTCTTTTACTGGGCTTCCTTGTGTATCCTTGATGTGTGGGTTTGTGCCAAATCTTATCACATCTTGTCTCTTTCTTTCTTTCTTTCTTTCTTTCTTTCTTTCTTTCTTTCTTCCTTCCTTTCTTTGTTTCTTATCTTCTTCCTCCTTCCCCTCCTCCTTCTATTCCTCCTCCTCTTCCTTTTACTTATCCTCTTTGTCATAACCTTGACATACTTTGATATGATCTTCCAAGAGGTTCATGGCAAATTTATCAGTTTGGGCTTCTTTGAATTCTTTCAACATTTGATGATGGCTTTAAGGATAAATACCTGTGAGATGAACAATCTTCATTATTATACCAAATCTAAGGGATCTGATCTCTACTGGTATAGTTGAATTTGGTTAGTCTTAAGGTAGAGCTTTTCAGGCTGCCCCTCTGAAGTTGCTGTCCTTTAGAAGTGAGTTTTTACGTGTAGTTCTTAACCAAAAGGACATTAATCTCTGCTTTTTAGGGAGAGAAGAAGAATGTAGTATTTTTACTTCTTATATGTATTTAAATTACTTATATTTCTTTGGTCTGTTTTTATACCTACCTGTGAGGATAGTTGTTTAATTGAATATGTCATGATTATTAAGCTAGTGCTCTATGACTGAGAATTTAGGTTGTTTTCAATATTTTAAGTCATGCTATTAACTATAAATATTACATTAAAATGAAAGGCATTTCATTAATTTGAAAATATGTTTTCTATTTCTGTTATGTTAGAACTCTTATTATAAATCCCGTTGAACTTTATCAGTTTTCTTTGTAGGGTGGAGTTGGGGGCTGAGGAGTGATGCTCCTCTAAGGATGTTCCAGCTTCTTGGTGAAAGCTCTTCTTAGCACTGTCTTCACTCTTGCCATTTTAAAAGCACCTTCCACAAAGCTTATATTACATCTATATCCCCTATTATCTCCTGAGGCCCCACTTTGAAGTTTTAACTCTGTCTGACTTCTGCTTTTTAATGTTATATGATTCACTTCTAGATAAACCTCTGTGCTGGTCTCACAACATTATGAAACTAAAAGCATATGAAAAATCTTTTGTACTAATGCTATTTGAATGAAAGTAAAGATACATAAAACGATTGCAATTTAAGGGTATATATGAACATATGTGTAAATATGTCTATTCCTTTCATCACAGCTATGTAAAATATATGATCCTCCCTATTTTGTGGATGCAACAAACACAAAATATAACCTAAAAAAATGATAAAAAAAAAAAAGAAGACTAGTCTTGCGTGTCTACATGAATAAAATTTCTGCTCTCCCTTCTCTTGTGTTGGACATGGAAACTAAAGAGCACATCAGTTGATAACATGTAAAAAATCTCAGTCTATTATAAAAATGCAACCACACTGCAGTGAACTACCTATTTCTAGCTAGCACTTCTTTTCATGTTTCTAGGTGTGAATCACAGTGCACAGTCACATCCCATTTGAACAGTGCTTCATTTCTCTCCCTTTTTTGTCTTTTTTTTTCCTGAGGTTTTAGTTTGAGTGTCTATTAATTTCCTGGTGCTAATGAAATATATTACCACACTCTTAGTGTCTTTCTACATCACAAATATTTCTTCAAGGTTTCTGAGAGCAGAGTTTCAAAATCAACCTGTCATTCAGAGATGACTCTTCCCAAGGCTGCTTCCCTTCCCTGCTCCTCCTGGTAGCTGGCACAAATCCACATTTCCAAATTGCATATATAAAAGTCTCATTTTTGCCAGCCTTTATCTTTACATGGACTTCTCTGTTTGTCTCCATGTCTCTCATATTCATCTTTTTTTATTAATTAAGAAAATGGTCTTGGGAATGCATGATACTTGGAGATGCTTCGTTATATCTATAAACATTATTCACCTACAAATAACATCGTATTAATAGGTACCAGGAGTAAGTCCATAGCAATATGCTTTTGGAAACTACTATTTAATTAATTATATCTTCTCTATTTTTTCTTTATTGTGCAACTATACTATAGATTTTTAATACTGAGAGGATAAGAACATTAAAGCTCCATTGTGTCTGTAAATTAACTGATACTTTTTCAGGTGGCAGATCCCTCAGTTTTAGTCCATTGATTAAAATGTGTCTTTCTAGTAACTCAGTGGCTGCAGAAGTTGCTTTGCTATCATCTATAAATGGTTATAAAGCATCCAGGAAGATGTTTCCTGACGCTGAGTCCTGATCAGAATCTGTGCTATTTATAGTATAAATTTTGGTAATATTGGTACTAGTGATAATTTTTTTTAATAAAAAGAAAAGTATTTTGTGTATCCTGAGAGTTTTAAATTAGTGACCATTGACCTGCCTTCTTTTCAATTTCTTAATATTTGTATGATGCTTATATTTTATCTGAAGTATAAATGGATTATGGCTTTCATACTTGCTTTTTGATACATAAAAACAAGTAATAATGAGCACACCTCTGGTGTGTAAGTGTATCAAGTCCTGACTCCCACTTAGATTGAAACTGTATGTCTGAACCACCTCCCAGGGTTTGTTTCCTGTTCTAATTCTTTTAATTCACTCCTTACAATTTTAGCATAAATATTGTTTTCATAAATCAGATAGTGTTTGTATATAGGAGTCATGTTCTGATATGTAAGATGTTTAATATTGTTCATGCTAAATGGTAGCCACTATCATTTGGGAATTTAGATAAATATATTTTTCATTGTAAGATAGAAATAATTTTCTTTACTTGTAAGATCACACCAACAAAATCTATTTGTAACATTCACATTATGTTACACTGGAATTTAAGATGGTAGGTATCTTTCAAGAATGTACACTTTAGAGCCAGGAATGATGGTATATGTTTTTTTTTTAATTTTATTTTATTAATTTATTCATATTACATCTCAATGGTTATCCCCTCCCTTGTATTCTTCCATTCCTCCCTCCCTCTCATTTTCCCCTTACTCTCCTCCCCTATGACTGTGACTAAGGGGGACTTCCTCCCCCTGTATATGCTCATAGGGTATCAAGGCTCTTGGGTATATGCTCTTAATTTCAGCGCGTGTGATGGAGACACAGGTAGAGCTTCATGGGTTTGAGGCCAGCCTGGCATACATAACAAGGTCCAGGCCGGGGAGACATCTACACAGTGACAGCCTGTCTCAAAAAGTCAAAAGAAAGCAAAACAATAATAAAACCCCAAAACTTTTGCTTTTAGATTTCATTCTTTTTAAAATATTTTAATTAATTCTTTGAAAAGTCACATATATAGAGAATATGTCTTGACCATATGCATCCCAAACCCCTTCATATTAGTTCTCTGGGCCTTCCCAACAAGTCCCCAGCTTTTAGCGTCCTTTTCATTTCATTTTAGTTTACTTTTATAACCCACTGATTCCAATGAGTTATTTTCACAAGAACCTGAATATGAGGCCATGCACAGGAGCATGGGTGACATACAAGTGGCCCACAGCTCCAAAGACTAATGACTTCCCCCTCTTACAGTACCTATCAGCTGCCAGTAGCTCCTTACCTAGGGGTTAGTCCTCATAGCCTTCCATCATCTATGATGGACTACTAGGTGGCTTTATCTCCTGCAGGTCTTGCACACATAAACATAGCTATTGTGGGTTTATGAGTGCAATGCCCATGCTATGTACAAAATATAGCCCTTTACAGCACTTTTTCCATATCCTCTGCCACATCAATTCTCTCTGCTTTCCATCCTGTTATGTCCTCTGAGGCTTGAGAACAGAAATATTGCTATATATGCCCAATTTAGGGTTGGTCATTCAGAAGTCACTGATTATCACTTTGACCCGCAATGAGTCGCTGCCTTAACTGTTGCCCACTGCAGGGGGTCATGGGGGCAGGAGTATTTTTGACCAAGATTGAGAGTAGCACTAATTTATTGTTACAAACATAAATACTTAAAAAGCAATTTGATGTAATGTTTGTTTAGAAAAACAACAGAATTGGAGCCTATGACTTACCCAGCCATGGGGTTTTGATCAGGTTACAGTACCAGAATTTTCTCCCATGAAGTGGGTCTCAAATTCAAACATAAGACTCTTGGCTACTCTCATAACAGTCAAACCATTATTCTACCAGTGGCTACATCTTGGTTGGGGGCTAATATTGCAGCATAAACTGTCCATTGCTGAGTAAAATCATTGGTGACTTTTTTTCTCCCAGAAGTCTGTAACTATTGTTGAGCACTAAAAGATATCCAGGAGAAAAGTTTCCAGGACAGCTTTAATTTCTCTATATTCTACAACCAAAGTTCGTTGTGTCTTCAGCAGTATGATCTTGATGATCTTGTCATTTAAGTAAGGTAGACTAAAAATTCCAATGGTAACAGCCTGTGTTGTTTAGAGGGCCCTGGGAGCTCTCTGACCAACACCTTGTACACAATACCTGATACTGAGATTTTCATTTAATAACTCATGTCTTCTGAGAGAAGCATTATTTATTTTCATCCAGTTTGTTTACATTCAACCTCAAAAAGATATATCTTAAAATTAGCTTGCAGAGTAATGGGTTCCCGCAATGCTTTATAAATCCTTACTTTTGCTTGACTGACCCATTCCTTCTTTGCCTACTACCCACTTGTCTGCTCCACTGGGTGCTTAAACAAACCTTTAACCATAGCCATCCCTCTCCTCTTCCATGTCACATAGATATATATCAGTTTTATTCCCCAAACCCATTCATTAAAAGTGCTGAAATTGACACATCTAGAACTATCTCACTGAAAGGTAATGAGATAGGTCACAAGGTAAAAGCATTTGATGCCCAATAACACGAGCTCAATCCTGGCCAGGTCCCACGTGGTAGAAGGAGAGAACCACTCACCCCCAGCCATCTTCTGACCTCTGCGCACCTGCTCTGTCATGTATGTGTGTAGCTATGCAAAAATAAAAAGCACATTGAATATTTCTCATTGTGTGTTTTTGGACGGTTGCTTTTTGTTTTGTTGGGTTAGTTCTTCTTCACCAACTTTCTCTTCAGAGTTGTAAGGATTCCAACCAAGGATCCTCCCAAATGTCCCAAAAGGGTTCTGGAGTGACACCTTGGTAAGGTAACTTTGATTATCAGTTACAACAAAGGAAGGTGAAACTGGAATTGCTTTGGGGCTTGCCTGTGAGTAATCTAACCAGATTAACAGGTTAGCACACAGCTCTTTGCTTTTATTTTTTATATTTATTTATTTGTGTGTGTGTGAATGATTCACCATCACATTTTCAGATATAGGAGGAAAAAGTCTTTGTGAAAAAAGCAGCACAAGAAGATTTTTTTTTTATTCAGGAAGTAGATCCAACTCCTCTGGGAGTCAGTATGCTTGTGTGTTCAATCCTTTCCTTAATCCCTTATGAATCAGATGCAACAGAATGTTAGACCAGGAGATTGAGTGGAAGGTTATAGGTTCTAAGACATAGAAGGCACCAAGTTAAGACTCAGGAAATTTCATCTGTGCTTTTGTTCATATAGTACATTTTATAAGCTTGGAGGAATATATTCTGTCAGACAGATATCCATGTCATCAGTAAGGAGGTAGAAGGGTTTAGGGAAATTTCCCAATAACTTCTGGCTTACTGCTTAATGAACAGAACATTCCCTTGGGACTTAGATGATTATATGGAATGGAGCACATGAATGATGTATTTTTTAAAACTGTTTTATGTGTAGAAAACCCTGTTATGAGTGCAAATGTAGGACATAGCTTAAATAGTCTTTAACAGATACCAAATATATTTATATTTTGGATGTGAGTACATGTGGTGGTACAGGAATATGAAGTCTGAAACTTACTCAGTTAATTGACTTATTAGTGTGCCTATGAGAAGACTGAATGAACAGATTTTCTTTTTCTATTCTTTCTCTTTCTCTTTTTCTCTTCCCTTTACAGGTTCTTATGGTATATTGCTAAGTGTCATATGTGTGTAAAATTACTAGTCTAAACGATACTGAAAAGTAGGTTATCAAAACAAGGAATTCCCGAAATTTGTGGATAAATGGATTGAGCTAGAAATGATCATAATGAGTGAGATAACCCAGAAGCAGAAAGACTCAAATGGTATATACTCACTTATATCTGCATATTAGCCCAAGGGGCATGTCCCATGAAAGCCTTCACTTACCAGGAAACTGAGACAGAGGGGAGGACATTCTAGTGGGACTCTAGATGAGAGAATCATGGGAGAATGGCATAGTAGAAGGATCCAGAGGGTCCTAGAAGCCTACAAGTAGAACATTATGATAGGCAGATTTGGGCCCAGGGGTCCCGCTCAAACTAAGGCACCAGCCAAGGACAATACAGGTGGTAAACCTTAAACTCCTACCCAGATCTAGACAATGGACAGAACACTCTCCACAGTAGAGTGGAGAGTGGGATATTACTTTCTCACATACTCTGGTGCCTCACCTTTGACCATGTCCCCTGGAGGGGGAGACCTGGTGGCACTCAGAGGAAGGACAGCAGGTTACCAAGAAGAGACTTGATACCCTATGAACATATACAGGGGGAGGTAATCCCCCTCAGGAACAGTCATAGGGGAGGGGAATAAGGGGAAAATGGGAGGGAGGGAAGAATGGGAGGATACAAGGGATGGGATAACCATTGAGATGTAACAAGAATAAATTAATAAAGTAAAAAAAAATAAAAGCAAAAAAAACAAAACAAAACAAAACTCTTTGGTTCTTACTGGGATTGAACACAATGGTGTAATTTAAAGGTACAGGAGAAAGAGTTTAACAAACAAGAGCTGAGTTGGATCTCTAAGAGTTTGGTGCCAGTCTGGTGTGCATACTTTATTTCAGTTCAACAAGGGTGACAAAGTGAGGCCTGGTCTCAAAAAACCAAAAATACTGTAGAAACTTAAGATGATATTTTCTATTGAAGGAATGTAGGGGATTTACATTTTATAAAGTAGGGCATGGCATCCCTGTCTCAGAAGGCCCTCACAGTCTTGCAATAAATGTGTTCTGTTTTAAGAAGGAATGCAATCCTGTACATATGGTTTATAAAAAACATGAAAGTGTGAAAATAAAGTACAGTTGGATGTAGCCAGAGGAAGTTTCTTGATAGATTATATTAGAATTGTTATAGAATACATGTGATACATAGGTTAGAGTATTTCAGAAGTCAGAATTAATATGGAAGTCTTCTCATACAGTAACTTACTCTGTGCGGTGCTTAGTAAGAAAGAAAGATGGCAGTTAATATGAATAGAGAGATGTTCCTCTTTTGACCAAGAGTAGCTTTCTCTCATTGTCTCTCTGTCTCTCTCCCTCCTGTATGCTTACATATTGCATGCATATATATATATATATATATATATATATATATACATACATAGATATGTATAATATTTTTTCATAATATTTGAGAAGAATAAATTCTGAAAATATATTCGTGTTGTTTACTTTTGTAATAATAAATAAAAAGAAATAGCCATAGAAACTTTTATAGCTATGTCTTAGAGAGTTTTTATATATACTCGACATAAGCCAACCACCAAAAGCACAACTACAGCACAATAATAAGCCATAAACAAGGGAAGAGATTGAATGAATGGGGACTGGATTGTAATGTAGCATTTTTTCAATTGTTTGAGGATTTCATACACACACACACACACACACATGCACACGCACACACACACATGCACACGCACACTCACACTCACACACACAACAT
Organism: Acomys minous; assembly: GCF_964271855.1. Taxonomy (NCBI): domain Eukaryota; kingdom Metazoa; phylum Chordata; class Mammalia; order Rodentia; family Muridae; genus Acomys; species Acomys minous. The sequence goes on along the minus strand of NC_140491.1, from coordinate 92,416,672 downwards.
AGTTTGACCAAATTCACTCAGTTATTTCCCCTCCACTTCTTCCCTATCTATCTACTACTATCCCATCCTAATTATATATATATATATATATATATATATATATATATATATATATATATATATATATATATCAGAGTGTGTGTAGTGACATAGAAGCAGCATAAATGAAGAAAAATGGTGATCTTTTGCCCAAAAGCCATTGACAACAAATAGTTCTTTAGACAGGGATAGGTTATCACAATCTCACTTCCCCACCCACTCTGGAATTTTTGTCTTGAGCTTCCTCAGGTCTTATTCATGCTGTCACAGCTTTTGTGTGTTCACATGTTCTAGAAAACACTGCATCTAGAAAACACCATTGATTCTAGTCATCCATCTGCAATATCTTTTCTCTTTTTTTTCTGAGCCTTGAGAGGAGGAGCTGTGACATAAATGCCTCATTTATTGACAAGCACTTGGCAGTCTTTTTCTTTGCATAGTGATCAGCTGTGGGAATCTGTGCTAATTGCCAAGTACTACAAAAAGAACCTCTGTGATGAGTGTTCGGAGATACACTAGTCTAATCTTAATGGGAAGTTTAATACTGTGTCCATTTAGCAGAACACTAGTAGGTTCTCCCTTAGGGTCTCTCACCTACCTCACCAGAAGTTCTTGGACCTATTGACATGGCACCTACAAGTTGCATCCAATTAAAAAGTGTTTGATTACTGCTGTTACATTCTTGCCATTATTGCACCAGTGTGCTTTTCTACCCAGTCCAGTTATAATGGGGTTGAAAAGTGGACAATGCCGTTAATTACTCTCCTCTTTTAGTAGCATGCTGTCTTAATTAGGGTTCTATTGCTGTGAAGAGACACCAGGACCACAGCAACTCTTATAAAGGAAAACATTTAATTGGAGCTGGCTTACAGTTTCAGAGGTTTAGTCCGTTGTCATCGTGGTGGGAAACATGATGGCATGCAGGCAGACATGGTGCTGAAGAAGGAGCTGAGAATTCTAATCTTCATCCAAAGGCAGCAGAAGAAGATTGCCACCCGAGGCTTAGCTTGAGCATATGAGACCTCAAAGCCCACCTCCACAGTAACACACTTCCTCCAACCCAGGCCACGCCTACTCCAATAAGGCCACACCTCCAAATGGAACAACTCACTTTGGTCCAAGCATTCAAACAGATGCATCCACTGTGGGCCATTCTTGTTCAAAGCACTCACCTGCATACCATATCCCATCACTTTGAGACTTAACCAGTAGAGATGAAGTTTTCAGGTTGATATTAGCTTGGTTTCTTCATTTCGTGTTACTCAAGTACTTGGGTGTTACCACCATGTTCTGGAAATCATCAAAAACAATGGTAATAACTTGCAATGCTTGGTTGGAGGTGTCTGTGGAATACACATACTAACAACTTGAAAAGATGTGACCCAAAGCTGTACTGGCTTTTAATCTGATTGCCAATAGGATCTGAGACGTGTTCTACTACAGGATAACTCCATTTATATTCTCTTTCTTTCTCTCTTTGTCTCTGTCTGTTTGCTTACTCTTATTACATTATATGTATTATTTATGTACATACAACAATACACAGATAATACACATAAACACACACATACACACACACACAAATGTTTCTTATAGTAGTAGGTTTCCATATGGAGTTTACAAAAGTTTAAGTGTTATCCTTCCCCACCCTCCCTTCTCTGCTCTGTCCAGTCCTCCTCCTCCTCTTTAATTTGCTTGCTTCATTAGCCTCCAGTACTCCATTCACGTAAACTTGTATTCTATCTCCCTTATTTGAAATATACCACTCTCCCGTGGGTCCTTACTGACATCTTCCTCTCAATAGCTAATCTAATTTAAGCACACATATCAACAGATTCAAATCCAGCATCCACGTATGAGCGAGATCATGCAATGTTTATTTTTCTGGATCTGAGTAACCTCACTTAGGATGATTGCCTCCAGCTCCATCGATTACCTGCATAATGCTTAATTTCATTTTTTTTTACAGCCGAATAAAGTTGTATCATGTAAATCTACAACATTTTCATTATCCATTAATTAGGTGATTGAAACCTAATCTGTTTCCATTTCCTGACTCTTGTGAATAGAGTGGCAATAAACATGAATGAGCAAGCATCTCTCTGGTAGGATACAGAACCCTTCACATATTTACCTAGGAGCAGGATTACCTTGATCATATGTTAGATCTATTTCTAACTTCTATTTCTAACTAAATGAGAAGTTACATTTCTACAATAGTCAATCCATTTTTGTAATTCTATGAACAATGAATAAATATTCCCCCTTTTCTTACATCCATGGCAGCATATCTTACGCTTTGTTCTATTTTAAATTTTCTTAAAATTTTTCATACCGTACATTTTGGTATTCTTTTTAAATCTTAAGTCCTTCTGAGTGTGGTAATGTGAAACCTCAAATTAGATTTCATTCTCCTAAGGTCAAAGGATGCTGAACATTAAAATCCCCCTCAGGAATAGTCATAGGGGAGGGGAATAAGGGAAAAATGGGAGGGAGGGAAGAATGGGAGGATACAAGGGATGGGATAACCATTGAGATGTAATATGAATAAATTAATAAAAAATTTAAAAAAATTTCTCTGTTACTTGTCTTCTGATAGCTGTTTAAATTCATGCCTTATTTTTATAATTTTCGTTATTTGTTTTCTTGTTTGATTTTTCTCTATGTATTCTAGAAACTAACTTTTGAGGCAGAAAATTTAAATGGTAGATTGGAAAAGTTTTTCCTCATAAGTTAAGACACATTAAAAATATGAAATAGGTAAAGGAGAAAGAGGCGCATCTGTGTGGTAGAAGAGCATTCCAATCAAAGAGAATAGCTAAGCTAAGGGGCTTAGGTGGAGAACATATGTCATGTATTTAAGAAATTGCATGATCATAGGGATAACACCCACCCCAGGCAAGCTCTCTTTATGCCTTCTTGATGATCTCTTTGCTGTCACCACCAAATTAAAATCCTTGCCCTAATTTCTTGTAATTTCATTATATTTATTACATGTATCTGTCTATATATGCATATGTTCAATGTATTGACTATACATACTCTTATTCATTAATTTGATGTCAATATTTTCCAGTTAATGATGTTAAAAAGACAAGTGTATTGTTACCTATGAAGGTATATGTCCACTGAGGAAAATTTTACTGATGTTAATGAGTTAATAATGTTATGTGTAGTAAATTGACAAGGTGACATTATTGTCTTCATGAGGTTTATATTTGATGAGCATTGTATATGACATATTTACAAGGAAACCTTTTCAAATAAATATAAAATAATAATAAATGTTTATATTTATGTAAATAGTTCTTTCTTCTAGAATATGTACCTTAATATCAACTTTACATTTTACTTTAGTTACTGAAAAAAATAAATATACCTAAAGTAATAACTATACATTTTTCTATGTAACTTTTTTTTAGGTACATAGTTATTTACAGATAGATAGCCATAGACTTATGAACAATAATTTGCATTTATATAAGAAGTAATTAAATGCTATTTTTAATCTATGCATTACCAAATTTTTAGCTTACTGTGGTGGTTCTAATAGAAGTGGCTCCATAGGCTCATACATTTGAAGGCTTAGACATGAGGGAATGGTTCTATTTGAAAGGATTATAAAAATTAAGAGGTTTGGCCTTGTTCAAAAAAGTATGTCACTAGGTATGGGATTCGAAGTTCCAAAAGCTCATGTCAAGCACACTGTCTTTCTTGTGACCTGTAGATTATAGTTTTTAGCTACATTTCCAATACTGTTTGTGTCACCATGCTCCTTGCTATGATCATAATGGACTAAACCTTTTAAAATGTAAGCAAGCCCTAAATTAAATGCTTTCTTTTATAAGAGTCATATGTCTTATCCATAGTATGTCCCATGGTATCTCTTCAAAACAATAAAACAGTGATTAAGACACTTATTGTGTTGGCTGTTTTGATAGTCAACTTTACTACTTATGGAATTAACTAAAACTTCCAATGCCTGGAAACACCTGGGATGGAGTTTTGCTGAATTAAATCATTTGAAGTTGGAAGATTCACTTCTTATCTGTATCTTTGAGGTGGGAAGATAAACTTTAAATCCATACCTTTTTTTTTTCTGAGAGGAAAAGATTTATTACACTTACCTTTCCTTATCACTGTTCATTTTTTTCTTTTATTGCTATTAGTTTTACTTTTACATATACATCTATTTTTTTATACTTTTACATATACATTTATGTTGTTACACACACACACACATATATATAATAAATTAATACAGGAAAAAGGAACACAAAAAATCAGGAATTACATAAATGTTACATTCATATTGTTTTGCCTATTTGTATTTGGCAGCCTTGGAGAAAACATCATTCTTATCTTGGTGAATTTACAATTCTGAATGTAAATCAATATCTATCATATCTCGTCTCTATCAACTTAAAAACATCTATCTAGACCTAAAAACAACTTAACCCCTAAATAGCTAAGTTTAATTGTAAAACTAAACTATTTGATCTTCAATCCCATCAGAGACTTGAGAAGAAATAAATTTAATTATCTGAGTAACAGGAAGTGCACATTAGCAGCTTCCAAAATGTGGAAATGACAGAGACAGTTCACTGCCTAGACAGTCACCCAAAAGTCTATAATGTTGGAGCATTGTTTTCAGCCTTCTGGCCCATTTTATCTGGCAGACATATTTGTGAAGCAGGAACTTTGCCTTATCCTGCCTTGGCAGCGTTTGGCCAGTGACTCTGCCTGCATCCAAGCTTGCCCACTCTTAGGCAGAATTCAGTCTGGGGCATAAACAAGGACATTTTGCCCAGTGGCTTGTTTGCCACGTTTGAAACCATCTCCATAAGAAGGTTCTTTGATGCTTATCATCTTCTCTAAGGAAAGTTGGGTGTTGGCCAGCAGTTAACTTGTCTTATTGTTTCTTTTCCTTTATCTTTCTTTCTTAGGTACGGAGATAGGGGTTAGAAAGCAAGAAGGGGGAATATAGGAATCTATAGGGATGACATGTCAAAAAGTAGATTTGTTTTGTTTTTTTAAAAATATATTTTATTGATTTATTCATATTACATCTCAATTGTTATCCCATCCCTTGTATTCTCCCATTCCTCCCTCCCTCCCATTTCCCCCTTATTCCCCTCCCCTATGACTGTGACTGAGGGAGACCTCCTCCCCCTGTATATGCTCATAGGGTATCAAGTCTCTTCTTGGTAGCCTGCTATCAAAAAGTAGATTATTGAATTCACTCCTCAACTTAAGGCCTTAACTGTTACTAACAAACAAGGTTAATTTTAATTCATTGATATAGAATTTTGTATATCGATGCAAAACAAATTCGATGTTGGTATATTGGTATAGTATTCAAATTCAAGATTATTCCTCACACAATTAAACATATTTCTACTCTGATATGAGGTAGTTTACCCATACAACTCAAGTAGACTAGAAGGTTTACTTCCTATACTTTGAAGGTGCTATTGAAGGCTGTTTAGGATGATTAACTAATACAAGTTAATTGTTAGTTGATCAACTCATGGTCATGTCAATTTCTAGTCTATTTTCATCAGAAGAACATACACACTACGTTTAATAGTTAGATATGATTCCATAGATAGATAAGGTAAAATAGATAAGGTCTTCAAAACTTCAAAACTTCAGAGGCCTGCAGATATGGCATTTAAAGATTTTTTTTTTATGATTTTAAGGATTCTTTGACAATAAATCCATATCTTCTAAGGTGGGAAGACTTAACTCTAGTCTGGGCCGTATCTTCTGCTGGAAGTCTAAATAAAGAACGTGGAAGAAGAAAGTATCCCTCCTTTTTGTTGTCTGCTTGCTCTTGCCTTCACTAGTAAGTCTATTCCTTCACTGGCATTATAACTTACTTCTTTTGGATACCAGTGTATTCTGAGCAGCAGCTGAGACATCCAGACTAACGCACTGAACAACCGCTGGACACTTCGACCGTTTGTTCATAGGCAACCATTGATGGATTAGCTGACCACAGCTTGTAAATAATTCTAATAAATCCCTTCCTGTGTTTATAGAAAGACTCACTCTGTAAGTTCTGTTACTCTGAAAATCCCTTACGAATATACATTTTCTGGCAATTTTCTCTAACTTTGATATAAATATTATCTTGGTTTCTTAATTCTTGTTTAGCTCTGACCATTAATTACCCTTTCAGGGTTTCTCTTAAGTTATTCTCTCCAAGAAAGAAGACACTTTTGTATTTTAAATAGAGGAAGGAGATGTGGAGTTGAGTTGTTGAGGAGATGAGGACTATCTTGGAGGAGTTGGCAGAAGGAAACCATAATCAGAATATAGTGTATGAAAAAATAATTTTCAATTAAAACAGGCATTAAACTCAAGGAAGTTTAACTCTTTAATCCCTTTTCTTATTTGGTACATTTCTGAACACTTTTTAAAAATTCAGTTTATACTGATAAAACATAATTGTTGAGAAGATTCAAGATGGCGGCAACTATCACCGCCATCTTGTGTCTGATCAGCAGGACTGCAGTGCCCACAAAGCGAGCGGAACAAAGAGAGAGCTCCAAAACACCAGTGCTGGTGTTTCCCAGGTGAGAGGGGACCACATTGGAACACAGGTGGGTCCAGCCTTGGGTCACCAGGCTAATCCACAGAAAAGTCCCACTGTCCCTTCAGATGTGAGTGCAGCCTGTAGTGTCTAGCCACACACCTTGGCGCAGCACACAGCACTCAATGTCCCAGACTGATCTGTGGGCCACAAAACACCAGGGTTTTGGTCTCCTGACTGAAGACCTCATTGGGTCTCAAATCGACCTGATCCCAGATTACCCAGCTAATCCATGGAAAATTTTCCAGATACCCGCAGGAACACGGGCTCTAGCATCTAGTCACATGCCTGTGCTCATGTACCTAGTGTGTAAGACTGAAATGTGGGCCACAAAACACCAGTCTGGGTCTTTCAGCAGAAAGGAGACCCTACAGTGTGGAATACAAGTGGATCTGATGCCAGGAACCCCGCGAATCCGGGAAAATTCCTGGGTCCACACAGGCACAGGAGCGGTATCCTAGATCTAGCCACAGGCCTGCCTGCATGCAGCACCTGTGCTCTGTGTCTCAGACTGAAAGGTAGGCCGCAAAACACCAGGGTCTGTGTCTCCCTGGACCCAGGCTAATATTCTTTGGCAAATTTTTACTTCTAAATTTATCAGTCTCTCACTATTTTTGAATTGAGAATTGGAATAGTATTAAAAGGATTTAAAAAAAACCCTTTGAATTGTGCATGTTTGGATCTAATAATTAAACGACAATTCCAAGTAGGTGGTTTGATAGCATTTTGTCTCAAATTATGTAGTAATTTTATTGAGTTGTGAGCCTGAAAGAGTATAATAGCAACTTCTTTAGTATTCGTTTCTCCTACTAAAATAAACTTTTCAAATAATATAATAATGTTTTCAAATACTCTATCCTATATGCCTTTGCTATGTCTGTGTTTATTTTATTCACAAATTACATATGTAATGTATTTCCTTGGTTATTTTCAATTTGTATTGAGATTTTTTTTTATTCAATTATTTCTTCCTAGGAAAATTCCACCCATAATATACCCTAAGTCATTCAATGTTTTTGAGTCCTACCTCAAACATATACAAATTTGACATTAGACACAAGATAAATTTTATACACATGTACACACACACACACACACACACACACACACACACACACACACACACACATATATATATATATATATATATATATATATATATATATATATTCCTAAACTCACTGTCTTGGTAATCAGATATTAGAATGGTTTGATCCCGATACTCAAAGCCAATACTACAGAAGTTCTTTTGACTTGGATCTGTATTAAAATGAATTTATTAACTTCTGTACTTATAGAAACACACACCTCATTAAAGGTGCCTTTAAAAATCCATGGCCAGTTCTCACAAGTCATACAATGAGTTAAACAGTGTATTAATGAAGTGGGCATGCTTAGGGCATAGGAACAACTTTTTTGAATAATGTTCTTTAGGAAATTCAAATTTATTCATGTTGTAACTATTAAATGGTAAGAGCGCCAATGTTTTCACCTCTTCTAAATATGGTATGATTTTTATTATTGGTCTACCTTATCCCTGTTTACATTCAAAGGCTTTCTTTATTCTCTTCTCTCTCTCTCTCTCTCTCTCTCTCTCTCTCTCTCTCTCTCTCTCTCTCTCTCTCTTCTGTCTCTGTCTTGTACTGTGTAACCTGACAGATGGTTATAAAATGGACAATGTTGTTATTTTAAGTCAAATTTGTTGAAACTACAATTGCAATATTTGCATAATCTGTTTTTCAAGTTGTAATACTGAATTAGGCAGAACCCTCTTTTGTTTTTTCCATGTTTACATTTTCCGATGCCACCTATAGGCATCTGTCCATAGAATTCCGAGATTGTTTATTATTCTCTTTTCTAGCTCTGTCCAGATGTTCAGCTACAGAGTAGTGTTACTGCCCAGACTAGTACAGCTGGTTAGAAGACAGTACTAAATATGCACAGCATCTGTGCTTTGTCTTGGGAGGTTGAGTTTCAATTAATTAAATGTGCAGCTAATTTACAAAGATCTTGTTGCTCAGTTAATCTGACTGTGGAGCAGAACTAATTTTTAAAGTCAAGAATGAACACCTTAACAGAAAACTTTACATCAATACTTCCAATGACTATTAGAATGAAAATAAATATCTCAGTAAAAAACAACACTCATTCTACCTAGAAATAATATACCAACCTTTAATATTGCTAGGCACAACAGCAAAAATCCACATTATACATTCTTGTAAGATTACATGAAAATTACACTCATGTTTTCCCTTGGAACTCATTTTAAGAGACCATCATTTCTACTTGTATCTTCTATAATTCATATTTACTTATATGTAAAGTATAAAAGAGAGTAAAAAATTATCATTTCAACAACATTTATTGAGCCAAAATTAATCAGCAAATGCAGCTTATATCACTTATGATGATAGTTGAGATGTTTAGATGAATTTCCTATCTTAATATTCTGTTTGGAGGTCTTGTTATTATTAGTCAGGCATTTGAAAATAGATTTTATGAGAAAATTATAACAAAAAATGCTTACAAAAACCTTCTCCTGAGCATCTGGAACAAATTAAATAAACTTATAAATATAACAAATAAACTAATTGAAAAGTACTAGGGAAAAACAAAACTTTACTTAGTTTGTTTTTGCTAGCTACAAGCAATTCTATTTGTAAATGGTTTTTACATTTTCTGTAATATACAGACCAGCTACCTGTGTGATAGTAGGGACCATGAAACTCATCAGTTTTTAAAAAAATAAAAAGGCAGAACTGAAGAACATTTCAGATTTCATACAAAAAACGAACCTGGAATTGGGTAATGTTCAAGCAGTGAGATGAACAAACACTCTATGAATCCTAAAATTTCTTCTTATTGTCATGCAGACTAAGTCATATCTCTACTCAACTCATATGTTGAAGCGCAGAGTCTCCCATACCTCAGTTAGAGACTGAGCATTTATGAGATGACTAATGTTGAATGAAGTTTCATAGAAAGGGTGTTAATTGGACAGAACCTATTGCCTTTGAGAGGAAGGGTGTCCTCAGGAAAGAGGAAGGCAGAGCAAAGATTTTTCTCTTGTCTTCCACTTCAGACCACACCAAGAAAACTTATCTCTAGCCTAGAGTAAAAATACTCACTAGAATCTGACCATGACAACACCTTTTTCCCACATTTCAGAAGTATGAGAAAATAAACTTCTCTTGTACAGGCCACAGTTTACAATATTTGGTATTAAAATTCAAGTGAGCTAACATTGGCCACCATGGCCAATGATGTAATACTTCATTATTGAATAAGTTTTGAAGCTTCTTTGTGTCTCCAACAATGCCAAGGGTTTAGTATATTTCAGCTTCCGATGAAGTTGTCAGTACAGAAATGCAGAGAATTACAATGAACAGATGAGCCAACTGGCATCAACTTTATTCTTCAAGACAGTATATTTTATTTATCTTGAAGGCACCTTCTGGGATGCCACATTCAAGGAAGGTAGAAAGCAAATAATCACCCATGAAAAGGACCCAGGGGGACCTTTCCAGTTTCTCTGGAATTGATAACAATATCTGACTTTTGAAAACAAGAGGAATTAAACTTTGCAGCATGTTGCTATTTGAATGACCTACCCTGTGGAACTGTAGCAGCAAGCTAATACTTCAGAAGCGATGACTCTATCAATCTTTGGATTTTTCTAATGTGGAAGCTACTCAATTGCATCTCAGAAATCAGGGAGGTAATTACTCATGCAGACAGCACAAAATGAAAGAAAAAAATGCAAGTTCTGCTGAGTATCCCTTTTAGAACAAGCCACGAACAAGGAAAGCAGCCTCTATAATCAGTCAAACGCTTGCACTAATGCTTCAGGTGGTGAAGGCTGGAGTGAGAATACATGTTATGAAAGTTAGCATAGCAATGTAGTTTTGAGAGTAGGTTAGGAAGCAGAGAAAGGAGAAGATATTTTCTTGGTTTTTATGGACGAGTTCCACTGGGGGTATGGTTTTGATGATAAGCGTACCAAGACTTTAATGTGTCATCTGCCACAATTCTCACCATTTCATAAACTAGAAATGTTTTTTAAAATATGGGGATATTCTTAAAATAAATCAATTGTAGGAGAGGATTTAGGAGATGCTATGGTATACTTTTAGGTTACTTTAGGCTTTCCCAGAGTGCCCCAAATCAAAACCATTTTAAACCTCCAGCTTAAACCTCCAGGTTGCCCCAAAGGCTTTGTTACTTGAGTAACTCAAAAAAGCTCCTAACTAAAGAGAGAGCTACCACTCCTATCACAAGGTCTGAGGTCAATACACTTCACCTTACTTGATTGTGCTTTTAATATCATATATGCAAGTGTATGATAAATGATGACTCCCTTTAACCAAAACTTTCCTATCTCAAACTGGCTTATAGACTTCTTCACATGGAAATAAAAACATATGATTAAGCAATTTATTCAGTCTGCTGTCTATGTTCATATGCTCTCCTAATGTGTAAACTAATGGTTGTAGATTTTTGTTTTTTTAGAGATAAACCATTTTTATATTGCCAGCCAAATAAGAAAAGGTTTGTCTTATAAATATGCAAAAATGGTAAAGTTATATTGAGTTGTTGACTTCACGTTTTTCTAGAAGATAGAAATAGAGGATATTTGCATTCCTACTCTATATACATGAGCTAATTATACTCTCCATTTTAGTTTTTTTAAAAAAAAACTTATCTCCAGAGAGTTGATAATTGTGACTTTTGCAAGCATTTAAAAGACGTCGGCAGCATTAAGAAATGGGAATGGAGGTGAGGGCTCATGACAAAAACTGGGCTTTATTGTAACCATTAGAAATCAGAGACTTTAGGCAGGCATGGTGTACCATGCCTTAGTCCAGGTCCTTGGGAAGCAGAGGCAGGCAGATCTATGAGGTCAAGGCCAGCTTAGTCTACAAAGTGAGATCCAGGACATCCAGGGCTAAACAGAGAAACCCCATCTCCCAAAAAAGCAAAGAAAACAAAAGCCAAAACAAACAAACAAACTAACTAACAAAAAATAAAACAACAACAACAAAAAGAAATCAGAGACTTCGAGGATTTATTTATTTATTTTCACCCTGACATTTTCATCGACTCTCTGGGAATTTTACATCTTGCATCCTGATTATATCCACTTCCCAGTTTTCCATATTGGCTCCCTCATCCTTGTGATCTTGCGCTCCCCCAAAAAGTGAAACTGAAAATATAAATAAAAACCAACCAACCAACAAACAAAAAACAAGTACAACTTGTGTTATGTTGCTGGAGCGTGGTCAAGCTTTCAGTGGCTTATTCCTTAAATAGAACTGAAATATTCCCTCCTGTAACCCTGTCAGAAGCCATCAACTATGGACAGTTACAATCACACCTTTTAAAGAGTTCTCATTGATGGCTTCCTATCTAGGCTTTTTGGGGTGTGTGAGAGTAGGGGTTATTATAGAAGTTTTTCATGTCTTTTTCTCTCACTATGTGTATGAAGTCATCTCAATATTACTATAAAGAGCCTCCATGCTCTTTATAGTCAACAGGAACACAGACAATGGGCCTCTACGCAGTTTCTGGTGACAGCATAGACCACAAACATGACTCCCCACTGAAGTGTGACCATGAACCCAGACAAGGTATTGGAAGGTAGCCAAGACCATAGATCCTAACCTGGCATCAGGTAGCAGCACAGGCCATTCAGATCAGCTGGCAGTAGTATGACCCAATTACATCAACATGGGTTCAGGCTGCAGCAAAATCCATAGAACTGGTACCAAAGGTCAACAAACATCAACACAGAGTCCTGTTGCAACAGCACCATGGACCCAGACGTGGCCCTCAATGTCAGCATGTACCAAGACATCACTATGGCCTTAGATGGCAGTCCAGGCCACCCATATCAATGTGTCTTGCCCCTACCTCCCTACAATAACAGTGTCCACTGATATCAACATGGCTTCAGGCTGCTGAAATACTACATACAGATGTTCAAGTGGCCTTTTCTAGTAACACAGGCCATGGGCATCAACACAAACCCTGGCTCCAGCAAGACGGTGATTCCAGATATGGCCCTTGGTAACAACATGGACCTGGGCATCACTGTGAACTCATATGGCTGCAGAGGTCATTCATATCAATATTTATTTTTATTGGAAATAGATTCTTCTCTCATACAATATATCTCAGCCACAGTAGACCCTCACTCAACTATTCCCTACTCACCTGTACCTTTGCCCCTCCCTCATTTACTCCTTTTTCATCTTCCTTCAGATAAATGCAGGCAAACATGACAAAACAAAACACAGTAAGACGAGGCAAAAGCCCTCACACAAAGGCAACCAAACAGAAGGAAAAGAGTCCCAGGAGCAGGCAAAAGAGTCAAAGGCTCACCAGCTCCCAGAGTTAGGAGTCCCATAAACAACAAGCTAACAGCCACGTCATATACACTGAGGACCTGGTGCTGACCCCTGCAGGTCTGGTGCTTGCTTATCCAGTCTCTGTGAGCCAATATGTGCCCTGCTTAATTGATTTAATGGGCTGCTTTCTGCTGATGTCCTTCATCCCTTCTAACTTGGACAATCTTTCCACTCCCTTTCCAGGTTTATTCCCAGGCTCTGATGGAAGGGACATGATTCAGACCTCTGGTTTAGACTCTCCACATAAAGTACAGCTGTGGTTCTTTGCATCTGCTTCTCCATCTGCTGCTGGACAAGCCACTCATAAGAGGAGAGAAAAATATCCTTAGGATCATTTCATTGCTTCTTGTTGCTGTTGAAGATCAGTCTTGTTTGGTTCTAACCTATGTCTCTGGGTTATCCAGTCTCCAGTTCCTGGCCATCTAAGCTGTGTCAGGCATGGGCTCCCCCTCCCATAGCAGGGCCTTCAGTTAAATCAAACATGAGTTGGCTACTCCTGTAAGTTTTGTGCTATTATTTCCCTAGCACTTCTTCTAGGCAGGTCAGATTGTAGGTCAAAGGTTTTGTGTCTGCGTTGGCATCCACGTTTCTCTTTCAGTAGCCTGCAGAGTATACCTTCTTGCACCAAAGAGGCTAGAACATAGGGGTGAAGGATCTAAATTCAAGGAGCTTTGTGGATGTTGTCCTGGGCAATGAGTCACCTGCTGACAGTTTGCAAGGAGCAACTTCTGTCCTAGCATCAGCCTGTGTTATTTGAGGATCTCCCCTGGATCCCCTTGGCAAGCAAGTCAACTGAATGCAACTCAGTCTAGACAGGAAGACTTGCCTGGTTATAAGAGACAGACAGTTTAGACTATGTATCCCCCACCACTAAGTTCTCACTAGGATCACCCTCAAAGAGTCCAGGAAGTTTCCACAGCACTAAGTTTCCACACTCAACCCCATATTTTATTCTGGTTATATGCATATAATGCATGAGTGGGCTCTTTTTCTCCAGAAAATAAATTCAATCTTTATGAAACAAACTGCCAAGGTAGTTATGTATTATATCCTCTGTCATCTTTGTCTTTATAATTGAAATTGTTTTTTGTTATATTGTCATTTTATAGAAGAGTGAAAAATATTGATAATGTGCTCATTTTTGTTGTTCCTGATGCTGGGGATCAAATTCAGCTTTCATTTTCTGGGCAAGTGATCCCTTAGTAATCTATATCTTCAGCCTAGTAGTACAGCATTTGACTTGATGAAGATGTTCAATTCTCCTGCTTTAATATATATATATATATATATATATATATATATATATATATATATATATATATATTAAAATGATGTATCTCAATGAAAGGAGCAGCAAATTAGTAATCTTTTTGAAAGTTTATATTTACAAATAATTTAAAATCAAATCCTATAGACCTGGATTCATTGTGTTATAAGTTTTACCCTTGAAGATGATGCTTTCTCTATGTGCTTTTTTGGATACACTGCTATGTACAATTGATACTCTAAAGTTATTATAGAAGAAGAGGACAATATGAAAGCATATATGTCAAGAAAAATGCATGGATGAAGTAGCATTTCTAATGAACCTTAAAGTGGGCCTGTGGATTACTGTAGGAAAAGGGAAGCTTAAGGATGATTTGCACAGATTAATTTGACTTTGTGTGGGGTGGATACTAATTAAAGTTGAAGATGCTCACTAATATGAGAAATAGAATAGTCAATGCAGGAAGCAGAAAAGATCTCAACCAACATGGTAGTAGGTTAAAAAAAAAAAAGATTGTGAAAGCATGTGTGTGCACGAGAGGCTGATGAGGTGAATATGATCTAATGATGTTATACACATACCTGAAAACATTCTAATGAATGTTGTATATAAAAATTAGAATACTGAAATGCATATTTTGGGATTGCGGTGGTTTGAATGAAAATAGCAACCATAGGCTCATAGGGAGTGGCATTATTAGAAGGTATGATGTTGTCGGAGTAGGTGTGGTCTTGGTGGAGGAAGTGTGTCACTGAGGATAAGCTCTGAGGTTTCAGATGCTCAAGCCATGCTAAATTGCTTCTCTTTGCCTGCTGCCTGTGGGCTGAGATGTAAAACTCTCCACTCCTTCTCCAGCACCACGTCTGCCTTTTCTTGGCCATGTCAAGGATATTTACATTCCTACTCTATATACATGAGCTAATTATACTCTTGATTTTAGTTTTCCAAAAATTTTTTTTTCTCCAGAGATTTGACAACTGTGACTTTTGTAAGCATTTAAGAAGACTTTGGTAGCATTAAGAAATGGGTATGGAGATGAGGGCTCATTATGAGAACTTCCCACCATGATGACAAGGGAGTAAACCTCAGAGCTGCAAACCAGCCCCAATTAAATTATTTTCCTTATAAAAGTTATTGTGGCCATACTGACTCATCACAGCAATAAAACCCTAACTAAGACAAAAACTGGCACCAGGGTCTGGGGTATGGTTGTGATAGGCCTGATCATGTTTTAGTCTGGAAGAATATGGAACACTTTGAGACCTTGGACTAGAATAGCAACTGAACATTTTAAGCAGGGCTTAATGGGCCATTCCTGTAAGAACATGGAGGACAGTGATGCTGAGGGTGATTTGAGCTATATGTGGGTCCAGCTCAAGAGGTTTCAGAGGAGAAGAATACTAATAATTGACTTAGAGAATCATTCTAGTGTGGTATTTTGGTGAAGAATATGAGTACTTTCTGTTCTTGATCAAATAATCTGCCTAAGGCTAAATTGAAGCATTTTGGATAATGGCACCGGCAGAGGAACTTTTAAAACAACCTAATATTGACTGTGTCATGTAATTGCTAGTGGACAATCTCATACAGATCTGTAATGAAAATTAGCAAGGTGAGAAAAGAAAAAAATACAAAATGTACAGTTCAAGGAGAAAGAGAGGATCAGGAAGTATAAACAAATTAAAGAAAACCCTGATGCTAAATGGAATAAAGGGAATAATGACCTCAGATCAATACCCAGCTCAACTGAGTTCCAACTTGAGAAAAGCAATTAAAGAAAAGTGAAAAGAAATCAGAGAAAAGTTTGGGGTTGGGCATGGTGAGGCATGCCTTTATGTCCAGCATGCAGAAGATAGAACCTGGCAGATCTCTGAGTTCAAGACCAGCCTCATCTACAGAGTGATTTTTATGACGACCAATCTTAGGCAAAGAAGGAAACAATCAAAAAGAAAAGATTGCTAAAAAGGTATTGGATGAGGGACCCATGTTCCAGCCCCAGCAAGCCATAGAACTTGTCAGCTTTGATCACATGATTCAGGCTTTAGAATCAAGGTTATAGGAAAGGGATTGTGGAATCTTTCTCTGAAATGAAGGAAAGTCAATGGGACCAGGAGTGTGGCCGAGGTGTCAGTGCATGGAGGTGTAGAGAAGCCATTGTGTGAAGCTGCGAAGATGAAGTCTAGATTACCTTGGATACCCCAAGGCATTGGAAATGCCAGAGTCCTAGGATATCTGCCTAGAAAAGCTGATATAACAAGGAGTACAAACAGTCCAAAGCAAAGAAGTGTGTTACAGTCAACAAAACTGAAAGGAGTTGGAGCACTGAAGAGTGTTTTGATACAAGATATGGAGATGTAGAATTTAGCATTTGTTCAACTAGTTGTTGGACATGCATTGAGCCATTTTTTTTCTCACTGTGCTTCCTTTCCTCCCTTTTGGAATGGTAGTGTATATTCTATGACATTGTATACTGGAGGTGTGTGATTTGCTTTTTGTCTTTGCTTTTACAGGAGATTACAGTTAAAAGATTGCCATGAGTATCAGAAGAGGCTTTGAACTTTGTGTTGTTATAGACTATGATGACTTTTGAAGTTGGACTGGATGCATTTTGTATTATATGGCCATAAGACTATGGGGACCAGGGAGTAGAATGTGGTGACTTGAATTAAAATGGCCCCCTAACACCCCATAGAGATTGGCATTAGTAGGAGGTGTGGCCTTGTTGAGGAAGGCATAACCTTCCTGGGGGAGGTGTGTTCCTGGGGGTGGGCTTAGAGGTTTCAGATGCTCAAGGCAAGCTTATTCTTTCCTCCTACTCCCTATGGACTGGAATGTAGATCTCTTAGTTCCTTCTCAAGCACCACATCTGCCTATGCTCTGCCACGCTTCCTGCCATGATGACAATGGATTAAATCTCAGAACTATAAGACAGACACAATTAAGTGCTTTTCTTTATAAGGGTTGCTGTGGTCATGGTATGTCATCACAGTAATAAAACTTTCAATAAGACAGGGATGATTACACAACTAAGAACAAAGATACAAGAAGGTATGAAATGGCATTTGAAGTATCAAAAGAAAAAACAAAACACCAAAATGTGGTCTAGATGAAGAAAAAAAGTACAAATCTCATTTTCTTTTAGAACTAGGAAGCTAGGATCCTTCAGAGACATATTTGGAAGGCATTTACAGTAAGTGTGAAAGTAGGGAAATGGAAATTGTTTTGTGTCCTGAATAGAAGAAAGCAGAGCTGAGAGTATAATCAAGTGACTACCCTTCCTAGATGTTAGTATTTAAAAATGGCTACTCTTACATAATAGAAACTGAAAAAGTATTTTCAAGTGAATTTTGGTTAAAATAGTTCAAGACTCAGAGACAATAAAGAGATGCTGACTAGCTAAACATGGCACATCCTTATAACCTCAGTACTCAGTGCTTAAAGCAGGAAAATTGTAAATTCATGTGAAGATTAGACTACATAGCAAGGCCCTGACTGAAAAAAGAAACAACAATGAGGATTAGTGGAGAAACCTAAAGCAGTTTTTCTTTACCTTTGTGTAGGTGATGTGGCATTGCATTACTCTCTCTGGAGAATCACTTATCACACTTATTTTTTCAACATTGGTTTATTTTGTTATTTTAGTGTGGTAAAAAAGAAATTTTATGAGACAATGACTAAAGACTTTCCTCTCTTAAATCTCTCTCTCTCTGTCTTTCTCTCTCTCTCTCTCTCTCTCTCTCTCTCTCTCTCTCTCTCTCTCTCTCTCTCACACACACACACACACACACACACACATACACACACACATACACACACATGGACACACACACACGGACACACACACAGACACATAGACACACACACACACACACACACACACACACACACACACATACTTAGAGTATAAGTTGAGTTCAATTTCAGGAAATAATGAAAGCCCTTCCAGTTAGAAGAAAAATAGCCTGGACAGCATTAGAATGCTGTGAGGCCATGTCTTCTTTCTCTCAGAAAACATTCACTTCTCATTTACTCAAAAATAAAATGGTATCCTTGGAAGGGTGAAAAAACATATGTGTGCCCTCCAGAGTGAACCTTCTGTTTAGTAGGAGAAGACAGCAAAAAGTTGGTCCTATCACTTTTTATTTTTACTTTAGAAAACACAAATGCCTTTTGATGTCAATATAAAATAGATGGTATTTGAATCGAATACATTTCTCTAGATTGGAAATGTTCAGTCCAGTCATATGAGGACACCAATGCTAAGAAACCATCCGACTCTCTTTTACTTTTTCTCAAAATCTTAGAATTCTTTAAAGACAGTGAAAAAGCGGGTGAGGGGATAGCACCCATGGAAGGAGGTGAGTAATGTCATAATGTTATAGTGTGCTACCATTGTCAAACATATAAACCACCACCAACAACATAGCAATGCACTCAGGTGGGAAAGCAATGGAGAGGTCAGCTATGAGCATCCCAGTAACTTTTTTTCACTTATTTTTTTATTATTAATTTATTCTTGTCACATCTCAATGGTTATCCCATCCCTTGTATCCTCCCATTCCTCCCTCTCTCCATTTTCCCCTTACTCCCCTCCCCTATGACTGTTCCTGAGGGGGACCTCCTCCCCCTGTATATGCTCATAGGGTATCAAGTCTCTTCTTGGTGTCCTGCTGTCCTTCCTCTGAATACCACTACTCAGTGGCAGTGAGTCATTCTCAGAGAGAAGGAGAAGGCACTGGTTAGAATTCCAGCTGCACGGACCCTCTCTTTAATCTTCATGTGAAGCTTAGAGCAACTCTAAAAGTCAAAATAGAAACAGAACTTCATGCTATTTTACTTTAGAATTAGGAGCCTATGCTACACAATTGATCATGTAGGCAGTGTTTGCTCTGCTTCTTTTCATTGTGAAGTATTTTAGTTAGCAAACAAAATAATGAGTCTTATATGACATTTGCCCATAGGTATCATTTTACATTGCTTCCCTTCAAGACTTCCCCTGCTTCTCTCCCCTCTTGCTTGTCCCTTTCTTCTCTGTAAAGTGTCTGTTTCCTGCTTATATTTGTCATGCACACTTTCTTCCCCGCCCCACTTCCCCCCACAGATCTAGGTTCCGCAGGATAGAAAATATGCAGTATTTATTTCCACTCATTCCTTTCTGCTTTTTTTTTTTTTTGCTTCACTCCAGACCTCTTCCTTGCTCTTCATGGTGCCTTCACTTTCACGATCAGGCTTCTTAGATTTTTACAATACATCATTAAGGTATTATGTAAAAATGATTCTGTTTGGCAACTGGAGAGATGGCTCAGTACTTAAGAACATGAGCTGTTCTTTTAGAGAACCCTTGTTTATTTCCAAGAACTTCCATGCCAGCTCGCAGACTGTCTGCAGCTCCAGTTCTAGGAGCTCGAATGCCATTCTCTAGCCTGCATAGACACTGAGCACACATGTGGTGCACAGATATGCATACAGGCTGAAGAACCATACACGTGAAATAAAAATACATAAATTTAAAAAATTAATTTTTTTTACTTGTTCTTCGAGGTGTGTTGCTCCTCCTATTGATTTTTTTTGATATTGTAATAGAAACATCAGTCTTAAATATAAGCAAATGTGTATGTGTGTGAATATTTTATGTACCTGTGAGTGCCATGCCCTCAGAGACCACAAGAGGGTGTTGGATTCCCCTGTAGCTGAAATTACAGGAAGTAAATACTGAGGACAGAACTCAGGTCCTCCAGAAGATCAGAGCCCATTCTTAACTTCTGAACCGTCTCTCTAGCTCCAGAAAAAAAAAATAGTTTTAAAAGTTCATTTTTATATTTCTGCATATTGCTGTTTGTCCCTATTTAATATCCTTATCATGACGGCAAAATATTTTCATTAAATGAAAAGTAATTTTCAAAGTTAAACTGGAAAAAATGTGTACTGCGATCTTCTGGGGCACGCACTGCAGCATCTTTGAGAGCTGCTAGGAGAGCTGCACAGTGACTCAGCTAGTTGACATGGATTTGGAGACTGATGTTTAAAGCTGCTACACAGCTGCTCAGTTGATGATATGGGGAAGATTCTGTGTTAGGCCAAAGTTGGGTAGCAGTTTGTTTCTTTAGAGTAAAACGCATTTTAACAAATGTCTTAATCTTACACTTATAAAAGCCTAAAGAATATATAATGCAAGTTAACTGAATTAACAAATTAAGGAAGGTAATCAGATGTGATAACCATTCATAAAATTGATTACCATTCCATTTACAAATTGCAGAATTGAATTTACTAGTTACTTTAGAGCATCCAAAGTTGCAACAGCCTAGGAATAAACCTTAGAAAAAAATGTGTAAGCTTCCACAGCAAAACATGATAGAAATCTCACAACAAAAATAGAATAAAACCTAAATCAGTGAAGGTACATGTCTACTAAGTAGACACATTGGCATATGATGATATGACTCTGACAGGTTTTAGTTTGTATGCAAATGCATCACCCAAGCTGGGAATGTTGATAATATGCATATATAATTATACAGTGTTATGGGTAAACTGGCAGCAAGAGACCCAGAGTTGACCATTGAGAAGGGACTTTGCCTGCTTGTGTAGAGAAAGAATGCAATAAGATGAAGCTACAGCTTGGGAAAAGCGAAATAAGAGGGAAACCATCAATGGTGTAAGAAGCAAGAGATGAGAAGAACAAGGACAAGACTAAGATTAATGTCATTATCAAGGTGTGTGCAGACATCTTGGAAAGAATATGGGATTTTTTTGTGAATGGAGAAAGATTTGGTCAGTTTTATATATCTTAAGCTATGAAGAGGGTGGATAGATTTAATCAATAAGATATATACTATTCCTAAACAATCAAATACACATTTATGTTGGTTATCTTATAGTCTGAGAACCACTAAACTAATATCAATGTTATGAAAAAGGAAGGTCCATTTTGATAAAGAAACAGTAAATGGGAGACAATCCCGACAGCTGGAGAGTGTCATAATTATGGTGGACAACAGGGTTGGCTTTGGGCCATCCTTTCACAACTGGTTCTATTTCATTTTGCTGGGAACGATGCTTTTAAATACATCATTTATTGTTATTGCTGAACTGGTTGGGGAAAAGTAAGATGAAATACCCTCCCTTTTAAAATAACTGCTTACATTTTTTGTTGGTAGATTTGATAAATGCCAGGTCCAAAGTATGATTCAAAATATGAAATCAAAACCAAACATCTTGGCTACGCCTATGGTCTTACCCACTTCTTCCCTGGATGTCATATTCTTGGTTTACCTTTGGATCACTCTCTGTTACACTCTCTTCTGTGTCTCCAGAGATCTACCTGGAAACCTTTGGTAGTCCAACCGATAGTAGTCCTTCAGGAGAAGTAGTTCTAGCGGGATGAGAGTGTGGGCTGCCTGCTGTTGGCTTTTCAGGGCTGCATGGTTGGGATGGCTCACACCCACCCATAGGGAGGTAAAATCCCCTTAGAGCATCCTAGAGATGTGCCATCTGTTTCCACCCCACTCCATGACTAATGCACTATCCACATATGCATGACTATGCTTTTCTCCTATGTAAAAATATATGTTTTACAATAATTACCATTTTCATCTTAAGCTTCTAAGCATCTGCAGAGAGAAAACAAGAAGCTTTCTTTAAAAAAAAAAAAAAAAGACAAGACCAGCAAAATATTTAGCTTGGCATTCTCTAATTTTTTTAAATTATGCTTAAACAAAGCAAAACATCTGGTAACTGGAAACAAATGCTTTCAGTCAATTCTTTTCATTTATGTATGTTCATTAAATACAAGGGTCCTACCAAGGGCTGGGAAAGGGCTTATCCTCATGCTTCTTTGATATTTATATGCCAAGATAGATGGAAAAGGAAAAAAGAGGGGATGATGTCTGCGAAAGCATCGAGCAAAGAGTCTAATAGGACAACAAGAAGGCTTAGCTCAGGAGCATGTGTATATTTTAAACCAGTCATAAGGTGAGACGTGAGGAACTCAGCAAATACAAGGTGAGAGCATGAGACAGGGTGACAGTGTGTCCTTAAGAGTTCCCAGTTCCTTAAAGGAACTGGTGTGTGTGTGTGTGTGTGTGTGTGTGTGTGTGTGTGTGTGTGTGTGTGTGTGTGTGTTGCCATAAATACTTGCTTCATGAAAAAAAAGTAACAAAAGTTTTTATTGAACCAAAAAGTAACAGATACATCTATTTTAGTGACATATCTTGTTTATAATATTTCTTCTTCTTAATATTTAACTGCTGACGTTAGCATAAAATGCCATTAGTTTCATTATAACATTTTCATGCATTGCTCTAATTTGTCCTTCTCACCCCTGCCCTCCTCAGATGCCCTTTGCTCTACTTCCTGCTGGTTCTCTATCCCCACTAAGTGCTGCCTCTTCTGCTTTCCTGTGCTCTATCTTCTTTTTCTTCCTCTCCCTCTCCCCTCATTATCTTTTTTATATTTTCATTGCCTATATACACAGACACACATACATCCATGTATATGTTAAGAATTATTGTCATATATTCTTTCTATAGAGTCCTGGGTTCCTCAGAACACTTTCATAAAAGTATATAAACTATATATTGAATGTGTTCCCTCTGTATGCCTCTCTTCCCCCTGTTCTTCCTTTCCTCACTCTTGTTAACCTCCTAGACTCTTTGCTTCTACATTGGAGTTATACATAATGTATACTAGGATTTATGTATCTAACACACATACACATATGATTTTAAATACAGCCTCCACAGATGAGACAAACATGGTATTTCTCCTTCTGAAGCTAGTTTATTCCACATAACATAATGATATCAGTTCTGCACACTTCTTCAAATGTCATGATTTAAATTTTCTTTACAACTGAATAAAATTCCATTATATATGTATATATATATACACACATATATATATACCACATTTCTTTTATATTTGTATTCTATAAATTATAATTTGACTGTTCCATTTCTTAACTATTGTGCCTAGGGTGGCATCAAACCAGACGCACAAGTATTTCTGTGGTACATTAGATTCCTTTGAATTTACACCCAGGGTTTTAGAGATGGGGTATATGATAGTTTCACTTCACACCTTGGAAGACCACCAACATTGATTTCCTTCATGGAATTATAAGTTTACATCTCCACCAGTGTGAACAGGGGCTTCCTTTCCCCCGAATCCTTAGCAGCGTTTGTTGCCTTTTGCTTTCTTGTTGATCTCCATGTGACAGGGTTAAGGCGGAATTTCAAGCCAGCTCAATTTGCATTTCTGTGATTGCTAAGAATGCTAAAATCTTACAAGCAATTATTGTCTATTTTCTTTCAAAATTTTATAACATTATTTACTCATGTGTCTGTGTGCTTGTGTGTGTGTGTTGCATGTGAGTGTGTGTGTGTGTGTGTGTGTGTGTGTGTGTGTGTGTGTGTGTTACGATAAGCATATGCCAGAGAACAACTTGTGAGAATCAGTTCTCTCCTTTGGCTAGGTAGGTTTTGGGAACTGAGTTCAGATCATCTTTCCTCCCAGATAACTCTATCTTGTGGTATGTTGACATAAAACAAGCCAGCACAGTTGGTTTGTTTCGTTGAGTGTTATTGATCCCTTCATGGCCTCTTTCTGTTCATCTGCTCCTTCCACTGGATGTATTATCTCCTATGTTATCACTGAGACTTTCTTCTTCTTTCATGTACCTTTAGAAACTTGCATGTGTGAATTCTCTTAGTTTATTTGTATTGAAATATCATTTGCCCATCAATTTTAGTAAATAACTTTGAATGGCACGGCAGTACATGTAGGTAGATATTTAATTTTTAGGACTAGTCATATCATTCAAAACTTTCCTGGTTTTTAGGGTTGCTGACAAAAGATATGCTTGAGTGTTTACTTTTCATATGTGAGTTTGAATTCCCCCTTACAGATTTTATTATTGTTCTTTTTTTTTTATTTTTTACATAATGAATATAATATATCCCTGAGAGTTTCTTCTCTTATGCTTGTTTGGTGTTCTAAATCCCTTTGTGTTTCAATATCAATTTATTCCTGTTTGGCCAATTTTCTTTTGTAATTTCATCAAGCAAACTGTTTATGCCTTTTGGTTTTATCTCAGCATCTTCTTGTATCCAGTGATTTCTTAAGATTTGTCTTTCTATCTAACCAGGCAAGGCTCCTAGCAGTGGGACTGGGAAATCAACTGAGGCAAAAAAAATCTTTGACCTGCAATCTGTCCTACCTCCAAGACATGCTGGGACAATGAAAACTTGTGAGAGTGAGCAACTCACTGTTTCTACTTGAGCCCCACACGTCAAGAGGGAGCCCACTCCTGACGCTTCCTGGATAACCAGCAACCATATATAGGCAGGACAGCCCAGAGACTAAATAGAACCAAACATGACTGGTGAAAACGTAATAATGATATTCTGATACACTCATAGATTTGTGCCTAGCCCAATTGTCATCAGAGGGGATTCATTCATCAACTGATGGGAACAGATGCAAAGACCCAGAACCAATTACCAGGAGCGACCAGGACAATCCTGCTGAAGACAGGGAGGAAGGATTGTAGGAGCCAGAGGGTATGAAGATAACAGGAGAACACTGCCCACAGAATCAAATAAGCAGGGCTCATAGGGACTCAACGAAACACAAACAACAAACATTGACCCTGTATTGGTCTTAGCTAGGTCCTCTGCATATGCCTTATGGTTATGTAGCTTGGTGATCTTATGTAACTTCAAACAATGGGTGCCGGGAATGTCTTTGACTCTTTTGCCTGAGCTTGAGACCCCTTTCTTTTCTCCTCCTAGGTTGCCATGTCCTGTTGTGATATAAGGGTTATGCCCTGTCTTATTGTTTGTATGTTGTTAGGCCATGTTCTGTGGATATGTGTGGAAGCCCTGCTCTTTGCTGTTTCTTTTCTTTTTTCTTAAGGGAAACCGGAGAGTTGCTCTTGGGTAGAGGAGGTGGGAGGAGGCACTGGGGGGAGTGGAGGAAGGGAAGACTACAGTCAGGATGTAATGTATGAGAGGTCTCTAAAATTTTTTTTAAAGGTCTGTTTACTGTACTGCAGAGTTTTTGCAAGTTTAGTCTTATTCATCATTTTTTTTTACATATGTCTGAAGTATTATTACCTAAGATTTGTCCTATATTTTTGAAATTCTTTCTTCTGCTCTGCTTGTCTGCTGATTTTGGTTTCTGTTTTTCATTTGATTGACTGATTTTTTTGTTTCCACATTTTCCATTTGATTTTTCTAGTGTTTCAGTTTCCTTGGTGATTTTTATTTCTCTAAGTTTTTGAGATTTTCCTCCAAGCTACTTATTCTTTTGTTCACTTTGGTAATTTTCTTGCCTCCATCTTGACCTGACTGTCCCACTTCATTTGAACTTTCTAAAAGGTCATTAATCCTTTTTAAAAGAAAGACTCTGGATTTTTCATTGGAATATGACCCATATCAGTGACTTCAGTTTCTACTATAGGGACCTATGAACTCGTAGTTGGCTGATGGTGGGTTCATGACCTATATTCTTTGTGGGGTTTTGTTGTTGTTGTTGTTGACTTTTGCGTATTTGTTGGAATGAATATTCCCTTTATTTTTTAACTTTTTTCCTTTCTCCTAGTCTTTTCTTCCCCCTCTCTTTCTTTCTTTCTTTCTTTCTTTCTTTCTTTCTTTCTTTCTTTTTTGTATATATATTTTTTTACTTTCTTTTTTTATTATTAATTTATTCTTGTTACATCTCAATGGTTATCCCATCCCTTGTATCCTCCCATTTTCCCCTTATTCCCCTCTCCTATGACTGTTCCTAAGGGGGATTACCTCCCCCTGTATATGCTCGTAGGGTATCAAGACTCTTCTTGGTAACCTGCTGTCCTTCCTCTGAGTGCCACCAGGTCTCCCCCTCCAGGGGACATGGTCAAAGGTGAGGCACCAGAGTACGTGAGAAAGTCATATCCCACTCTCCACTCTACTGTGGAGAATGTTCTGTCCATTGACTAGATCTGGGTAGGGGTTTAAAGTTTATGGCCTGTTGTCCTTGGCTGGTGCCTTAGTTTGAGTGGGACCCCTGGGCCCAAATCTGCCTATCATAATGTTCTACTTGTAGGTTTCTAGGACTCTCTGGATCCTTCTACTTTGCCATTCTCCCATGCTTCTCTCATCTAGAGTCCCAATAGAATGTCCTCCCCTCTGTCTCAGTTTCAAGCAACACCACATGCTGGCGAGGATGTGGGGAGAGAGGAACACTTCTTCATTGCTGGTGGGAATGTAAACTAGTACAGCCACTTTGGAAATCTATCTGGTGCTATCTCAGAAAAATGGGAATAGGGCTTCCTCAAGACCCAGCTATTCCACTCCTTGGAATATACCTAGAAGATGCTCCAGCACACAACAAGAAAATTTGCTCAACCATGTTCATTGCAGCCTTATTCATAATAGCCAGAACATGGAAACAGCTTAAGTGTCCCTCAATAGAAGAATGGATAAAGAAACTGTGGTACATATACACTATGGAATACTACTCGGCTATTAAAAACAAGGAATTCCCGAAATTTGTGGATAAATGGATTGAGCTAGAAATGAGCATAATGAGTGAGTTAACCCAGAAGCAGAAAGACTCAAATGGTATATACTCACTTATATCTACATATTAGCCCAAGGGGGCATGTCCCACGAAAGCTGTCACTTACCAGGAAACTGAGACAGAGGGGAGGACATCCTATTGGGACTCTTTCTTTCTTTTATGTGAGTCCTCTTGTTAGATTTTATTCAATAATAATTATGTTTTCTACTGCTACTTAATGTGAAGAAAACTGAAATTCTTCCTAATGATTTGCCAGTTAGACTTGTTGGTGTTGAATTGAGGTAGGAGATTCTTGTGTACTTCGCTTATGCCCTTTGATATGGTTCAGAGACAGGAACATTTGGGTACCTGATGCAGAAAATGTAACAGATTTTTTTTCAGGCTATAATTATCATGTTTAGGGAATGAAATGAGGATGGAATTAGGAAAGGGGAAAAAGGGATATTAGAGCTGGTGTTATGGATTGTTGCAACTCACCATGTGAGTACTGGAAAAATATCCTCATAAGACAAAGATTTTACAATGTAAAAATTCAAGTTTCACTTAGTTTGTTGCTTTTGTGAAA
This sequence comes from Acomys minous, assembly GCF_964271855.1. Classification (NCBI taxonomy): domain Eukaryota; kingdom Metazoa; phylum Chordata; class Mammalia; order Rodentia; family Muridae; genus Acomys; species Acomys minous. The sequence continues at coordinate 92,389,229 of NC_140491.1, read as the reverse complement.
AAGTTAAAAAGAACAGGGGATTTCTTTTTTTTATTATTAATTTTTACACTTTCTGAAACAACTTGAATTCACACAATGCTTGTAAACTTCTGGGGCTTACAGAAATGTTTACATATTGCAAGTTTATCTACAAATGATTTTTGAAATCTTCTTGTATTATTTGCCTATAATGTTTTTAAAATTAATAACCAAACAATATATACCATACAATATATATTATTTGAAGAATAATGTAGTTTGGTTGTACATCAACATGTGTAAATGTGTGTCCATATGGATTAAATATCTTTCCTCCCAGATAAGATGTGGGAATACAACATTCTTGGAGCTCAGGGTGCTGGTGTTATGTCTTCTGGGACCTATCCATAGTTGAAGACAGGTAAAATCTTAGTTGCAGACAGGTGACATCTTTTGAATGCTATAGTAGACACAAGCACCCTGGTCTCTAGCCTTTTCTTCCAAGTCCACCAATCATAGTCATGAGAACTTCGTCATGAACTAACTACTCCTTGAAGGACTCACCTCCAGATTCCATTGCTTTGATATTGGGATTGACCATACAAAATGTAAAGGAAGACAATGTATAAACTTCAAAAACTGTTCTGTCTTTGTATCAATACATACAGTGAACAGCAACTCATATACAAGTGCGGTAATCACAAGCCTAGCACCAAGATAAGATATCTAAAGGGCTAGGCTGTTAGCAGAAGCATTGCTATGTATTTTGGTTTCATTAGGTGCAGAGTAACATTGCTCACACAGCAAGTTATGGTTGCAAATTATTTGGTATGGATGTGTTGTCCTCTATAATGTAGACTTGGAAATCTTCCTAAATTGCGCTACCATATGCTGTTGGCTGAAGCAATCACAAAGTTGCACATATAGATAGAAAGAGGGCTTGGACAAGGCCCCCAGTGGGAGGAATATCAGAGAATCCCAATCAGGATGTTAAAGCTACCAGACCAATATGACTTATTATTTTTCTTAACCATTTTCATTCATTGCTTGTTACGGTTACACAACACTTGTCTCTTATGAAGAGTATGCTTGGTCAGGCTTCCATTTATCTTCATCTTTCATTTCAGAAACTAAAAAAAATTATAAAAATTATGGCTAAAATTAACTAAATAACTGAATTTTCAGACATTATGAATCCCAATTTTATTCACATATAGATTCCAACTCAATTTGAAAGCCAAAATATTGTGAGATTCCAAAGTACCAATTTGTACCAAGTTAAAGTGTGAAAGAGTTAAATGTTTGATATCTGGGCATCATCGCTTTTATGTCAACTTCAACATTTTATACTGTTTGACTCTATTCCCAGTCCTGTTTGTACCAAGCAAAACAGTTTTTCTGACCTTCTCTAACTAATGTTTGAATCTAATAAAATTTGTGGGCATTTTTTGAAAGTGAAAACTGTTTTGAATAGAATTAGAGTATCATAATTAATGAGCAATTTATCCTTTTAAAGCTTCAGCAAGTTCTGTTGCTAATATTTTACATCCTGACAAGCACAAAACTATTTTAAGGTACATATTTTTCTATCTATATTCAATTTTGTACCTGCAAGTATAATTTCATTTATATTTTGAGAATAAATCTATATGTTAATAGATGTTCTGTTTTACATGATAAAACATAAACAATTTTAATCATTGTGCAGAAAAGCATTGAAAGGCATTAATTAATAAATATGGATCAATGTTCAAAACCTAATGTTCTTTTAAGATCACCTATTAAGCTCTTGTGTATTTAATACATATATGCTTCAATATATTTGATTGGGACATTAATAAAACCTTATTGCTTATATTAGCATCCACTTGTATAAAACAATTAACAGTGAGGAGAAGCAGGCACAATACATTAATCACTGATACACAAAACTGAACAATTTAAAGAATTTGTGAAAGATAATTACTTTGATAAAAATAGTAAAATAAAATGAAACGTATCTCTAATTAGTTCATATGCATAAACACTGTGAAAAGGTGATGGTTAAAGATCATAAGAAGGGAGAAGTGAAGGTCTTATAATAATCAATTCACCAGCCAAAATGATTGCACTTTGTGTGTTAGTAAAATACTTCAATCTTCATTAAAATGATCGATAGTATGTTCAAGCTGTGAACCATGTCTAAAAAGTGTCTGTTTATTTTTCAAAAACACATATATTGCTAGTTTAGAAATATTTTTAGAATGCTCACGGATAATTTCCAATCACACAAAGGAAAGGCAAACTACATCAGCTGTGAAGATGTCTTGAGTCCAGGAAACTTTAATTTGGCTTCATGGGATATCATGCAATCTTGCCTTTCCAGAAGGTTTTTAGACATATAGACACATTCTATTACACGAAAAGTATCACAGGCCTGTCTAGTTATTTCCCAGAGACTATACTTCAAATGGCCCATTTAGAAGCTCTCTCCTAACTGGCTTATTGTCAGTTTCTGGAGTTGGGATTATTCCTATGTTAAAGAATATCGCAAAAGGCAAACCCACCCCAGTTACTGCCTGCCTGAGAGATCCTTGTTGATACTAACTCTTGTTAGGTTGTTATTGTAAGTCTGTGCAAAAGGAAATGAGTCAACATTTAGTTCATGTCACTTCCAATAGTATGGAAGCAGCACAAAAATAAAAAAGCACTGTAAATTCTGGTAGCCTTAGGGGAGACTCACAGCAACATCCTGCCCAGTCTGACATAACATGCTGGTGTTTCGTCTCATTCGGTTTCATTGTCATCTCATTCTTTCCATTCCATCCTCCAGTATTCTTTCAGATGATGCCTAGTTATCAGAACTGTTAGATGCAAGCTGGTCCCCATGGAAAGACTGCAAGACTTAGAAAGACACCCCCTTCCACACCGCAACCCCCACCACCTCCACCACCACTATTGTCATCACCACTACCACCGTCAACACCATCGCTGCCACTGCTGTCACCACCATCACCGTCATCATCACCACCACCACCGCTGCCGTAATTATCATCACAGCCAGGAGCAGCATCAACAAAACAGGGCTCCGATTCAGCTGATTTCTACATCAAAACCACATATTTTTTAGTGTAACTACACACCATAAATATTACACGATAAAATTAAAATTTAAGTAGGAATCTTGTATTTTACTTGACACTCAGTATAGGTACTGGGTCAGAGGAAAGTGGGTCCCAGGGACAGATAACTACCAAATTCCTGGTGTCTTGTTCCCTCAAAAAGAAGATTCTTCTCCAATTTTCCATTTTATAAACTCTCCACTTTCATCTCTTTGTTTCTCTTTGTCCTTTTTCCTGATTGTTCACGTGTATAAGACATAAGGAGGAGGACAATCCAGACACCGACTTTAACATTTCAAATTGAAATGCCATGAGTCTGAATCTAATTCCTCTAGCCTTTCTGTCTCCATTACAAAAAATTGCTGCCTGACAAGAAGCTTAGGGAAGGAAAAAGTTACTTGGCTGATCCTGTAAGGTCACAGCCCATCATTGAAGAAGAAGTAAGGGCAGAAACTGAGGCAAAAGCCTGAGTAGAAATCATGGTAGAAAGCTACTTGCTGACTCACTCTCAGATTCATACTTAATTGGCTTCTCTTATATAGGCTAGAACCTGTGCCTAGAGACTGTATCATCCACAGAGGCCTAGGCTACATTACACCAATTAGCAATCAGGCAATCCCTCACAGGTGTGCCTCAAGGCCAGTCTGCTCTAGGCAATTCCTCTTAAAGGACTCCAGACTGTGTCTATTTGACAATTAAAGTGAACCAGGACACAATGCATAAAATAATATAGCATGAGTGAATGCTTTTTTTCTACTGTGAAATAGAAATCAAGCTATATACCATTTCTCTTATATGACTATCTTCACAGGCTCTGATAGTTTCTTTGCTGTTCTAATTTCAGATCTTCCTCAACAGTTAATGTAGTGGGAGCATCACACTGATCCAGTAATATTTTCCAGTATCTTTTGTCACCATGAAAGGTTTTTATTTATGAACATACCCTTATCTGCCCTTTAGCCAACATTCAATCCATTTTATGTACATTTATGTCCATTCTGTCTTCCTGCATTTCCAGACCTCAATCTGTCTACTGAGACCTTGATCTTTGATGTGGAACTTTGTCAAATGCTGTCTGAAATGGAAGATTCTGCTCTTCACTGCATAGGGACAAAGCTGAAGTCATCTGCTAAAAGCAGAAAGGCTTTGAATGAATAAACATTGGCATTTTGTGTGGGGCTCTGTCAGACACAGGCTACTCCAGCTATGAAATGTTGATTAGAAAATTTTGAAGGTGTTGTATGGAAGGGCGCCATTTGTCCTTTATCTAGTGATTTCTCAAATTACAGGAGAGCCTTTAGAGCCAGTTGTCATGGACTGAGGAAGAAGACAGTGGCAGGCGGGATGTATTTCACTAAGCATTGTCAAGACTGCATCATGGGAGTGAAGTGATTTTTTACTTCTTTGCTCACAAAACATTACTTGTGAAAGTTATTTTAGAATGATCCATTCCATTAACTGATCATGGGAGTGGGCCAATGGAGTATGAATAGTCAGTATTTTTCACCATACTTCCTAGTCCAATTTACTGTAGGTTGAATGTAGGCTTTTAGAACACTGCATCATTTGCATATATGCAAATACAGAGTATACATATTACACATACATAAACAGTATGAGAATAGTAATCTCCATAACTCTTTTTAATTTTTAAATCTTGCCATATAATCTAGACCTGCCTAGAACTTGTGATTATGCTGTCTCAGACTTTTGAATGTTAGAATTAGAATGAGCAACCATATCTGGATAATATGTTTTAAAGTGAGGGAAAAAAACCCTTGCAAGTCTGTATACTCGTGTGTGAATAAAATGCATGCAACTAAATAATACAGTACCCATGCAATTACACACAGATAATATAAATTATTTTGGAAGACATTTTATTTTAGTTTTGAGTGTGTGTGTGTATGTGTGTGTGTGTATGTGTGTGTGTGTATGTGTGTGTGTATGTGTGTGTGTGTGTATGTGTGTGTGTGTGTGTATGCATACATGTGCCCACTGAAGCATTAGATACCTGAGAAGTTGGAGTTACAGACATTTTAAGTTGTCTGATATGAGTGTTTCAAACTGAACTCTAAACTTCTACAAGGGAGGCACACACTCTAAACTGCTCAGCCAGCTCTCCAGTCCCAGAGTGGTTGTCTTTTAAGAGTTGAATGATGCTGGAAATGCATACAACATCAAGAGTTTTACCCAGTCAGATTTACAGCTACAAACTTCTCCAAACCTAGTTAATTCGTTAACTTATCTAATTCCCCCCCGGCCCCCGTGTTTTCATTTTAGGAATGGCTGGCAGAGAATATTGCTGTGGACAGTCACTTACCAGCCTTAGCCAATGAAGAGGACTGAGTGGAACAGTGGGAAAATCTCCTTGCCATTTTCTGTGGAGGCTGAGTTCCTAGAGTCAAGGTTGGGTTTGGAAGAATATGCAAAATTTACTTCTAAGATTGAATAAGCTCAGTCATTCAATTCTACTGTAGCATTTTCTGAACTGTATTCACCACTGGTAATATTTTTTTTTTAAACATAATACTTAAAGTGACAGAATAAGGAATAAATGTTCCTGTATTGACATGCCATTTCTTATTCTATTATTTTTTATTTTATAATATAATTACATCATTTATCCCTTTTATTTTCTCCCTCCAACCCTCCCACATAAGCCTTCTAGCTCTCTTTCAAATGCCATGACACTTTAAAGCACAAATCAAATTGTGTTACCTGTTGAAAACCCTCCAATCATTATTTTTTTGGCAAATTGAATTAAATCCAAATTTGCTGTGGTAGTCTACAGGCCACTGTGTTTTACAATTTTGTCTTCTGTGTCCTCGGGTCTCATGGGTCTGCTTGTGTTGCTGTTCAAGTCCTTGACCACAGAGAAGGGATAAGTCTCTGCCATTACTGTGAAGATTCTGCTTTGCTGAACTTTCTGTTCCCTTCTGGTATGGGACTTGTCTTCACTGCCTTCAGATTTCAGTGAGATGCAACCTGCCTTGACTCTTGCTGCATTATTTATTGAAGCCTCTCTTCCATTCTCCATGGTATCACTCATATTAATTTTTTTGTAACACTAGTCACTGTATGATCAATGATCAGGTGTACAGCTTCCAATTTCCTTCCATAAGTATGACCTTGTTGGTGTGAGTGCTCACATTCTTTTTGTTAGTCTCTGGAAGAAAACATTCTTGAGTGGAGGGACCCAGTCTGTCTAGGTCATAGAATAAAGATCAGCTATTCAACAAATATCTTCTCTGATAAATAATTTTCTTGTTCTTTCTCTCCCTCTCCTCTCACTTTGTTTTCTGTCAGTTTTTCTTATACATGAAAGGAATAGAAATGTTTTATGTATGTGTGTATATATATTAAATATTTATATATATTACTTGCACTGTAACATTTTACAACATTACATAAGGATTTGCACCGTACTGTTTTAGAACTACTTACTTATCAGTTTATTTAGATCTAGCTTGCTTTTATAACACAGTTGCAGGTGATTATATTGAATGCATGAATCATAATTAACCATTCCATCATGATGAACATTGAAAATGCTCAACACATTTTTCTTCAATGAATAGACAATACATAATGAATTTCTTCACATTCTTTTTTGGGCTTTTATGTGCATTCATTAAACACAATCTTATGAGTGAAAATATTTTGTCATTTAACATAATTGTCTCCTAAAAGGCTTAACTAAAAATATAGAGGCTTTCTATTTTTATCTTTATCAAAATTGATATTAACATTTGAAAATATTTGTAACTTTTATAAAAGTTAAGATCTCACTTTTAAATTGTTTAAATCCATCTATCAGTGAGGATGTTAATACGTTTGAATATTTATTTCTTCTGAGAGTTTCTTTTTCTTACTCAATTTTCATTTTCAACAGCACCATTTTATTCTTTCTGCTTGTTTACACTGTTTTTATATTCTGATTGTAATATTTAACTCTTAGATGTGTTGAAAACATTTTCCAAGTCTGTGACTTGCTTTTTATTTTTGCCTATAAGATCTTTTAAAAGTCAGAAATATAATGGTATTAGCCATTTTTAGCATAATTGTTTTATGGATTCCATATATGAATGCATTAAGTTCTTTTCCTCTCCAAAGTTTTCCTAGTACATATGTAGAGTCAAACCACATTTGTCTTGCAGTAGATGGGAATTAACATGGAGATTCACAACTAAATAATGTGCAGAGTGAGACACTTTAGAACACTCAGTTCTAAATGGCCTATCTTTGTCAAAATTCTCTAAAGGATCTGGGATCTATGTAGAAGAGAAAAGAGAAAGACTGTAGGAGCCAAAGGTGATGGACAACTCCAAGGAAACAGTGATTTCCAGATACAACAGGGCTGATGCACATGTGAACTCAGAGAGACTGATAATAAGCACAAGACATGCATAGGTTCAAAACAAACAAATTCCACCAGCACAGAAAAGGAGAAAGTGACCACAAAGTCCTACCCCTAATAATGAAGCTATTTGTAATTGATGCCTGCCAAGAACGAGAAAATCACTTTTCTCCGATGGAGAGTCACTGTGTATATAAACTACTACACTCCACAGCAAGCCTCATACCCAGGATTAGATGCCTGACACAGAATAGACTCTAAGAATTTTGTGTGCCTTTTATTTTGCTTCTTTTGATATTTTTTGTCTTAGTAGATTTATTTGTTTGTTTTGATTTCCTCTTTTGTTTTCTGTCTTTTCTTTTCTTTCTTTCTATCTGTCTATCTATCTTTCTTTCTTTCCTTTTTAGTGAGGAGAAACAACATAAAATTGGTGGGTAAAGAGGCAGAAAGATCTAGAAGGAGATGACAGAGCCAAAGCATATGATGAAACCATATGAAAAAATTGAATAGAAATAAATTAGTTAAACATTAGTTTCAACATTCTCCTAATGTGTCCTATTAGAAAAGCAAAATTATTTATTGATGATATACTTTTGAAAGCATTGTGTAAGTACACCATATATTTGAGGCTGGTCTTTATGTTTTCCAAATAGGGCTAATTATTACAGTTATTTATAAAGATAGCCTAATTACCTGAAATTACTCATATTCATAACTTTTCTCACATCCATGTGCCTCTTTTTGAATACTGTATTCTCTTTCTTCAACAAATGTTCAGTTACTTTACATTTATTTTGTTAGAATAATATGATGTTGTCCATATTTGGATATGAATTCTATCATATGGAGAGCTAAAGTGAAAATGTCAGATGTTTTACCAAATAAAACTTCAAAGATTATAAAAAAGTTAACAGAAATTTAAAAGATGCCATACCTATGACTCTGAGCTGCATGAACTGCTTAGAGGGACACTATGAGGAATGCTTTCTTGTCTGTCTGTCTGTCTATCTATCTATCTATCTATCTATCTATCTATCTATCATCGATCATCTATCATTTATCATTTATCATCTCTTTGTTTATATTATATCACTGAAGAAGATACTATAATTTAGACTAACTCTTAGAAGTCAAAATATCTCATTATTTTTGTCTTAGTTGAAGACTTGGATTTCATTTGTAGATTAAAACTCTGAAACACACACAAAAAATTAATAAAATAAAATTTAAACATACTGTAAAAAATTTGAGAGACTAGCAATAAATGGCTAACTTCTAAAATTAGGTTTTTGAAAGATATAATTAAACCAAAATGCATTAAGTGGGACAATTATATGCATAATATATTTTTATCTTTTATATCAAATACAGAATTTTGTTCCTTTATTTAATTAATACAATAAGCATGTGAAGATGCAAAGCAAGATAGTGTATAAATAAAAAAATTATATATTGAGCACCTCGCACAATGTTTTTATTTTCTTAAAAATGAATGAAATTACCAACAACAAACATAAATAATAATGAGGTGTATTTAAATAATATTATTTATTATATAAAAACACATTGAAGCTGGGCGTAATGGCACATGCCTTTAATCCCAGCACTTGGGAGGCAGAGACAGGTGGATCATTGTGAGTTCAAGGCCAGCCTGGTCTACAAAGGGAGTCCACGACAGCCAAGGCTACACAGAGAAACCCAGTCTTGAAAAAACAAAAAACAAAAAGAAACAAACAAAACAAACAAACAAAACCCCAAAACAAACAAACAAACAAACCACACATTGAAATGCAACAAGTTTCACATTTGTCACAAATAAGAAGAGAAAGTATATACTTAAATTACTTGCCCATTCTTAAAATTTTTAATAAAACCATGGAAAACTGACCAGAAAATAACCAGAAAAACTTTTCAATATGCAAAAGTAAGAGAAGCTACACTACATAATTAATAGATATCAAAAGTATCAAGGAATGACAAAATAACTTACCATTGTCCCACAATATGTCTATTGACACATTTTAGAAGAACATTTTTTTTACATAAACTTTCCAGAAAAATGTAACATAACTGAGATGATAAACAGTTCTGTAATAGATGACAGAGGTACTAATGTTGTCAGAACTTGGAGTGAAAACCAAAGCAAGGCTCAGAAAGTAAGATTTATGGGTGGAGTTTATTAGAAACCAATGAAATACAAAGTATTATATATTATTATTAATTATATAATACTTAATATTATACATTTTATATAATTATTATGTTATAATATATATTAGATATTAGATAAAGTAATTGCTAATGTTCATTAAAAATAAAACATTTTGCTTTTCTTTTCTTCTGTCCTGTCTTTATTTTTAGAGTAAGCACAGATGGTTCTCAAACTCGTTGTGTAGATTTAAACAGCCTTAAGTCTCTGGTCCTCCTGCCTCTTGCTCCCAAGTATGATTACAAAGAATACAGTGCTACATCTGGTTCATGTTTCTTGTAGACTGTCAGCTAACAGTCAACTTGCACAGTCCAGAGTCATCTGAGAAGGAAACCTCAGCTGAGCCACTCCCCAGATCAGCTTTGCTCATGAGGATGTGTGAAGGGTAATTGTTTAGATTGGTAACTGTGCAGAGGGCCCAGCCCCGGGAAGGTGGTCCTTGCCTAAGAAAGCTAGCTGGGCATGAGCCTGGGCTCATGAGTTAGCAAGCAGTGTTCTGCCATGGCTTCTGATCTAAGTTCTTTACTGAGCTCCCACTTTACTGTCTTAATGATGACTGTAACCTGCACAATAAAATAAATGATTTCTTCCTTCAGTTTTGTTTCAGCCAGAGTGTTTTATCATAGAAACTTAATGAAACTTAAAAAAACAAAAACAAAAACAAACCCCCCATCCTTATTGTGTGCAAGGTATATTTCTAAAGCCATTGCACTTAAACTCATCGGGATGTTAATATAGTTCTATGGTGGGTAATAAATAAGACATTGAGAAGCAAAAAAGGTTTATAGCTTTTTAAAGTTTGCCTTGTTAGCAAGTTGGTAAAAAGCTGGCATTAATTCGTAGTTTGATGTTTGTAAAATAGAATAAAACAAAACCAATAGAATAACTTTTATTCTAAAGTTTTTCTTCTTTTAAAAAAAAATTGAGGAATGCAACCAAATCCAAAGCAAGTCTGATTAAGGAGAAAAGTAAAGAAAATGCAAAAAATAAACATTAGGAATAAGGAAGAAAAAAGTCAAAGATATGGGTTAGAGTTTAAATATTTATGGGAAGACTATACTCAATATTACAGCAATAGGCATTATGATTTGAATGAAATGAGTGATATAAAATATGAATGGTTGGATAAAATATAAAATTAAAAATTGACTCTAAAGGGGGGATTTTTTAAAAAGTCTATAAAGACCAATATTGATAGAAGAAATTTAAATATATTTAAGGATTTGTCTTTGAGAGTGGATGCCCCAGGTTTTAGGGTGAGAATACTCATTTATTTAACAAATATTGACTGATTTCCTGTTCCGAGGAAAGCAGTCCCTGTACAGAACAAGTTGCTTCATCAGCAAGGTCATGAATGTGACTCTTCCTCATGGAATGTGTCCTGAGTGTTATAGCTACTCCGTGAAATGTAAAGATTTTTACCTTTTATGTGGTATGAAATTTTTTTAACTGGGAAAAATTTTTTGTATCCCTTCTTAGAAAAATGCTTTAAAGTTTGTGTGTGTGTGTGTGTGTGTGTGTGTGTGTGTGTGTGTGTGTGTGTGTGTGTGCATATACTAGGAGTACAAATAATACTAGTTATGTAGAACTGGCTCAAGACACAAGCTACTTGACAATAGGCCTCAGGTTGGCAATGCCTGCACATTCATTTTTAATCTAGTTTGATAACTTCTTGTAATGCCCCATGAGAACTGCTGAAGAATTCTACTTTTCTGCAATTCTTTTCTTTCAGACTTTTAGATGAACATGCCACCTTTCTCTTCTACCTCAAATTGCCCATGAGTGCTGTATATTTTCTTTCTGCTCTGGAAACTCCTCCTCACTTTTTTTTTTTAATTTTGAGAAAATTGTGTGACTCAAAGAACATGCTGTCCAGAGTGTGCACTATACCAGCCCTTTGCTTTCATCTGTCAATCACTGTTCTGCTCTCCTTTCATTACTGATGGTTACCCATGTGCCAGCTGAAGTGATCCCTTCCAATCATTTCTAGACCTTCACGTCTTTTCCACTCAAGACGACCTATTTCATGTTTCTCTTTCTTTCCTTCTCTAGACCATTCTCTAGAGACAAACACAAAACTTGTGTGTTGGAAGAAAACATTTCTTGAGCTCTTCTATTGACTTAATACTTTTATCTCTTCCAAGTTCATAATTACAGTTCATGGGTTGGAATTATAATTCTTTTTTTTTAGGGTCTTTTATTTTATTTTTTTATTTTTTTCCTTTATTAATTCATTCTTGTTACATCTCAATGGTTATTCCATCCCTTGTATCCTCCCATTCTTCCCTCCCTCCCATTTTCCCCTTATTCCCCTCCCCTATGCCTGTTCCTGAGGGGGATTACCTCCCCCTGTATATGCTCATAGGGTATCAAGTCTCTTCTTGGTAACCTGCTGTCCTTCCTCTGAGTGCCACCAGGTCTCCCCCTCCAGGGGACATGGTCAAAGGTGAGGCACCAGAGTATGTGAGAAAGTAATATCCCACTCTCCACTCAAATGGTATATACTCACTTATATCTGCATATTAGCCTAAGGGGCATGTCCCACGAAAGCCTTCACTTACCAGGAAACTGAGACAGAGGGGAGGGCATTCTACTGGGACTCTAGATGAGAGAAGCATGGGAGAATGACAAAGTAGAAGGATCCAGAGGGTCCTAGAAACCTACAAATAGAACATTATAATAGGCAGATTTGGGCCCAGGGGTCCCGCTCAAACTAAGGCACCAGCCAAGGACAATACAGGCGGTAAACCTTAAACCCCTACCCAGATCTAGCCAATGGAATTATAATTCTTAATGGGATGGGAGTTGGAGGTGTGGGGCTTAGGGGTGTGATTAAGTTATTAGTATCAATCTGTTGTCATCTTGATTTCTTTTGATATGAGAAAATACTTGACGAAATCAAGTTAAAGGATGAGAAAATATTTTGGTTCATGATTTTCAACGTTTTGTTTATTTGCTCACTTGGCTCTACTGTTTTGAGTCTGGAGTATGGAAGGACATCATGAGTGGAGGCATGTGAGATCTATTTGCTCACTTTATGGTACTAAGGAAGTGGGAGAGAAAGTTACAGAGATAGAGATGGAGAAAGTGCTAGGGAGGACAAAATGTACTTTGAATGCACATCTTCTGTGACCTCCTCGATCAAGTTATAGCCACCTACACCTCCAGCCCATTGACTATGAATTTGCCAATGGATCAATCCATTGATGAAGGTAGAGGTTTGATTTTCTAACCTCTATATCTGAGTCCTGTTGTATTAGGGATTAAAATCATAATGTGTAATTCATGCAACATAAAAGGGTCCTAGGAAATCTCCTTCACTCCTTTCTATTCTTTGAGAACACAAAGAGAGAATAACCATTTACATACCAGGAACAGACACTGAACCTCCCCAGATGATAAACACTGTTGGACCTGCAATTTTGAATCCTCAACCCCAAGAACTATTACATCAGAGAAACAAATGATTGCTGTATAAGCTACTCAATTTACAGTATTTTTAAAGACCTATTCAAACCCCTTTCCAGGTTCCATCCTATTATGCTCATTTACACAAAACATCCTTGAAGGAACTCGGTATAGATGTGCAGATTCTAGGTTAATCATCTCTTATAATTTATCATACATACCCAAATCGAGACTTTAATCTCAAAATTCAGGAAAATGACTCTCCTCTATGTCATCATCAATCTCCATTATGCTAAGTTCAGTCTGTTGCAGTTATTTTACCAATATGACCTAATAATGTTTATTTTTTGGCCTATAATTATTATTACAGCAGTATTTTCTAACCTGCTAGCAACCAATCAAGACACATACACACACCTGTTGTATTTTAAAATAGCTTTAGTTAACCTGGAGCAGGGCAAATATTAATCCCCTAAACTACTTTCCAGAGTGGGGCAGGTATGGGCTACCTGACCCAGTTTCATGCCATCTGCTTCTAACAATTTCTATCAAGCTATCTCCCATCTATAATCTCAAATACTGGCATTTATCATCATCTGTGTCAAGTCTCCATCCATGCCAGCCATGTGCTTCTCCTCCACCAAACCATGATGCAGCCTCTTTTTTCCTCTCCTCTCCTCCGGGTCTCTCTCTCCCAAGGTTCTCTCTTGCTCCCCAAGCCCTGGAACCTTAGCTATGCCTATCCCATTTGCCCTGCCCAGGTGTGATGGCCTTTTATTGGTCAAACAGATTAGGCTCCTAGGCAAACTACAGGTGGGACAGAGATAGCAAGAAGTAATTAGCATCAAAACACATCAGACCAACCTCCTACATCAGTCATCAGTTTTCAGCCCTGGGTACAACAGAACTCAGTGAGGATGTGTGATGTGAGGGAAGAAAGGAGGCTGGGGACTGATAGAAGTTAATGTGCGGGATGGGGGAAATTAGTAATATTTGCTTAAAAATGCCTTGGACGGTAGTTAAAAACCTAATACCCTGGATACCAATTAAAAAATGATGCCAGGAGCTGAAAAGGATTGTTCCGTAGACATCTAAGAAGTGTGTGAGAATGGTGCCTACAGAGTTATCTGAGGCAAACTCTCCATGAATACAGAGCATGCTGTTGTACCTGACAGTGGTTGTATACGTTGACTTTTCCTTCTGGAAACACATTTATTAATGTGATTTTCTTCCATATTGAGAAGCATTCCCTATCTGTTTCTCTTTGTTGACTTCCAAAAGAGGAAGTGGTCCTGGAACTCAGGGGAAGTACATCCTTTCTCCATTTGTAGTGAGTCTGTGATATGTAGTCTTGTGTGCTGATTCCCATGTTTACATGTTCCACTGAGCTATCTCTTTTAATGTCTGGACTCATGTTCAATTTAATACCTAGAATGTTAATTTCTCCTCTCAATCTTGACCTGTTGTCCTCTTTTCAGTATGCTTCCTTATGTCCTTCCCTTTTCCTGGAAATTCCATGCCTCATGTTGTTCAGCACAAATGCTATAATCATTCTTTCTTACTTTGACTCACCTGACAGCAAGTGTTTTCATTACCCATAATGCATTATCATAACATGATGCTCAGTATTAAAGTCAATACTTTATGTTACTACAGACTTTAGTACATTAATAATCTAACATGGACTCTTTATATTTTGCATCACCACAAATGCTTAGAAATAATGATTTCAAGATCCAGAAATTTCAATATTAATATTTAATATTTTTTATCTACCCAACAGTAATGATTCAGAAAGCATAGTTTGCAGATTCATTGACTCATCTGAAAGACAGCTTAAATCCCTCAGTGATGCTATGATTCAGTATGTTAGTCTCACTGTCTTTTGGGTGCTACAGTTTCCAGAGGTCTGCGATAAACTCTCATGATGCCTGTAATCTCCAACTGAATGTATACTGTGTAATGCCACGTTTTAGGAAGTTCAGAGTCTTAATTTCAACTATAACAATTTTAACCCACACAAATACATGATTTATTTAGTTTTAATTTACTTTTGCTTTGTTTTTGTTGTTGGTTTTTCATTTCTTTCTTTGAGATGCAGTTTCATGTAGCCAGGATGTCCTTGAACTTTTTATGTTCTTGGCACCACCTCCAAAGTACTGAGGTTTCAGGCTCATGGCACCACACCTGGCTTTTCTTGAGTTTTTCAGTCACTGTTAGAAGTGTAATATAATCTTGATGCCAAACACTTTAAGAAATCCTGGTCTAGGACAACATAT
Organism: Acomys minous; assembly: GCF_964271855.1. Lineage (NCBI taxonomy): Eukaryota > Metazoa > Chordata > Mammalia > Rodentia > Muridae > Acomys > Acomys minous. Next base: position 92,373,914 of record NC_140491.1, on the reverse strand, counting down.
AAGACATGTAAATATTTCATTGTGGTTAGACACAGTTATACATGTATATTGTAAGAATACCTAAACTACAATGCTAATCATAGTTTCCAGGGTAAACAGTGGAGTGCAGGGTATAAAACTCACCCTGTACTTCAGTGACTTAGCCTTTGGTTTGGAACATGGGTGACAGTGCAACTGTGCAAAGAGGAAGTTAACTGTCATCATAACCTGAAGGGATTTTCACTTTATTTATTTATGTGTATCTCTGTATGTCATGTGTGTGCAGAGGTTACAAGTGGTTATGAGTTACCCAGTTTGGGCACTGGGAATGAAACTCAGGTCCTTTGGAAGAGAGGTATGTGTCCTTAACTCATGAGCCATCTCTTCGGCCCCAGTGAGGAGATTTCTTATATGCGGTATAGAGTATTTAGGACAAAAATATATTTTGATCAAGGATCTGCCATATTCTTATTTGATGCACTCTACCTCATCTCCCCATTGATCTCTTTTCCCCAATGACCAATGTAAACATAAATGTGCAATCACAATACACAGATACAAAGAACGTGGAAACACAGACACAGTCTCTCTCTCTCTCTCTCTCTCTCTCTCTCTCTCTCTCTCTCTCTTTCTCTCTTAAGTATGACTACCTGAATCATTATAAATTCAGTGGTTTTTGAATAAAGACCACTATCTAATCTGTTTAGAAAAATGCATGAAAATGAGAAGTGATTAAAAATAGGAAAGAGGAATCAGGAGATAAATTTTGATAAGGAATTCAGCTAAACTTACTACATAAACAATGAAGGGGTCAGAAAGTTTGTAAGATGGCTTACCATAGAAGTTGATTTTATCCTTTTTGGGGTAATTCAAGTGTTCAATTTCAAAGTCTGATAGTATTTGCTCATAAGGCCTTTGTTGAGGTAACTAAAAATTAAATAAAATGATAACGATGAGGTATTGACTGGTAGAATTGAGTTACTATAGGAAGAGTAAAGAAAACTATCTTTGCCATTTGCAAACACAATAAGATGGCAGTCACCAAGCCAGGAAAAGACAAGCTGGTTGTAATGTATACATGTATATTTTGCCATCTAACCAAATGATAAGAAGATTGATTTCTGCTGTGCAAGATGCTCAATCTACAACAGTTTTTAAAAATGGAAGCCAGACCTAGCACATTACCACATTAGAGACAAACATGTATGTGACAGAGAGGGCCAGTAAAGATAGATTTAAGGAGGCAATAATGAATTTCAAAATATTAGCCTTCCATTTAGATCAGTGGAAGAAAACCCCTTATAAATAACCTCCACCGCATGCTTTTTATGCTTTCCCAGAAAAGGCTTCTAATTAATCACCAATCCCAAATATTTTCCTATCACAGGTAAATGTCACCAATGTCTTTTGAGTATAATAACCAAAATTGCTATGAATCAAAACAGTATACATTTTAACACATTGATAATCCTCACTTGCTCTTAAAGTTTTATTTCCTCAAATTAATATGTAAAAGGCACATCCCAAGGGCAGGGATAGCACAAAACTACCCGCTTGTTGACTTCGAAAGTCTTATTGATTCCTTCATTTTCTCCACTGTTGGCCCCGCTCTCACCAGGGCCGGCCGTCCCCTGTAGAGAGATTTCAGACAATTCCCAAATGTTTTGAAGAATGCTTTAGTGTGTAACTTCTGCCAGAATCTAATTAGCCAGGAAACCTGGATTTGGGACACATTCTTTTTAACTGGCTTCTTCCCCCCCCCCCAAACTCTATTCTCAAAAGGACTCTTCAAAACATTGTCTTCATAATTATCCATTCTCTTTATTTTTGGCCTTTCCCATAATGGCTTAAAAATTCTTCTACACAATAAGAACAAATGTTATAAACAAACTCTTTCACAGACTTTTTCTTCACACCCTCTTTCCCTTCCTACACGCTGAATCAAACAAAGACACTACCTCACAGAGCAGATTTTTTGTCTAGCAAATACAGAAACCAGAAACCTAAAACAACCGAGTCTTGGGCCAACTTGCTGCAACTTATCGATACATTGAGGTTTTCAAAATGACTTCTCTGTCATACCCAAAGGAAGCTGATCCCGTTAGCAACACGCCAGTCCGGTGGAATAAAGGCTGTTGATCGTTCCAGCAGGAGTTCTGCCCACAGAGGAATGCAGCATGCTACAAGTGGAATGTACCCTTTGGCCTTTTGCTCCCTCTCTTCTCAGACCAAGAAGCATTGTCTGCCCGTGAGGCCAGTTTTTCCACCAGCTGAAGGAGGCTGTGGCTTCCTATGAAAGGATCTCAAACAGTTCTTGAAAAACAGAGTTTTTCATGAAGGTAGAAGAAAAAGACTTAAGTCTGCCAATTTTCTGGAAAATAAAATTACCAGTATTCTCCTAGACTTTTCTTTACATTTTGATGTTTTGATTCCCAGAATATATGAACAATTAGGGACTATATTCAACTAAGAAAACTCATTGGTTCACAATGTTTTGAGTTGTGCTCTTTTTGGTGTGTGATTTCTAAATTTCACTTAACCGTAAATAAAATAAATTAATTAAACAATTTAGAAATTTCTTTGGTTTCCCAAAACAAATTTGGCATTCCAAAAGCAAAAGTCCAGCAGTTAAAGTAAGTTGATTTGCTCCTCTGAAAGAACAAAAACCATTGACTGATCTGTTACAAAGTAAAGCATGTAATTAAAACCAAACATAAATGTAAAATGCAAAAAGAGGAGTAAGAAAAAGTCAAAGATAGAACACTGTTTAGTTGTATGTAAGCCTATTACTCGGCAGGAAGTTCCTGAACATTTCAACATATGCCTGTCATTGCCACATGTATTTGAGAGTTTACCCTCACCATGAAAACATTTCCATTTTCTTTTTTTTTTTTTGTATTAAAAAGTGTTAAAGAATAAAATAGAAAATTTTAAGTAGGAATGGAAGGAGGAAAATGGTGACTCTTTTTTAATTTGTGAACTTCCCTGTCATTTCTGTACACTTAGCGTCCCCTGGTTCAATTCACCAGCAACAGAACACGTGAAAAGAAAATTGCATGGACAAAAGAACAAGCTCTCTACACTGTGAAGGGGGCAAGAAGAAGTGGTGTTGGGAAGAGTTAAAATGCCAACTGTCATGTTTTCAGCTTAATCAACTCAAATTTCAGATTGAGATCTGAGTTTCGCTTAACTCTTCTTTGTTGAGGCAGAAGGACAGAGCTCTTGTCAGAATTCATTCAGTTTCTGGTCTATAGAAAAATGAGAAATGCTCTATACACAGTGCTTTATTTTCTCACTGTCTGCCCGAATTTCTGCAACAAAGAGTTAACTAAATATATCCATCTATCAAAAGCATTTAATTTAAATTTTAGAACAAGATTGTAGTTAATTTACTCTTAAATGCTGTAAACTTTCTTAATTGTAAGAAGAAAAACTGAAATTTGTGTATGATATTTGATATGTTAAACAGAGACAGATATGGAAAACAACCATAATGACAATAACAACAAAGACTCAAAAACAATTGCTAGCCCTCCATGCTCTGTTCAGAAGTTGAGTATGGCATTAAGAATGAGGAGTATTGCTACCTTAGTATTCTGCACTCCCTATGATCATGGGAGGAATCAAACCTGCAGATACTGATCACCAATTATTTGGTTTCATTTTAAATGACAAGTCATATTTGCTGCAGCCAGAAACCAAATCCTCCCAGGCACACCCACTGGATGTCTCAGCCAGTCTTCAGTATCCTCAAGAAGGAGGCTCTAATGAACGTGAAGGGATGGACTTACTAGCTGGGGTGACAGTAAGCAGGCAAAGAGAGGGAGCTTCCTTCTCTCATGGCCTTTATTATTTATTTATTTTAAATATATTTTATTAATTTATTCATATTACATCTCAATTGTTATCCCATCCTTTGTATCCTCCCATTCCTCCCTCCCTCCCATTTTCCCCTTACTCCCCTCTCCTATGACTGTGACTGAGGGGGGACCTCCTCCCCCTGTATATGCTCATAGGGTATCAAGTCTCTTTTTGGTAGCTTGCTATCCTTCCTCTGAGTGCCACCAGGCCTCTCCATAGTCATGTCCTTTATATAGCTTTCCAGGGGAAAGTGTGGTTCAGCTTGAACTTTGGTCTTCCCACTTCAAAAGATCTGGACTAATGGTTCATCTTCCCACCTCAAAGATATGGGTTAGAAGTGAGTTTTCCCACTTCAAATGATTTAATTAAGCAAAACTCCTCCTGCACAGGTGAGCCCAGACATTTGGATTTTAGTTCATTCCAGATGCAGTTAAGTTGACAACCAAAAACAGCCACCACACACTGAAGGCCTTCGCCAGGGTTGTGTAAGTAGCAAGGGATGCAGAGAACACTCAGGCCAACCAAGCTGCCTGGAAAAGACTCTCTGACCTGTCCAGGTGCCTTTATATTCTGCAGAGAGACCTCTAGAGTTTCTAATTTCATGAGCTTTCAGTCACATTGGGGTGAGCTTTCATTGATTCAGCTGCCTTTGAGTCCTCCATACTCCTGTAAGTAACTTAGTGTTACCAAGTTGGAGTTTGGTGATATCATTATATTGGTCTGTTGTCAATTCTCTATCTGGAGTGAGAATATGTTTGTTCCCATCTCTTGAGAAATAGTTACAACATTAGTCTGTGGAATTTAGTTGTTTTGTTGCTAGTGGGTTTTTTCAGAGGTAGGGGTTGATACTACTTACATTTATGTACTATTGTTGAAAGGGATTTTTTATTTTTTAGGATTTTTGTTAGAGAATATTCTAGTTATCTAGATCACTGATTTTTTTTCTTTCTTGCCTCTTAGTTCTGGGAGTTACTCTGCTGAACATGATTAATTCTTTCCAGATCTTCTTTGCTCATCTATTCCTTTTACAGAGTGTAGTCTTTAATGTGTTCTTGTAGATGAGGAGGTATTCTTTCTTTTTCCTCCCTGTATTATATTCCATTAAAAATTATTGTGAAGTACCTTGATTTGTAATTATGTTGAAATAACCTTTTTTCATTACCAAATTTCAAAGATAGTTTCTCTGGGCATACTAATTTTGGTTGTCAATGATTTATATTCAAGGCATAAAAGATATTGTTTAATAGTTTTTGCCTTTTAAGTTGCTGATGAAAGATCTGAAGGTACTCTAATATTCTTACCTTTGTATATCAGTTGACTTTATAGCTTCTGCTCTGGTTTTCATTTAGTTGATTGTTGTTTTCATTTCCCCAATTCCTATTTAGTTATTTCCAATGTTTTGATCTTCTTGTTCTACCTCTCCTTTATAATTGAGGCTTTCTTCTTTAGTTGTTAATGCTTCCATTCAATTCGTGGACTGTATGGTTAAGACCTTAAATTGATTTATTTTTGTGCAGCAAATTATTTGAGTCTTCTACTTGGTCATTAATTCTCTTTAGAAGGACTCTGAACTCTTTCTTAGAGACTTTAGCTATCTCAGTGAATATGTCTTCAGCTGTAGGGGAGTGGGGAGGTGTGGTGTGGTCCACAGCAGAGTTTTATCTTGTGTGCTTCACGCTTCTCTGTTATGCCTTATGCATCATGTTGAGATGGATGTGTATTTTAGTTTCAACTGTGCTTTTCCTAACTCTATTTGGTGATTTGTTTTGCTTCCTGTCATATCTTAGAGAGATGTATTCACTGAAAACTGAATTTCCCACAGTTTTTAATTAAAGAGGAGTTACAGCGATGCCTCTTATTTATTTATTGCAATTTTGGATATTGATGTTCTGTGTTTTCACATTTTCTTTTTGCATTACACTTGTGTTTCCATTCTGACTTGGAGACAGCAGTGTTGTGGTACTGATTAGAGAGGACAGTATTTAAGTAGTAAAATGAAGAAATCATATAAGAAGGAAAGCGGTACACAGTATGAACGAGATGGCAGGTGTCTGTGTTGCAGGTACGAAAGGTGTTAGGGAAATTATTACAGATGTAGAGATATAGAAGAGAAAATTTTTATATGTAGAAAAGTCAGAAGTAGTGGTAAGAATTTAAAAAGGAGTGACTTAACAGTTAGTGTACAAGATTATAAATGATTATAAAAAGTCGCCATTTAGAAAAAGAAACTGAAATGCAAGAAAGGACAAGGACTAACATAATAAGATGCATAGACTAATCAGTCAACCAGCTAACGAATACACCAATAAATGGTAAAACCTGCTTTGATCTGAGCATTTGTTCTTTATTAAGGGTTCTACAAAATTCCTAGAACTGCATCTTCATGGAATTCAACCTTAGAGTGTATTGCTGCTGACTTGTGAGTTGAGTCTTTCTGAAGATATTTGTTCAGCAATGTGGTGGGGGTGAGAGCATGGCTACAGCGTGATGTACATGGATATTTCAGGGCAACTAGCACGGCAGGAGCTTCCAATGCACCGATCCATTCGTGTGACCTGTGGGGCTGGAGTTTTCTTAAGGACTAATGTCTTGTGGTTGGAGACAGGGTTGAGAGAAAGTGTGCCATATTTGTGTTTCTGAGATTGTCTTCACCAACTTAATATGATTATCTCCAACTAGATCTATTTCCTGTAAATGATGTAATTTCATTTTTTATGGAAGAAAAACTGTAGTGTGAAGGTATGACATGCTATGTTTTCTTTATCTATCTCTCTGCTGTTGAAAACCTAGGCTGATTCCATAACTTAGCCACTGTGAATGATGTTGCTATAAACACTGATATCCAATTAACTCTGTGACATGTTTACTTGGAGTCTCTTGGTCAATATCTAGGAATGGTATAGTTGAGACATATGCAATATCTCTCTATAAATTTTTTTTTTGGGAAACCTCTTTATTGACTTTCATAGTACCTAGACTAGCTTACATTCCCACTAACGATGTATAGGGGTTCACTTTTCTCCACATCTTTGTCATCATTAGTTGTTATTTGTTTTTTTAGTGGTGCACATTATGAAAGGCATGAAGTGTGTTCAATCAAAATTTTAATTTATATTTCCCAAATGGCTAGCGAGGTTGAACATGGTTCATATGTTTACTGGTCATTTGTATTTCATTCTTTGAGAAGTGTCTGTCCATTTACACTAAGTGGAGAAAAAAAACATTCAGGTCCAAGCCATGATATCCACTCTCTTTATTCTTATTCAATATTGTCCTATAAGACCTTGATTAAAAAATAAGCAAAGAAAGTGAATGGAAGGAATACAAATATAAAAGGAAGAATGCAATGCATTTCTATTTGAAAATGATATGATTCTCTACATAGACTCTGAGAAGAATAGCAGCAAATTCATAGAGCTTATAGAAGTTTTCAATACTGTGGCTATATGTGAAATTAAAATACAAAACCAATAGCATTCTTATGTAATAATACTAAGCGTGTGAAGAAAGAAATCAAGTTATAACAATATTTACAATTATTCAAAAAAGAACTTCCTTTGCATAATGCTAGCCAAAGAACTGAAAGACCCCATGAAAACCTGGAAATAGGGATGAAAGAAATTGAGAATACATGGAAAGACTTCCTACACTCAGAGACATGAAGAGTTAATACTGTGAATATGCTTATGCTGCCAAAGCTGTGTGCACGGAAAATGCAATCCTCATGCAAATTCCACTAAGCACTATTTGTAGCTTGAAAAATAATCTTAATTTCACATGGATGCAGACAATGACCCTGGGTAGCCCCCTCAAACTGTCCCCCGCCCAACAAAATAGCAGCAAGAACAACAACAACAAAGAAGAACCTGAGTAAAAATATTTCTCACTACACATAACCTCAGGTTAGTGATGAAAATAGCATGTTGCTGGGAAAAAAAAAAAGTAGACCTGCAGATAAATGGTGTAGAAGACCCAGATAAAAACTCACGCCCTTGCACAGCTGTAGACACAAAAATTTACATTGGAAAAAAAAAAGGTCGATTCTTCAACAAACGGTGTTGTGAAAACTGCAATCCCACATGTAAAAGATTGCAACTAGATCCTAATTGTCACCCATGATTAAGAAACAGCTTCAAATAAATCAGAGCTCTAACATAAGACCTGAAGCTCTGAATCTGTTAATACAATCAGCAGAGAAAACACTTCAAAGTATAGGCACAAAGACTGTGAAGAGGATGCCAATTTATCAGGGAACAATGCTCATATTTGACCAGTAGGAACTCACAGGTACAGCCAAAGAGATAGTTACACCAATAAAAAGGCAATCTCCATAACTGGGGAACCTTTAATAATTATTTATCCTATGAAGGTTAATATCTAGAGTATACAAACAACAACAGAATACTAAATAAGAATGTGTGTGTGTGTGTGTGTGTGTGTGTGTGTGTGTGTTTGCACGCATGCGCACATTGGAATACATGTCAGGAGACTTTTAAGTGTACCTTAGCATTTTAACTAAGGAAACCGCACAGGTATCCTAAGTTGAAGAGAAATACTGGGGTCTATGTTTCTGGGTCCAAATGAAGATTCAGTGTCTCAAGGCAACCAAAAGGGCTTTTAGGACACAGTAGACATTAAAAGAAGCAAGGAACGAATTCCTAAAAAACTTAACTAGAAAATTATATGGTTACCTGCCATTTAATCCTTTCTCAGATTCTTAACAATGCTTAGCTTTTTTGAATTGTGTAATAAAATATATTCACAGTGAAATAGGAATTTCACAGAGAAACTTTAGAACAAGTTGTGCATCATTACCAATCAGATCAGTATGACTGGACATGAAACACATTCCCACAGGAAGATTCTGGAAAATGCTACAGACAGTTGGTGCTCCCTGCTTTTCATGGCAATTCCTGACTGCTGTCCTGCTCCTCTTCCTTTCAGAATATGATAAATATAATAAAATCCTGCAACACAGTAAAAAAAATTCTCTCCTTGAAGTCTCTGAATATCAACTTTTATTCTTGCCCACAAACTTCATATAAATGTTTGTCAACATTTCTAAGCCCTTCCAAACTAGCAAAATATAAAATGATTCTTTTGCTTTAATACGAATCTCTGAGGTGATGAATATTTTTGTCTACTCTCTGATTCTTAGAAATTCCAATCCCCTTGGCTTGTGTTACACAATTTTCTTGTCTGATCTCAGCGCAGTGTCTTTATTTTTCTTGTAGGTTTTTCTTCATTTTCACCTTGTGTAGCATCATCAAATCCCCTGACTTCTCTCACATATAGCTTCTATACTTGGACCTTGACGCTCTCGGTTCTGTGCATTTACTTTTACCATTGTGCCTACTGGGCATGGGCAGCCAAACTCTCATAAGAATGTAGAGTTCAGTTCCTTTCAGTAAGAAATTAATTTCATGCAATGAAAGATATTTCTACTCAGTAGCCTACTATATTTCATTTTGTGGTTTAGTAAACGTTAATGATTATACCAAACATGCAGCATAAGAATCAATTTTAACTTTTACCTTACCTCAATCATTCAGAAATAAAAAGGTTTCTTTAGTTTAGTGGTTTTGGTATTGATCATGGGTGTGGATCCCCTTTGTTTAAATCCTGAGGCTGTCTCTTTTGAAGTCATGTTTGTAAGATACCTATAAGGCGCTTGCCAATCTCTCCATTTCTAGCCTGAAGCTAGCACAGCTTGGACAACTTCATGTAAAAGCAGGTTCTAGTCTAGGGTCATTGTTAATTATTGGGCAAGGGAGGTTGAAAGAAAGGGGGTGAATAAAGAAGATTATTATATTTTTCTTGTTATGTGCTTTGAACATATGAGAGGTAAATGCGTTGTTGTACAGTTTAAGCAATATGTGGAGAAAAAATTAAAATGGTTACACCAAAAGAGTCTAATTACAACAGTTTTCCTTAACTCTTCTAAGACTACTACTATGAATAAAAATTGTAAGACTATCACAATATCATGATTTCTTAATGATTACTATCAGTGTAATCAATAATAAGCACTTCCTAAATCTCCCATCCTCTATTGTAGGCATAGTATCACAATGAAGCAATATTTAGAATGCATCTAAAGCATACTTCTAGCTAAATACAATAAAAAACTACTAATTTGGGTCTCAGGGATTTCTGGAATACCACAGTTTGCAAACAGACTTAAAAAGAAAGTATTTTCTGAATTTCTAATGATTATGGATATCATTGCTAAACATGTGCACTCTTGAATTTTCACAGAAAATGTGATGTGACTGAATATTAGCAAATAAGGAGATAGCAGTAGAGACTAGCCACAAGAAGAGAGTATATTAATGGTAGTGGTAATGGCTCAGCTGAGTAAATTAATAACCAACCTCCTGGTTGTTTTTCTCTGTGATAATGTATAGCACCTTCAAATTTAGCTTTCTTCGGCTTCGATAAGTTTATAACTTTTATATTACGTTTTTAGAATGTAGTGCTCTATATTACACATTTACTAGATGAATATAGGAAAACTGCCTGTCACTTATGGGTTTCTCCATTGTCATCTCAAATAGGAACGAGTGGTCTGATTTCAAAGTGACAGCTGGTGGTGTCTCTTCCTGATACATGCTAATCCAGTTTTTATTATGGAAAAACTGCCTGTGCTTTCAGACCTCAAAAGGGAGTTACTAAATGTAATCACTAAGAAGGAACCTTGGGATCGCAAACATAAAAGACTAAAATGAACAGTTTTCTCATTACAGAATGGTTTCCTGATTAAATACAGATTAAGGGCAGGGAAAAAATCATTTAGAAACCTAAATAGCATTTTCCATTGTGTATATACACACACAACATCACAGATATCTCAACTTTAAAATGACATATGTATAGAAGTTGTATATGTAAAAATAGACAAAGCTACAGCATATACTTTGTCTTAATATGATTAGAAAATATTTTAAGAGTGTATGAATCAATACTCAATTTCAGGCCTTTCTCTTCTAGGGGAGAGGTATGAAAGAAGTAATTGTCATTTAAACACAGTTTGACTTTTAGATGGATTGCTGCAATGGCTTTACTGTGTCACCTTAGTGAATCTGGTTGTAGCAGAGTAATTCCAGACCCTCCACTATCTTTTCCTCAAACTACAAATAAATAAATAAGAAAATGATCTCAAAGGATGTGATGGCTAGCACATTATAACACTGTGATACTTGTAAGCATGAGAGAATTTCTTGTGCATGGAGGCGTAGACCTGTGTGGTCTACTTTGGAATCTTGATGCTGTTTGTGCCATATAACAAACAGCTCTCTCACAATTTAACTCCTAGCTGTCAATTGTAAAGGCCACCTAACTATTTCATCAGGCTCTAATTAATAATATACTTCAATAAAATGCAATTCCTTACTCCATAATTTATCAGCACGTTGAATAACTTGGCCACCTTTTACTGCTAAAATAAGACAAACCTCATCTTGGAGAGGATGGATGGGGAAGACTGTTCTAGGTGAAATAGATGTAGATTGGAATTTTTAAAAGGAACAATCCCCCTTTTCAGCCTCTAGTTGTTGTGGCGTCCAATTCCTTTGGACCTCAAATCACAAATACAAACAACTCTGCTGGAGTTGGAAAACTTTGCCAAGAGATGACCAGTCGCCAGCCCAATTAGCCATCTGACCCCATTTTTAAAGTGTAAGTGCTAACAGGCTCCTCATCATTGGTGTGATTTGTGCCCACACAATCCTGGGCACCAAATTTCTTGGCAAACAAAAGCTAAGTCAAAGGTCTAGTGGCAGCCTCTTTTAAAAACTAGCTATCAGTGTCAACAACTGTTTTTTAGCCAGTTTGCAGATTTCAAAAGCACAAATATTCACGTGGAGGAACAACATTCATTTGAGAATGGAAATTTAATGATGCCTTTGATGAGAGGAAGGCAAGGGAAAATAACTAAAAGTTGAAAGAAGTCATCGTTGGTCAAATGGCAGACAAAAGCCTTCACAAATGGGCATTGATTTGTATATTTAGATATTGTTTCATCATTTATAATTAATATATTACAAAGACCACAAAAATAGCATGGCCAAAATTATCAATTGTTTTTGTCACTTTGCTCTCTGACTCTAAGGAACTTTGTTTTGGTATTTGTTTTTCTTCTGTGGCTGTAACAAAATACTACAACCTAGCCAACTTATGGAGGGAAGAGTTTATTTAGCAATAGTTTCAGAGGGAGAATCCATAATGGTGTAAAGGTATGACAGTACATGACCAGAGAAGAGAGTTGAGCAATAACATCTTCAACTTCAAGCAGAGAGAGTAAACTGGATGTGAAACTCTCTCAAAGTCTGCATAAATGATTCTAAGTTCCAAACTCCAAATATTCCACAGCTTGCCCAAATAGCACTACCAAATAGGGAACACATGTCCAAAACCCTGATCCTATAGGGATAATTTCTCACACAAACCACCAGGTTTCACTTTCTTTTCCCCTACACCCATGGTCATATTATAACTCAAAATGCATTTAGTTGAGTTTCAGAAGTCCCACTAATAATAGTCCTAATCTGTTCCCCCTTACTCTTGACTCTTTCAAGCCTCCAAAGCCAATGCTATGTGGACAATATTGACAAGTTAGACTGCCATCTTGATTTGGACCTGCATTTACTTGAACTGCATTTACAGAAGCTTTTTATGTTTTTGCTTTCTAGGATCAGGAAACACTTAGGCTTTCTGTTTTCAGCAGTTGGAAGCCTTTCTGGGTGTGTTGTTATCCCAGTGCAGAGCAGAAGGGTTTTCTTGAACAAATCTTAGCAATTATAGCTTCTCTGTAAGCACATGCTTTGGTTGGAAAGTAAGTGTTCTAGTGCCATTTTTCTTTCCAAAGTAGATATTTTGTGTTTATTTCTGCTCCACTTGTTCTATTTCATTGTAGACCTGCATAAGAATTAGCAATAATAGCTACGCTACAGATTTTATATTATGTTCTCTTGAAATGTACTCTACCAAAGAAATTAAGTCTTTAATTTTGTCTCAGGCAAGTTCTCAGGCCATGGGCAGATAACGTCCAGAATATTTGTCCACATATCACAAGTACGGCATCTAGCCTAGTTGCTAGTACTGCTTCCTTTGAACACTCCTTGAGGCAACTCTCAACTCTCCAAATTTCTACCAGCTCTACTGTCTTCTGTGTTCCTCCTAGATCGGACCATTAATCTTTGTTTACAGCATTCAACTTCTTTTCTAGCCAACATTCCTCCAAGAACAATGTTGTCAGGTTCTTCATGGTGACAGCCTACTCTCTGGTACCTTTGTCTATTAGTTACTTTTCTGTTGCTGTGATTGAAACAACAAACCAAGACAACTTAGAAGAAGAATGGTTTATTTGGCTATGGTTTCAGAAGGGAAGTACATAAGAGCAGCGAATGTGTGACAACAGGCAGCAGGAGCAGGAAGGTACGAGATCATTTCTTCAGATTCACACACACACACACACACACAGCAATCGGGAAGTGAGGTCATAAACTCTCAAATCCCACCCAGTGAACTATGTTCCTCAGGAAGACTCCATGTACCAAATGTTCTACAACTTCCCAGAAGAACATCACCAACTGGGACAACATATTCAAATACCTAAGACAATGGGGGGACATTGTCACTCAAATCACCATAAATGTTAATGAGATGTATTGCTGATGTACTGAAGGGTTTCAATAATGGCAATATCATGCACACCAATGTACTACATGAGTTAAGAAAGCAGGAAATAATGAAGTCCCTTCTAAATGATCCGTATCTCTGTGCTGTGGTTTACAGAATGTTCTTAGACTCAAGTAGCTGAGTCAAAATATATGTGAACTCGGTTTAATTTGAAATAACATCAAAAATAATGAGATAATTTCAGAAATAGGAGGCAAATGTGGATAAATATAATGGTTTATAGAATTTCTTGCTTTAAAAACTGAACATCTTATTTATCCACTTCGGATCCCAATTGTAGCCTCCCTCCCTCCTCTCCTTCCAGTCCCACCTTCCATCCCTCTTTCTTGTATCTCCCATGGCCTACCCCCTCAGAAAAGGGAGACCCCCACCTACCCATCTTAGTGCCCCCCCACACACACCTACCCATCTCAGCAGGTCAAGTTTCATCAGGACTGATCACATCCTCTATCATGGTAGCCTGGTAAGGCAGCCCCGCCAGGGGGCAGTGGTTGAAAAGCATGAAAGAAAGTCCTTGTCAGAGGCAGCCCCTGCCCTCCCAAGCTGTCCATTGGGTACATATATGTAGGGTGCCTAGGAAATAATTAATTAATTAATTAATAAGTTAATTAATTAAAAAAGAAAAAAGATAAATTTTCTTGCTAGAATTATGAAATAAAAAAGATCATCTTCAGTCACTTGGAAAGTATCACCTTCTCCTCTGGATATAATGGGCCTGGCCTTCCACAGGACATCACTACGCAGAATCACAGGACTGGATTCCAATCCCAGGCCAAAGTGGTCGATGACTTTCTAAACCTCAGTTTCCTCATGCATAGATAGTTATTACAGCAATTTTTATAACTTCAAAATGTGATCAAATTAATATGCGGCTAGCTAGAAACTTGTTTTCTTATTCAATATTTTTTGCTATTGATGTCAACTTAGTGCGGCCTTGAATTTCGGTGTGGAGAAGGAGGCTCTGTTTGTAAGCTTAATTTTAACACTAAAAATATTTGGACATTTTTATTTCGTGTTTTGTTATCAGTTTAAGCTCATTTCTTCTTAATTTCTTTGTGTCTGCTAATAACTACTAAATCAGGTCAGACTTCACCACACTTTTTTTTTTTTTTTAGCTTCATCAGGTTTTAATATAAACAAGTCTTTTTTGTTGTTGTTATTTTTCCTTGTTTGTTTTTTGTTTTCTGTTTTTGCTAGTCTTCTTAAGAGACCCACAGAGTTCTGGGACACCTTGGCATCTTATGTTATAAGCCTTCATGACCTTGAAGTCCGATATTATAATGAAAGAATTGATTCTTCCCTCCTTTCTTTGGTCTCCCCTAAAGGGAGCAACAAAGTAAAATAACTTCACAAATATCACTCAGAAATTTTAAGGTAACCACCATGTCCTTATCTGTAATGAGCCTCTTACATCACTGTTGCTTTATTCTGTTATACACTGACCGGACCCTGTTTCCTATTCCAAGTAATTTTCCCCAAGACTAAGATCCCAGAGAGCAAGGAAATCTATGTGGGGCAGAATGCAGATGATTTGAGGCGTCCTAAGAAGCACTCTGCCCTTTCAGTCTGGGTTTCTTCCTTGCTCTGTTTCTGACTAGGCTTGAACCTCTCCCTGCCATGCAAGCCTGTGGTCTGTCACCCATGGAGCCTTTGACACTTCCGAGGAAGCTGAATGCTTCTTGGCAAAGTGATGCTGCCCATGCAGGTCCTGAGGATACATCATGACTTCCGGCTGTAAGGTCAGTGAATTGCTCAGGAGACTCTGGGTGACCCTCATGCTGCTGTGACCTGGCACTGGCTGCTCATTTCATAATCTAGGCCCTTTGCTTATGAAAACAACTAGCATTGGTCATGTTAAGGCTTCTCCAATGGGGTGGCTAACTGGTTTTTGTTGTTGTTGTTGTTGTTTTGTTTTGTTGGTTTGTCAATGGTCAAGCCATTGAAAATTCCTTATGAAACGTCTTTCAAATTCTCTTTCATATTCATCTATTTTCCCAGTTCTACTATCAATGCTCTTGATTGATCTCAAATGTAATAACATTACATTTAAAAAGAATTTTTTTCTACCATGTTATAAACAATTTCCATATTTGGTCAAAAATACACAAACATCCCCCCCTAAAAGTCACAAAATGATATGTCACTCAATGTATTCACATAAAATTTTATGGATAACTATATAACTTAACATCCTGTTTCACAAGTAATTGTATTATTTTTAATTCTATATTAAAATATTTTTATAATATAATTCTGTTACAAAATAATATTTTACTTATTTTTTAAAAGTATTTATTTATTTGTATGTGTGAGTGGGCATGTGAGTATGTGCCTGGGAGTACAGGTGCTGATGAAGAAAAGACAAAGGGCACCAGATCCACTAGAGCTGAGCGTCCAAGCTGTTGTGATCTCTCTCATATGGATGCTGGGAAATGAACTCTGTTCTTAAAAAGATGCAAATGATCATAACTGCTAAGCCAACTCTCGAGCTTCTGGGTAAGAATTTTTTCTTATGAAATTATCTAAAGTTACTAACATTTCATTAATGAGTTTATATTGGAGGTACGTTCTTTGAAGGCCATTATTTGAGTAAGCTAAAAATATTGTGATTAAAAATAACACTGTTATCTCTCTCTGAGCTTTGTATTTCAGCCACCTACCCACAATCCTTCCCAGAAGTAATCACAGCAGTCAGGTATTGTTTATTCCAGAAACAGTGAAAACACACACACACACACACACACACACACACACGCACGCACGCACGCACACACACACACTCCTAGTGGTATGTTTACTACCATTAAGAGTTTTTAAATGTACACTTATTTACAGGTATATTCTTCTACTCTTATCCCCAAATAAAAATAATAGTCTATAATGCTATCCTGTTTTTCCTCTTAATAAAGACATATATAAAAAAGCATTAAGAAATTTACTGTGTTGTTTCTCCACTAGCATCCTCTCAAATAACACTATTCAAATATGAAAACCTAAAGAAATATGCTTTTAGGCTCACATGTCGTCTCCGTTAGTGTGAAGCGTGCCTACTTGTCTGTCTCAAGTTTTCGTCGTTGCTTTTCCCCTTAAGTCTGTTGAGGTCACTTTCAGGCTCCACAGTATTTATGGCTTCCTGATAAAGTATTCCTTTTTGTTATTGTATGGTGAGCTCTTCTCCTCAAAAGAGTTTAACCTGAAGTCTACTGCCAATATTGCTACCCTAGCTGATTCTTGGGGAGGAAGTTGGGGCCCAGGGTTATGACAAAAAGTATGTGAGCAGACTTTAATAACCTGATCTTAAAATTGCCTTCAGAGGAAGGGTCTTATCATTTCTCTTTCATTAGGACCACTGAAATATGCCCACATTGCTCCTTCAGTGCAGGTTGCAGGTTTGTTTACATTTTCCTTTCTCTTCATTCTCTGTTTTCCCCCATTGTTTGTTATTCAGTTGACCTCATTATTTCTTGTTTTTCTATTGTTCTTGCTCTTCCTCATTTTTGTCATCATCATCTTCATTTAAATGAATTAATAACTAATTAAAATCCCGAGGAGTAAGCCCATGACCTGGCCATTGATACATACATGCTCTACCTTGGAGTTATACCTTCACTTCTCAACTTCCACTTCTAAGAATACCATTTTGCTTCAAGCATTAGTGTTTTGCTCTGGCTCTCAGGACTTTCCTCTTCCACTAAATTTTAAGAATGCCCACATGAGTGAACATTTCTGTGCAGTGCTATACTTAGAGTTGGTGTACATAAAATTTTATTTTAAAAATTTTCTAGGGCTTGTATATATATTTATATATAAATACACACATATTTATATGTAATAAATATATAATTACATATATATGATTAATATATATATAATGTATGTTTTTCTTTGTTGTTTTATTTAGCAGGGCATAGTGATTTTTATATGCTTATAACTTTGTAAATCCCATTTTCCATTTTTTTTTTTACAATATTCTATTTTAGAGCTAGAAATTCTAAGTTTGATTCTTGGTTGTCTCTTTTGTGGCATTAATGCTTGAGATAAGGTTTCAATCTCTGTGCAGGTTTCTTCAGTCATAAAATGTAAAAACTAATACTATAAGATGGTTAGGAAAATAAGTGTTACTAACAGCAGAACACTTAGAGCTTTCCAGGGATACACTCAGTGCTCAATAAAAATTAGTTGATTTTGTTACTTTGGATCACCATTACCATCACCTGTTGCCACTACCCCATCATTTTTGCCATAATGATCAGCTAACACTACCATTAACAGAATTATCACCGTGTCTTTAATCACATTTGGCATGAGTTTATCTGTATAACTATCATTTTGACAATTATGTCTTTGTACAATTTTTAAATTGTATTTCTTTAGAATTGTTGCTAAAAATAAAAATTTAAAACACAGAATATGGTCACTATGGAACAGGTTTTAATGTAGGTTCAGAAAAATTTCCGTGATATGATAAATGTTATCTCTTTTCCAGTTTCATTCTTTTCTAATATTTGTGCTGATAATGTGTTGGTCAGTTTGTGTGGTTCTTGATTCCATATGTTTTAGTTCTTTAGAGGTGTCTGCAACTATCTCTAGCTCTACCTGACAACTTTGTCTAGTATCCCAGGAGCTTACTTGACCACAGGATTATAATCTCGAAATGCTTAGCTAATGTTGTCAGGAGGCCACTTTAACTAATCAGAAGAAAGAATAAGAGTTAATTCTCTCAGGGTCTTAACCAAGGAAGAAAGTTAGTGAATTGACAAACACCTCAGCTGGGATGGCCAAGCTGGGGCACATCCTGTGAAGTATGTAGTGTGATTGTCTTTCTTATGTAAGTGGTTTATCTTAAACTTACTTCCTAATGGGCTGATGCTCTATTTTTAGGTTTTTATTTTGTGCGTTTTATCGCAGAAAACTCAACCTTGAAAAATATGACAGAACAAGTATTCTTGTTGGAAAACAGCCAATGTCAAGATTTACAGAAGTTTTATTCTCTTTTTCATTGCTTGTTTACATATTATTGTGACTCATGATTAATGATCTTTATGTTTAGATTGAGAATGCATAATATGCCAGGGGCTTTTATGATACTTTTATGAAGAATCCTGCACAACACAGTAAACAATGCTGATAATTGTTTCACTTATTAGAGGCTCCTAAAGCTTAAATAATTTAAATAATTCATTTATCTGACCATTAATCTCATTTATTTTTACCATTATCTATCTATCTATCTATCTATCTATCTATCTATCTATCTGTCTGTCTATCTATATCTATATGTCTATCTACTATCTATCATCTATGTATCATCTATATCCATCAGCTGTCTAACTTATCCATTCTTTGTCATTATGTTTATTTTCATCATCATCCTAAGTACATCTACATTATTTAATAAAAACCCATAAGCATAAAGCTTGAGATTTCATAAATATTGTATCTGTGAGTACTTTTTTTTCTTGCTTCAAAAGTAATGGATCCTTTATGTGTAGTTACTTTGCTTACCTTTTGTAATACAGTCTGTTTGCTTTAGTTTTGTGTTTACGTATGTCTGGGCAGTTTATCAGCAACTGAGTGGAGACTGAAGACAATGAGTGTATGCTAAGAGTTACTTTATGAGAGTATTGTATAAATTTAAGATCTCAGATGCACATTTAAGATATGCTTCTATCAACATTATGACAGCAGAGATCATGACATCTCGTAGAACACAGTGACATCAATGCCATTTTTTCTTTTGTTTGATTTCTCTTTCTTTCTTTCTTTCTTTCTTTCTTTCTTTCTTTTTCTTTCTCTCTTTCACAGTTGCCATAGTAGTCCTGGCTTGCCTTGAGCTCACTATGTTGCTGAGATTGCTCTTGAACTCAGCTCCTCTTGTATCTTCCTCCCAAACTCTGGAACTACAGATATGTGGCATCACCACCCACTTTATGTTCTTCTAGACAACAAACCTCTGCTTTGTTGCTGCTCAGAGTTGTTCCATATCTCCAGTTTGCACTTATAATAGACCATAATTCAGTTCTGAGATTAAAAGATTTCATTGAAGCAACATTTGATTGAACTCAGTTGGAAAGCCAGAGCTTCCTCCTGTGCAAGATTACGATTTGTGAGTTAGAAATGGCTCAAATTCCTCTGGAATAGAATTAATTTATAGACTTATTTGACTTGGGATCTATGTAGGCATGTTGCAAGAAGGAAGTGTGATTAACTTGATTCAGAATCAAATAAAATGAGATACATATGCCCATGAATAACTGCTATTTTACTGAATTTGAGGTCTTTAACCCTTGATGGGATTTCATTGATTCACCTTGCTCTTAGCCACATACACTCTATGAAAGAATTAACAAGTCATTCCTCCGTTTTCCAGAGCCCCATAAGCCCAATAGCAATTATTTCTTTAGTTGGTAATTGGCAAGAACTACTCCACCAATTTTAGAATATTTCTAATGAAACAGTACTTCATATGAAAAGGATCATTTATTATACCTCTTCCCATAGTTATTTCATCATGTCCAACCTCTGGTTTTTAGAAGTTGGAGAGATGCTTATTTCTTATACTCTATAAATTCTGTATAAGCACTGTAAGACAAGGAATAAAATAAAGATGATCAAAGAAGAACTACAAGTTGACTATAGAAACCTTTTTTATGTTGGTTCTACATAATTCTAGATTATTCCATGCCTTTCTTTGTTAAAGACCACAAGGTGATTACAAGCCAAGACAGTTTGTATTGACAGATTTTGGTTTTGGTTGATAGAATTGGCTCAAAGCTTTTTAGCAACCATCCCATAAATACACAATCAATTGTTATTAATTTTGTTGTATAAACATTAGTGATCAACTGAAAGATAAATAAACACAATTAATAAAATATTAAAGTCAGTGCATATTATATTCATCACTTAAGTACAAATTTCTTTTCATGAAAAAACATGAATATAAGAAACTTGAACATACCTTTCTTTATGGTTCAGAATTGAATAGATAACAGAAAACCAAGGCTATCAAAGCAAACTATAAATTCAAAAAATGTGAAAAGTTCAAAATTGTTACTATTTAACAATGTTCTACCAATGAGAAAATTACTTAACTGTCAACATGTACACTCACATTCTGGATATGGGTAATAACAAAGATCATTAGAGCAGTGTGGACTTTATAGATATCTTGGCCGCTAAAATAACAAATTTTTACATTAGCAGGGACTGTTCAGATTCTTACAAAAATATTTCTAAAATCACAATTCCAATTTAGAAAAATTAATTATATGGAACATGGAATTGTAGGACATTAACACTCAATATTCTAAGTTTTGTAAAAAAAAAAAAACACTCATTAATGGTATAACAAGCAATAACCAAATAATTTCATCATAGTTTATAAAAGCATAAAAAATTATGAGCATAAATAAAATCAGCATACTACCATGCAATCAGTGTGGTAAAAACTTAAAAAATATCAATGTCTGAAGTCATTTTAAAAAGATTATAATTGGAAAACTTATAAACAATTTTGTAGACCCTGAGTAGAGTATAACCCAAGAATGGTTGTAAAGTCATTTAACCCACATCAATGTAAATAGCCTCAATATGATGAAAGTTTAAATATTTTTAAAATGATTTAAATGTGAAAATGATAGAAAGTGAGAAATTGAGATAGAAAAGCCTTTCATTGTTCATCCAAGTAGCATTTTCATACTGTATGGGTGAGAAATGATACCAATTCACCAATTTCTAATAATATTCTCATTTTGTGGATTTGACTCAGAACCTCAATATGATCAGAACATAACTTTTATGATATAATACAAAATGATTTTAGGTTAGATTTGGATAGAAACTAGCCAGGGCCCATTTGGCTGCTAGTTTTCTTGGAAGAGAAAAAAAAATAAAAGCTTTATCTTAATTAAAGTTTAATTAAGGATCACGTTTGGCAGTACTTTTCACACGGATCTACACCAGCAGATTTTCAAGGGCTTAACTTTATCGTGCAGAAAATCCTCTTTTATTACTCCCAACCTGTTGTAAAAGCTGTTGGCACAGAGCAGTGGTTGCTTCATTCAGACGCCTTGTTTGCCACTGGAAATATCCCAAGTCTCTAGAGATAGCACCACAGTGGTTCAATTTAATATCTGTCCTATCACTACAAGACTCCAGCTCATTATTAATGATACTATTCATTAATTTCGTGTTGGGCTGATGTTGTTATTTATTAAAATATTAAAGAATGCCTCTGGGACACAGGCATAATGAGGGACACCTCAGTTTCATGAGCTGAAGGAATGAATGAACACACCGCGAATTTCCCCACCCTGAGCTACGCCATGCCTTGCTCATTAGTCCTGCTACATCTCTGACTGACACTGTAAATTCATTTTGTGCTCTGTCCAATCAGAGCTAAATACAAATGCAGGGCACTTTTTTTCTTTTTCTTTTTCTTTTTCTTTTTCTTTTTCTTTTTCTTTTTCTTTTTCTTTCTTTCTTTTTTTTTTTAATGAGCCATTCCCATGCAAAATGAATTGATTACTGTCTAACTCATGTAATCTGCTTGTATTCGGGTTGGGGGGCGGGAAGAACTACATTGCTTGCATTTTATGGAAAATAAATAAAAGTTGATAATTCTTGTTTTGTTTTTCAGTCTTGCAATTTGGGAAATTTCAAAGTAATACATTTTTCATTTTAAGAACCTGCCACCATAGCTAACTAAATCCCTGCATGACATTTACACATATGATTGTCACATTTTAAAAAGTCCAAACAAGCGGTTTTGTACACTGCAGTGGTCATTTGATGTGTGTTTGCACACATATCCAGGTATAGCCTGCAGAAATTCTAAGTATTCCTGATGTACTTGCTCACCCTTTTAACATGCAGGTGTTTACAGACATCCTTGGAGCATGCTCAAAGATACAGGACAATATAAAAAAAGATATGTATGGCATAATACAACCATTTCCAACTATTTTGGAGAAGAGATAATGCCAAAACACTTTTGTTGGAAAGGAATAATCTTATTTTATCATCTTGTTTGCCACTGAAATGCACAGAATGAAATCTGCATGACAATTAAGGTAGCATCTGAGAGTAAAGTTTTAATTTGGTCTATATGGTTGTTATTTTCTAGCCTGTGCAAATAATTACTTTGGTAAAGAAATACCACACTGTTTTGAAGGGATTAACTGGGCATAATTGCAGCCTGTTTTGATCCTTCTTTTAATAATGGATTCTTTCGATCTATATCTGGAAAGGCAGTTTCGTAGGGTAGCTGCAAAGCTTGTATAGATGTCTATGCAGCTTTGTTTTTTTTTTTGAAATTATATATGCTTTACATTGAAAAAAAGCATTAAATTTATCTGGTAATCTCAAAGGTGTACATTGAAGAGGCACCTTTGTTTAAGTTAATAAACTGTGGTTGTTTAATTCATTGCAATATTTTATATTTTAGTGTATATCTCTTCTAGAGTGTGCTGTATATTTACTATGGTGTTTGTAACATATTTTATTTTGAAACAGTAACTCATTTTATGCAGAATTTTCCTAAACAATATATGGGCATTCAAAATTATTCATAGAAGTAAAGTGCAATGGATATTTTACTTATTTAAATTTATGGTTCTTGAAACACCTTAACATAGTCGCTTCATAACAGTATCTTAGACAGGTTCTTCAGTCTTTAGGCTATATTTCTCCAAGTCCTTATTATCATGCATACTATTTTCATATATATGATATACTAGTATTCCATATAGTCAAAAAGGGAAAGGGAGTTTATTATCTGCAAAACAGCTGAAAACATAATGACCAAATACTATGTTATACTCTTAAGTTCAGGAGTACTTCTGTGGAATTTAATTTTGATAGAAAAATTAAGAATTTCTCTCCCTCCATCTCTGTGTGTGTGTTTTAAGAGGAGGTGATCAAATTTTAACTAAATTAGGAGACTTCAAGAAAATATATTATTTTTACTTTTAAAAGAAATTTATTTCTAAACACTAAAAATGGTTTATTTGAAAGAATGATTTATGTCTAATCAAATTATAAACACACAGGAACAAATTTTTATTATCATAGTTACCTTTTGAAAGAAAATTTAGTTTTTAAAATAAATATTTTAAGTTTCAATATTAGCTCAAGACTCGTCAAGTGGACAGTAAAACAGCAGAAGGATCTCCAACAGGAGATTCTTGAATGTGGCGGTGGAGCTGAGGGGTGGAATGGCACCAAGAACAGAACAAGAGGGACTCTCAAAACAATCTTCCTTCCAAGAGCAATAAAACCTTCTGTATCATGAGATATTATGTGCATGGAGATTGGGAGATGGAAATCAACAAAAAGCTAATCTTCAGGGAAAGCTACGACCTGGGGTGAGGCACCAAGTAACAAATAACCCAGCCAAGAGCAAGATGGCACCAAATTTCCTACATACAGAGCTACAAGGACACAATGCTATCCCTTTAAGACAATAAGATTCAGATAACAACAACAACAACAACCGAACAACGTACTTGAGGTTAAATGGCATGTCAAATTACATATTATCCTATGGAATTTCTATTCCAACACATTTTTTTAATATGGGCTGATGGTTTGCACATAATGTTAAGTATCAGAGTGTTAACTGCTTCCAGAAGATCATAGATACAATTATTCATGTCTACATAGGCACACATATGCTCACAAGTACACACATGCATGGGAATACAGTTTTGAGGAACACAAAATCTTTGGGGTCCCTAGAATCCATCCTCCTAGGAAGTAGTTAGGCATTAGGCCAAAAAAATACTTTATTTCAACACCTCAGACAATGATTTGCCTATTTGGGTTAATGCTATTAGATCCCCATACCACTTTATTTTCCATGAAAATAAACCCATTTATTGTATTGTACTACATCTTCAAAGCTTTGAAAGTTTAAATAACAAAAACATTATTTTATGATGGAAAGAAATAGATTTCTTGCTGAGATTATTGTAGAATTATAAGGTATTTTCTTAGTGACATTTTACTATCACTGAATCACAATAGTTAGACCAGTCATTTTTTTATGGCTTACAGGCACGAAGCTCATAGGATTTCTTTTATGATGTAAAGTTAACCCTAAAGATTAAGCATTGGCTAGAAATTAGTATTTGTTGGAAATAACTGATGAATGTCTTCATTAACTTTTATAGGATTAGTTTACATATCTGAAGTTAAAGTGGCCCTGCCCGAAGCTTTATCTCCCAATATTTTAGATAGAATTGCAGCCGCAAATCAGCATGTCAGCTTGCTCTTTGCTCTCTTTTACATCTGGGTAAGTAGGTCTTTTGGCAACCAACCTTTATCATTTTGTTTATTTTCTAGTGCTAAGACAATAGCTGCGTTCTCCAAGAGGAGTCAAGGGCAAGAGTACAATATAAACCACTGGACATGTTTTACAACCATTTTTCTAAATTTATATTTAATTCTTAACTCTGCAGGACGCTAAACTTAATGAAATAATTTCCTTTTTAATAGCCATTCCTTTCCATGCATACTTAGAAATAAGCTGTTTTGAACTATATTTTGTATGGATTTCTCATCTAAACATATTGGATAGTTTTATGAGAAGTAGCTATTTAAAAATTTTAAATAATAAAAAGACAATTCATATCATCTTGAA
The DNA here is from genome assembly GCF_964271855.1 of Acomys minous. Taxonomy (NCBI): domain Eukaryota; kingdom Metazoa; phylum Chordata; class Mammalia; order Rodentia; family Muridae; genus Acomys; species Acomys minous. The sequence goes on along the minus strand of NC_140491.1, from coordinate 92,348,731 downwards.
AACTAAGGATGATAACATTAATTTTATTTTATACAAAACTATCTAATTTGTGATTGGTTAAAGGAAAAATCTTATTTTCAGTGTGTGTGTGTGTGTGGTGTGTGTGTGTGTGTTTGTGTTATACATGATATATATTAATGTATATTCATGAGTGCACTGCCTATGTGAACTTATGGAGGCCAGAGGCAGATGTGCAGTGTCACCCTCAATCACTTGTCGTCATTTTTTTCAGACACCCTCTCACTGAACCTGTCTAACTGACTTCATGTAGAGTGGCTAGCCTCACGGAGCTTCCTGTCTCTGCCTCTTTAGCAGTAGGTTTACTGTTTCCAAGATCTCATCCATTTTATCTATAGCCAGAGTTTTGGTGGTTTCTTTTATTGTATAATTTTATTTAAAATCATTGTTATTGTTATTATTTTATGTGTGGTATCTTGCTTGTATGCATGTGCACACGTGTGTGTGTGTGTGTGTGTGTGTGTGTGTGTGTGTGTGTGTGTATACTATGTGTGTTACTGCTGCCTGCAGAGGCCAGAAAAAGGCATCAGATTCCTTGGAACTGGAATTAGAGAAAATTATGAACTTTTGAGTAGGTGCTGAGAACGGAAGCTGTGTATTTTGGAAAATCAGCTGAACTATCTCTCTGGCCTCCGTTGAGAGAATTTCAGCACTGACTTCTCTTATACTTCTCTGGAGTCATGGTTTTTTAATGATGAGCACGGCCTCATCATCACCCTCCGTTTTTGCCTAGGACGTTTGTAAGGACACAGCAGTACTTCCCTTTCACTGGGATAATTTTCTTGTCATTCATAATTTGGTACTTTGTGTTTGTGCTCAGCATAGTTCATTCTTCAAAATACTTTTTCTTACTTTTATGGCAGACAAATTTATGTTTTCTTTACTATTTTGAGAGCAGACCTATCTTGATGTTAGAAATTACTGTTGACAGTTCATCCATAATTCTTGGCAGAGAAAATTTTGAGCTATAAATGTGATTAAGAATACAGGATCACCATACTACAATTCACACAGCTAAATAAGCCAGGTAACAAGGAGGACCCTAGGGGCAATGCTTGACTCTCATCCAGAAGGGCAGATAGAATAGACACTGAAAGTAGTTGAAGAGGGAATAAGACAAGAGCCTACCACAGAGGTCCTCTGGAAAAACTCCATCCATCAGGGGATCTAAGCAGATGCTGAGACTCACAACCAAGCTTTGGGTGGAGTGCAGGGAGTCTTATGGAAGAGTAGGGGGACGGAAGGACCTGGAGGGGACCAGGAGCTCCACAAGAGGGCCAACAGAGCTAACAAATCTGGGCCCAGGAAGGGGGACTATGGAGACTGATGCACCAAATTAGGACTATATGCATGTAGAGTGCCTGGGTGCCCTGCTCAGATGTAGCCAATGGGCAGCTCAGCATCCATAAAGGTACCCTAGTAAGGGGGACAGGGGCAGTCTCTGCCATAGACTTTATTACCTGCTCTTCAATCACTTTCCCCAGCGGGGTGCCTCACCGGATCACAGAAGAAGAGGATGCAGTCTTGATGAGATGTGACAGGTTGAAGTCAGTTGGTGGGAGAAGAGGGCTCCCCTTCTAAGCGTACGATAGGAGAGGCATGGGAGTTGGAGGGAAGGAGGGTAGGACTGGGAGGACATGAGGGAGTGGCCTGTGATTGAGATGTAAAGTGGAGCACAATTTTTTAAAATCTAAATTTAAAAAGTTTAAGTAAAAAAATGTCTCATTACCACAATAATACTCAAACCACCCTTGCACCGTTGACCACCGTTACACAGTGGTCAGATATTGCCAGGCAAATTCAAATTGTAGTTCACAGGCCTCTCAGCTGGGAAATACTGTATATTTCTCTTCTCCATTGGTGAAAAGTATAGCACCTTCCAACACTATGGAAGCTAGACCACCGAGATAAAGCTACCAGGTCAGAATCAGCTTACTTTTTCCATGTGCTATGACTCAAGTGTGTAGTATTTTCAGTTAACAGTCTTACCAACAAATTGTGGAGGGCAATCAAGAACAAAGGCGACAGTGTTTGGGGATGGTCTGTAGAACCCTAATGATCGATAACTTAGAAAGAGGCGACCCGTACTTGATACTGGGTTTTTTTATTTGATAGCCTATAGTGTATGATAGGGCATTGCTCTATTTTAGAATAATTTTATTTAAATTTCTTTTTATATGTATATGCATATACAAATATGTATATATTTTAGTAATCATCGACAGTAGTAAGTTTTCAAATGGTTTTTGTCAAAGGCCTTTAAGTGTAGTTATTGCTCCCCATAACTCTCTTTTTGTCTTATCCTCCCATCTCTGATTTTCTTTAGTCCTTCATGCTCCCTCATTTCCCTTTCCCCTTCTTATAACCTGTATTCTATCCCTCTCTATTGAAAGCTGCCCCATAGGTCTTACTAGCTTCCTACCTTCAGTGAGTATTCCAGTTTAAACACTCATAAACAAAGATATAAAGCCACCATCCACATCTGAGAAAGAATATGAATTATTTGTCTTTCTAGGTATCTTTTTAATCTAACTTAGGATGATCATTGGAGGCTCCATCCATTTCCAAAAATATCTCATTTCTGTTCCCTAGATGTTGTGAGCAGAGAAGAAATGAGCGTGGGCAAGCAAGTATGTCTGTGGAAGGACATACTCCAGAGTGCAGCTGGGTCACATGACCAATCTATTTGTAGATTTCTAAAGAACATTGACACCGACTTTTATAGTGACTTCACCATTTGCACTCCTTCCACACATCTATTCAACATTTGTTGTCTTTAATTTTTTTAATCTTAATGATTCTCTCTAGAATAAAATGAAATTTCAAAGTTTTAATGTATATTTCTCTGGTATCTAGAGATTTTGAACATTAAAAAAATCCCTGTTACTTCTATTTTTATATTAAGAACTATCTCTTTAGCTGCATGCTTCATTTAGAAAATGGGTTTTGGTCAGGTGGTGGTGGCTCACACCTATAATCCCAGCATTCAGGGAGGCAGAGGCTAGCAGATCTCTGTGAGTTCAAGGTCACACTGGTCTAAAAAGTGAGTCCAGGACAGCCAAAGCTACATAGGAAAAAAAAACCCTGTCTCAAAAACAAAATAAAACAAAACAAAACAAAAAATTAGTTTGGCTTTTTTATTTGTTTGTTGTTTTTGGTGTTTAGGTTATTTTTTTGGTGATTGTTTGGTATAGACACTAACCTGCTGTCAGATATATACCTGGAAAATACTTTCTTTCCTATTATTAGGCTTGCTTCTTCGCTTGACTATTGATGTCCTTTGCTGTACAAAAGCCTGAGCTCACAAAATTCCCCTTTTAGCTGACATCTGACGTCTGTTCGGAGAGAAATAGGTCTTTGTTATGAATGCAGTCCCTGAGACGCTGCTTGTGATTAGCAGATAGCTTTATATCCATGCACATACTGGCAGCACTAAATGGACACTGGGGTTAAAAGCAGAGCATATGAATTTAGGAAGGAAAAATGGTGTGGGCCCTGGAGATGAAACTGGGATGAAGGAATCATGGGTTATATAGGTAAGAAGTTCTCAAACAATAAAAATATAAATGAAAATATGCATAGATGTCAATATCTATCCCAAGGGCACTGTTAGCAGAAATGATAACTTATTTGTCACATTGTTTTCTTTCCCCTTTCTTTTTGAGAAAGGATCCCACACTGTAGCCCAAGCTGCTCTTGCCTTTGTGGAAGCCTCTTGCCCCCAATTTCTGAGATTACAGAAATGAGCCCCCATGCCCAGCACTTTGTCATATAATTTGACATAAGCATCTGTTCTCTTGAGCAGCAATGAATTTTTTGGAAATTATAAAAGACAAGCTTTTAAGAATGATTACATAGAATAGACATACCACTCACTCTGGTTTTGTTTGATATAGAAAAATGAGAATCTCAATTTTTCCATTTAGTCAAATATTCATTGAAATTTTGATGTTTTATAAGAAGATAAATTAGATATGTCTGTGCTCCTACAGAAATTATAGAAAGGTGGTGGTGGGCCTAATGCATGTAATTATCAGAAAATTGGGTTCCATGTGGTCCACATAAGCTTCCTTGGGGGGGGGTACATTGGCACACACATGTAAATCCAACACCAAGAAGACTTTGGCAAGATCTTCATGTGTGTCACACTGATGTCCACTTGACTACATAGTGAGAACACTACACTAATAAACACAATCCAAAGGAAGAACTGTGGGAATTCCCAGGAAGAAAAGGCCTGATGAACCCGTTCATGTGGAGTGGTTAAGGAACCCTTTCTGGAACGTGCATTTCCTGTGGTCTTTGCACAATGCCTAGAGTGTGGGCACACTGGAATAAGGCAAAGGGGCTCTCAGGTGGTTAATTATTGGAGCAAAAACCAAGATGATAAAGCAGGACTGTGAAAGAGAGTTTTTGTAGTTGCCTGGGTAGTAGGACAACTCGCAGGACGAAAGAACTGCATGCTGCGGTTTACATCAGCATTTCGTATTAGGGTTGCTAGAAGACACCGTGTTCCCTGAAACCAACTCATTTTCTTCCACCTCATAGGCATTAGAGGAAAGATACACAGACACTGAAGGCTGTTCCTCCTTACAGCAGAGGTTCCCAGAGAAGGTCTCCCAAAGTCAAACCTAAAATTGGAAAATATAACCTTCCACTGAAAGTAACATGGGGAGCTGTTTTTGAATACTAACACTCGCCTTCTGGGCAGGCCTTTTCTGCAGAGTTTCTGCATGAACTCTGTATTTCATTGGGAGGCTATGTTCAGTAACCACATTCCCTAAGTCTGAAGTATGCTGTAAACTGTTTCCTGAGTGTCAATAAAGGAGCAATTGCATGTTACGAGCTAGCCAGCTGCAAACTAAAGCAACCGTTAATGCTGCTTGACTTGTTTGTTTTGTTATATAAAACCAGGAGAGACCAGCATCATAAGAGAAATAAAATTATGATTATAATTGAACGCTTTTGAACTATTACTGTTCATGCCTCAGGGAATGTATTGTGAGAATTGGTGATGCTTGGGTAGGGGAAACTTTTATGACCTCTGCACACTCAGGATTGGGGCGTGCTTCTCAGGGTCATTTTCCTTAAGCTAAAGCTGAGGTTATTAATGCTCACTGAGCAGATACATTTTGCGACAATTTGCAGGAATGCTACAGTGAGATGACAGATTACTCATTTTTAAAACCAGAATGTTGGAGCCTATGAACCACACTGTGGGAACAAATTCAGAATCCTCCGTCACCTGCAATTCAATTGGCAGAGAAATCTCAAGGTACCCAAGCTTGTTTTGTACAATGAATCCTCTAGGGTTCCTTACTTATCCTGTCATTTTTTCCACACTAAAAATAGATTTTGTTGGCCCATCCCCCGCCCCCACAAAATTGTGAAATGTTATTGTTAACTAACAACATTAGCAATTTCAGTATGATTTATAATTTGTTTTCAGCAACACTCTGCAATACAGACATAGAGTTTTTGTTTGTTTGGTTAGTTGGTTGTTCTTTTGTTTGGTTTGGTTTGGTTTTTCAAAACAGGTTTCTCTGTGTAGCCTTGGCTGTCATGAACTCTCTTTGTAGACCAGGCTGGCCTTGAACTCTCGGAGATCCACCTGCCTCTGACTGGGACTACAGGAGTGTGTCACCACGTCCAGCTGCATAGAAAGAGTTTTACCATCCTTTCATGGAGGCTTCGTTTGTGTCTTATAATGAAGCTTATGATTAACTTAAAATTAAAAGAATTCTTTCAGTTTAAGTTATTTAATTTATTGTATTTATCGGAGGCCTATAGATGAGCAGATTGACAGAATGTGTGAATGTATATTAACATTGACTTGCCTAATAGGGTCGAGTTAGTTCAACAGTGGCTATCTTTGCATGGAAGATGTTAAGAATCAGTGGCCAGTATGCAGATATAAGTGAGTATACACCATTTGAGTCTTTTTGCTTCTGGGTTAACTCACTCATTATGATCATTTCTAGTTCAATCCATTTGTCCACAAATTTCGGGAATTCCTTGTTTTTAATAGCTGAGTAGTATTCCATAGTGTATATGTACCACAGTTTCTTTATCCATTCTTCTACTGAGGGACACTTAGGCTGTTTCCATGTTCTGGCTATTATGAATAAGGCTGCTATGAATATGGTTGAGCAAATTTTCTTGTGTGCTGGAGCAACTTCTGGGTATATTCCAAGGAGTATGACTTTCACACGTACTCTGGTGCCTCATATTTGACCATGTCCCCTGGAGGGGGAGACCTGGTAGCACTCAGAGGAAGGACAGCAGGTTACCAAGAAGAGACTTGATACCCTATGAACATATACAGGGGGAGGAAATCCCCCTCAGGAACAGTCATAGGGGAGGGGAATAATGGGAAAATGGGAGGGAGGGAAGAATGGGAGGATACAAGGGATGGGATAACCATTGAGATGTAACAAGAATAAATTAATAAAAAATTTAAAAAAAGAATCAGTGGCCAAAAAAACAAACAAACAAAATAAACAAAAAGAATCAGTGGCCACTCAGTTCCTGAGACTGGGTGTCTCAACAGTCTCAATATGGCAATGGAAGCCTGGAAGATTCCTGGGGAGCCACTGGTCTTCAGTCCATGTCAGAACACCCCTGAAGACAGACAGGGTTTGACATTTGTGAAGAAAGAAATTCTATAGTGACAATGGTAGTAACAGGTGTAGGAACCCCTAAACAGGGGAAACAAATTCACCAGTGATTCGTGAAAGTGAGCAGGCAAATAGCAGAGGTTACCCCCTAGGGTCCCCTTTTAATTACACTTCTGTTGCAGTGCTAACATGTTCTGAACAAACCTACTTAAGGAGGAAAGGCTTTATTTCAACTTCTGGTTCCAGATGGAAAGAATTCATGATGACAAGGAAAGCTGGCCTCAGGAGCAGGAAGTAGAGCAATCACATTTTTAATTTGCACACAGAAAACAGTGAAATAATAGGATATGGGACAAGGGCTCTAAGCTCTCCCATCATGTTATAATGATGTTCTTCATCAGGGTCTACCTTGTAGAAGTTCTAGAGCCTCCCCTAACATGAGTCTATAGGAGATATTTCTAACTTAAGTCATTATTGACCTCCTTAGATCTGGGTAGCGACTATAAGGTGTTTTCCACAGGTAGCATGGGCCTTCATGCTTTTAATAACCCTGTGAAACATCCATCCCAGGTGTGTTCATAGGCTGGTCTCCTTTGGTATTGTTTTTGTTTGTTTGTTTTTGTTTTTGTTTGTCCAGCAGGGTTTCTCTGTGTAGCCTTAGCTGTCCTGGGCTTGTTTTGCAGACCAAGCTGGCCTCGAACTCACAGAGATCCTCCTGCCTCTGCCTCCCTGAGTGCTGGGATCACAGGAGTACACCACCATGCCTGGCTTAGGTTGGTCTTTTGGATGATTCCAGATCCAAACAAGTTGACAATCAAGGTTGCCCATGCCAAGTATGGTGACTAATATCTTAGAATTATTTGTATATGTGAATCAGCTAGGTTGTACTCTTTTCAAAATTTAGTGTCCTTTTATTAGTGTACACTGATTATACAGTAATGGGTTTCATTATAGTATTTTCAAACATGTTCATAAGATACTTGATATACCTGCCCCCATATCCCCAACCATCCCTTTTTACTTTACTAGGTCTCCTTCCTGATACCTAATAATGTCTTTTTAAATTCTTTATATGAGAAATAACATGAAACTTGTCTTGCTGACTCTGCCTTATTTCACTTAACGCAACTATGTCCACCATTGTGTCCTCCCTTGTAAGGCATATAACTTTATTAATTCTTCTTACTGGTTTAATAATACACTGCTATGAAATTAGGAAGAGAAAAGATCTCAATGACTGCTAATTGACTAGATATCGGTATTTGCTGACTGATTCAAGCAAGATGGGTTTGTGAGACTCCCTATTGGTGCATCCCAAGTTGCGGATGTGTTTTCTTATCATGAGGTATGCCAATGCACACAAAATTCTCTAAGGCAGAGGACAGAGACTAATCACAGTACCACACATTCTGAGGAGAAACAATATTCACTAAATTGATACATATTACATATTCTCATTTAAAAATTATTGTATAATGTATATACAGAAATGTTATCGCCTTTGATTGTAGCTTTAAAAAGTTATTATTATTTGTATGTATGTGATACACATGTGGGGTCACAGGTCAATTTGTGGGAGTTAGTTCCCTTTTCTACCATGTGGATTGCAAGGACTGAAACTGAACCCAAGAGGTCAAGCTTGGTGGCAAGTATATGTACCTACTGAGCCCTTTTATTAGCCCCAAGAACAGCCTTTGAGAAAATAGTCTTCTAATTATAAGCATATCAATAATGGAAGAGTCTGGCTGCTGTTGAAATATTTCCAGATCTCTTTTAGGCAATTCTGATTACTGCCTGTGGATCAAGATGTAAAGTTCTCAGCTCCTCCTTCAACACTGCCTACCTGTATGCAGCCATGCTCTCTGCTGTGATGATAATGGACTAAGTCTCTGAAACGCTAAGCATTAAACCCACATTTAGGTGCTTTCTTTTATAAGAGTTTCTTTGGTCATGGTGTCTCCTCACAGCAATAGAACAGTTACTAAGACAATTGGTATTAGCTCTTCTTTTAGTCCTGGTTCTCTAGAGGGAGAGGAAAAGGGGAATGGATATACTAGACTTTATTAAGTATGTTTTCTTTTCTTTCTTTATTTAATCACTTTATCACTTGAAGACCTCCCTCCCCATTCTCCTTCCAGTCCCAGCCTCCCAACATCTCCACCCATTCCCCCTTTCCTTCTCCTTATAGAAAGGCACCAATAAACCCTGGCACATCACATATCAATAGGACTAATCTCTTCCTCTCCCATTTATGCCAGACAGGGCAGCCTGGCTGTGGGAAAGATATGAAACAGAGTCACAGATAGCTCCTGCTCCAATTGTTAGCGGTCCCTCATGAAGATCAAGTTGTACACATCTGCTACATATGTGTAGGGGGCTGTGGTCTAGCCCATGCATGCTCGCTGGATGGCGTTTCAATCACTGTGAGCCCCAATGGTCCTAGGTTAGTTTCCTTTGTAGGTCTTCTGGGGGTGTTCTTGACCCTTCTCAGTCCCTCTATCCTTACTCTTCTTCTACAAGACTCCCCAAGATCTGCCTATTGTTTGGCTGTGGGTTTCTGTATCTGTTTCGATTAACTGCTGAATGAAGCCTCTCAGAAGACAGTTATGTTAGGGTCGTGTCTACAAGCATAGCAGAGTATCACTAATAGTGTCAGGGGTAACAGTGACAACCGTACCCATACATGGGATGCCCAGAACCCTGTAGTTGCTTGGCTCTTTAAGCTAGACATCCCAATAGTCCCAGAATAGCTAGCTATCTCTTACTGGATCAGGGCATAACAGCCTCAGTTACTCGGCCTACAAGTGGGATGTCTCAGTGGTACCAGTCTGGAACCTGGGAGGCCTTAAAGTTCCTGGAGAGCCCCAGATCTCTATTAAGAAGTTGGTTCTGTTGTTAACAAAGGATTAAACAGCAGCAGCAGTAACAAGAGGACAAGAGGGAAGGCCAAGTAAACAAAGTCAGAATAAACTTCCTTCTGAAATACCCTGTTCTCATGTAGACTGCTACCAAAAGATGCTGCCCACAACTGGGCTGGGTTGGTCCACATCAATGGAGGCAATTAAGATACTTCTTCAAGTGAGTCTTCTTATTCAAATGTTTCTAACTTTTGACAATTTGATATTAATGCCAACCATGACATCCTCTTTAGAACTTTGGTAGAATTCAGCAGTGGGTCTGTTCTTTGAAGGAGACTTTTTATTGCTTCTTCTACATCATTGTCTATTGCTAAAATTTTCTTTAACTGTTCATATCTTCTTGATTTCATTTTGGTGCATCATCTGTATTTCCTCCCTCTCTTTTTAGATTATTCTTTGTTTTGGGAATATAACTTTTCAAGTGATCCTCCAGATATGATTAAAATCTGTTATAACACCCCATTTTATGTCTAGGGTTATTAATCTTTGTTTCTCCTTATTTTCTTAGTTTGGCTATTGTTTGTCAATCCTGTTTATCTTTTTGACAGTTCCTATGTAATATTCTTTTCATCTATGTAATCATCCTTATCTCCATTTCATTAATTCCTGCCCTGGCATTTAGTGTTTCTATTACTTCTTGTAATTTACTGTTTGGAGAATTAGAATGTTCTTGTTTTTCAATGATGTAGAGGTAAAGTGTTAAGTTGTGTATTTGAAATCTTTCTGGGCTTTAATTTTGTCTGTCTCTCATCACTTCTCTCTCTCTCTCTCTCTCTCTCTCTCTCTCTCTCTCTCTCTCTCTCTCTCTCTCTCTCTCTGTGTGTGTGTGTGTGTGTGTGTTGTACTTGTATATGTGTAGACATGTACATACCACAATTTGCAAGTGGAACTTATTACACAACTTCTGGTGTTTTTCCTCTTTGTTTTCTGCTTCATTTGCCGCTCTGTACTCCAGGCAGTTGAGCTGCTGGCAATTCTGTCTCTGTCTTCTGTCTATTGCTAAGAGTTCTAGCATTACAGACCCACACTGTTTTGTCTGAGTTTTACATGGGTCTGAGAATCCAACCTTAGATGCTGTCTTGTGTGCCACGAGGTTTAGCTATTGAGCCATCTCCCCAGCCCTCTGTCTGATTTTTTTAAACCTAATCATGCAGAATTAAAAACTTTTACGACTGCCTTAACTATTTCCTTAAGGTTCTGGTAAGTTATGCTTTCAGTTTTATTTTATTCTAGGAATTTTTAATTCCATGCTGTTCATTCATTCAAGAAGATATTGTACAATCTCTTAGCATTAGTGTAGTTTCTCTATTGATTTCCAGTTTCATTACACTGTGATATCATGAGATATAAATAATTTTTTTTAGCTCTTTTTTGATTACTAAAACTGCTCTGTGGTCAATAGTACAGTTTGTAGTTTTAGAGAAAGTTCTGTTGGCCTTGATAAGAGTACGTAGTCTGCATTTGCTGGATGAAATATTCTGTAGATTACCTGTTAAATTCACTTGATATATAACCATGTTGGTTTATAGTTTGGATGACCTCTGTACTGATGAGAGTTGGGTGTTGAAGTCTCTCACTATCATTGTATCTGGATGTATCTGACCTTTCATATCTTTTAGTGTTTGCTTTATGAAATTGAGAACCCTAACATCCAGTGCATAAATATTTACAATTGTTTTATCTTCTTGATGAAATGTTCCCTTTATTAATATGTAATGGCTTTCTTTTTCTCTTCCCACTAGTTTTGCTCCTACTTTATCAGAATAGTGATACCAGCTCATTTTGGGGGCGGATTGTCATCCTTTGACTTTTAAGATATCTCTACCAATGAGGTGGGTTTTGGGGAGGCAGCAGACACTTGCATTTTCTGTTTCTAATCCAGGCAGCTTTCATTCATGTACTAAATTGTCATTAAGTGAATCTACTAGCATTTAGAGTTATCATTCAGAGTGGTTCCTTATTTATTATGGCTTGCTGGTTGTCATTCTAGTTCTAACTTATTAATTTTTATTTTCTCCTACCATTGCTAGTGACAGGGGTCAGCTTGTGTACCAGGTTGGACATGACAGATTCCTTTAGAACTCTTTGTGTCCAAGCATTTTATTCACATTCTCTTCTGTGCTTTTTAAAAAATAGACCTTCTTCCTCCATGCCTAGTATTCTTTTAAGGTTTTTTTTTTTTTTCTGTAATGTTGGGCTGAAATTTCTTAGTTGGTGGTTTCCTTAAAGTGCTCTTATGGCTTTGTTAATTTTGAGACACATCTTCTCTGGATGTAACAGTTTTGATTGGCAGTTATTTACAACCAGGGCTTGAAATATTTCATCCCATTTTTTCCTAATTTTAGGGCTTCTGGTTGGACACCTGATGTTACTTTAGTATGTTAGCTTTTGCAGTTGATCTATAATTTTTTTTCATACAGATTTTAAAATTGTATCTTTGGTTCACACTTTTTCAGGTGAGGCATTTCTGGAAATCGAGTCTAAAGCCTCCTACATGGTTGCCAAATCTCAACAACTGAATGACAGATTCCTCCCTTGACTGTAAGACTATTCTTCACACACATTATATATGCATATATGTTCCTATTCTAATATGAGGTATTGTACCTATAATACAAGGTTTACTTCAAATACTTTGAAAGTGGTATTGCAGGTTGTTTAGGATAAATAAGTTATACAAGCTAATTGTTAGTTGATGTAATCATGGTCATGTCAGTTACTAGTCCATTTTTATCACAAGAATATACATCTTAGGTGCAGCAGATAGATATGATTCTATATAAAGTTAGGGTAGGCTAGCTAGATAAGGTCTACAAAAACCCCAGAGACATGCAGAATATGGCTTTTTTTTTTAACTATTTAAAGATGCATTGACAATGAGACAGGTTAACTCCAGGTAACACTCAGCCTACCTCAAAAACCATGATGAGCATCAAAGCACCTCCTTATTTTTGGCATTTTGACTATGTGTTATGGAGAGTTTCTTCTCTAGCCATGTTTATTTGGAATTTTAAGTGCTTCTTGTGTTTGGGTGTACACTTCTTTTTTCCAAGATTTGGCTTGGGAAATTCTCTTCTATAATTTCATTGAATAAATCATCAACTCTGCTAGACTTTTGCTCTCTTCCTTATTTCCTATGGATTTTCAGCTTTGTCTCTTGATAGTATGCCGGAGATCTTGGGAAGTTTTGATCATTTTTTGTTTTCTGCAGGTATTGATTTTGTGATCTTCTGTGATTTGTTGGTCTTCTTGTCTTGTCCTAAGCTATTTGGCATGTTATCCAGTTTGCTAATTTCATTGTCTATCTCCTGAATTTATTTATTTTTGCTTCATTTGTCCATTTACATGAGCCTCATTTTGATCAGTGACTATTTTTGAAAGTCGGAGTTTGAAGGTTACATGTTATCTTTAATATCTGGAAGTGGGAGTTGTGGACTTCTAGAGGTGTCTCAGGAGCTGTTTTCTCACTTGTTTTTGTACATCTGTTGCTATAGTGCTGGTTTTTTCTTTTTTCAGTTTTGACAGTTTCCTGTAATTTTTGTTTGATTCTTTTATTTCTTCTGAGTCTTCCTGGCGAATTGTCTTAATATTGGTTTCATTTCCTACTATGAATGGATTGGGGGGGGAGAGCAAACTGAAGTAATCGATATGTTGATGGCCCCCCTAGTCCTGATATTAACTAATAATAAGAGACTCTGAGCTTTAGTTTTGTCCCTGATAATACTCAAAGACAATAGGGGTACTTATTGGTAAACAGTAGCTTATAGATTTTTTTAAGAACTAAGGGTATCAATAATAAAGTAGTATAATATTGTAGGAATTGAAAAGGAGGAAGCAATAAAATATGAGCAAAAAGGGAAACATATGAGTTAGAAGCATGTTAAATAATAAAGTTGGATAAAATCTTGTTATGTGTATGTTTTTTTATCACTTTATCTGTTGATAAACATGTACACTGATTCAATTTCTTGTAAACACTGTAGTTATGAATGAGAATGTTCAAGTACCTTTGTGCTATGTTAGTTAGAACCCTTTGATAAATTACAAGTAGGATGTCTGAGTAATATAAGAGTTTAATTTGCGGTTTTCTGAAGCCTCAATACTGACTTTGAAAACGACTTTACAAATTTATACTTCCACCATCAGTGAGTAAGTGTTACAGATGTGATGACAAGTTGTAGAGGCTTTTCTTGATAAAGTTCCAAAGACCTCTGTCTATCCAGCATGATCTATAGAAATCCAAAACAGCTGTTGAGGCTTTGATTGACTAAGTTCCAAAGATCTCAGATGATCACCACTGCCCATAAATATTATGTATGCCAAGTGAAATTTTGCCTAAAAACTACTTTGTAACCTACTTTTTTTTGCTTAAAACTTCATTTCTCTCTGTTACTCAGGCCTCATGAAATTCATAGTGGAAAAGCTTTTTTCCCCCCCACAGAGAATGCTGAAAGAAGGCATCTGGCCAAAGGCTTGAGACAATGAGAAAGTCTTGACTCTCACTCTTGTGTGCAGCCAGGCACAAACTGATAAAAAGAAAGTTAGGACTTTGACATAGCAGTACCTGGTTAGATATTGTTATATGTAGAAAAGTAAAACTTGTTTCTTTAGAATCTTCTTTGAAGGTAATAGCAGATATGCCTGGAACATCATGCTTTATATAGATATTTTATAATAGAGGACCTCTTGGCAGTTATCCGAAGCTTGGATAGCACACCTATGGTTTGGAACTGGAAGTAAGTCAACATTTTTTTTGTGTGTTAAGAATATTTAGTTTCTAGCTATGTTGCTATTACAATCATGTAAACACAATGGCTTTAGCCTGGGGAAAACTATGATTGAACTTTCTTGAGTATTGCTTAAGAAATAATAATCAACAGCAAAGATGGCGTCAGCCGCTCTGTCCCGGCGGCTGTGGGGATTTACCCGAAGGCTCCCGCTCCGCGGCGCCGCTGCTCAGCCACTGTACTTCAGAGGGTACAGACTAAGAAGCACACAGGCTGCTGCACAGGTAGTTTTCAATGTCCCTGAGACACGAGTAACACGTTTGGAAAATGGACTCCGAGTGGCCTCTAAAAACTCCGGGCTCTCAACGTGCACAGTTGGGCTGTGGATTGACGCCGGAAGTCGGTATGAGAATGAGAAGAATAACGGCACCGCCCACTTTCTGGAGCACATGGCTTTCAAGGGCACCAAAAAGAGGTCCCAGTTAGACCTTGAACTTGAGATTGAAAACATGGGTGCTCATCTTAATGCCTACACCTCCAGAGAGCAGACTGTGTACTATGCCAAAGCCTTCTCTAAAGATCTGCCAAGAGCTGTGGAAATTCTTGCTGACATAATTCAGAACAGCACCCTGGGAGAAGCAGAGATGGAACGTGAGCGTGGAGTAATCCTTAGAGAGATGCAGGAAGTTGAAACCAACTTGCAGGAAGTGGTTTTTGACTATCTTCACGCCACCGCTTACCAGAACACTGCCCTTGGGCGGACAATTCTGGGGCCAACTGAAAATATCAAATCTATAAATCGCAAGGACCTCGTGGATTACATAACTACAAATTATAAGGGACCACAAATCGTGCTGGCTGCTGCTGGAGGTGTTTGCCATGATGAGCTGCTTGAGTTAGCAAAGTTTCATTTTGGTGATTCTTTGTGCGCACACCAAGGAGACATACCAGCTCTACCTCCCTGCAAATTCACTGGAAGTGAGATCCGATTGAGGGATGACAAGATGCCTCTGGCACACCTGGCAATAGCTATTGAGGCAGTGGGCTGGGCACATCCAGACACAATCTGTCTCACGGTGGCAAACACACTCATAGGCACCTGGGATCGCTCTTTCGGAGGAGGGATGAATTTATCTAGCAAGCTGGCCCAGCTGACTTGCCACGGCAGTCTCTGCCACAGCTTCCAGTCCTTCAACACTTCCTACACAGACACAGGATTATGGGGACTCTATATGGTTTGTGAACAAGCCACGGTTGCTGACATGCTGCATGCTGTACAAAAAGAATGGATGCGTCTTTGCACAAATGTTACTGAGAGTGAAGTTGCAAGAGCGAAAAATCTTCTGAAAACAAACATGTTGCTGCAGCTTGACGGCTCAACTCCAATTTGTGAAGACATCGGTAGGCAGATGCTGTGCTATAACAGGAGGATTCCCATCCCTGAGCTTGAAGCAAGAATTGATGCTGTGAATGCGGAGACGGTTCGGGAAGTATGTACCAAGTACATTTACGACAAAAGCCCAGCTATTGCTGCTCTTGGTCCTATTGAGCGGTTACCAGACTTTAGCCAGATTTGTAATAACATGCGCTGGACTAGTGATTAATCTTTATGATCAAATATTCTGCACGTATATATTTATAAAACTAAGAGATCTGGAAGTTTTGAAAAGCTGTCAGTGTTCACATGAAAAAATAAAAATGTTATTTGGGAAAAAAAAGAAATAATAATCAGATCATGCTGACCATTGCTTGGAAATTGACTTATTTTTGCTATATACTTTATTGTAGATTGTGCAGAACTGTTTGCATTTATTTATTAGATTGTTTTCTTGCTTTGTTGTTTTTTAAAGGATCTACTGATTGTAAAAGATGAGTAAAATCATGATGTAATCTGTAATGAAAAAATTGAATTTCACTTTAAATAAAGTACTAGGTTCAGCCCAAGGACAAAGGAAAGCAGAAGAAAAATAAAGTTCATCTGTGCTAGAAGATCTTTTAGTTTGCACCACATTTTATTCCTGGGTCTCAGGATTTTTTTCCCTCCTCAGTTCTGCAACCTCTCTTCAACAATTAGTTCCTTCTGGCTAATTGTTCAACCAGCAGTTCATTTCCCTTAACCAGCTCTTCACCTTTTGCTCAATTCTCCCTACCACGGAACCGCCAATATTTTATTTTCTCTCTTCCTAGAGATGGACTGAGAGAATTAAGAATATTTATTTATTTATTTATTTATTTATTTATTTATTTATTTATTTACTTTTGGCCAGAAATTGTTGGCATTTATTTTCTTGATGCTACCCATTCTGACTGCGTGAAATGAACTCTCAAACAAGCTTTTATAATCACTTACCTGTTGTGGAATATTGAACAATTTTAAATACTTACTGGTTTGGTGCATCAATCTCTGCTGCGCCCCCCCCCACCCCCCGGGCCTAAATTTGTTGGCTTTGTTGGTTGTTTTGTCGAGCTCCTGTCTCTTCTGGGTCCTTCTATCCCTTTACTCTTACATAAGATGGCCTACCCTTTGCCCAAAGTTTGGCTTGGCTGTGAGTCTCAGGTTCCATTTTGATCTCTTGCAGGTGGAGTCTTTAAGGGGACCTTTATGGTAGGCTCCTGTATTGTTCCTTCTCTTCAACTGATTCTATCCAACATGTCTGCTTTTATGTTATCACCATGGTGTTTATAATACTATATATTAGGAGTATGCCTTTGAATTTGGGATAGTTATTCTCCCAGCATTTATGTTCAGAATTCTTGTAGCTATCTTTAGCTGTCCTGGGTTTTCTGGGTTTTCATATCAAGTTGAAGATATTTTCTCAATTTCTTTGAAGACTTATTTTGGAACTCTGCTTGGAATTTTATTTAGTCTATATGATTGTTTTGTATGATCACCATTTTTACAATACTAATTTTATCAATGTGTAAATATGGGGGATTCTTTTCATCTTTAATGTATTTTTTAAATTTATTTTTTATTTTTAGGTTTTTTTAGACAGAGTCTCTCTGTGTAGCCTTGGCTGTCCTGGACTCACTTTGTAGACCAGGCTGGCCTTGAACTCACAGCGATCCACCTGCCTCTGCCTCCCAAGTGCTGGGATTAAAGGCATGCACCACCATGCCCAGCTCAATGTATTTTTTTATTGTCCTTTTTACTACTATACTGTATTTTCACTTGTGTGGTTAGAGTTATGCCAAATCGTGTGCGCCTGCGCGCGTGCACACACACACACACACACACACACACACACACACACACATACACACATACATGTACATACACATATATAGGCAATTGTAAATACATTATAAAATGTGTTGTTGCTTTAATTTTATAGTATGTTTATCATTTGTGCATAAGAACGCTACTGACTTTTTTATTTGATTTAATCCTGCTACTTTTCTGAAAGTATTTACTATTTGTAGAAGTTCTTTACTGGAATCTTTGGGCTACTTTATGTTTATGTTTATTGAATAGGTATGTAGAAAGTGGAAATCTTTGTCTTGTTTCTTATTATGTTGGTAATGCATTGAGTTTTTCTCCTTATAGGATAATGTTGGCTATAGGATTGCTGTTCATTTCCCTTATTATATTGAGGTGTGTCTTGTGTATTCCTAGTCTCGTCAGGAGTTTTGTAATAGAGTTGATTGGATTTTGTCAAAGCTCTCTTTCTGCATCTAAAGAGCTGACTATAGGGTTTTGTCTTTCAGTCTGTTTATGTGGTGGGTTATGTTAATTGATTTATGTATGCTGAATAATACTTACATCTCTGAGATGAAAACAACTTGATCATGGTAGATATTCTTTTGAATGTGTGCTTGAAATTGTTTTGCATGTATTTTATTGAGAATTTTTGCATTTGTGTTCATAAAGGCTATTGGTCTAAATGCTTTTGTTGTTGCTGTTGGGTGTTTATGTGGTTTCATTATCAGGATTATACTGTCTTCATAAAAATGAGTGTTCCTTCAGTTTTATTTTGTGAAATAATTTAAGGATTATTGGTGTTAGTTTTTTGGAAGTCTGGTTGAATTCTGCACTGAATTTGTGCACCTCTGGTTAGTTTGCTTGTTTGTTTTTGTTTTTGAGGAACAAGGGGGTTAGGAGCTTTAAACTTATTGCTTGAATAGCACTAGGTATTCTGGGTCTGTTTTGTTTCAGCTGCATTTTACATAGGTTCATAATATATATTAAGACATTCATCCATGTGTTTTAGGATTCCAATTTGGTAGAATTCAGACTTTAAAAGTATATTCTTATGGTTCTCTGCACTTTCACAGAGTCTGTTGTAATGTTTCCTCTTTCATCTTCTTTGTCACTGATTTTACCAACGTGGATACTCTCTCTTGCTGTTCTTTGGTTAATGTGACTAAAGATTGTTCAGTCTTGTTGCTTCCTGATGGAGCAAATTCTTCATTTCATTAATAACTTTTTCTTTGCTTCTATTTCATTGGTTTCAGCCATGAGTTTCATTGTTTTTCTCCATATATTTTATTTGGTATTGTTTATTCTTGATTTCCTAGAGCTTTAAAGAAAGCAATAAGTTATTAATATGAGCTCTCTTTAGATTTTTGTTGTATATACTGAGTGCTATGAAATTGCCTCTTAGAACGTCCTTCATTGTATTCTATAGGTTAGGATATGTGTTTTCATTTTCATTCAATTTTTAAGTTTTTAATCTCCTTCTTCATTTACATTTTCATCAAAAGTGTCAAAAGCACACAGATATGCATAAACTATATATGGATAATACCAAAAAGAAACCCTCCATGATGCATAATGATCAAAATGCTAAATATACAGAATAAAAGAAGAAAATTAAAAGCTGCAGGAGAAAAAAATCCAAGTCACATATAAAGGCAGAACCATTAAAATAAAAATTGACTTCTTAATGAAGATTCTAGAAGCCAGAAAAGCCTGAACAGACTTTCTAAGAGACCATAAGCCTGATGGCAGGTGACTTTACTGAATAGGCTGTCTCAGCTAACCCTTCGGTTTTCTATTCCAACCCATTAGTATATGTGTTTTTATAAAAACAACAAAAAACAAAAACAAAAACAAAAAAAAACTAGTCTTTTTTCTTCCTATGACCCTGGATTTGTAATGTAATTTGAACTTGAACATTGTCACACCTCTAGCATTGTTCTTTTCCTTAAGGACAGCAATACCTATGCAGGCCATTTGTGTTTCCTTATAAAATTAGGTTTTATATTTCTACTTCTGTGAAGAATGTCATTTATAGGATTCTGCTAAATTTGTTTATCTCTTTTGGCAATAAACCCATTCTCAAGATATTTGACCATGTCCCCTGGATGCAGAGATCGGTTGGCACTCAGAGGAAGGATAGCATACTACCAAGAAGAGACTTGATACCCTATGAGCATATAGAGGGGGAAGAGGTCCCCCTCAATCACAGTCATAAGGGAGGGGAGTAAGGGGAAAAGAGGAGGGAGGGAGGAGTGGGAGGATACAAAGGATGGGATAACCATTGAGATGTAATAAGAATAAATGAATAAAATAAAATTTAAAAAAGATATAAATTCTGATAATTCATGAGCATGTGAGGTATTTTAATCTTTTGAATTTCGTGTCTTTTGAAAATAAGGGTGGTTTAACTCTCTTTTGAAAATAAGGGTGGTTTAACTCTCATGTGTAGATAGCAATGCTTTACTTTTTTAAGTCTTGTAAGCATTTTTTTTTTTTTTTGGTGATATTGCTTGAGTTAGGAGTTTGAACATTGTATTGAATAAAAGCAGAGATACTAGTAGTTCTTCTGTCATTCCAGATTTCAGAGAGAATGCTCTCTCTCTTTTCCTCATTTAGGATAATGTTGGATATAGACGTGTAACCCTTATTATGCTGAAGTATGTTCTTCCTATTCCTATTTCTCAGCGCTTGGGTCTTTAAGGGAGATTGAATTTTGACTTTTATATATTGGTTGAAATGATCATGCTTGTTCTATTCTTGAGTCTATGCACATGCTGAATTACATTTACTGATTTGTGTTTACCCACCTTTCATCCTAGAAAAAAACTAACTTTGCCATGTTTACAAATTCCTATAATCCTATTGATTGTGTGTTGTCCACATGTATGTATGTGCACCCTGTGTGTCTGGTACCCATGGAGGTCAGAAGAATGTTATCATGCTCCCTGGAACAGTAATGGTTCCAGATGACCACTAGCTACCATGTAAAAACTGGGGAACCAAAATCAGGTCAGTGCTCCTAACTGTCTTTATCCTGCTCAGTATAATGCTGTAAGAACTGTATATTCTGGCTAACATATTACATCAGACGTGATTTTCCTACTTTTTCTAACTTGCAGTATTTTTTAAAATTATTTTTCTTTCTTTCTTTCTCTCTCTCTCTCTCTTTTTAAAAGCTTGGAAATAATCAATCGTGATGCAATTCAGGGTATTAGTTTCTTCATTACTTTAGAGTATAAAAAGTATTAGTTGTTTTACAAAAAGCAAAAGGCACTGGAAAATGTATATTATTTTATGTGGAAAATATTTATTTGGCATCGTTCATAAATCTAAGTTTTGATGTTTTTAAGTAAACTTGTTTTTGTTTATATTGCAAAATATGATGTTTATTAAAACTGGACTTATAAATATTGAATGCTATTATTCATAAAACTGTTATAGTAGATTTTGCAACTTTATTTAAAATTTTAATATCCTGCTTCAGTTAATCATTTTTATGGCTTAGAATTTTTAAAAAATTTAATATTGGTGTTTGAATTCAGACACTATAACTGCAGTGGGAAAATAGCATACTGTTGTGAATATTTTAATTTATAAGCTGTTATATAATATGTTAAAATTATATTTATATTTTAGTATATAACATATTGTTTGCTTTGAGAAAGAATGTTTTCAAACATTAGATTTGATTACTTATACTCAAAATATGGGATAATGTATTTTCTTAATACTTCAATTTAATTTGGAAAATTTGAGACTTCAATAAAGAAAAAAAATGATTGATTGTACATTATCTAAAAACACAGCCCTTACAGACTGAAGTTTATTTGCTATGTTCATTTGCTGCTAGTGTCCCAGATGTCAAGAGCTCTGCCTCAGGAGCTCATAGCTTTATTTGCTTGGAGACAATCTGATGGTGAAGAGTTTGAAATCTTGCTGCCAAAATATGAAGAGATTTCCTCCAGCTTAGCACAAGTGAGTGCAAAATAGATGCAGTGACTTTGTAAGATGCCCGGTCTCTCCAGAGCAGTATATATTCAAGTTCATTAAAAGAATACTTCTCTTATTAAATGTTTATGAAAATAGTGGGTTTGAAGAGGCCCCTGGCTAGAGTACTTTATTGTTCTATACAATCATTTTTCTAACCACTCAAGGTTGGTTGTTCATAGCTCATCTTTGCTTTTAAAATATTGTTCCCTAGAGAATTCTCCACTTTCATTAAATAGACACTGTCTAACATAAAGGTAGCACTCCTTCCCACTCAACACACTTCCAGTTCAGACTAGACACAGGGCACAATTAACTGTGTGTTATAGAAAGGTGTGATTCTTTTCTTTTCCATCCTAAGGGTATAGCCAACACTATTATAATATAAGATTAGTTAATTTAAGAAAAGCATAAGCAAACTTTTTTTAAATCAAGGCTTTATAGATTACAGAATTACTGATATGAAGACCTAATGTTCATAGAAAACAAGTGGGGTTTTTTTCTGCTTAAGTGTGAGGAAGACAGTGTAAAGATGTGATTAAACAAAAGGTTAAAACTGAGAAAAGTAGATTCAGCAGAGTGTGGGGAAGTGTATTAGGACTCAGTAGCAGGATAAAAATATGAGCATTAGTTTGGCTCATAAAACTGGAGTAACTGTAGCTTTTGAAGGCTACAAGCCTGAAGGCACTGGTGAGTAGAAGAGACGAGAAGAGAGAGAGAGAGAGAGAGAGAGAGAGAGAGAGAGAGAGAGAGAGAGAGAGAGAGAGAGAGAGAGAGAGAAAAGAAAGATGGAGTCTCATGTTTTCGGGCAATAGCAGCCTCCTAAGCACAACCAAAAAGAACTGGGCCTGTGAACCCTCCTGTCTCATTTTCTCCTCATTTTATTCCATGTGGGACCTCGGTTGACCTTTAGGGTGGGTTTTCACTCCTCCCAGTTGCACCGTCACATGCCAGTAATGACTCTATTATCTCAGAATCATTCACACACATCCAGAAAGGTGTTTCACTCATCTAGACATCTTTTGGTCCAATCTAGATGATAATGAAACTTAACCGTCGCAGGAAACAAAGTCTATCCCTATTCTTGTGCCTGAAGTATATCAGTCCTTCTCCTCAGGTAAGGGAGTATGAGCATTAAGTGTATTATTGCTTTGGGCAGGTATTTCTTGGCCATATTAGTTTCTTCTATTGAGAATTCTCTGTTCAGGCCCATAGCCCATTAAAAAAATATTGGCATATTTGTTTTATTGATTCTTTTCCTTTTGAGTTCTTTATATATTCTGAATATCTCTGTCAGATGGATAGCTGTCCATGATTGTCTCCTACTCTGTGGGTTTCTAGGTTCCTTCTTCACTCAATGGACTGTTTCCTTAGCTGTACAGAAGAAGCTTTTTAGATTTATGAGGTCCAAAATGTCAGATGCTAGCTTTAATCCCTGGGCAAAGCCTTAGCTATTAGGGAAATGCAAATTAAAACAACTTTGAAATTTCATTTCACTATAGTTAGAATGGGTAAGATTAACAAAACAATTCAACTGACAGCACATGTTGGCAAGGAGTAGGCAAAGAGGAACGCTCACTCACTGTTGGTGGGAATGCAAACTGGAGAAGCCACTTTGGAAATCAGTAAGAAAAATCTTCAAAATACCAAAAAGAAAAACAAAACAAAACAAAAAAACAACCCAAAACAAAACAACCCAAAACAAAACAAACAAAAAACAAATCTACTGTGTGATCCAGCTATACTATTCCTTGCATAGACCTAAAGACTCAACATCTCACATTACCTGATATTGCTCAGCCATGTTCGCTGCTGTTCTACTAATAATAGCTAGGAAATAGAAAAAAAGCCTTAATATCTTTCAACAGATGAATCGATAATCTTTTTCTTTCTGTCTCTCTCTTTTTCTCTCTGTCACACACACACATATGCACACATTTCTATTGTCAAAGACGTTGCACTTAGTGATTCAGACAGAGCTGAATCTAACCAGAATGCTTCTTTTTGAGGTCTAGGTTTCAGAGTACCAATAAATACAATGTGAGCTGCCAAGGGAGGGAAGTGAGCCATGGTCATCCATTTGTAACTCCTATGACCACAGCAGTGACCAACTTGGCAAGATATCCCTAAAGGTACAATACATCTTGGAGTTAACTAATGGATGTCTAGTTGGACTGAAAGTCCACACAACAGGAGGGAAATGGTATCAGAAACCTGGCCAACTACCTGGGGTTAGTGGAGTCCTCTTAGGAGAGAACCTACAGTAGTAAGTTCTTTATTAGGTCAGCATGACTCATAATTACATTCTAAAACTTATACCTACAGACAAATGTAGCTCTCACCCATTGTAAAAGAAGTTCCTTTTCACAGTAAAGGTAGACCATTACAGAAGACCAAAACTAGCCATAATAGAGACAACAGATTGTGGGGAGCCCAGACGCAATTCACATATCTACAACACAACTCATACACTTTAAGGCTCAGAGAAATCTCAGAAGAGTGTGGAGAGATTATAAAAGCCCAAAGACCACAAAGTCTATCATGAGATCATGTCTCCTAGAAATGACAGAGAAATGACATCTATAAAACTTCAATGAAATGCCTGCTGAAACAAAGCTTGGACAATGGACAATACTGATAAATTTGATAAGATGTGGTAGGGGCAGTTTCAATAAATCCTAGCCCTAGATAGAGAACTGCAGACAACTGCTGAGTGCCCGGGAGAATTAGCCTCTCCTGGAGATGAGCCCCCTAATTGGATTGTCCAAAACAGAGTGGTCAGACTTAAAATCATACTCATAAAAACAACAGAAGACAAAATGTTTTATATTTACATATTTCATCAGGGAAAAAGATATCAATTTTATTGACAGGGGAGCGTGAAAGGGGTTGGGAGTAGTCGGAATGAGGAAAGTAAGGGTGGGAGTGATATACTTTAATTTTAAAATAAATAAATAACAATTATAAGAAACATTACACAAGTTACATCAGAGAATGTATTTATAGCCAGTTATGACAAATTATTTCAGTTTTTACAGGCAGACTTGGAAAAAAATCCAAGTTTCTATGAATTATTTTCATGAGATAAAAAGAACTAGGAGAAAAGAAGGCCTGGAGACTGGTTAGTTTATACTGATGTCTTTCATTTCAAATATTCAGCAAGCCAGGGCATGTGCTTTGAAGAATTACTTGAGTCGCAACACGTGACAAGTGTATAAAAAGGAACACATTGTCACAAAGGAGCACTAACTTCTGGTGCATTTTGTGTTTTCAAGGTCCGCAGTTTATGGTGTGTATATGTATATGAGGTTTAATTGAGTACAATCCCCAAATTGGACAGTATTTTCCTCCTGAGGCATTTTTCCCACTAATTCTATGCACCGAGATGTGTGTGGATAGCTTTATTAATGGGAAGTCTAAATTAAGACAAATATATTCGTAGAAAAACTGCTTGTCACTATCCACTTTTGGAGAGTCAGAAAAATTTGCATTTGAAATACCACAGATGTATTTAAGCCATAATTTTATGTGTGTAGTGTTTTTGTATGTGGTACGTGAACTTATTTGTGCAGGCATGAAGTTTTGGGTGTGTATGTGGAATCCAAAATAAGATATATAGTATCTTCCTGTATTCTTCTCTGCCTTGTAGGCCTGAGACAGCGTTCCTCACTGAATAGGAGATTGTCATTTCTGTTAGGCTTGCTGACCAGTAAACATTTGGAATATGCCTATGGTTGTAGACATATACAGTATGCCAGAAGTTTTATATAGGTGCTGGGCATTTGAATTTAAGTCCTTGTTGTAGGGTAAAAAGTCAGAGCCCACTTCTGCATTAAAAAAAAACTCAACAACTCCCACTATCCCCCTGTTTGAAGAACCACCAATCCCTGAGCTCAAAATCCCACCAATCCCTGGGTTTGCCTTGAAATTCTACCAATTCCCACCCTGGAAATCTCCACCCTAGAAAAATTCTTCCCCAAGAAATCCTATATTAGCCTCAGTTCTCTGATGTTTCTCACCCAAGCAGAAGCAGCCACCCTTTGTGTCTCTCACAATAAATTTCTTGAGTGAGGTTTGTTGTGTTGTATGACTTTGTGGTATTCATTGCCTCCTGACCGACAAGATACCTTTCCCCTCCAAGCTGTAACGCCTCCATTGGAGAAGGCTTTCTTCTCAGAGCTGTAGCATTACCTCATGCTTCAGGATAAGCATTCATGTTGACTGCGTCGACTCAATAGCTGGGGCTCCCCAGCCATGCTGCTTTGAAACTTTCTAATAATGAACTCATTGTGATTTGATTGAAAATGGCCCCCACTGATCATATGAGGTGGCATTATTTGAAAGGATTAAGGCTTTGGTCTTTGGTGCCTGATATTTGACCACTTCCCCTTGGTGGGGAGGCCTGATGGCACTCAGAGAAAGAATAAGGAGGCTACCAAGATGAGACTTGATAGCCTTTGACCATATAGTGGGGGAGGAGGTCCCCTCAGTCTTAGACCTAGAGGAGGGGAATAGGGTGAAAGCGGGAGGGAAGGAGGAATGGCAGGATACAAGTGATGGGATAACAATTGAGATGTGTAACCTGAATAAATTAACCAAATAAAATAAAATAAAATAATAAAAAGCTTGTTGGAGTAGATGTGGCCTTGTAGGAGGAAGTGTGTCACTGCAGTGACTTTGAGGTCTCAGAAGCTCAAGCCAGGCCCAGTGGTCCTCTCTCTTCCTGCTGCCTGCTGATCCAGATCTAGAACGCTTGGCTCTTTCTCCAGTGCTTTGCCTGCTTGTGTGCTGCCTAACATGCTCCCTACCATGACAATATTTGAATAACCTCTGAATCTGTAAGCCAGGCCCAGTTAAATGTTTTCATTTTTAAGAACTGCTCTGGCCATGGTGTCTCTGCACAACAATAGAAACCCTAACTAAAATAATATTCTAAATTTTATTATTTTAATGTTTCACAGTATAACATAGACAGAAAGGTATATCTTGCTCCTCCTGCCTTCCCATTTTAGGTTTGTGCTATATCTTACTGAATGACCTGCCAGGAGGATTTGTAGGCTGTTCAAGTCTATGGTTATAGACTGTGGGTCATTCTTTGTGTTGTTATTTGTATTGCATTGCTTGATCACTGTTGATACGATGGATCCTTCATGAATGCTTTAACTCGGGGGCTGCGTTTTCCCCTCAGTGTTAATGTTCACATTTCCTGTCTTCAACCTTAGCAGTGAAAAAAAAAAATAAGTGTATGATTGGTCCTTCACAGTGAATTTGAAATAACACAAGCTATCTGGGAAATTATTAACTATTTCTTTCATAAAAATGCCTTGGTTTGGATAATAAATTTCATTGTTACCTTATCTACAAACAGACTGCTTATTTTTCCTACAACCGTAAAACCCCACGATATGTGTTTGAGTTTGTCAGTGATGACATCTGTCAGTCCATAAAGTCCTTTGCTTCCTCGACACACTGCACTTTATTAGAGGAAAAAGTGAGATTATCATGTGTTGGTAGCAGTTAATAACTTTTTAAAATTAGTGGACTGTTAACTACAGAGATGCATTTTCCTTCTTTATCTGTAGTCTTAACATCTGCTTTCACACAACCAGTTCCTCCTTCCTTCTTTAGAAAACCAGAAATTTTGTGCTTATTTTTTTTTTCTTTTGTGAAATTCTAGTTCTGACATAGAATGGTGTGAGAGTCTCACCACTTGTGCCAGTTGGATGTAAAATGGTGTGAAAATACCAGACATGTTGAATATAAAACAAACTGCTGTAGATGAAACCAACAGCCAAAAAATAGGTCATTTCCAGCTCAGGACTATAAAAGTAAATAATCAAGATTCAAGAACCTTGTGTGAGTGTGAGAACTACAGAAAACGTTTTAAGCATATTAAAACAAATTTTAAATCCACAGAAGATGAAAAATGGTCATTTGCATTTTTCCTTGAACACTACAAATGTTTTATACTGCCTTCCTCTGTGCTTAAAATACTGAACTATTTAATAAATTTTAAGTTTTACTATGTTCTATGCAACATGCCCCCAGAAGCACTGTGTAAATGTAAATATATTGAACATATATTTCTCTGTGTAAGTACTGGGAGAACAGGCATCGACACACTAAGTCATGCTCAGAGGTAGCTCCTATTGTTGGGAAATAAAGTGTGGGCCCTCATATTGTCACACATTTACACCTTGATAAACTTTCTTCTCCATATTTTTTGTTGATATGTAATAACATATCTTTCCCAAAATTTCTGTTTCCAAGGCATTTCTATTACCTAAAGTTTGTGTTCCACAGAATTTTAGCAGAAGGGGTATCTTCAATATGTTGATATGAGTATATAGGTTAGTGACTAAATCTCTAGTAACTTTAGGTTTCCTAACTCTCAGAGCTTTAGATAAGGAGCTGCCTTTTGAAATATTAAAGACTGGTCAGGAGAGACGGCTCAGTGGTTAACATCATTGACTTCTCCTCTAGAAGACCAAAGTTGGTTTTGAATTATTATTGAATTATTATTGAATTTGTATGAGAGAGTATTATTACCACCTATGTACACCATTGATTTTCAGATTAAATTTTTATAAGATGTGGCTCTTGAATTTAAAAACAACTATGTCAGATATGTGACTATGGAAGGGAAAAGTGGTGAAACATTCCCATGAATCTCAAGAATAAAAGCTACATGCATCATAGAGAATGGATATGTAAGTATAGAATTCATACATGAGAAATACAACTGTAGATACAAATTGATTTTTAGATAATACACATCCTCAATGAAAGTAGTCAGTAGTTGATGAAAGTTGGAAAATGTTTGTATCTTCCTGATCAAGATATCTACTCTATAATGACAGACCAACACTGAAGACTCAAAAATTTTTTATTAAAAATTGTACATACACACACACACACACACACACACACACACACACACACATCAGCTAAAACTTCTAGAAATTAGCATCCAGATAAAGAAAACTTAAAAGGTACATCTTGAAGAGTAAAAATAAATTCAAGTTAAAATAATACATAGACCTCAATGACACATTATTCAGTCTAGTTGTCAGTAAAATTTTAAATATACAGAAAATCCTGGGGGAATATCAAAGAGGAAGGCAAAGAAGAGAGGAGAACACTGTTGAAATTAAAACAATGGTGGTCAGAAATATAAGTCTGCTGTTTTTCTTAAATGAATATGTTCCCTAATGTTTCACATGCTGGTCTGTAGAGAATATGGTGTACAATGCTACATTCTTGGGAAAAAGAAAACATGCCAAAAATTGAAGGCAAAGGGTCGCATTGGAATCAGTTCAAATAGAAAGTACATAAAGGTGTAAGTGGCTGAAAACTTAGCATTGAAAAAGTCATGATTTTATTCTAAGTGACACATCTTCCTACTAAATGAAGCTCTCAATGTGACAGGGTGTATTGTTGTCCTAATTTATCTAATATTTGCAAATATCATCCCAAAATCACTAGATATGAAAATAAACATAAAAGTATGATTCATATGCAGTGAATCCATTATAAAGTTTAAGAAAGTCAATATAGTATTACTCAGGGTAGTTCCCGATATGAAAATTGTGAGAGAAAACACTCAGTGAAGAACTCTGAACAAATTCAAACATTAAAATAACTATATTCAAATTGATGAAGGCAAATATAGATCAGTACAAGTGAGCAAAATTAACAAGAAAATGGAAACTCCTGAGGTGGCATCTTAAGAACTGAGAGGCACAAACAATGAGATAAGTGCCTCATTTTGTACTGGAAATAGAAGAAAAGGAGGTAAACTTGTACTTAGAGAAATAGAAAAATTCCAACATAAAACATACAAGGAAAATAACAAGAAAGGTGAGCAGAAAACCAGTCCAATGGACATCCATTTGAAATTCTAGGACACACTCCATGGAAAGGAGCAGGGAGAAATAGGATAAAGTGACCTAAAAAGGATTCAATCCTTTGCTAGAAAATAATAAAGAATTAACTTCTCTCTGGGTTGTTAAAAGACTGAATAACCAGAAATCCAGTTCTGGAAATTGGAAACAGAAAAGTTAAGTTACAAGTTGTTAAAAGAAAAATTTGAAAGCAATTACACAGGAAAACCACAATAATTTTAATGGCCAGAATGCTAAAAAATTATGAAAACCAAAAGACATTGGCTTGATATTTATAAGATTAAAAAAATCCCACAAAAATGTGTAAAGAAATACTTAAGTTTCAACATAGTAATATAAGAAGATTATTGCATACCTATGCTACTTCAAAGCTGCAGGAACTGATTAGAATGTTAAGATGTTTTTAGTAAACTAACCCCTCAAGGGATTTGTTGCTAGAAGCCTGAAACATAGAGATGATACGGTATGCATTCTGAAGGGAAGGACACTATTTAGAAAGAATAAGAGGTATGTGGTCCTTTACTTGCAAGGCTGAGGCAAAGGTTGTCAATGAGAAACAAGGTTTACATAGAAAACTCTACTTTCAAAAAAAGCTGGAAGGACTAGGAAGAGGGAAGAGATTGAAGAGAAAAAGAGGAAGATGCCAACGAAGAAAATATAGAAACAGCACACATTTTTGTTTCTAATATGATGAAGTAAAAATTATAAAGTTTACTGTTCAGAACACGTGTACAGGTACACACAAACACACACTCCTATACATGTAAAGTCTGTGGCACCAAAACTGAGAGAATAGATGGAAATAAATTCTTTTAATATTTTGCCTGAAGTAATTTGCTAATAGTTCTAGGTAGATAAATATGTTTAGGAATCATCTGTTATGATAGTTAGCTAAAATAAAGCTAGACATGGAGGATTAAAACAAAAATACACAGTATGATTGTAGGTATAAATATAACCACATCAGTGATGCAGTAATGCAAAGGGTTAAATATTCCAGTGCAAAGACAACTTGTCAGTCTGTAAAAAAGCAGGAGCCTAGTGCCTACAGTCCAAAGTCTAGTGTCTACATGATATACAGTATAAATTCAAAGATACACACAGACCAGTGAGAGACAAGAAACATGTATGTGGTTGATAAACATACATAAAAGAGACCAGAGATCCCAGACAAAACAGATTTCTAGAAAAAGAACCAAGAATTACCTCCAATCAATTACCTCCTTTCTTTTTAGGAACTGGAAGAGGAAAAGTAAACTAATCCTCAAATAACAAACTTTACAGCAGAAGTCAATAAAACAGAAAGCAAAGAAGCAATAGAGAAAAATCAATGGAATGAAACCTGGCTTTATTGAAAAACTAGTAAAATCCATATAACTGGGGAAATATTAGCAAGAAATGGACACGGATTATCATTGTAAATGGAGAATGACTAACACTGTATATCTCACTAATTCAAAGGAAAAATAAGGGCCTCTTAAGAATGATTTTATTCTTATACATAGCTGACAGGTGAATTGAGCATATATTTTCCCAAGAGAACTAAACTATCAGAGTTCATTTAAGAAACAGATAAAGTGAATCACCATGCATCCTTAGTGAAGTGAAACTACAGTTATTGAAAGGTAGACAGATACTGCATCTAAATTGAGAAATATACAGAAAACTTTTCCTAAGAAAATAACTCATATGCTAACTATTGCAAAACCAGTCACAAAAATAACAGGGAAATAACTTGCACATTTTATTTAAAGTTCAATTTGTGATACAGGCCTGTGGTGCACAGCAAATATGTTGCCATATTCCTTAATTAAGTAAATCAACATATTTAACATAATTGTCTAGAGGTTAGCTTTAGGAAGCAAAGTTCATTGAGGATTTTTGTAGTAATTACTAAGCTAATTAAATATTTGTATGAAAATTCTGTGTTTTAATAGAGGAAAACATTTTGAGAATTAAAACAACCCGGGAAATAAAGACTTCTGATTTGAAAGCAAGAAGTAATAAATAAGAAAATACAAGATATGGATAAAAATACACTAATTTACTAATGGAACAAAAAATAGTCTAGTATTAGACCAACTTATATATTGATTTCAACAAAATGTACAGGTAACTTATAGGACAAAGGACATCTCTAAATGTATTGTGCAACAATAATTATATAACTAGTTCCATTAGAATATGTATGTGTCAAAAATGATTTTTAAATCAGCATACAAAGTACTGGATTTCACTGTAGTGGTTTTATCCTAACATGCCATTTTACCTTGCTTTTGTTTATTCTCCCTCAACCGAGTGAGCTTATTACTCATCTGACACCTTTCCCCAACCATAGTGCCCCCTTCTGCTTCCATGTCACAGGCATTCAATATTTTCAACACTTCTCCTTTCCTTAAGATTCCCTCTCATGGGTTCCACCCAGCAGCAGTCCGAAACAGATGCTGAGACTCACAGTGGAAGAGTGCGAGAAGGATAAAAGAACGTAGAGGTGACAGGAGCACCACGGGAAGACCAACAGAGGCAAATGACCAGAGCCCAGAGGAGTTTGTGGAGACGAAAGCACCAACCAAGGAGCATGCATGGACTGGATCTAAGCCTCCTGCCCCAGATGTAGCCAACAGGCAGTTTAGGCTTCTTGTGGGTCCTCTAGTAAGAGTAGAGGCTGACTCTGACATGGACTCTATTGCCTGCTTTTGGGTCACTTTCCCCTGGTGGAAATGCCTTGTCAGGCCTCAGGGACGGGGGTGGAGAGAACTGAGGTCAGTCCTTGGTGGGATGGGAAGGGTGGGTGGGTAGAGGGGGGCTCCCCCTTTCTGAGGAATAGAAGAGGGAAGAAGGGTCGGACAAGGAGGAGAGCGAGGGAGCTACCACCATATGTAAAGTGAATAAATAAATTAATCAATTAAAAATTCCTTCTTATAGGCAGAACTGGAGACTGGAGGTCAGTGAGCAATAAATATCCTGTTGTGAGTAGCCAGTGATGCCACCTGGGACCTTAGTGGAGTCCTGGGCTGTGCTGCTCCTGGGGTCCAAGTCTGGGTCTGCTACAACCAGTTTGCCTTCCCAGGGACGTATCGGTATCTGAGGGCTGTACCAAAGTGGCCTGGGCATTAAAAAAAAAGAGCTAGCCCTTGGTATATTAGAGCAAGAGAGCTAACCCTGGCCCTACCTGGGAGCAGTACTCAGGTGAGTGGCCCACACATTGCAGGAGTTGAGGGTGAGCTTGCTCAGAGTATACAAATGAGAGAAATAACCCTACTACTTCTCTTCTGTGGGGTGCCTTGCTCCTCGTCACCTGTGGCAGGCGGGGAAGCTGAACAGGAGAGAGCTGTCCCTGCCCCTTACCTGCTGCAGCACATGGGAGTTCAGTCCCTGGACCTCACTAGGAAGGATAGTAGAATTGACCCTGAACAGGAGGGTAGTGGAAGAGCCAGCCCTCCGGACCTAGGGAGAGACAACCTCCCCTCCTTTTGCCCTTGCCACTGGTAGCAGGTGGGAGAGTTGACCCCTGTGGAGTGCTGGAAGCAGGAGAGGTCCCCTGCCTCTCATCTGTTGTAGCACCCACTGCACCTCACCCAGGCAGAACAGTAAAGCTGGCCCTGGATATGGGGCTTACATATGAGCAGACACTGAGGGACTGAATGCAGGAAAGCTGGTTCTCTCTCTTGTCTGCTGTGTGGTGACACAACCTAGGGAGAGACACCCTCCTCCCCACCCTTGTCCCTACGTCGTCATCAGAGTGGGAAAACTGACCTAGTTCTTCAGTACCTGCAACCCCTGAGGAGAACAGGCCCTGCATGTTGCCTGGGCAGCAGGGAAGAGATGGGCCCTGGTACAGGGCAGAGGTGCTGTTTAGTCAGGCCAGAGGGCTCGAGAGGGGTTGAAGGGCTGAGCAGTTCAAATACCCTTCAGTGCCAGATCCAGGGCTTTGAATTGGCCCATTCCTACATCTACCCTATTGATGAACTAAGGGGTGAGCACAAAGGGGCCTGTCCTACAGATCCAAAACTACAGGATCTCCATGATGTAGGGCAACGACAGGATGTCGGAGAGGAGTTCCTCTGAGGTTCCGGTATCGATAGAGCAGCAGAAGCAAGAGACCTCATAGAAAACCAAGGAATCATTGCAATGAACATTTGCAAGCAAGGAAGTATAAACAAAAGGGTATATACTCTGGGACATACTGTGACACACTACATCTTCCACCACAAGATATTATTTTGGTTGAGACGAGGTTGCAAGGGTTGGGGGCACAAGGAGGGTGACTGGGATTGGGGTGCATGTTGTGGCAAAACAAACAAACGAAAAGAAAAGAAAAGAAAAGAAAAAAGAAAAACCAAAACTAAAAGATTGCCTCTTATGATTGTTCTCTGCCCCTCTGGACATTAGTTGGCTGTGTGGCTGGAAATATGTGTGCCTGTGTATGTTTGCATGTGGATGTCAGGAATTAATTTTGGGCATCTTTATTATTCCCTCTACTTGTTTACTGAGACCGAGTATTGAGCTTCAGGCTCACTGATTAGGCTATGCTGGCTAGCCAATGAGCTCCAGGTGTTCTCCTTTTTCTGACCCCCAGTCCATGGGTTTCAGATGTGCAACACTGTACCTAGACTTATTTTTTCATGAGTTCTAGGAAATCAGAATTCAAGTCTTCATGACTTTGTGGTAGGCTCCTTACATATAGTTCTACCTCCCCGGCACTCATGTCCCCTTATTTGCCTTTTCCACCTATATACTCAAATATATGTGCACACATATATTTAAATCTATAGTACACTTGTGTCAAAAATGTACACTGTTTGTCTTTCTGAGTCTCATTTATTTAACTTAATCTAATGCTATCTAGTTGTATCCAGTTTTTTTTTTTACTCAAATGTTACGATTTTGTCACATACATACCTAAATGGCCCCAGTGACACACCTGACTAGAATGACAAGGGGATTTAAAAAAGGAAAAGAAAGAAAGAAAAAAAACAGATACAGGGGCACACAGACAAGCTTAGATTGGGTGGGCTGGGCTTTGGCTCAGTGTGTTTATATAGAGAATTGAACAGAGAGGTGGGGTTATTGCTTACAGCTTAACAAGGGGGGCGGGCCTACTACATGCAGATAAAAAGGAGGCAAGGTTTATGGTATACAGGAAGACAAGTTTAGCGTAATGGCTGTAGGAACACTCTCAGTGGGGAGAACTCTTCAGGCAGTACACACCTGCGACAGAAGTTGGGGTGGAGGGATTGGGGGGGTGATGAAAAGAACTAAGGTGGACATATTCTGCACACACAGTTAACATCCACACAGAGACCAGAGGAAATCTTTGCCGCGTCATTCTATGTCTTACAATGGAGGGAAGGCTTCCCCGTTTCTCCATGGGTCTGAGGCTCTGGGGCCCTTGACATGGTGAGATACATCTTAAAGAAATTTTAATTATTTTTACTTCTGATTTTTTTCTCCATTAATTAATTTATTCAGTCTCTTTGCAGACTGATCATAGCCCTGTCCCTCCCCTCCTCCCAGTTCCACCCTTATAGACCCTTCCCCCATTTCCCAATCCCCTTCTCCTAACAGAAGGGGAGACACCTGCCCCCCCCCCCCCCCCCCGGCATGAGTACAAACATACTCTGGCACATCACTTCACAGTAGGACTAAACATGTCCACTCCCACTGAGACCAGATAAGGCAGCCCAGCTAAGGAAGTGGGGTCCAAAGGCAGCAAACAGAGTCATCCTTTACTCCCATTGTTAGGGAACCCACATGAAGAGCAAGCAACACATATGCTAAATGTGTGCATGGGAACTAGGTCACATTCCTGCATGGTCTTTGACTGGTGGTTCAGTCTCTGTAAGCCCCCCATGGGCCCAGGTTAGTTTACTCTGTAGGTTTTTTTTTAATGTGTTCAATATAATATTAGTAGGAAACATATAGATCAATCACATATCAACTTAGCTCTAAAAGTTATTTTTTTTTAATTTTTTTCTTTTTTCTTTTTCCTTTATTACAGCAGGTTACCAAGAAGAGACTTGATACCCAATGAGCATATACAGGGGGAGGTAATCCCCCTCAGGAACAGTCATAGGGGAGGGGAATAAGGGGAAAACGGGAGGGAGGGAGAAATGGGAGGATACAAGGGATGGGATAACCATTGAGATGTAACAAGAATAAATTAATAAATGTAGGGTTTTTTTCCAGTATCCTT
This sequence comes from Acomys minous, assembly GCF_964271855.1. Classification (NCBI taxonomy): domain Eukaryota; kingdom Metazoa; phylum Chordata; class Mammalia; order Rodentia; family Muridae; genus Acomys; species Acomys minous. The sequence goes on along the minus strand of NC_140491.1, from coordinate 92,313,162 downwards.
GACCCCTCCAACTTCCACAACCAATCCTTCCACTATTTTCACGAGAGTCCATGAGACCAGCCTATTGTTTGGCTGTGGGTGTCTGCATCTATTTCTATCATCTGCTGGATGAAGCCTCTCAGAAGACAGTTATACTAGACTCGTCTCTGTAAGCATAAGAGAGTATTACTAATAGTTAGAGGGGTTGGCTCTCTCTCATGGGATGGGTCAAAACTGGGGCAGTCATTGGTTTGCCATTTCTCAAACTCTGCTCTATCTTTATCCCTACACTTCTTGTAGGCAGTACAAGTTTTGGGTCAAAGTTTTACGGATGGTTTGGTGGGCCCCTCCCTCTGCTGGAAGTTCCACCTGGCTACAGGGGGGTGGTGACTTCAAGCTCCATATCTCCCACTGTGAGGTCTCTCATCTAGGGCCACCTCTATAGACCCCTGAGAGTCTCCCTTGTCCCAGAGATGACTCTCACACCAATTTCTGTTCTCTCTCCTTGTACTCCTCCCTCACCTCCCCAATCTCCCTACACCTGATACCCACTCCAGTTACCCTCCCCCTCCCTTTTCCCACCTAGTTTCCTTCCTGAATCTACTTCAGATGTTTATTTCCCCATCAGTGTGAGATTCAAGCATCCTCTCTTGGGCCCTCCTTTATACTTAGCTTCTTTGGGTCAGTGGATTATAGCATGGTTGGTTATCCTGTGCTTTATGGTTAATATCCACTTATAAGTGAGTACATATCATACTTATCTTTCTGGGTTTTGGTTACCTTGCTCAGAATGATCTTTTCTAGTTTCATCCATTTGCCATCAAAATGGCACCCTACAGAATGGGAGAAGATCTTCACCAATATTACATCTCACAGAGGGATAATATCCAAAATTTATAAAGAACTCAAGGAATTAAACACCAACAAGCCAAATAACCGATTGAAAATGGGGTACAGAGTCCAGATCTGAGTCTCAGCATCTGTCCTGATCCCCTGCTGGATGGAGTCTCTTTCTCAGAGGAGATCTATGTTGGGTTAATATCCACTTATAAGTGAGTGTATACCGTGTGTGTCTTACCAGGTCTGGGTTACCTTACTCAGGATGCCCATCTCTAGTTCTCTCTATTAGCCTGCAAATTTCAAGATTTCCTTGTTTTTAATAGCTGAGTAGTATTCCATTGTATAAATATACCACATTTTCTTTATTCTTTCTTTTCCTGAGGGACATCTAGGTTGTTTTCAGATTCTGGTTATTATACATAAAACTGCTAGACTCTGGTTAGAGTGCTGAGGAGTGGTATGGAAGAATTGGGGAATGGAAGACCCCACAGGGTTCAGGAACCCCAAAAGGAGACCATCAAGGCCTGTGGATTCAGACACAGTGGGAGCTGCACAAATGGTTGCACCAACTAAGGACAATGCATGCAATAAACCTAGACTCCCTTTTCAGATCTAGCCAATGGACAGCTCATTCTCATGGTTATGGCGAGGGTGGGGACTGCCTCTGATATGAACTCTGGTGCCCGCGGTTTGATCACTTCCCCTTTGTGGGAGGCCTGGTTGGCACACAGAGAAAGAGGAAGCAGGGTATCCTGATGGGACCTGATAGGCTGTGGCCATATGGTGAAGCAGGAGGTCCCCTTCTGTTAGAAGTCTAGGGCACTGAAATGGGGCATAAAGGGGTGGGAGCATAGGAACAGAAAGATACAAGGGAAGGGATAACAATCAGGATGTAATCTGAATGAATTATAATGAATTAAAATTAGAAAAATAAAATAAAATAAATGGGGTACAGAGCTAAATAGAGAATTCTCAACAAAGGAATTTCTAATGGCTGAGAAGCACTTAAAGAATTGGTCTTTGTGGAAAGGTTTGTAATCTTTGTCACAGATGAAAGCAGTCTTGGTAGGCTTTGCCCTTGGACACACCACGGATACTCCCTGAGATTAATTTTGAGATAGACTGGGTGGAGCCATCCTGGGCCTGGAATTTAGGAAGGGGACCCAGGGACTCCACCTGGACTATTGTGTTGCTAATCGACCCTCAGTGGGAGAGGAAGTCCCCCCTTGCACGTGAGAGACAAGCAGGCGGAAAAGACAGAGAGGAGCAGCAGGTTCAGACCAGGCTTGAGGATGAGAAAAGGATCAGCGAACAGGCCAGACCAACGCTCAGACTAGAGACACCTAGGAACCCAACCCGTGGAACAGATACTGGAAGGTTCACTCTTTTTTTCCTTTAACCTTTTTTCCCTCTTGTGTAAACTAGCTGGGTTGTATAAAAAAGTTTAATTGTTAAGAAACAGAGCCAACAGGTCTTATTTAAAGAGAAAACAAGGCTGGACTCAGGGATGTCTTTTCTTTCCTTTGTCTTTTATTCTTAGGTTTGGAGATAGGGTTTGAAAAGAATGCAGGCGGAATATAGAAATATATAGAGATGATAGGACAAAAAGTAGATTAGTGAATCTATTCCTCAATTTAATGCCTTAATTGTTACTCATGAGGTTATCATTATTATATAGACACAAAATAAGTTCAATTTTACATACATTAATATAGAACTCAAATTTAAGATTATTCTTCACACACGATATATATTTCTAATATGCAGTATTATACCCATACAACTGAATTATAATACAAGGTTTACTTCCAATACTTTGAAAGTGCTATTGCAGGCTGTTTAGGATAAATAAGTTATACGAGTTAATTGTTAATTGATCAAATCATGGTCATATCAATTACTAGTCTATTTTTATCACAAGAATATACATCCTAGTTCTAACAGATATGATTCTATAGAAATATAAGGTAAAATAGTTAGATAAGCTCTTCAGAAACCCCAGAGTCAAGCAGAATATTGCATTTAAAGATGTTTTTATTATTTTAAAGATTCATTTACAATGAGACAGGATAACTTCTGGCAACATCCAGCCTACCTCAAAGAAGATGGTGAGCATCAAAGTACCTCCTTATAGAGATGGCTTCAAATGTGGCAAACAAGCCACTGGGGAAAATAATTTCTATCACAAACATAATTCTGCCTAAAAATGGGCAAGCTTGGATGCAGGCAGAGTTGATGCCCAAACTCTCTGAAGACAGGGTAAGCAAGTCCTTAATATAGTTCCTGCCTCACAAATATGTCTGCCAGATATATTGGGCCAGAAGGCAGAAGATGATGTTTCAACTTTACAGAGAGTTTTGGATGACTGTTCAGGCAGCAAACTGTCTTTTTTTTTTTTTTTCATTTTTGAAGCTGCTAATCTGCAATTCCTGTCTACCCAGATAATTAATTTCATTCCTTCTGAAGTATCTGATGGGGTTGAAGACCATATAGTTTAGTTTTACAATTAAGCTTAACTGTATAGGGGTTAAAGTGTTTTTAGGTCTAGATAGATGTTTTAAGTTCATAATGATAAGTTATGATAGGTATTGATTTACATTCAGAATTTTAGACTCACCAAGATAGGAAAGATGTTTTCTTCAAGTCTGCTAAATACAAATAGCCAAAACACTATGAAGTTAACATTTATATAATTCCTGATTGTTTTGTGGTTCTTCTTGCTGTAGGTAGTTTGTTGTATATATGTGTAGTAATATAAATGTATAATAAAAAATTGTAAAAAAAAAAAAAAAAGAAAAAGAAAAAAGAAAGAAAGAAAAGAAATATTAACAGTCCTTAGCCATCAGGGAAATGTAAATCAAAATGACTCTCATATTCCATTTTACACCCCTGAGAATGGATAAGATCAAAAACTCAAGTGACAGTTCATGCTGGCCAGGATTTGGAGCAATAGAAACATTCCTCTGTCTCTCGTGAAAGTACAAACTTGGACAACCACTTTGGAAGCAATCTGGTACTTTCTCAGAAAATTGAGAATAGTGCTACTGCAAGACCCAGCTATACCACTCCTGGGTATATACCCAAAAGACGCTCCACCATACAACAAGGACATTTTCCCAACTATGCACATAGCAGCTTTACTCATAATAGACAGAATTTGGAAACAACTTTGATGTTCCTCAACCAAAGAATCTGTGGTACATTTATACAATGGAATACTACTCAGCTATTAAAAACAAAGAAATCTTGAAATTTTTAAACAGATGTATGGAACTAGAAATGGTCATGCTGGTTGAGGTAACCTAGACCCAGAAAGACACACATGGTATATACTCACTTATAAATGGATATTAACCCAACATAGATGTCCTCTGACAGACTCCACCCTGCTGGGGATCAGGACAGAGGCAGGGACTTGCTGCTGGACTCCAGGTGGAGCATTGAGGGTGGTATGGAAGAAGGGGGCATGGGAGAACCAAGAGGTTTCACAAGCCTCCCTTGAGACCACGAAGGCTGGCAGATCTAGACCCAGAGGTGCTGCACAAATTGTTGCACCAACCAAGGACAATTTGTGTGGTTTTTATGGTAAAAATTTATTTCAAACTTAGTGCTATTTCACTAAAATCTTATGAGATTCAAGAAATTATTTACACCATAATTTAATTCTTTTGTGTTTTTAAAGACTTTTTGTGAGCTAAAATATGGTCCATTTTGGAGGAATCTATATCAGTTGCCAAGGATAATGTAAATTTTCTTTCTGTTAGATGGGATATTTTGTAGCAATCTGATAGGTCTGCTTTATCTGTGACTTAGTTTAATACTGAAATCTTCATCTTGTTAGAGCACCTAAAGATGAGAGTTCAGTAGTAAGGTTACGACTTCTGGTGTATCAATAGCTATTTGACTATTTATGACCATTAGTGTTTGCTTTATGTAATTGGAAGTTCAACATTTGGTGTCTTTATTTTTATAGTTGTTATACCTTTTGGATGGATTGTTCTATTTATTAGTATCTAATAATTTTCTCTGTCTTTTCTAATATTGGTTTGAAATCTACATCATCATGTATTGGAATAGCTATGGAAGTATACTTCATCTTTAATGTGCTTTCTATATCCTTTTTTTTTTCATGAAGAAAGTATTGTATTTGTGTTAGTTTCTTTGGGGTGAGTTCCAGAATATTTTATTCAGAAGTTTTCAGTGAAAATCATATTAAATATTGTCATAAACTTCCAAATGTCTTCATCTATATTTATGTAAAAATTACCAATCCTTTGGGAATTTAAAATGTGAATGAACTTATGATATTTATGTATATGTCAATTTGGTTAACTACTGAACAATAACCTAAAACTATGGCAGAAGTAGGTAAGATGGGATATTAGATATCACTTAATTAGATAGTAAAGCCATTTAATAGGTTTTAATTATCCTATTTATTTCCTTATTATGGTCTATTCATTATGGTAACCATTAGCTATATATGGATATTGGACAATAAAATGTGGCTAATGTGAACATGGAAACATCTTTATTTTTATCTTATTTTAGCTGGTTTAAATTTAAAACTATTAATAGATTCAGTTGCTAGAAACCTTTAAATATGAAACTAAGTACAGATTATGTATCTCCAGTGACATTTATGTTCAACTCAGGAAGTGGTTAATTTTAAAGTAGTCATTGTACAGCTAAGAATTAGCATAATATATTTTATTAACAGAGCATTGTCAGAGTTATGTGATGAAATGTTACCCTGTTTATGATGATCTATATAAAATGTTCAAGATACATTCTGAGAATGAACAGATAGAGAGCAAAAATGGTGTGTATGACTGTTACTAAATTTGTAGAGCTGTATACAACTCTAAGATCTGGAGCAATTGCTTTCACTTGAATTTTACTGAATACTTTACTGTGTGGAAAATAAGTGAAAATTTAGAAAGTAGGAAAATAATATAGTTTTTTTTTTGTAGATTTTACACACTTTGGGTTTACATTTAAGTAATGGTAACTGTCAATTTTTTGATTGGAGAAAGAAATGTCCTTTCTGATATACAGAACAATTTTCAGTAGAGAAAATAACAGTTCACTGGTATTTCTATATCCATTCAGAATGTAAATGAGAGAGCCTCATGACCTTGCACTCACTGAATATCTGAGGGCAACCAGCACCATCAGAACTGGGGAACAGGGCTGAGTGTTGTCTGCTTTGGGCTATTAGGCTCAAAATTTCTCAGTTAAATTGGTGGAAAAAGATAAATGGAGCTTTTTTTTTTTTTTTGAGTGTTGATCTCCCATAGATATTCATTCCTCAGAGGATACTGCATGCCTTTTCAGAAGATAATAATTAAAGTAAAGTTGTATTCCAGAAACTTTCCTTACCTCAATTTGGGGGAAAGATTAAAATTCGAGCTTCTGTTGCATTAGACATTTGGAACATAATAAACGGCTTTTTTATTTGTTTGGTTTGGTTTGGTTTTTCATTTTTGTTTTGTTTTGTTTTATATTTTTGAGACAGGGTTTCGCTGTGTAGCCTTGGCTGAACTGGACTGTCTTTGAAAGCCAAGCTAGCCTTGGACTCACAATAATCCACCTGCCCCTGCCTCCCTGAGTGCTGGGATTAAAGGTATGCACCACCACGCCTGGCTAATAAATGTCTTCTTTAGTTCTTAGAAAGATGTTAACCAATGTGTGTTAAGCCGGCATTGTCATATCCACTGGCTACCCTACCCTTTGTCCCTATTGTTAATACTGATGGCAAAAAGTGAGGGACATATGACCAGGCACACATAACTACAGTGAGTTTCTGTATTTTTTAAGATTTCTAATTCCAATGAGAATTTGTATGTGAAAAAGATTTTTTGTTACATCTTTAATCACTTTCTTCTTTGATGTTCAAGTGAAGGAAAATATATGGGTATATTTACAAGTTGCTATGTGAGCAGTTATGTGAAATTTATGCTGTGTAATGGATTATGGAAAGCAGCTTTGAACAAACTAAATGCCCATTTCATTTGATCAAAGCATGTTTTCACGAATCCAATAATTATGCAATGTACTGTTTTTTATAAAGTTTTTCGAAGTATGGTAAACAAGCACTAGGCTCTCCTCATTTGCACAGGAAAATGGACTTATAGGCTAAGGGTGATTTATGTACTGAAGTAATTTAAATTCCATACTTCCAAAGTCACATTGCATATGTTACATGCCTATAATTATGCTCCTCCGGGTGTGCAAGCCAAGGAGGTGGCAGAGTCAGACGCAAAGAAAGAAAGGAGATTGATGATATGGTATTTTGCTAATACAATGCAAAGGCACTAACAGATTATGAGCCTCATTCTTGCCATTCCTTCTCGTTCTTTCTAAATTACATTTTCCAGTTGATGTCTTCACTGATCTGTCATTTCCTGCAACTGCTGTCATTCTGCTGTATCGGAAAACTTTGAAAAATGATAAACAAAATATTTCCAATATATAACTGAAAGTCTTTTAGGTAAAGGATAAAAGGTCTCCCTTCCTCCTTTCACTACCACCTCATACGTGTGCCTCATTAGATGTCAGATGCATAGGATTAAATGTCAAATAATTTCCCCCTTTTTAATTTGAAGCCATTTAGAGTAGGGGATCTGTTTTACTGGAACCAAGATAACATGCTGATGTCCTATGAAAAATTTCGTGAAAGGCAGACAGAAGACTACAGTTTACAGTTCTCAAATTTCAGATATTTTTATGCTGTTGTCTTAAAAGGACTGATGTGGATTTTTTTTTTTTGATGGGTGGGAGAATGTTCCTGTTTTAGGTATTTCTAGCTCTCTTGTTAGGGGTGCTTTAGACAGACAGAATATTTTTATAAATATGAATATAACAAGGCAGGGTAAGTACATCTTCATTAAATTATACATCCTAATTCCTGTCTGGTGCTAGACCCATGATGTTTAACAGTTATCTCCTTCAGGTTGACGCCACTGCATGCTCTATGTGTTCTGTTCTGTCTGTCAAGGCACTCCACTCCATTGTAAAGGGTACAGCACATGCTTCTATGCTTTTTGTTCCTATTCTGAAGAAAAATGTCATCTCATCAATACAAATATGCCATGTCACAGTGTGCACATTCAAAAAGAGAAATGCTACTTTTTGCCTTTCTTTCAGTTGGGAAACTACCTTTTGATACCATTTTTAATGTCAGTTCGACTGTGGCTTTTTTTAGTTCTATTTTGTGATTTCAGATAATGTTTCCCATCATGAAGTTTTATACATTTGATGGCACAAAGAAACAATGAGGCTATATGTGGGGAAATATCGAAGGCCAGCATGAAAAATCAAAAGGAGAGGGCCAAATCATAAAACAGAAACTTTCCTCGTGTTAATAAAAGAAAAGGAAGGTTCTTTCAGACATTCTACTATTCTTTGGTGTGTTTTTAATATTGTAAATAAATACTTGTTGTAGAGCAGCCTATAAAGGAAGAGGCTTATGTTGGGTGATGGTTTTGGATTTACAATATCCAAGAGGCTCTCATCAACATCTTGTGCTTTGGTGAGGCCAACTTGCTGGGAAACTTACAGTAGCCAGCAGGCATACAGGAAGAAACAAAACAGACTCATTCAAGAGTAAGCCTATTTCTGCAGAAGGCCAATTATCCATTTTTAAAACCTAATGACCTCTTAAAAGTCCTATCACTTCTCAGCAGTGGTCTAGGGGAATGCAATTTCTTAATTGAAAAAACACCTCTTAGAGAAAAAAAAAGCCCTCTAAAATCATAGTAGATGGATCTGTAAATAGTGTTTACGTTATTTACCTGAAATGCTGTTGTAAGTATGTCACTTGACTATCAAGATTCAAATCTCTTCGTGATATTCCAAGAAATACAGTAAGTTTATCTAGATAAAAAAAAAAGATTTTCTTTTTCATGTCTTCATGCTATGCTTCTTATCAGATAAAGGGTGATACATTGATTTCTTTCTGCTGTTCTGAAAAATTAACTGACAAAAACAAATTAAGGAATGAAGGTTCATTTTGCTTTATAGTTCTATGTGAGTTCAACGTGGCAGGAAGGCATAGTAGTGAGAGCAGCTAAGGTTGTGGAGAAAAAAATCATTAGGCTGGTGATTCACACTGAGTTTGCTTTCAGGAAACAGAGGCAGATTCCTGTGGGTGCTCAGCTGACCACCACCTCCCCTTTTATTCAGTCACCTGTAATTATTTTTAATGTAGAAATGGCTAGATTTGACCACATGATATAGAAAATTGTAGATATCCTATGTATCTTTTTAATGAACACTTCTGAGTTTGAAAAACCATTAACAAACACCAACAGAATGATACAAATGTATACATTTTTGTATACCTTCAAGTTCTATCTAATGGTTATATTTTAGGCTGCTAATTAAGTTTTGAGTTGTTTTGTATAGACATGTTGATCCTACAAATACTTGACGGTAGCTTTGGCAAGCGCCAATAACCCAAACACTACAGAAAAATAATGGAGATAATAGACAGACAGATAGATAGATGATAGATAAGCAAGTTATTACCCCACTGCACTATAATATTCTATACTTGTAATTATTTCCAAATATCAACACTGCTTAGGTTAAAACCATTTCCAAGTATTTAATTACTTTTTTTACATGGTCATTCTAAATTTATTATATTTGAGACATGCCTATAGTCCATGTGTTTGGGAATCTGAGGCAGAAGGATCATAAATTTGAGGCCAGATTGAGCTACTTAATGATTTCTTGTCTCTGAAAACAAGCAAATGAAATCTGATAAATGAAAAGCTAATTATATATAGTAATGCATAGTATTTTCTAAAAAGTTTGAGGTAATGGTTAATCCCAGGATTTCTTGACATTTTCCAAGGGTCTTTCTTCATTTTATTATTTTTTATGAGGCTAAATAATTCTAATCTTTTCCAGTAGTTTTCTTAAGGAAGAAATATTTGCTAAAAAATCCCTGAAAACCTAAAAGTAATATAGGTCACCAGTTATGAAGCGGTTCTTCCAGTATGAACATTTCTGTATGTTAAAAAGTAATCATTGTAATTTGTGTTTTTATGTAAGTGGAAAATTAAATTATTTTTGTCAGGTAGTAATCACTGAGTCTACAAATATTTATTATCTGTACAAATTATAGCATTAAAATAAAATATACCACTTTCTCTAGTGCTAGTGAAGATAAAAATATAAATGCACTTATTAATCAAAATGATTATTCCTTTAATGAGACTAGTTCAAACAGCAGTAGGAGTATAGAAGGATTGCCAAGGTAGAATGTAGAAATTTATCTGAGTTCTGCATTAGTAGAAATATCTGTGCAACTGGAGCAAAGTGACTACTCTGCTTTTATTAAAGAAAACTGTATGGGCTTGCATGGGGAGAAGCCTATTAGTTTCACATCCTATATATATATATATAAAGGCTAAAAATCGTATCTTGAAAAATTTGTAATAATTCTAAATTAACTATTTTGTAAAGGCTTTAGATTATATCAGGAATAAAATGAAACATGGTCCTGGACTCAAGAATTGTAGCTAGTACACTGTAACATTTTTCTGAGTTCAATTCAACTATGTAAAAACACACTTTTTATTTATTTTTATTTTTTCCCTTTTTTTATTAATTTATTCTTGTTACATCTCAATGGTTATCCCATCCCTTGTATCCTCCCATTCTTCCCTCCCTCTCATTTCCCCCTTATTCTGTGGGAATAGAATCCTCCCCTATGACTGTTCCTGATGGATATCAATAATTTGAACCAAATCAAAATAATAAACACTGTCTTTATGGAAACTGAACAGGAAGCTTTGACCTTCATGCAGTGGTGGAAGTCCCCTGTAGCTCATCAGAGTTCATTGTCTGTGTTTTCTTCCATCCTTCATTCTATTATCAGTGGATAATATCCTGCGCTTGTAGGTGCATCCACGCATTGGAAACTTGCAAAAGTTGCACAGACTTCTCTGTTCTCTAGAAAAAGCAACATTAAACATCTATTTGCTCATCAGAGACTACTGACTCTGGAAAGTGATAGTATTGAAAAATACAATGTAGACTGTATCTCCTTCGTGTCACATATTCATGTCAGTTAGTAATGATGAGGTCAGACAAGATGACGTTCTCTGCACAGTAGTGAGTGTTTTGGATAGACTGTAGGTGATACGGGTGATATATCAGTTTTAAATAGTTTTACTAGGTGTTTATCTTAATTTTCAGGGCTTCAGAAAATGTTTACATCTGGAGGAAGGACTTCTAATGTGATCATTAAAATTATGGAAAGACCATGGTTGAGCAAATGTTCTTGTAGTGTGCTGGAGCATCTTTTGGGTATATTCCAAGGAGTGAATAGCTGGGTCTTGAGGAAGCCCTATTCCCAGTTTTCTGAGATAGCACCAGATAGATTTCCAAAGTGGCTGTACTATTTTGCATTCCCACCAGCAATGAAAGAGTGTTCCTTTTTCCCCACATCCTCGCCAGCATGTGGTGTCGCTTGAATTTTTGATCTTAGCCATTCTGATGGGTGTAAGATGGAATCTCAGAGTTGTTTTGATTTGCTTTTCCCTGATGACTAAGGAGGTTGAGCATTTCTTTAAGTGTTTCTCAGCCATTTGATATTCCTCTGTTGAGAATTCTCTTTTTAGTTCCAAGCCCCATTTCTCAATTGGGTTATTCGGTTTGGTGGTGTTTAATTTCTTGAGTTGTTTATATATTTTGGATATTAGACCTTGATACCCTATGAGCATATACAGGGGGAGGAAGTTGCCCTCAGGAACAGTCATAGGGGAGGGGAATAAGGGGAAAATGGGAGGGAGGGAAGAATAGGAGGATACAAGGGATCAGACAACCATTGAGATGTAACAAGAATAAATTAATAAAAAAAATTTTTTTTAATTATGGAAAGACTATGATGTAACTTAAGCAATGTCCTCAGAAGAACTTGGATACACAGGGAGACACCAGAAATCTACCCATACAGAGGAAGGACAAATGATGATGCAGAGGGAAAAGCGGCCACCTGTAAATCAAAGACAGATGTTTTGGGAGAAGTCCACTCGGTTGACAGTTTAGTCTTGGATTTGCAAATTTCAGCGCTGTGCTACATATATTCCTATTGTTGAAGTTAGCCTGTAGTAATTCTCTTTAGCATTGCCAGAGCAACTAATATTGGCTCCTATGCTCAAATAGACAGAATGATCAAAGAACATTACTTGTGTTCTCTGAGGGTGTGGTCAGTGTGGCACCACAGACTCTAAGTTGTTAGAACATGTTTCTCTTTTTATATTCACACAGCAAGGGTTCTACGCTTAGTCTCTACCTCTGTAAAAACCAGAGTTGATTCCTAATTCTCCTACTAGGCCTTCAAAAAGTAGAATGTATCAGGCTACCAAAAAGAGACTTGATACCCCATGAGCATATACAGGGGGAGGAGGTCCCCCTTCGTCACAGTCGTAGAGGAGGGGAGTAGGGGGAAAGTGGGAGGGAGGGAGGAATGGGAGGATACAAGAGATGGGATAACAATTGACATGAAATATGAATAAATTAATATATATATATATATATATATATATATATATATATATATATATAAGTAGCATGTATTTTTCCTCCCTTCATCTCTATGTACATCTCACTGTGAAAATCTGCTACTCCCACTACACATCCAGACTCAAGCGAGTCTCTTACTCCAGGCTCATGAGTGCTGAAGTTTCAGGTGAAACTACCACATTTAGTTCCAGAATCCATCCCTGCTTTCATTCCTCACTGAGGGATTTTTGCAGTGCCCTTAGGCAGATTTTTTGAAGCAAATGGATTCCTAATTTAGTTGTCAGACAAATCACTTTCCAGAGAAGCAGTCACCTGCCTGAAAGATGCTCATCTTTTGGTTGTACAGACACCACTCAGGGGCATCTTTGAAAACAGGAAGTGAACTGTGTAATTGCTCTCTCTGATCACAGACCATGTGGCTGCTTGTAACACGTTTTGTCTACTGCAGACAGAAATTGTATTATTCCCACCCCAGTATTTTAGTTTCCTTCTATCACCCTTCTTTCTTGTTTTTCAGTTTTTCCAATGAAGTTTTCTGATTGTAGCCGATGTTATTCTAACAGAATATTGTCTCAAGTGAAGACGAGCACTTCAAAGATTTTTCCTGTGGCCAGCAAAGTGGGTTGGGCATAAACATGATGATCTGAGTTAAAAACCCTAGGACCTGCATGGTTGCAAGGGAGAATTAACTCTCAGAAGTTGTCCTCAGATGTCCAAACCCATGCTGTGGTAAGGAGGGCTGCACAAGTACACACATGCATGTGAACACATCTGTACAACAATATAACTTAGAAGATTAAGAGAATAGAGCTAGAACCCAGGGCAACTATTTGCAGAAAAATGGCAACCCGTGGGCTGCGATTGCCCTGAATATTGATACACACACTGAGCTGGAAAGCAGAATATCACCAGAAATGCTCACTAGTGAGCTGCATTGATTTGTATTTTAGCACAGAGAAGTCCAAACATACAGTGTTGGTAGCAGTCTGTGACAACAGGGTCATTTGACCTTCTTTGATGCATAGATTATTGAATCCCAAACATTTGATTAACGAAGTTCAATTTCTAATGCATATTTATCGCTCTGCTTGGGTGTCTTCTGGGATTAAAAATAACCAGAGAAACCAGAGCATCTGCGAACCTAGATCTAGGGGCTACTATCGCTGCTGGTTGTGTTCATGCTCTTGTGGTGCATGTCATCTGAAGTTTATTACAGCCGCATCTCTGAAAGTTAGGCTTCTTGTGATAAATTTAAAATCAAGGTGCTTGTCCTTGCTAGATAACTATCAAAGCACTGAGTGTGGGATGCTAAGGGATGTGAATATGACACAGTAAGGACACCATGAAGGGGACTGCCTGGGTGCTCTTGGTTTTGTCGTCTATCCCATGGTTCTTTGGGTTTGGGGAATGGTAGGACTTTCGTGTGTTCTTTCATCACAGATGAAACGAAGCTGCCCCTTCCATTCTAGAAGTCTTAGGCAAGACTCGAAATGTAAGCAGTGTTGCTAATTTAAAATTGTCACATTAAAACTAATAAAATGCTGGCATGCAAAGGCTCCCTTTCCTGTATTAGTATACTTTAAAAATGAACACATAGTAGTGCTGGTTTTTAAATACTAAATAGTTGTATCCATCATCTTACAAGACAATATTTCTCTGCCTTCTTTCCACTGTTAGTTTTATTTGTAGATGTTACTTCAGAAATTCTCTAAAATGCAATGAATGGTTTATAATACTGAGAACCTTGGTTTGATGTAAGAGAATTTTTACAGAACTAGTATGGCTTATATGAAGATTTTCTAAAAATCTTACCACAACCAGACCTTTAGATGAAAATGAAATTCACAGCTCAGTGTTCTAATACCCTGCTCTGCCGACAACATGGGCAATTCCGGGGTTCATCAAATACAATATTTGTACAATGTCTTCTGAAGAGCTCCAAATTTCTAACAAAGTTGATTTTACTAAATGAATATGATATTATAACTTTTTATTCAAAAAATATGTACACTGTATGAGAGTCAAGGGAAGTAAAGTACCCTAGGTTGCCTGTATTGCATAGTCACTGACAGTTGCTACACAACTGAAGGATTTCATCTTTTCACTCATTCAGAGAAGAAATGCACAATGTTCACCACTGTGAAAAGACATAGTGCAAAAAGGAGCAAATATACACACACACTCACAAATAAACACACTCACACACGCAAATACCTTCACCCTTTTCTTTATTCTTATAATAAAATCATGATAATAATATATTGTAACTATAATATAATAAAATATCATAAATATAATTATAATGTAATAAAATAGTATTCCAGTATTTAACAAATGGAAAACTTTAATAGCTTGTATATTGTTTTTTAACTTTAAGTGATTATTGTATTCCTAATGAATCCAAATATTTGAAAAGTATGTGTGTTGGAATCAGCCTTGGACATTGGTTGTTCTAAAAGTGAACTCTTTTTTTGCAGGGGGTCTACATCACCAGACTGAGGGAAATATTTCTAAAAGTCACTAAGCAGTTTGCTTACCAAAAATGTCTGCAGCTCAAAAATGTGATAAGGATTTGGAAAAAAAATCCCTAAAGGTTAGTTTTTACAAATATCAAATAGGGCTATAAAATCTGGGACTTTATTTTATACAATTTATTTAGTCTTACATTGTAATTTTTATTATAAAAGCAACAACATCATTCAGGCTAAAGTAATGTGTGTTATGAAATTCTATCTCTCCCATTGCTTCTATTCCAGTTTTCAAAAACACCGACTACTAAACCTTTGGTATTATGTCAGAGAATCTTTCTATATATAACCTAACAGAGGATTATTTGAAATGGGGGTAATTCTATATACAAACCTTCCTGATGCTTGCTTTTCAACATTTAGCCACACATAAAGCACATATTTTCTTTTCAATGCCTGACGAATCTCCTTATTCCTTAAAGTGACCTAAGCATATTTTGTAGTAAAAATACATCAACATTTGCTGAACCAATTCACTATAGGAAGAAATTTAGATTGTTTTTAGTGTTAATTCACTCTCAGGAGAATAGTTTCAAAAGATATGCTTTACGCATGAGACAACATGTTGGTGATTTAGATGAAGAACCCTAATCTCCTAGGACATACTCATCGTCTAAAGCTAGAATGGAAGAAAATCAGAATTTAAATACAATGCAGCTTTTATATCAGTCAGAGACTATGAAGAATGTTGGAAAGGGCTATAAACTTGTAGCCCGAGAATCTAAAAATGATAGATGGAAAATTGTAAATTTCAGTTGTCAAAAATATGTACCATCACTGGCTAAGTAAGGCAAGAAATACACCGAAAAATAAGCGACGAGTCATCATTGTAGGTTGTTGACTTTGTTAGAGGAAAGGCTGGTGGGAAGCACAATGCACAAACTGTCAGTGAGAATATTCAGGGTTGATATACATTCTCATATCAAATCCTCATTTAGGCCATTTGTGCCATTTCCTACACTAAAGATATCCATTCCAGAACCTAAGCTTGATATTCCTACAGGGGATGTGCTATGCTTTGAAATATCAGTTTGATCGAGTCATGGGTTGAAAAGGTATCTCACGCAGTGTTGGATTCAGTCAAGGTTTTCCAGAATCCACTGAGCCTGGGTAGCCTCGTGGTTTCAGAATTAAACAGGAACAGGCTGCTTTGAATCTAGCTTAGTAAGAAGCAGGTCCCAGAATCCTTTCCCTTGGAGGATGCACTGAGTGGATGCAAAGCATTTAAATGGTTCTCTGTCTGTTCTCAGCTGACAGAGACTTGCTTTTCACTCTTCAGTGTCCTACCAAATTGAACATAGCTGGGTTTTGTCTAGACAAAGAACTGATAAATAGGCCATTAAACTTTAGAGTAGTGTGGAAAGATGCAATGGTAACCACTGTGTTATTTGTTTTCAAACTTGAGTGTGTTTCTTTTAGGAAGTATTTTGTTTGCAAATATTAGGAATAACCTTGTGTCTCTTTAATAATGAAAAAATGTATATAAGATTCGTGGACACATGTGCTTCAAGACAGTGAGGTGTCATATATTAACTTTTTTTCCGATTCAGTCCAAAATCACTTTGCACAACCACCTAAGTGTGCATACTAAAAAAATATTGCTTTATAGTGATGGACTAGCCATCTACTTTAATTGGAGTCACCTATGTCTGAATGGTGTGTGGTTTTATTTGCTTTATGTTGCATTTTTTCAATAGAATACACTTCAAAACCAATTTTATTAATGGCGGTGCCTACATGGTGTATTTAATAATGTCATTAATTGCTCTGTTACTAATTGTTTCATTACCTTTCTCCTATTAGTAGCGGTGGATACCCAACACTATTTATCAGGGATAGGAGTGGCCTCTCTTCTGAGTGTCAAAGCTTACTAGAGAAAGAAATGCCATCTTCTCCTGTGATCCCTCCCTGCTTTCCCAACCCTAACCTTACCTGGAGGGAAACCCAGCCCTAATTTCTAAACAAATTGACATAAACATAATTCATACATATAAGGAACATGTGAAAATGGCTTCGATGTTGATCTTCACATTAATCCTGGTTTTCTACTCACAAAAGAAAAAATAGCATTATCCTTTTATAAATAATTGATACAAAGCCTTTCAACTTGGGAATGAGGTAGTGACAGTGGCTTATTTAAAACCTCAGATAGGCTAAATGATTTACTCTGGTAGAGTATAGAAGATTTTATATGTTTATCTTGACTTTGTTTTAATCATTTTCATAATAAATATGGAACCGACCTCTATCTTTTAAAATGTGTGAATTTGACTGAAAACCTATTATCCATGTTGAAAACCTATTACTCATATTAATCACAGGATTAATTCACGTGAATAAAAATAAAGTAACTGCACTAGGACACATGTGTTTAAATGCTTGACTCTTCACCCAGTACAATGGTTGCTTTAGGATACCTTCTTTCTCTCTTTGATGAGTTTAATTTCCTATTAATCATCAAAGAGAAATTACAACTGAATTAGAAAAACCTATCTCTTTAAATGTGTCTATTGGGTTGACCAGGAATCAGTGCTTAGCATTTTAAAAAACATGAACCATGTAGCATTTTCACAAGGAACATTGTCAGATGTCTGCATCCATTTGTCCCTAAAAAGCTACCTCTAAAATCTTTGGAAAATCTTCCTGTTAATATAGGCACCACTACAAATTCTGGGTCAGACAGAATGAATCCATCTTCTCAGCAAGACTGGAGCTCTTCTGCCTCCCTGTTAAAGTCATGCTCTGAGCAGGGAAGGGACTGTTTATGACAGATGCAAATTGTACTCACATAATTTGTATTTCAGTTTATCATCAGGCATGCACCCTCCAAATCCAATTTTTCCCCTTTAAACCCCAGAATTCCTGGACACTTCATAAAGCAAAAAGCTTGCTCCCAGCTTCAAGGAACTCAAACTATCTGATTTTTTTTTATTTGCTGCTGCCATTAGATTGAAATGATTTTTCTTCAGTTTGCTCAAAGCCAGATTTAAAGTCAGGTCCCAGAGGTAATGGGAAAGTCGATCCCCTAAGCTACTCAGTCGTTGTTTGCTTTTTTTTTTACATGTAATATCCCACTCTTAAGCCAGAGTATAATTTAAAACACAAAACACACTCTACATAAATATGTCCTTTAGAAATGTTGTAATCTGACATTTAATGGAAGTTAACTAAGTGCCTAATACTATGCTTATGGAGGAAAATGGAGAAATTAGATATATCCTCAAAGACAATTATTTCTTAATAGTGTTCTACATGTTTTTAAAGCTATGTATTTCTTTACTGCTTCCAGTCAATAACGCTCATGCCATACGCTCTTTTTTGACATAGCGCTTGCTTATGATGCTTATAAATAAGCTTCACATCATTCCAAATATTTCACACAAGAGGCTCCTAGAGCCACTCAGAAAGCTCAGCCTCGCAGCCACTTTCTGTTTGCTGGGGAACAGCAAAGGGTTACTTCAGTTCCTGTGCTGCAAGTACGAGCAACAGGAATCCACGGGCTTTAATTTGTCCATGTCTTTCATTTGATACCACCAGTATTAATAGCTTTGCAAGGAAATTCTGCAGTCATTAATCATAATAATTAATCAGATCCAATTATATTGCATATAAATGCGAACAAATTGCTGAAAAAATAATGATCTATCACCAACGTGTCACAGGGAAAAAGAGACTAAAATAGTAATTAGAAGCAGGGATTTAGTTGTGTGTGAGTGCCCTGCAACTGATTTTAACTGTATGATGATCTGATGATGTAATTAGGAGAAAGTCTAGCATGCCTTTTCTCCAGACCATCTAATGACTGTGCAAGTGGGAAAAATCAGCTTCCCTTTTCTGGAAACATTCGGCATTTCTTCTTAACTTTGCTTTTCTGGGTGAAGTTGATATAATGCTTGCATTCAAATGCAGAGTTCTAAATTGTTTCTGCCCGGATTTTTCTGGATTTCTGAGATCTCTTTTTAAAGTAGGACTATCTGATAACTGAGGTTAGAAATCGAGATAGACCACATGACTCTTTTTAAACTATTGTAGTCATAAAAATGTGTAACATATCATTCAAAATGAAATGTTTTTGTTACAGGATGTTAACACCATTCTGCTGGGTGCATGTGTTCTAGCTATTTTCACCGATCTTCTTTCCTTTGAAATGACCTGAACACACTTCAGAAAATGGAATTACTCTGTTTTCACTTCAGTTAGCACTCTACAAAGCAGTGGCTGATCTTATCAGGAACCATTTAAAAATATAAATGCATGTGAGTATGTGTACAAATTTCTAAAACAGATTCTTAGTCTTGACCAAAATGCATTGTTCAGTGCAAGTTTTTCTGTGGATTAATTTTACTATGTTGCTATTTTTTCTTATTTTCACTCTCCCATCACAAGCTAGAGTGTCCAGAACACATTTCAATTTAAAACCTACATTATATGTGTGCCTTCTCCGCGTCACTTTATTTTACGAGCAGCAACGTGCCATTTTAAGCTCTTCCAAAGGTTTCCTCGCTGAATTCACCAATCACACATGAAAGGGTTAACTGGAGATTGATGAGCAGTTTTTATGATAGGTTTGTGAGTTGAAAATAAATGTTAGGTTCATCATGGTTCTCAATACTAAGCAATGCACTTTCTGGGCTTTGATCTCAGTGTTGTGAGTACTACAAAGAAATAAAACCTTATCTTACCTTTTCCAGCATCTACTGCAGAAGACCTCAATAATGCATAAGAACATCTGGAAGTCGGTAATTTCAGCTATCAGAGATAAGAATTGACACAGAACAGGTAAACCCTACAAAGTCATCATGTTGAAATGAACTGATTAAGGTTTAGTGACATAAAACATCATGTATAGTATTTCCATGCTTGCTACATCTTGCTATTTTTTTTATTAAAAAGGGAATGTCAATTATATATATTTAATAGGTTGATTAGCTTGCAGCTATATTATATTTTACACAAGGAGACAGAAATGTCTGCAGATCTATTGCCATGCACATCTATTTAGAGTTAACCGTGAGTTCATAGAGAATACATGGGCATAGTAAACAGGGTTTTGAAATGACAATTTTTTACTGGTTGCAAGTGCTAATTGCTAGTTTCTCAAGGGTATAGAATTAATCACCTGCTAGATTTACAGTCTCTAGGTTGAGACCTGAGGATGGAGGCAATAAGAAAAGCTCTTGAGGGACATATCATATGGTGAGTCTAAATATCAGTCTCTATGCATATGTAAATTGGTAACAAAGTTTTTTCAAAGCTCAAGTATGCTAATTTCAAACAGGCAAGACTAAAGCTAGCTTTTAGCAGCTGTTTAACGTCTGCCTGTGGGTGGTAGAGAGAGCTTAAAATACAAGCAAACAGCGGTGCATAAGTAATTAAGCAACATTTTGCTGGGCATAAATAATTCTGTTTATATTGCTCTTTTGAAGAGTATAGAATACAAAATAACAGATCAAGTGCACCTTGGGTCATGAGAGGTTAAATGTTCTTCCTCTTTACCTTGCCTCAGGTTTTACATTTTAAGTGAAATAAATAACACACTGTGCTAGGTGATCTTTTATAACTTCCTGGGAAATAAAATCATTTAAGGTTCGAATGAACCGTACACAGGAGCTTCACACTTGGAGTTCAACTGTTTTGTTTTTCCTGTATTCCTCCAACAATGTATCAAGGAAAGTGCAATAGTCAACTGCTGATTTGTTTATTAACATTATGTATTTTAGGAATCTAGAAAGTTAAATTGAGGTTGTTTGACAAAATGTAAATCACAATAATAGTAATAAATAAAACCTTTCCCCAAAGTAGACAAAAGAACACTATCCTCAGCTTTTTTCAGAACTAATTTTAATCAACTAATGGATTTATGTGACTACACGCACACATACGCGTGCACGCGCGCACACACACACACACACACACACACACACACTTCCATATGATGCACTTAATGGTTGTTGCCTAACTGTAAGGACAAAAATCAACCTAAGCCTAATGTACTCAGGATAATCACCTAATTTGAATAGATCTTACTAAGCTGGTAGGTGTGCCTAAAACGAGAGAAAGACTGGCCTACACAAATTGCATTTGATTCAATAAAAACCTTGAAATTGACCAGAAGGAAGATGAAAGATTCAACAGCATTTAGAAGTACGTAGTCTGGAAAAAAGGATTATAGACACTAACTGTGAAAGGAGTCAGGGGTTTAAACTTTGTTTACGTTAAATATTCATGGTTTAAGGGGGTAATAGTGAAAGGAAGTACTCAGCTGGACTTCAGATTTGATAAAAGGCTTTAACACCTTAGAGCTAGGAAGGCAGGAGCAGCCATTTATGTACAAGATTGTGATTTCCTTTCCCAGTGAAGAAACAGGTAGATAAAGTGGAATTTTCAAATCACCTCTTTTTACATACTTAATGTTGTAGGAAAGTCCATACAGTTGGAGGAAAAGAAAGACATTCCCCCCTGCAATTTCTAATTTTGTGTTTGAATCTGCTGCAGGGTTGGATTTTCAAACTCCATGGCTAGAAGAAGATTAGACAGGGCAATGGATTGTAGGTGCAGATGTCAAATGCATCCAGAGTTGATCTGTAGGGCTTTCCAATGAAAGACAAGAAAGCTTTATGCTGTGTCCTTCCTCCTCTTATACAGTCTGTTGATAACAACATCTGACTAGTGTTCTTAACCAAAAGGATGGCTAAAGACTTACAGAGCACTTTAGCGTTTCATCAGGGCGCTGCTCTACAGCTGCCCTACCTTACAGACAGCTCAGTCTATTTACTGTAAATTATTCTGAGCATAGTAAGGCAGGTAGACTTGCTACCTATGTCACAGAGGCAGAGAGCACAAAGGACAAGCAAAGAAACGGCAGACTAATCGTATTCATATGAAAACAGAAGCATTTGCTTGAAATTTTTGGCAAAAGCACACGGTGTGGTGGGTGTAGTGATGCCAGCCTATGATCATAGTTAATCAGGGAGGAGAGTGTGAGGTGTTTATGGATTCTAGAGCAGTCTAGACAATACTGGGAGACCTCTGTCCCAAAAGATCAACAACTAAAAGTAAAAAAAAGATAGCAATGCATCACCACTACTTAATGTAATAAATAAATTGATGCTCTGTTTCCTTAACCATTACATCTCTGAAAATTGTCTTTATTGACTCTGCCTATTCACACTTGGTTTTCAGGGTAACTTGCCCTACTCACACTTCAACAGTTGGATAACATTAGGGTAGCATACTTGGCTGTGTGTGGTTAAGCAAACTCTTTTCATTTCAACATAGGTGCTCTGCCATATTTGGCTTTGCTGTCCGTCTTTTGTCCCTTCATTGTCACACTGCTTTGTACCTATTCATTTATATGCCTCATCAAGAACAGTTACTGAAAAAGAAAGGTAGCATTAGAAATGAAATGACTTCAACTTGGCTTGCTGCTGAGACACTGTGAAATGTTTGTTTTATGCTTTGTCACTCACTTGTTGGTGGCAATGTAGATGCTTCACTGTAATTCATAAGTTAAAATTTATTCACAATGTTCTGGTTGGTCATCCATTAGTTTTTTTTATTTGTATCTGCACAATTGCTTGGTTTTTTTTTTAGGCAGAAAGAAGAATAACACTTTTCAAATCCATCAGTCTAATAAAAATAGATTTAAAAAGTGTTGAGTGTCATCAAGTCATTGTATCTTATTCACTGAATTAATGCAAATTTGTAGAGTATGTGCAGACTGTATATAGCTAGAAATGATCAGAATGCACATTATATATTATGTATGCATAATATTAAGATGTATATCCTAACATTCAGTGTTAGAGTATTTAAAAATCTTTTTTTAATTTTTAAAGTTTTTTTATTATAATCTTTTCATATTACATTCTGGTTGCTACTACCTCACTCTCATCTTCCCGTTCCCACTCTCTCTCAGACCTCTGAGAGGGGGGCCCTCCTCCTCCACCATTTGACCAAAGCCTATGAGGTCTCCTTAGGATAGCCTGGTTCCCCTTCCTCAGTGTGCCCGCAAGGCCGCCCAGCCAAGGGGAAAGGATCAAATCATGGCACAAGAGTTCAGAACTCTTACCTAGAGAATACACTCATTAGTAAATGATACCTGAATTCCCATACCCACACTTCCTAATGGCCATTCAAAAAATACTGTCAAAAGAAACTGTCTATTTCAGAAAAGAAGAAAAAAAAAAAGCAGACAGACAGACAGATATCTTGTATTGTCACAACATGCTAGCTAATTAAGTTAAATTAACTGAAATACCAAACTTCCTACCTTGTGAAACTTTATTTCAAATGAAAGTTACCCAATAGCCAATGCACAAATTTGAGAACCACATAGTATCACTCCCTACACCCTTTAAACTTAAGAAGCAGCATTTTGCCAATTTGCTTTCAGACAAGCTAATGAGAAAAAGCATTTATGTATTGTGGAAGGGTTTGCTTGGGAATCTGATGAAGTAGTGATTGCTGATGTAAGAGAATGTCAAAATAACCCAAAAAGCCAGAGCACCTGAAAGTGGAGATATCTTGCTTCTTAAACCAATTAACCTCTTGTCCAGCTATTATCCCGACTAACTTTTGTCATGCAAGGAATGTATGCTTAATTAATATACATTAAATGTGTTTAAACTCCTCTTTCAATTCATGCTTATGATTGTCGTTAGCCCATAAGGTTGTATATCATCAAGCAAAACATAATGATATGAGCAAATACCCATAAGTGCTCTTAATTAGAAGAAATACTCTCCATACATTAAAATTTTATGAAGAATGCTATCCCATGCGTATTCATTGTGTTAAAGAGACTTTTGAGGAAAAACTAAAACCTATTGTATTATCCTTCCTATCAACTCAAACCAACAGTAATCTAAAAGGCATGGCCAGAGTTTAAAAGAAAGAAAGAAAGAAAGAAAGAAAGAAAGAAAGAAAGAAAAGAAAGAAAAGATAAGATGTCTTGTTGGGGGCTGGAGGCCTGCTGGGTACACAGGGAGCCTTGAATCTGGAATCCCCTCATGTGTGTTCCCTTTCTTTAGCTGCCAGTAGATACATGAACTACTGTATGGTAGTGTGGTGCTCACCTTTGTTTTGCTTTCTGAATTGTGGTTCTTGTTGAAGGCATAAGTAGATCTGGCGACTCTACCTCCTGTTCAGGCAACTTTCAGAGAGAGAGAGAGCAGTTTCAGGGTTTGTGTTTCCCCCTTTATTTGTTTTTCCCTATTGCTTTTTATGGAAATCATTTTACAATGTTGAGATCAAGTGCAGCTGAAAGACTTCTTATTATATTTACTAATTTATGTAGCAACCAAAAGGTAAAGGAAAATAAAACAAAAACATATTTAGTAATTTCATGAATTTAAAAACTAGCCCTGGGGGGAAAAATCAGCGCTTTATATTTTGTATCACTGCTGTGTTTAAGAAATCTAAAAATGGGAATTTCATATTCTCATATTTTGACAAGTACTTTACATTTGCTTGAATAAATATTTTACTATGAAAGGAATATGATTAAAAAGGAAAGAGCCCCACACTATTAACTTCTCAGGAACAGTAAAGCAGTCAAAGTACACATTCCATAAGCCCTGGGATGCAGCAGCCCTCGCATGATTCGGACCAATCCTCAGAAGGGCTCTTCTTTTTCTTTATTATTTTCAGGCTCTGGAGAAAGCCCACATAGAGGAAGGGAGAGGTGTGTTTCCACTGTCAGACCGACTGCAGAATTCAGCTCCTCTCTGAAGAGCTTTCACATACAGCAGCATAAAGACAATAGCCCGACATATACAGAGCCAATAAGTCAATCAACTCCTGATTCTAGACTTGAGGAAACATATTTATCCTCCTTTATGAAAACACAGCTTTTACTTGTAGCCATATTTCATACTGTTAAGGTCAATTTTTTCACATGGAAATTATATTTAGTGACTGAAAAAGAATCACTCATAAATACTGTAACGGAGAGAAAAGAGGCACTTACTACTGTAAGAGATTGAGTTTGTTTTGTTTGTAATTATCTATCTTTAGAGTAATTTAGATCTGAAACAGCAGCTAATAGCCTCACTGTTTCAAATTACTACCGCCTGTAACTTTACCTTGCCAAATATCAAAGAGCTTTTCAATTGCAATACTACCACTAAAAACTGGGTCATTTTCTAGCAATTAATTGGAAGAGGTGATTAATAGCTTAATAATGGGTTGATCGGTGTTTAAAAGTGCAGGGGACGTGAGTGGGAAAGGAATATGTAATTTTGTATTCCTGCAATATAACCTAATTGAAAAATCAGCAGTTGGTCTTATTTACTTTAGGCTTGTACTTCCAAACCCTCTTTTGATCTACTCTGAAAAAAATAATGTGTAAATCTGGCTTTTTTTTTCTAATTAGCTCCTTGAACATTGAACACACTATGAATTTAAGGAGCAGAAATTCTTTTCTGAAACTGATTGTCCCCAATCATCATCTAAGGAACTTGAGGGCATTATGTGTCAAGTATCTATCTAGATGAGCTTATGGCAGTGCCCAATTGGTGAGCACTAACTACAGAGACATCCATGGGTCCGCAGAGCACAACTGAACCCCATTGTACCCTCCCTCAACAGCCTTAATAATTCCACTCTTCTGAGCATATGGTCACTTCTGAGCATCCTTGTTACATTCACCAATGACTTAGTGGCCATAATATCTAGCTACATACCAAATTGTCAGCCCCAAAAGCATACAAACAAGTAACATGATACAGATTGCGCAGGCTGTGTTTATGTATTTAGGGATGGCTATGCGTATACATGTAAGTATATGTATATATCAACAGTTAAT
The DNA here is from genome assembly GCF_964271855.1 of Acomys minous. Classification (NCBI taxonomy): domain Eukaryota; kingdom Metazoa; phylum Chordata; class Mammalia; order Rodentia; family Muridae; genus Acomys; species Acomys minous. Next base: position 92,287,467 of record NC_140491.1, on the reverse strand, counting down.
GAAAAAGGAGGCCATGGACTTGAAAGAAGGAAAGAAGTGGTAGGTGCGAGAGTTCAGAAGGAAGAAATGGAAGGGGAAACTCAGGTAATTGTATTGCAATCTCAAAAATATAAGAAATATAAAATGTCTGTTTATATTTAATCATGACACTCTTCTATGAATATCCAGTGTAATTTAGTAAGTTCATGAAACTAAATGCCCAAAACTTTTACACAAAGTCTCAAAGAAACAGTAGTTAGGTTGTCCGTGGATTGTAGTTTGTGGGGAAAGGGATATTTTGATAAACTCAAGAAATGAAGCAGATAGCAGTGCTAGAGCCATTTGTCCATGTCATGCTGCTCTGGAAGTCTGGAAGTGACGCTCACTGATATTCTTTTCTTGTTTAATGTACATATATGTTGTATCTTTCTCTCTTATGTAGCTTGAAGAAAATAAAGAATCAGGCCTTTTTACTTCCCATAAATTCTTTCCTATTGTACATTGCTGCTTCCCCTTTTGTGACAAACTTCTCTCAAATGAATCTGTAGAAATGACAGACCATGTTTCCCATTGTGTTTACAGACTGATGTCATGTGAGAGGATTCAGCACTACTTGGTGTTCGTTTCTTGGGATCGATCATGAAATCACATTTGAAGTGGCTTGTCTATGTTACCTAGTCTGAGCATGTGATCCTCTTGCCTCAGTTTACAGTGTACCTGGGACTGCTCCAACACATCACTATATTTTTTTGCCAGAGAACTTTGGTTTGCTTTTAAGGACACTACACTATAATGTCTCTACAACAAAATATATTTTGTAAATAGATTTAAAATCAATTCTATTAGAAAAAGACTGAATGTACTACGGAGGTAACCAGACTACAAATTCTCTCCCTCTCCCTCCCTCTCTCTCTCTCTCTCTCTCTCTCTCTCTCTCTCTCTCTCTCTCTCTCTCTGTCTGTCTCTCTCTCCCTCTCTTTCTCTCTCTGCCTCTCTCTTTCCCTTCCCCATCCCTCTCTTCCCCCTTTCTTCTTTCTTTCCCCTCTATCCTGGACCAACCTGTGTGTGAGGGTTTGAGGGTTGATGTCTCAAAGATGCCAGAAGAGGGTGATAGATCTCCTGAAATTGAGTTACAGATAGTTGTGAACCACCCTACAAGAGTGCTGAGAGATGAACTCTCATTATCTGAGTGACCAGGAATCATTACAATTTACTATGCCATTTTTCTAGCTCCCCAATTGGTAATGTTTGCCCTAGAATTATTAAGCAATGGTGAAGGAGATGGCTCCATAGGTAAAGGGCTTACAGTGTAAGCCTGAAGACCCAAAATGAGTCCTAGATCCCACGTGATAAAACAAGTCCTGTGGCCCATATCTCTAACCCCGAAGTCCTATGGCATGAGGTGGAAAAGGAGATTTGCCTGGAAGCTCACTGGACAGCTAGCGTGGAGTATACAGAGCAGGAGCAGAAACAACGAGATCCTGTCTCAACAAGGTGTGCAGAGGGGAAAACTAACCCCAAAGTTGCCATCTGAACTGTTCATATGCATTATGTCACATACAGATATACACACAATAATAATGGTGATAATAAAAAGTACACTTTGTATACACTGATATAAGAGCACATACACAGTAATGATGAAAATAATAGTGAAATATTAAAAAAACTTTATTGAGTAAAACCTATGATTTAAAGCATTTAATATGGTATAAATATCTCCATGGTTATCTGAGTCAGAGTGGTTGGCTTTGACATCAGTGTAGACAGATGTTCAGTGGTTCATGGACTCTACAGTCATTATAGAAGAAAGAGTATGACTCATTTTTCTATCTAGAGCCCTATCTCGATGAGATAGAGGTTGCTGGGGCAACAGACATCACACTCAGGTGATGCTTTGGACAGCATAAACAGCCTATCTGGGGTGAAGTTGAGGAAAAACAAGTAAGGAAGAGAATATAATAAACTGTTTGGAAATATGAAGAAGAAAAAAAAGTAAGTTGGCTACTACAATAAGAAAAATATCTCATAAATTTCACACTGTAAGCTTCAATAGAATAGTTCTCACAGTAGGGAAGAAGGAGTGTGTGCCCTGTGGATCCATATGCTCAGTAATAATAAATGAGAACACATTTGATTATTTAAATTTTTTTGCTTTTGCTTGCTTGGAGAAATGGTTATTTATGCCTTTCTAATGGCCTTGGCAAACAGCCATTGTTCTTTGGTTTCATGTGCTCAAATGTGTGCTGGGTGACCTGCCACTGATACAGAACACTGGAACGTCTGTTATGTGCATCACAGTGTTTTGAAGACCCACTGTCCACTTGGGAAATGAATCACTTTAAGATGTCTTGCTGTTTCTGTGAGCAGATCAGGTTGAGTTTCCAGTACCTGAAGAACAACAGCTAATACCTTCATACTCAAATGGCTATGAAAATATATATTTTTTTAATTTGAAGAAAAATGAATGTTGTATCCTTCCTTCCTTCCTTCCTTCCTTCTTTCCTTCCTTCCTCCCTCCCTTCCTTCCTTCCTTCCTTCCTTCCTTCCTTCCTTCCTTCATTTCTTGGTACTTGGCCTCCCGATGTAGGATATGCTCTCTCCTAAAATCTTAGTCCTCTTGACTCAGCATCCCACGTGCTGGCTTAACAGACATTCTCCATGGTATTTCAGCTTAACTGTGAATTTGCAGGTGAAGATAAAGTTTATTTATTCATTTCATGTCAACTAATGCTATCAAAAACCATAACTTGTATATCTTCTAATGTAAAGGGGACTCTAAAAGCAAGGCAGTCTAGCTTTTAAGTCATTGACTAAACCCAAAAGTCATTGTCTCAATAAGATGAAGAAAATAACTCTCAAGAAATGACTTCTGAAATGTTATGGTAAAGGTGCCATAATCTTTTTTATTTTTCTCAGACAGTTCAGTTTGGATATCTATGACAAGATAGGAGAATTTTATTTGGACTTTAGAGAGACTCTGGAGATAGCTGATCTCTTTTCTGAAGCTTTTATTATCTTGTGTTTTTATCGGCAGCAGTGAAGGCCATCCTGGCCACTCTTGATGGTGCCTTTTGTGGAAAATGTGAGATGTTCTAAGGCTAGAGGTGCTTTGTGACCTCTGTCTGTAGGTATAAGGAGAGAGAGAGAGAGAGAGAGAGAGAGAGAGAGAGAGAGAGAGAGAGAGAGAGAGAGAGAGAGAGGAGATTCAGTGGTATAGAGAATGGGAAAGAATAGCCGATAGAGACCATCCATGACTACATTAGATTCACTAGGCCAGAATTTAATGTAAACAATGTTTTTTTTAAAACTGAAAATGACTGATATGGCAGGAGCACAGAGGGTGAGATCAGAGATCATAGAAAGGCCACCAGAGAGGCGTGTGTGGCCAGATTGTTCATGGCCCTGTACAGCAGGGTAAAGATCAGGATTCTGTTACACAGTACACCAGGTGGCTTTGCATGGACTCACTTCTGTTCCTTTTCACATGTGGTGTTGTAGAATGTGTTGGGAGTACAGAATTGCTGACATAAGAAGGGCTTCAGCACCATAGCCTAACCATTGGTCCAGTTCCTGCTGGGCAAAACATGCTGCTCAATGCTTTAATACTTCATGAGTCTTATGACCCTATAGCATATGCTTCCAGTAGTCTGTGCACATGGGTGTTTAGTCTCATGGACCTCAGACAAGAAACAAGAATCTGATGGGTCGACTTCCCTGACGTAGTGTGATTAGAATTCATTGGAAAATTTCAGCTAATTTAGAACAGGAGAGGATCACTTTGTATTTTTGGCTTGAAAAGCTGAGGAGTTGGTGATCATCTTGTCAGACTAAGGCAAGCTAAAGAAAAGAGGAATTTTGGCTAGAATAGTTAAAAATCAGAATGTTAATCTTGGTCTACTATTGAAACAGAATAAAATAGCAGTTGGGTATGAGCTGTGAGGTCTAGAAACATATATGGAACTCTGAAATTAGAGTGTAGGTACATTTCAGGTACTGGTACCAGGCGAATTCAAGTAGGTGGGGAGTATAAACAGGAAAAGTGCGATAGTATTTATGTTATCAAAATTGAAAAATTGACCTTAGTAGGAAATCCAACGAATGGCATCTTGGAATGGTCCTCGATGGAGGAGGGAGACAATAAAAAATATTGAGGATAAGACAAAAAAAATTGCTTTTGATAAAAGGGGAAAGAAAAAGTCAAAAAATTTTTGACTCAGAACACAGCACATAAGAGGAACTGGGAGAGAAAAATAAACCACCTTCCTTCCCTCTAATTTACCACCTCCCTCCCTTGTCCTTGGATATTCCTTTTCTTGCCTCCTCCCTCCTTCTGTCCTTCCTCCTTCTTTATTTTTTTTTTCATATGATAGGATTTAGTTCATTTTTGTTTTCTGGTAGCAGAAAATATGTTGTAGGGAGGATGAAGTTGATGACATAGAAGCCACAAGCCAAAGTAAGGAGTAACATTGTTAACGATTAGCAGAGCAAGGATCTAGAGGTGACAGGATTAGGATGCTGTTCTCTTAGGACTAGGTCAGATGAAAACGTCCTATGAAGTACCAGGCTGCTTTGTGATGAACTGCAAATGCATGAAAAGAGATGGGAACACGATTTTGCTGACTTTTACCAGGCAATTTGGAGTCTCTTAAGCAGTAAATTTGCAAGTCTTTCTTTTTTTTTCTCCTTTATTAATTTATTCTTGTTACATCTCAATGGTTATCCCATCCCTTGTATCCTCCCATTCTTCCCTCCTTCCCATTTTCCCCTTATTCCCCTCCCCTATGACTGTTCCTGAGGGGGATTACCTCCCCCTGTATATGCTCATAGGGTATCAAGTCTCTTCTTGGTAACCTGCTGTCCTTCCTCTGAGTGCAAGTCTTTCATTCATTTGATCAATAGTAGTTTGGCAACTATATTATTTTGTGACTATTAATTTGCACCCTTGTCTTTTATAGATGTTACATGTAAATGATTTCTGTAGGAAAAAATCTCTAAAACTTTGGTGTAGGCATTGTTAATATTTTAAAAACCATTTTGTCACTAATTTACCAGTCTCAAAAGTACAATTTTCTGTTTCAGGATTCCTTCTATTATGGTAATGTCTGAGTACCTGAGAAAAGCTAACAAACTTCCATAATACCACCCTGGAAACCCACTTACCCGACTGTACTATTTACTCACATTTTTCTCAAACAAGTGCTGTGCAACACTTTTATGCAGAAGTAGATAATGCCAGCTCTGATCCAACTTATCAGATCACAATTGCTGTAAATGTTATCCATTTTAAGATCAAGGATCTTGCTACTGACAATTCCCTTTCCATAGCTAGTACCTTGTTTGTGCTGCAAAAATAGCAGTGTTTGGTCAACTGTATCAGAAAAGCAGGGGTAAAATATCGCTCAAACCTAACTCCTGATGTGTTGAGTACATATATTGAGACTTTAAAAAAAAAGGAAATACATACACATACTTTAAATATTATTAAGTAGAAAATAAAAGTTGTGGAAAATATGGCTCCCTGCCCCACCATCCTGACCACCGCCGTCCCCGTGCATGCAGACCCACTCGCCATGTTGTTCTTTCCACTCTGTGGTGCCCTAGGTTGGCACGGTACCCTCTTCTTCCACATATGTGGTATATACGTACAACAGGGAAACGTCTTTTTGACTTGAAAGAATGGTTGATTTTCTTTAGCTGCTGTGAAATAATTAAAAATGAGTGGATATGGTTGAATTGTAGGAAGCACATTTATTATTTGGAGTAGTTATAAAAGAATTTCCTGAAATTAAAAATCATACTTTGAACAGGCCGATTAGTCAGATTTAATTTTTCTTTCACTCTCTTATATTGGTGTAAATATTTTCATCTGTTATGCATAACCAAAAAGTATATTAAACTGTCAAAGTATAAATGATTTCCTTTGGCCACCATGGCTTGAGGGATTTATTTCAAGTCTGTTGTGTTACTATTTGCCCCTAGGATGTGTAATCTATATTTTAGGGGAATGTGGCTTACTGTAAGACACCTGTATTATTTATGTGTGATTAATATTTGCGTTATGGTGAATGTGGTTTTGGGCCTTACTTTTCTCTTGTAGTGACTTAATCATTTCTCACAAGCATGTAGTCACTGTAATAAAACATTCCACATCCTAGTTTGTTTTTCAGCAATGACAAATGCAATTCTAGTAAAATGTGAATTTTCAGTTATTAAATATGGCATCATGAATGTAATTTACTGGGCTACATCTGCAAATACTGCTGTGTGGTATTGGTAAAGCTGAATGCAAGCCAATCTTTGTTTATATGAATTTAACTGTAAACACCATTTTTACCTTAGACCACTAGACCTAATTTTATGTCTTTAGACACAAACCTGTAAACTATTCATTATATAGATGCCTATTAAGGCGGTCTCTTTGTCATTTGCAAATTTGCCGCAAATCATGGAGATCCTTATCAGCACTGACAGATAATACCATGCTTCAAATTAGGATGTATGTCAAAGCTATTTACTCTAGATCAGAGAGGATGTGAAATATTTTGCAACTTCCTTTCAGAAAAAGCAGTGATTGTGGAAGACAGAGGAATCTTCAGACCTCCAAAATCTTTGAGACTAAAATTCAGTTAGTCATTAATGTAACCATTCAAGGCAGCCTCCTCTCCCAACGCTGACGGGAACAATGCTAGTTTTAGAAGTTATTGTATGGCTAGGTATGGTGTGGGTTACTTAACATAAAAGTAATTCATCTTAAAACGGGCACATAGAGTCATTGAACCTTGTTCTCTAAGCCTTGTCAAGGCAATGAAAGATAATATAAGTATAAGCATCATGGTGACATCTATAGACAACTTTCTTTTGTAAATATGCAAAATAGATGTGGTTACACACATGCACATATGTGTGAAATATATACACATACACAATTGTTAGTCAATAAAATATAATTTCAGAATTGAAGAGTTACACATAACTCCGAAATTTGCTTCACCCTTCAAAAAAAAAGCAGTTTGTTCAACATTAAATATGTAGCTTTTTTTTTTGTAATGTTCCAAGGGCTATGTATGTTAAAATGTTTGGCCAATATTTCAAATAAAGGATTAGATTATGTGTCTCTGACAGTGTGACTGAAGAATCTTACATGTAAAATATTGGCATCATGACATAAGAAATGCCTTTTGAGTGTTATTAAAATTGTGCAAGTGGCTCAAACTTACCAAGCTTGCCAAGGAAATCATCAGGAGTATTAAAGAATCATGTTCATAATTACACTAAATTCAACCAGGTTATGGTGGACAAGAGCTTTGAAACTTCAGAAACATCAATTAAAGCCCAAGTTGTGTGCAATAAGCATCAAAAATTGATAAAAAAAAAACCCTCAAATTTAGGGTTTTAGATTTAGTGTTTAAATCAATCAACTGCAAACAAGATTTAATTAAAGAATATTATTTCAAAGTGTAATTACCTACTGGGATTGGAATGAACCTCTATTGCCCATAATGCTCTCCTACTGTGATCCCACACTGAAAAATGTTGAGTTTTAGATTAATATGCATCTTGTAAGTACAAGTCCTAATCTCAATCTTAAAGGACATTTAAAACACACTTGGAGCCTTCTATGCAATCAAGCCCAGTGTGACTACCCTGTCCACCATGCTAAATTTGTGATTACATTTTTTATGTGCATGATTTAAATCGCTTTCGCAGGAGTCCAGGGAGCATTTTACCCTGCATATTAATTACACAAAGGCTTTGTCATGTGAGGGTCTCAGTGGTCATGGTCTGTAATCCAGTTCATTTGAACTGGGAGTACAGTTTTTGAGCATGCTGTGCACATCAAGCCCAGCTTTAAAGAGAGAATAGGCTGAGCTGGGTAACAGGTATGGTTCCTGCTTAAGGAATGGATGCCATTTATTTAGTGAGATCTGCAAACTAATTGCTTAAAAATCTCAAAGTGAATATGAGCGTTCGGAGGGTAATTAATATATAGGAACACAGTTCCATGTCACAGCACCGGTTTCTATTGTCTCAAGCTGTATATATATATATATCAGTATAATCTCATGATCCCTTCATAAAATTCCTCTTATTATAGGGAAGGGATTTATCCTCTGAATTTCAATAATTTGAGCATCATCAGCTCACGTGCATGTTTGGAGCTATTTTTTTCCTTAGGTATTTACCCTTTTATTATACGTAATTAAAGTCATACTTTGTTAAAAGTGTTGGGATTTAAAGAGGAATGGCACATATTTTACCTTCATATGCCTTTATTCCACGAGAGAAAACAAAAGTGAAAGACCTTTAAACACCAAAGTGTCTCATTAGAAGAATTTCCATATATTAAGGGTATTTAAATATGGTATGTTACTTTATTACAGCAGCTTGGTCCTGAATAATCAGAAATATCATGTAGTCTTTGCTTATACATTTTAGAGTTACATCATATAACACTAGTATAGTACACAGGATTAAACAGAGATAGAAGTTTCTGTGTGAATGTGAAGGCTTTATGTCATGATGTCATAGAAGGTAGAAATGGTTCTTAACTGTCACATGGAGACACCCAAAGCCCATATGTTAAACACATACCGCAAACTCAGAATTTATTTTAAACCAACAATGGTAGGACAGGGACATAAGCATCTACACTCTGAGCAATCACCAAAAGTTCACAAAGTGGCTATGTCTTTATTTACACCCAGAAGACATATAACAGAAATACAGAAAATACGTTACAATAAATACATGCAAAAGTTTTATGCCAGAGTCTGTTTGCCCAGAAACTCTTTTTCATTTTTCCTAACTGGTGATGCAGTAAGAAATATAAATGACATATATCACTGTGTTATCACATTTTGAAATGCTAAATTTTTTCTTTTAAACATAAAATAAACTGCAACATCAGGGCTAGTAAAATACATTATAGATTCTAAGTGAGGATAAAGTCAAGACTGGGTCTTATTAAAAATGTATGACAGTCTCCCTTAACTATCAATATCTGAAGAAAACAAAACCTCTCAAAAATGACCATCTCTATTCATAAAAATGTTTTAACATAATTCATTATAGTCAAAGAAGTTATCAGTTTATATGACAGTCTCAGAATTTCTTGTGCAGCTCAATTACTTGAAATTCTCAAAGAGGCCCATGGACAGATGTATTTGGTCAATATTCAACATATGTGGCAACTGAAATGGTGATGGGGTTGACCAATAGTTAAAGTTTCTGAAATTAATTGGAAATTAATAAAAAACAAGACAAAAACTTGAAATGTTATAAAGAAGAACTTTATCAAAATAGAGAAGGAATTTTCACATTCTTTTGTTCAATTTGAAATAGGTCTCGTTATGTGGCCTTGTCTATCTGAGAACTTGCTATGTAGATCAGGCTGTTTTTGAAATTTGCCTCTGTCTCCTGAGAGCTAGGAATTAAAGGTGAATGTCACCATTACAGAGTCATAGAGAGATATATTTCTAATAATGCATTAAGTGTTTGGTAAATAACTTATTTCGCAGACTTAGAATATTAAAAAATGCATATTTTGGAATAAAACAAGAGGAAATACACTATTCATGTTTACAAAAAAAATAAGCATTCTATAGACTTATGTTCACTTAATTCCAACTAAGCTTATGATGTAGTTAAGTAAATTACAAAGGTAGAGAATTTAACTTAAGTTCTTGTTTCAGTGAGAATGGTGTGGAAGCTGAACACGCCAGGTTACAATATGCAAAGGAAATGCAGTTACAGACACTGCTACAGAATTGGCTCAGATTCATCCAATGGAGTGAGTTGTATATTTTGAGGACTTTTCAGTGTGGTATTTGAAGAGTCAAATGCTACATTGACTTACACTTATGCATCATTGTATTATAAAAAGATTCCAGAGAAATTTGGCTATGCCATTTAGCAGGTCTGACGGCCCCTGTGGGAGTGTGAACACTCAAGATGCCATGTAAAAATGCAGTGTCTCTGTCTGAACATTTGTGCTCTCCTACTGTTGCTTTAGGTTATGAACATTATTATCTTTTTTTTTAGGAATGGCAACAATTCAGTCAATCCTAAATATTTTAATATTAACTTGAATTTTGCTAAAGCAAAGTACAGTTGTAACATAAATATGAAGCTGGTTCAACTTCTATCTATAAGCAACCTTTGCAATTCTATGAATATCTTATTCAAGGAGGTGTTGTTTTCCACTAGGGTAAGCCTTTTCATTTCTGTCTGGTCACACTGATGCCAAAACTTAAGACTCTTTGGAAAATAACCTTGATGACTGATATTTCTACTTTTCTTCAGAATCATATAGTCGCAGTCCCCATGGAATTGTTTTCTCCCTACACAATGACTTCCTAGCAGATGATCCAGTTCAGACTAGGAGTGTCTCAAGACCTGATTGTTTAAACCAATTTGAATACTACAGCCTGATGTCATTTTATTTTAATTCTATCAAGGAAACTGAGAGTGTTCTTAAAATAATCTGTCTTCTAGTAACTGCTGCATAGTATTTACAACATAGCATAGCTCTTCCCAGACAAATTCACTGAGAATTATGCCTTTTTTTCATCATTTACTTAAACTCTCTGGTTCTGAAGGAAACATCCTTGCTTTCCTAGAACTGGCCAGAAAGTCTAGTAATTGGAAGTTAAAATGCCCTTTCAGAGTTGATGGCTTTTCCCTTAATATACTTTCTGTTGCTCATTTAATAAGGCTGCACATTAATAAAAACCCCACAGATTAAAGCTATGAAGTTATTTTTCTAATAAAAAAGGCTCCATAAGTATCTGGCATTTTACATCAAATTTTAATGTTTCCGATTTTGAAATTTCAGCAAAAAACTGTTGATGTGGGTCCTTTTTGATAAATTATAAAGGTATACCTTAATGACCGTTGAATAGAGCCACCTTTGATACTCAGGGTAATAGAATAAAACAAAACAAGCAAACACATTTTTCTTACTGCCACATGCCTTTCCTTAATAATAACTTTTGTCTCTTCTGCAGAAATAGATGCTGTGTAAGTCTCATTAAACTACCTGACTGATGGAATAAATACACAGCCCATATAGCTCGGCAGTCTGTAGTAAACTGAGCAAGGGTCTCGATATCTCAGAGTTCCGCTTATTTACACATGCCTTGGACTCTTCTCACAGATATGTAAATTATTCCAGTTAAAACTAAATGCTAAAGTCTACACCATTAGTCTTCCACTTCATGATCTCCACATGGGGCTGTTAGAGGGATAATGTACCATACAATACACGGTTTACTTTTAATTAATAGAAAAAAATGTGAAATGAATATTAAATGTAGCTTAATGTGAAAGAAAGCTCAAAGCAGTTTGGGTGTTATTTATTTATTTTAAAAAATATTCAGTCCTGCTTCATGATTAGAAAACACGTAATGCATTACTGGACGGGAAGTCTTCCTGAAGCCTTTGGGAGGAACAAAGACTTTGATGATGCCCTTGCAGGCCAGACAGAAGTCCTGGGCTGGACACAAAGGCCACGCTTGGTGCCGTTCACGTCCTGACAGAGCTTGTCCTTCGGAGGCTCTATACTCCCTGCTGAGACTGTCTCCAGCTCTATACCATACACATTCTAGACCTGCTATTAAATCTTAGAGCAAAAAAGCTCATCAAATAGAGCATTTAATTAAAACCCAAGATCTGTTTGTCTGTGTTATAATTCAATGTGTCAAAATTAATGCCTCTGTTTTTAATAAATAGAATTACCAATTCACAAACAGTTTATCACACTGTTCACAATCACAGAATGGAATTTTAATTATATAGCATTATTTATGGCAATGAAATGATCGTGTTTCATGATATTTGCCAACAGCGCAAGTTAGGGTTTAAAAAGCAAAGCTCTATTGAATAATCCTGCCCTTCATGGATCTCCCTTTGTCTCCTTTGGCCCACCTAGGATAAGGTAAGGACCCTGGGAACAGACAGTGATCAGGAGCAATTCTAGCATGGCTATAGGAGATAAGAAAGTCCTCAGCGAAGGCACTTATTTGCAAGATTAAAGGGTTTGAAGTAAAGCCCGAAATTAGTAACTTTTCATCTCCTTTTACCCAGACAGCCCGTGTTTTGTAATAAAATAAAGACCTTGCACTTTCCAACCTTCATGCCAGCCAGACTGTGAAACTGAACGCTACTCAATTTTAAATTATTCATACATTCTTAATTGTGATGTTATCCTTATAAATGATAGTAATGGTACCATTTAAATCCTAAAAACCAGCAGGCACCTGCCAGTGAAACGGGTTCATTTAAAGCACATCTATTGAATCCTTAATATGAGAGACTATTCAAAAGGGCTCGGCTAAGAAAGAGCCAGTAAGACGTTTGATTTTACAGTTAGGAATTAGGTAGCTTGCCTTGATTAGCAGAAGGGAAGTGAAATGCCAGTGCTTAATTTAAGGAGAATTTACAGACCATTTGGGGGAAAAAAATCACCCGGGCTTGCAGAATACTTACAGAAAATTCTGTTAACTCTCCTTAAAATAGCCCCAGCTACAAACAATTGTTTTCACATTATTTAGCAGTAATCCAATCGCATTTGGCAGCTAAGAGATGCAAGAGACCATGAATAAAATGACTCAATCACACTGAGAAATGTGCAAATTTACTTCCTTGACTTGTGCTTGTGTGTGAATGTGAGTTTCAAAACACATTTGTGAGGGGGATCCGCCCAAGCCCTGGTAGTTCTTCGTGATTATTAAGAACTGAGTAAGGATCTTGTGCAAACTAAGATCTTTACATCACATGCCATGCTATTCGTTTTTATTTTCTCCAACATTTAAAAAAATAATGTTGCTTGAATTCATTTTCAGACTCCTTTTAGTGATACCAACACTTGTCATGGTGTTGGGAGAAGAAATGTCTCTCTGAAACGTGGCCATACTCTTTTGGAATATTCTTGTTAAAAAAAAAAAGGACAACTTTTTGAGGTTGTGTCATTTTTAGATGGGCATTTTTTGCATACATCAGTTTCTGTAACCTTTTGAGCATTTTTTAAAAAACTTTGCAACATCACATTAAAAGTCTTTAATGAAAAAAGAGAATTTAGATGCTAAGTGTTTTATTCAGCTATCAGCTTCTACAAGGCAGATGTTAATAACAGATGTCTATGTATCTAAGTTTTGGTCTAAGACCAAAGTACTTCCAGAACTCTCAGGACGCTATGGTGTTTGCAACAGTGTTTCAGTGTTCTGGCCATTGGACATTACTACTTTTGCAAAGCAGGTGTAACTGAGCGGTTTCAAAATATGTTCTTTGTTCCTGAATTCTTTCTTGTATTCCTCAAATAAGATTCTTGAAGGACTTTGAAGTATAAAGTAGATTAACATGACATTTTAACTCTGCTTCCCACAAGGACTCATTCAAAGGGTGTCCGTTGTTGGATTGTTTATGTTATTGCTTCTGTTGACACTCTGACTTCACTGAAACACACACACACTTTGTCTTTTCAACATGCATGCGTGGTTCTAAGAAACATTCATTTCCATTAGCATAACAAAGACCATAGTCAGATAGGGAGTCTAATAAGATTCTATTGTTAAAATTTGTCCTGGCTTTGAGACATGCAGTAGTCAATTTTTTCATTTCTGTGACAAAGCATCTCAGGAAAGAACCTTAAGAGGAGAAAAAAAATTTATGTAGGTGGAGTATTAAGTGGTCCCTTAATGTAGCCAAGTCACTTTCAACTTGTGAGAGGCAAAACATCATGACAGGAAGAATGTAACAACGTAACAGAACAAGGCTCCTGATTTTACCGGTGACAAGAGAAGGAGTAAAGGGCGGGTGGAGAGAGAGGAAGCACCAGCTGCAGTTCCCATAACTTCTTCAGGTACCATCCTCCTCTTCCAGGCACATCTCTTAAAAGTCCTGTCCACACCCACTAGCCCATTTAGAAGAAGCCCAAGGTTTTATTTAACATTGTTGCCAGTGGATAATAACCAACCCATAAGATTCATCTTTTACTTCAAGTGTGAGATTTCCAAGATTTCAGGGATAATAGTCAACTAGTTTCAAGCCTGGGTGCTTGATCCATACAATGCAATTTCAATACATAATCTGTGAGTTACGAAACACCAAGGTGTCTTTGACATAATAAGGATGAAATAAGATACCACAACCAATTGCTTCTTATGATGGACCAATATCTATGGACTGTTCATGGTGGACAAGGGGGAGCTGTTGTGTGTGTTGTAATACATAGCCTCAACTAACAAATGACTGGGTCATCAGTGTATGGAATACACATGCTATAAAATGAACAAAATCTAAACATTAACTTTGTTTAATTGCCTTACTGCCTCATTAACTTTTTTTTAATATAAAACTCCCACTTTGCTTCTTAAAATTTTAATTTAATTTAATTTTGTATGCGTGTTTTGCCTAACTGCATGCCTGAGCATGCAGAGGTGAGCATGGAATCCCTTGGAACTGGAAAAGAATGGTTGTAAGTCACCATGTGGATACTGGGAATTGAATCAAGGTCCTCTGCAAGAAAAATACATGCAGTTTACCTCTGAGCCATCTCCCTATCCCATAAGATTAACTTTGCTTCTTGATGAGCGCAGTTCAGTAGGACACCTGACACCCTGCTCAATTTTGAAGTATCCAAATGACATCAACCCAACAGCAGCAGAAAAAAAGAGATCTTTTCACAGGTTGAGTATTCTTTCTGTTTACTAACTAAAACGTCCCCTGGGTGGCACTCAGAGGAAGGACAGCAGGCTACCAAGGAGAGACTTGATACCCTATGAGCATATACAGGGGGAGGAGGTCCCCCTCAGTCACAGACAGAGGGGAGGGGAGTAAGGGGAAAATGGGAGGGAGGGAGGAATGGGAGGATACAAGGGATGGGATAACAATTGAGATATAATATGAATAAACTAATAAAGTATATTTTTAAAAAAATCCACTGCGGCACAAATCATTCAACGTTTCAATTTATTTTAACTTATTTTCCTAGCTTATATTCATTATCAGGGCCAACTTACAGTAGATACAGAATAGCATTGTTATCCATGTCTGCTAAGCTATGTCTGTCACTTAAGGTCACTAATCTGTTTTGGGGTACTGGCAGGGTCTAAAAGAACTGTCTGGATAGAAGAGCAGAGTCCTAAAACAATTCCCCAGATGCTGCCTTCACCCCCTCTTTTTTCCCTCCAAAAATATCTTCTTGTGAAGTTGAAGAACTTAACTTGGTTAAAGTCACAGGACATTTGCTGTTACCTGTGGCATGCACATATGTGATGGACCTTACCAGTGCTGATGTCTCATTTGTTCCTCTGTTTTTGGATGCTTCTCTTTTAGAGCACTGACCACTTATCATCAGACAGAAATATGTCTACAGCTTATGCATGTCTACCTCTTAACTGCAGCAAAACTTTTAGAAGGTAAGGCCTAACTTGAGTTTTTAAAAATATCTCGTAGACAGACTAAATTTCCACTTGCTTTTTGCAAACATGTAAACATATAAACAAAACAGCTATACATTTACATGTACAATTTACCTTCTGGATGTGTAGCCAAGGGAAAACAAAGCAGAATCCTCCAGTGATAACGGAACTTTCAATTTATGACTTTTTATTAACATACATGGTTCCCTTAAGAATCAACATGTGAATCCTTCTATTTCTCCATCTCTTATATTTCTCTTACCAAAAGTCCCAGTGTGATGTTCTCACATCTATCCCAATCTCCTGGTAAGTGAAGACCTTCATGGGACATGCTTTCTGGGCTAGTGCTCAATTATAAGTGAGTATATACCATGTGAGTCTTTCTACTTCTGTGTTAACTCACACAGTATGATCCTTTCTAGTTCCACCAATTTGTCCACAAATTGCAGAATTTCCTTGTTTGTTTTTTTTTTTTAATAGCTGAATAGTGTTCCATAGTGTAAACTTACCACAGTTTCTTTATCCATTCCTCAACTGAGGGACACTTAGGCTGTTTCCAGTTTCTGGCTATTATGAATAAGGCTGCTATGAACACGGTTGAGCATATGTCCCTGTTGTTAGACACCTACAAGAAGAACATCATAACAGGTGGATCAGGGCCCAGGGGAGTCTGTTAAAACTATCACACTAACCAAGGACAATACAAGTAGTAAACACTGATCTAGCCAATGGACAGGACATTCTCCACAGTTATGTGAAGAGCAGAGACTAACTCTGTCAAGAACTCTGGTGCCCCATATTTGATGACCTCCCCTTGGTGGGGAGCCCTGGTGGCACTAAAAGAAAGAATAAGCAAGATACCAAGATGAGACTTGATAGCCTATGACCATATAGTGAGGGAGGAGGTCCCCCTCAGTCCTAGACCTAGGGGAGGAGAATAGGGTGAAAGTGGGAGGGAGGGAGGAATGGGAGGATACAAGTGATGGGATAATAATTGAGCTGTAATCCGAATAAATTAATTAAATAAAAATTTAAAAAAAGAATCGACATGTGTTCATCACTAAGTGTGCAGGTCTATACACATTGTGGAATACAGTTCTACCACAGAGAGCTCAACAGCACTGTCATTTGAGACATCATGGATTACCTCACACAACAGTATGGCAGATGAAAAAGAACTGCCACAGAAAAGTACATACATGCAATCTCATCTCATTTACATTCAGGATAAAAAAATGTTGAATGCACAGAGCAGAGAGTATTATGGCGCCATTAACAGTTGAAAGAGAATCTATCCCAGGAAGAGGATACAAGTTATCAGTAAGAATGAGTAGGTCTGCAGGTAGTGCAACATTGAGACTGTAGTTAATATTATATACTAAAATTCTCTAAGATAGTAGAACTTTACTAAAAGTTCATAAGTACTCAAAATTTTAGGCATGCTATTTTGTTTGGTGTCACCATTTAATTATATATATTTATATAATGTATATATATATATGTATATATATGTATATACTTAAAATATTTTTATGGAAAATTAGAACTCATCATCTTAATTTTTAAAGTAGAAATTCTCCATTCAGCAAATCTTCCTGGAATAAAAAATCAGTATTTATCTTATAAGTTCTGATATTGACTTAAAATTTTTAAACTATTAAATATGCTATTACATTAGTTTAAAAACTAGAACAAAGAGACACTTTAAAATTAAATAATCCATAATCCAGTTTCTCACAAAAGAATGGGAAACATTTAATTGCACTTTTAGTTGTGACATCTTTATAAGAATTTGAGAACACGAGGAAGATCTTTGGTACATGTCTGGGTTCGATACTTGTCACAGACTTGCACTGTCTACCTCAACATGCATTTAAATGTCCACGGATGAGGCTTCCACATCTTGATTGTGTTATTAATAATGTGAAAGATTATTTTTCTCCACGTATGCTATCTATGACATTATAGTAATGGTGCTAACGTGCACGGATGCAAAGATTCTGTCCTGTCATTAGAAGCATGCCTTATGTTCCTCTACCCACATGTCTGACTTCACAATTTCTATACTGTTTCCATTACATTTTTTTTATCAATGAAATCATGCAGTATAGAACCTTTGGGGATTTATGCTTTCCATTCAGTGTGATTCCCACACTCCTCCAAGTTGTGTGGCACAAGTTTGTTGCTAAGTAGCATTCCATCATACGAATGCACTGCATTTTCTTTAACCACTTACTTACCCAAAAAGTGTGGACTTTAAATTTCTAACTATAATAAACAAGCTGCTATGAATATCTATATACAGACTTTCATTAATATGTAAGTACTGACTAATAGCTACCAATTAGGCCTTTTAAATTAGATATATTTTTTTCTTCCCATTTATTTTTTTCTTGTTCAAGCTACTCTTAGTTTAGTAAGTAAGCTTATTCATGTCTGCAGAAAACCTTATTGGGATTCTAAAGCTATAAACAGAGCAGTGTCAGGCAGAGCTCATGCGGGTGCCATGTCACCTTCCGATCTACGCCAATACAATGTGTCTCTGTTGACTTGAATTCACCTTTGACTCATGTTACATAACCTGCAAAACATAGATATGGTACATTTTTGTTAATTTTATTCTTTACTATTTATTTCATGTAACAGTAAATTTCGGCTAATATTCCTTAAAATTCCCTAACTGAATAATAAGCACTTTTCTTTTTTTAATTTAAAAAACGGACTATGTGTTCATTTGCACTTGGGCAATGCTGAAATTTCTAGTACACTTTCTTATCTAAGGCATAGCAATATATATTCTAAACTATAACCTAAACAAAATTCAAAATTGAGAGCAAGAAGAAGGATTATTATCATTAATAGTAATATTTGGAGTTACCTCTACGCATTAGAGCCATACTTGAGAGAGAGTGATACAAGAAAGTATGATGTTGTAGACTAATAGGAAACAAGAGTAACAACTAGGACATTTCCTCAACTATGTTCAGAGTTGCATTATTTGTAATAGCCAGAAACTGGAAACACCCCAGATGTTCCTCAATGGAAGAATGGATAAAGAAACTGTGGGGTATCTATATAATGAAACACTACTCAGCTATCAAACACAAGGACATCATGAAATTTGCAGGCAAATGGATGGAGCTGGAAAAGATCATTCTGAAAGAGGTAACCGAGGCTGACGCACTAAGGAAAGACTATGATCTAGATCCCTAACTCAGATGCAGCTGATAGGCAGCTCAGTCTCCATATGGGTCCCCTATTAAGGGAAGCAGTGGATGTCCTCGCCAACGACTCTGTTGCCTGAACTTTGATCACTTCCCCTTGGTGGGGTGCCGTACAGTGACACAGAGGAAGAGGATGCAGGCAGTCCTGATGAAACTTGATAAATTGGGGTCAGTTGGTTGGGGAGAAGGGCTTCTGCTCTCAAAAGAGTAAGGGAAGTGATTAGGAGAGAAGAGGGAGAGCGGGAGGAACCAGGAGGAGATGAAGGAAGGGGCTACGATAAGGCAGATATACAGACTCAGTAAGGTTTTGCTCAGTGAATGAATCAATAACTATGAAGATTAATACAAATTAAAAAGGATAAAGTCTAATGTATACTTTTGTAACCATGTATTTGACTCAAATCTATTGTGTATAGTTTGTACAAACAATAGAAGATACAGTTTTTCCTGGTTTTGTATTTGAGCTCTGTGATCTGATTAGACACTACTGCTGTCAAAATGTAGTTATCATTGTGCGACTGAAAAAGATTCACCCACAATGAGACAGGTTAACTCCTGGCAACACCCAGTCTACCTCACAGAGGATGATGAGCATCAAAGAGCTTCCTTATGGAGATGGCTTCAAATGTGGCAAACAAGCCACAGGCCAAAATGTCCTCATTCCTACCACAGACAGAATTCTGCCTAAAAATTGGGCAAGCTTGGATGCAGGCAGTGTTGATGGCCCAATTCTGCCAAGACTAGATACACAAGTCCTCAATAGTTCCTGCCTCACAAATATATCTGTCAGCTATATTGGGCCAGAATGTTGAAGAAGATTCCCCAATGTTATAAAGAGTTTTGGGTGACTATTTGGGTAGCGCTCTCTCTCTCTCTCTCTCTCTCTCTCTCTCTCTCTCTCTCTCTCTCTCTCTCTCTCTCTCTCTCTCATCTTCTCATTTGGAAAGCTACTAACCTGCACTCCTGGTATACTCAGGTAATCAATTCTATTTCTTCTTAAGTCTCTGGTTGAAGACCAGATAGGTTAGTTTACGGTTAAGATGTTTTTAGGTCTAGATAGATGTTTTAAGTTGATAATGAGGAGATATGATAGATATTTATTTACAATCAGAATTTAGATACACCAAGATAGGAAAGATGGCTGCCAAATACAAATAGCCAAAGCACTAACATTTATATAATTTCTGATTGTGTCATGATTATTCTTGCGGTAGGTAGTTTATTCTATATGTGTGTAATAATATAAACATATATGTAAAAAATAATAAAAATATGTAAATACTCTGCTTCACAATTCAATATCAACATCATCAACAGCAAAAGAGATATTTTAGCAAAATTCTGAGAGTATGCAAATAATTAAAAACTTAGAGCTTTTTTGCCTTTCAAAAAAAAAAAAGAAAAAAGAAAGAAACATGAATTGGCTGAAGTATATGTGGAAGGAGATTGAAGACAGATTATGACATATATATTGTGGAGATGGAAAGAAATACACATAGTTTGAGTTTGATAAAAGAAGGGCTGAAACAAAACATTTAAAAATATTTGAGGATTGATTACATGAAAAGCAATTGCCTTCAGTATATCACCAAGAAGCAAAACAGTCTGACAAGGACAGATATAGGCAGTTAGAGATTAACCTAAGCATGGGGAATATGTTTTAGAAATTGATGCCCCACCAAGCCATGGACCTCATAAAAATACAAGAATTTAATCAAGAGTTGAACACATCAGGAGACTTTATTCTGTACTACATTTTCCTAATGTGGGAGGAGGAAGCAGGTTATGATCTTCAAGTCTGTGCTCCAAAAATATTTGTTGAACTGGTGAGGTCACTGAGTTAGGAAGGCCCGCTGGGGGCACATTTATATGAGAAGTAAAATATGAGTCAAGAGCAGAAGTCTTTGAAAGCTTCAGTCAGGAAACATGCCGGGGGAAAAAGTCTAAGTGAGGTGAAGGTGTGTATCAACATATATCCATTCAGGTTGCATTGTTTTGAGCAGACATATTTTATGGATCACAGACCACTGAAATAAGATCGAAAGGGAGCTCAGTCACTTTGATTTTAAAGTTCTTCACTTTATTCCTAAAGTAGATTTAAAAATGAGGGAAAGGTTTTTTATTTACTTGCACAAAGTCCTTGTTCAATAAAGCAAGACTAATGATCTTAAGTTTACAAAAAGCAAACAATCATAAACAAATATATATGTATATGTATATATATATATTTCATTTTAAGCACTATGTAGAATTGCTTTTCTTCAAGGCAGGTAATGTGCCTTTTCCTCATAGTGCAGGCAACAAAGAGCTGGTGGATTTTCTTTATAATTTGCTATTATCCTAAAACTCAAAAGCAAACCCAAATGCCATCAGTGGTTATAAGCTGTGATGTGTTTGAAAATGGAAATTTGACCACTTCAAATAGCAAAATCTTCATTTCCATTAGATTTTTATGAACTGATTGTAGATCAGGATAAAACGTACACCATTTTGTAGCCTGCTACGATGCACCCAGCCAGATGATGAAAATAAAGACAATTATTTGTACTAGAAATAGCATATTTCATTAAGTATGCCACGCATGAAGAGAGCCATACTGGCACACATCGCCTTTGTTGAATTTATATCCTCCAAGCTCTACAAAGGTCTTCTATTTTTGTTAAGGAAATTTGCCACTTGAAAGCTGTAATGTGAGTATTTCTTTAATTATGTATTTAAAATATAGTATTTTTACAAACCATCAGCATTTGATAAACTAAGCAGTCAATTGATTTGGGACTCACCTTCTGAATAAATCTCAAAGGATCACTCACGTAAAAGGGATGAAGTATTTCCACTATATTCACAACAAAAAGACAAGGAAAAGCTTAAACAAGTTATTAATATGTGATTGACTATAGGAAAAAAAACAAAACTACAAAAGTCTTTTAGGGTTCACCTGAGTAATAAAATGTTTTATCAGAAGCACAATAAATTAGAAAAAGCAAAAAGATATACAAACGGCTTTACTTTTTAAAAATGCTAACCAGTTAGATGCAAAGGGGTGACTCAGAATCTTCACTTTACGAACAATTTAGACAACATTTAGGCCAATTCCGCATCCTTACAGGGGTCAAAACAATATGAACTCTTCCCAGGGGAAGTAAAAGTAAGTAAATCCTGATCATAATTGATTGTGTAGCATCAGTGAAGATTCCTGAGGGTTTTGTGTGTGTGTGTGTGTGTGTGTGTGTGTGTGTGTGTGTGTGTGTGTGTGTAACATTTCTTTTGTCTATACCTCAGGCATATAGGTCTTAAAAGAGGAGTTTCCCTCTCTCTACAGGCTCAAGGTCTTTACACACTTGTCTTATGGTTGTAGAGGCAGCCCGTGGTGATCTGCACTGTCTAGGAATACCTAGATATCAATCATTTATGTTGTTTAGTGGGTTTTGTTACCATAGACATGCCCAACTAACCCTAATGCAGAACAGCTATGTCTGTTTGGGTTATACTCAGAGGTTCAAGTTGCTGCTTCTAGTTATCTGACATAGAACAGGGTCCTTGATATTTTAAGATTCAGTTTTTCTTCAGTTTTCATGGCTTAGAATGAGAGATGGCACAGACTAGAGACAGAGCGTGGAATATACCATTGTAGTGTCATATCTGATGAAATGAAATATGGATAATCCATATTCACTGTTAAGTGTTGCATAAATAGAATGGCATCATTCTGCTAGGAAGAAAGAAAAGTGAGTCGTTTGTTAACTGTTTGGGTAAATCTGATGGGTCTTATTGGGGACTTCTGTACTCTTGGCTCCAAATATTATCATTTTTATTTTAGTCATTCATTAAACAAGCATATATTTAGTATCCCAAGACTTCAGGCATTCTCCTAAGCCCTCAGTAAATAATGATGACTAACATAGGGCTTGTTCAACTCTCTTTGTGCTCTTAGGTCAGTAGGAGAGACAGAGTCTTAGAGTCTTAAACAAACAAAAATACATTAAGTGCATCTACAGAAGAACAGACAAGAGATTTTAAGAGCTTAGGGAACAAGGGCTAAAATCCTCTTATAAGAGTAAGGGAAATAAGTAAGGGTGATCCTGGGGTTAAATTTTGAAAGATGAGTGGTGTTTTTTTTTTCCAGGAGGATAAAATGGAGGAGGGCACTGAGAAAAAAAAAGTTCAGTATATGTGAGAGCAGGAAGTTGAGAACACACTTAGTGTAGAAGAGGAAAGATATGTGGTTAAGTTTAATTTTACTCATCTGATGAGAATAGTAGAAAAATGAAGCTTAAGAAGTTGATAAAGATCCTGATATCCTCCTATGGAAGTGATAGTGAAATATCAGACTTCGTGCTATAAATGCTCACTGGCATCAGTGTTGAGAACCTTTCCAATCCACAGTGAGTAAGCATGAAGAGATAGAAGTTTACTGGTAAAAATCTAACTAGTAAAGTAATGCTGCCATGATGTTAATTCAATCCAGTGTAGCATTTTGCTACTCTTTATAGACATCTATTAAGAATGGTCGACATTGCTTTCATATGGTTTAAAAAGTCGTGAATCTTCCCTCAGTGCCTTTTGTCATGTACTGAGAGGATAAGAATTTATGATTATTGAAGGAATCAAAATTTGATGTCGTCTTTTTCCTCTTAATAAATTTAATTCTTCTGGTTTTAAAACTGCACTAAGAAAATACATATACAATGGATACGTATTTGAAGGCTAAAACAAACACTCACATACCCCAAACCTTCCTTATAGGTTAAATTTATAGTACTTTGGGAGTCACTTGTGCATCTTAATGCCATTTCCTTGGCTTTATTATCCAGAGCTTGAATGACTCTTCCTTTATGTTCCACAAAAGTGTGAACATTCATGTGATATCTTTGTTTAAGTCCTTCTTCTCACGCACTAGCCAAAAAATAGAATTAAGACGTCCAGCGTCTACTCTATGTCTGATTGACACACATGAGAATATTCCCCAGTTGGCATCATAGCACAAAGTTGGTGAGGTGAAAGCACATTTTATGTTAGCACAGACTCAAAAATCCTTGGAGCACTGAAATGCACATATGTTATTTTTGAACTGCTGCCAAATCATAAGTAAATGTAAAGAAATACGAAAACGAACTCATAGGATGAGATGTTACCATTAATACCATGTGTTGCTAGGTATCAGTCATTTTTGTCCGTTGAGGTCAATTTCATTGTATTAATTACTATTCAAAGATTCCAAATGTATTTTCCTAGGTTAATAACAACTCTTTGCTAGAACTTCTTGAGTGAGACAACTTACGCTGCAATTCCTTAAACCTCTGCATTGCTTAGTACAAAACAAACGCTCAGTGAGTGTTCCCTGTGGCATCACAGTGTTTTCTGTCAGTATTGTCATTAACTCATGCACTCTGAGGGTGATCTATTTTTTTAGTGAAGGAAACAGAAATGCAGGATGTCATGGATAATTGGCAGGCATTGTATCATATTAGTTGAAAATACTTGTTCCCTTACACGTTTTTTTGCATGCAAGTAGGAATTAGGTATCCTATAATTCTTGTGCTCCGTTCCCTGCTTATGTTTCAATTGATGTGCCCATAATCTGTCCTTTCCATGTCATTTACAAGATGAAGAGAGCATATTACAGATGTTCCTCCTCCTTCTCCTCCACATGTCTTTTCTTCCTGGGACGTTTTGTACGGGGGCACATGAATAGTTGGCTAATTGAGTGTGTCATTACCAAGAGGAGACAATGAGAAGCTAGGTAGGAATAATTCTAGTCTCTGTCTCTTCAAGGAATCATGGAAATGGGACAGAAGTGGTGACACAGCTACCTTGGAGGTGACTGGATCCACACCCTGCAAGAAGTGGAACTAAATGGCAAGTTGAGGTTATGTTTTACCAAGTCTGCCTTGATTAATAAGATATTGTTTTATTTTTAATGCATAATCACACTGGCATTCCTTCCTGAAGCAAAATAGCATATCATTATCCATTTTCATGGACTATCATTTTTCTAGTACTAAAATGATGAAATTTGGGAGATAGTATTTATTGCTGTTGGAATTAAATTTCTTTTATTCAGCATTCTTATGGTTGTTTCCTAATATTTAAGTACATAATATAAACCAGCCTCAATATCTTATAAATTTAACATATAATACAAATTATCAAATTATAGTTTCATATAGAGATTAGTGTCAGCTATGAATATAAACAAGCATATTAATCTCTAATCATTCTGACCCCACCAAGGAAAAGATCTAAGTTGATGATGACTGTATTGTTGTTCATGATAATGGAGTACACATTGCATGTAAACGTCATCAGACTATTTTGTGGATGACGGATTGATGTAGGAAGGAAACTCTTTGTCTTGGAGTGAAATAACCATAACAGATGCTGATTATAGAAAATGCGTATTGAGTTGCTAATACAGGGTTACGGTGTAGTAACAAACAATTTCAAGTAAGACACTTAAAAGATTTCAGTGTTTACCTGGTTTGAGTGTTATCCTGTGTCAGTCATATGTTTGGGGGAGGGTTATCTATGCCGAAGGTAGCACTTTATGGCAGGGGTAAAGCGCTATTAGAGTAAGGTGACCAATGTTTTGAGTGTCACTCATAGCTGTCCTTACATTCCACTGGACAGAGCAATGCATGTCATCAGATGGGATACCATTGGGGCAGGGTAGGTCATCTTCTAACATGAAAGGGCAACAATCATTTTGAATCTTGATACCATCTCACTGGAGGTTAAGAAGGGTCTTGTGAGGCAAGGGGCAGGATCAGATATTTAAGCCCTCTGACATTTCCAAGAAGATATACTCATTGTCTGCAAAGTTCGTAGGAAGCTGAGCAGAGAGGGAGCAGTGATGAACATAAGTAATCAGGGAGTCAGAGAGCCTAATCTTCATTCCACACGGAAGCAAGGTGATCTAGAGAAGACTAAGAAGAAGAAGGCACCAGGTGTATCTCGGCAGGATTGAGACTTGAAAGTTTTTTTTGAAAGATACCCAGTTAAAAAGCAGGAGTGAAGAAAGATTTAAAAATTAAGCACACTTTGTGTGTGTGTGTGTGGGGGGGGGGCAGTTGACTTGAGGATTTTGTCATTGTTGTTGTTTTGCTGTTATTTTTAGTTAGTTATTAGTTAGTTAGTTAGTTAGTTAGTTAGTTAGTTAGTTAGTTAGTTAGTCTTAGAGCGGGTCTCTTGTAGCCCTGGCTTTCTCAAACGTAGCATATAACCAAGATTGACCTTGATCTCTTGATCCCCTTGCCTCTGCTTCCATCTCTTGGTTTATTTCTTAAATGTCCATGTAATTTAAGTATTATCTAACTCTAAAAGGTAGGCCTTCTTAATTAAAATATAAAGTATCTATTTTATATATAAAGATTATAAACGTGTTTCACATTGTCCAACATTGAGTCAGGGTATAATTTTTTTTTAACTTATGGAACTTTATTTTCTGAAGGGTTTATTTTTCTTTATTTCTTACAAAAATTATGAAATTATATTTCATTTTTCTCTAAGATAATGATTTTATGAAGTGATTTAGATAAGTATATATTTGTCTATACTTTCATTTTTATTTTTTATACACTTGTATTTTTTTTTAATTAAGAATAGATTTTTTTTTCTTATACACTACACGCTAAGCACTGTTTCCCTTTCCTTTAGTCCTCCTAGGTACCTTGCACCTTTCCTTTCCCCAGGTCTACTCCTTCCCTGTTTTCTCTTTGGAAAAGACCAAACCTCCAAGAGATGCCAGACAAACAGGACAAAACAAAGTGAAAAAGCAAGGTGAAAGCTTTCCTGTGAATTTGGACAAAGCAACCCAATAAGAGAAAAAGAGTTCCAAGAGTAGGCAAAAGTCAGACACACTTACTCCAACTGTTAGGAGCCCAATGAAAACACCTAGCTACTATAGGAGTCAGAGAAAGCATGGCACATTTTGAACTAAAGTAGAATTACAACACTTTTCTCATTCTTTTCCTTCCTTCAGCCTCTCCCAGTTACTTTTCCTCTATCCATTCCCAATTTTTCCCCCACTCTCAAATTGATAGTGTATTTTCTGATTATTATTGTTATGTCTATATATATATGCACAAATAGATAAATACATCCTGCTGGATACAATTTTGTTGTTTGTGTGTATAGAGTTTCAAGGCTGACCACTTGCTATTGGACAGCCTATAATGGGGCTCATTCCTTGGAGAGGCTAATTCTTCCTGCTCCTGTAGTCAGTAGCTTATATCCCTTTATATAGGAATGGGAACCCTGTGAGACTTTTTTTCCCTTCTACATTAGCAAGTCTTTTAATGTCATCATTGTTCTGGTTTTTTTTCGGCATTCACTTCTAGGATTCCCTGGTATTTTGGCTCTTACAATATTCAGTATATTTTGTTTTTCTTTTAATTTGTTTTTCAAATCAAACTCTTAGTTATCGCCATTAATTTAAACAGCTCTTATGATTCCTGAAAATCTTCAAAATTAGAGGCACTCCAACGTTATTATTATTCTCTTGCATAATGTTGTTATACGTGAAAAAAACCAACTCGGTTTAGGAAGTGATTTGTATCTGTGGCAGTAGGTGGTGGTTATGATAACATGGCTTCAGGTTAAAGCTTCTAATGTATCAGACTTATCCTTCCTGACGTATCTTTTTCTATCTGGCTTCAGTGGTATCTGAGCATCATCATAGGTCCTGCCTTGCAGGCCTTTCTTTCCCAGTAGTTGTGGTTGGCTTCTAAAGTTTCATCTCAAATTTCCATCAGCCCCCAGGACCAGTTCTTCCTCTCATCGCTTCTGTCTAAGTAGCGTAGGTGAATAACTTCCATCTCAGGACCCCAGTGACCCTTAAGTTTATCTCTACTGATAATTTACCATCTGTGTGGGGTTACCCACACAGAAACTCTGGACTGAAGTACTCTCAAGACCCACAAGACATAAGCTTTTGTAGCTGTGGGTGTATAGACAATGAAGGATTGGCACAGGAACACAGAGGTGAGAGAGGGTCGATAGAATATTTGATTTGGGTGTCTGTGGAGACTTAGAAGTCTCACGTGATGGGACATATATAAGTCCTACATCATGGGATGCTGGAGGCTTGTTCAATGCATGTCTGTGCCCAAGAGAGGCACAAGTGTAAGTCCTATATCCAAAGGCAAGACACCTTGGAGTTTTTAAATATAAGGACTGAAGATCAAAACATGGCTCCAAGTTGAGAAGCTGAGTAAGTTGTACTCTGCTTTTGTTCTATTCAGCCCACTGAGGATGGGACAATTCTTTTTTTTTTTTAATGAGGTTATTTTTCTTTTTTTTCTCCTTTATTAATTTATTCTTGTTACATCTCAATGGTTATCCCATCCCTTGTATCCTCCCATTCTTCCCTCCCCCCCATTTTCCCCTTATTCCCTTCCCCTATGATTGTTCCTGAGGGGGATTACCTCCCCCTGTATATGCTCATAGGGTATCAAGTCTCTTCTTGGTAACCTGCTGTCCTTCCTCTGAGTGCCACTAGGTCTCCCCCTCCAGGGGACATGGTCAAAGGTGAGGTACCAGAGTATATGAGAAAGTAATATCCCACTCTCTACTCTACTGTGGAGAGTGTTCTGTCCATTGGCTAGATCTGGGTAGGGGTTTAAGGTTTACCGCCTGTATTGTCCTTGGCTGGTGCCTTAGTTTGAGTGGGACCCCTGTGCCCAAATCTGCCTATCATAATGTTCTACTTGTAGGCTTCTAGGACCCTCTGGATCCTTCTACTTTGCCATTCTCCCATGCTTCTCTCATCTAGAGTCCCAATAGAATGTCCTCCCCTTTGTCTCAGTTTCCTGGCGAGGATGTGGGGAGAGAGGAACACTCCTTCATTGCTGGTGGGAATGCAAACTAGTACATCCACTTTGGAAATCTATCTGGTGCTATCTCAGAAAAATGGGAATAGGGCTTTCTCAAGACCCAGCTATTCCACTCCTTGGAATATACCCAGAAGATGCTCCAGCACACAAGAAGAAAATTTGCTCAACCATGTTCATAGCAGCCTTATTCATAATAGCCAGAACATGGAAACAGCCTAAGTGTCCCTCAATAGATGGGACAATTCTTGCTCATGCTGCACACCTATTATCTCATGTAATCTAGTTATATTTTCCAAGCCAGTATTCACTAGGAAAAAGTACTTCACAGTAATGTTTTATTAGTATTCTTGGTATCCCTCATGTCAGTAAAATAACAACAAAAATTTGCAGTCCCAGACTCTGTAAATCAAAACTTGTCTGAAGCACAACTTTCATTCCCATTTCCCCCAATGCAGGCCCTCTCTCCTGCTTTTTCTTTCATGTAGACAGATCCACAACTCTCTTTTATTGCCCACATGCTTGAATTATCATTTATTACCCTCTTTGTATTAGCATCTTGCCAAGTCTTCTCTAAATTCTGCTAGTGCAACTTCCAAAATATAATACAGATTTTTATTCGTCATTCTGTTTTTTCTGGTTCAAGACACTATCCTTTCCTGCTCAGATTACTTGTTGCCATTAACTAAGAATTCTCTTGTTTACACCTGATTCTTCAAGTCTTTCTGCTGCAGCCTGAGAGATATTTTTAAATTCTGCATAGTCCACATATTTCCAAGCTTAAGACCTTCTAGGAACTTCTAACAGAACTAAGCTTATTTCTGCCTTTTGACCTTTTCAGTAACTCTTCCTTTTACTTGAAATGTTCTTCCCATAGATTTTATCACGGCTGGCTCCTTTGTGTCACTCAGATCTTTGCATAAATATCACATCCTCAGAGATATCTCCTTAAATCCTTTGTCTAAATTTGCATTCACCATCGCATTGCACTCTTAATTTTCTGCCAAATACTTATAATTACCTGAGAATCTTCTTGCATATCTTTTTGCTGTTTTTCTTTCTTTTACAGCTTCTAACAATATCATTTTTCTGCTCCTCACCCATGTGTTGGAGAATACACACACACACACACACACACACACACACACACACACACACGTTATCTATTTATACAGTTTGCACTATATATATTTATTTAGGAAAATATCAAGCTTTAGAACAAACATATACATAAATTACAAAATTATCTAGAGATCAATTTATCTAATTCTCGTTAGTAATGAACATTTGTAAAACTGAATTCATAACAAAAACTGATACTGCAGAATGAGCAGAATTAAGTACTGCTGATGCAGTGCTCTGAATTGTCAGAAACCCAGAGAAAATACCTAAAGACAAGAAGCCTGTCTTTAAGACTGGCAGTAAAAATATCAGTGTAGACAAACCTTTTAAGTTAGCATTCCCTAAGTATCTGGTCCTGTTTCATGAAGCATGGAGACAAATTTTATTTGCAATCCTTCTGATTCACAAATATCAGTAAATAGAAAAGTAGGAAACTAACCACAAGGTCAAATGCTCCCCTGTTTGTCTGGAGTGGCAATGGAAAGGCTGATATGATAAGAAATATATAATGTCGAGCTCAAGGAGAAAGTAAGATGTCAAGAAAATATTATATAAACAGCAAACAAATCATAGCATAAGGAGACAATTGCCACTGTTGGTATTCGAGAAGATTACATTATGCATATGGATGGGCCACTTTGTGGAATTAAATCTTTATCCAAATGGGGACAGCAAACAATTAAAGAAAAGGTTTTAGCAGCTCAGTGCAGAACCAGAGAGGAGGGGCCATCTAGCTGGCTAATGTCATCACACACACACACACACACACACACACACACACACACACACACACACACACAATGATTCAATATATTTAGTGTTAGGTACTGAAATTCCATCAGACTCTTAAAAATTGCATTTTTTTCTAGGGAAATTACTAAGCTAAATGTTTAAGAACTGGTTACAAGTTTAGCTTGTTAAGCATTATATTTTGGAGGTTTATGTATTCTGCATCCTGTCTACCTGTGCCAATGCTGTACCAAGAAAGAAAGATTTTTGCTTTAAGTAGCATGAAGTCATCATCCCATGCTAGAAATGGCTTCTCATGACTCACTTGAGCATCTCATGACTTAGTCTTGACACCCTGACTGAGCCAAGTGCCCGCCTACATCAAAAAGTCCAATAGGAAGGCTTGCATACTCTGATCAAACATAACAACTCACCAATACTCTTGTAATAAATGATGGAGTCTTTCATCTTTAATAAGAATAAATTGATCAATTCTCACAACAGCTAGGTAGATCTTAAGGTTTGGATCTTGGTATCAATGCCCAGGGTGGAGTAAACACAAGGGGCATGAGAGCTGGAAACTGAGTCTGGAAAATCTGAGGATAAGGAAAATGTCTTCTTTAAAAATGGCTGTGGTTTGAACTCCTTTAATTGTCTTTAATTGCAAGGCACTGTGGGAAACTGCTGTTTTGCTTCTATAGTGTCTTTTCATGAGATGGTTACCTAGTAGCTCTTTGTGCATCTTTTACAAATTCCCTTTGTACTGTACAGATTTGCATTTTGTGCAATACTCAAAACCTACAGCAATTTAAAAGTGGTAAATAACCCTATGAAGTAATTATATAAATAGGTGTGTGCTGTATCATTTGGAAAACTATTTGGATAAATGAATTTTCTGACATGTACAAAGAAAAAGTCTTTACTCAAGCTTGGAATGTATAGGAAGCAAGCATGTTAAGTTTAATATTGCTAGTTGTGTCAATACAAATCTAGCCTAAGAAAACTCATAGGCAGAGTTTCCTGCCAATTATTTCAACATTATACTTTTTATTGAGCCCATGGCATTTTGGACTCTGATAGTTCAGTGCATCATTGATATCTTGGTTACATTAGGGAAGGCAAGAGAAAGATTATTTTCTCTTCACACTGTTGTGAGACCAACCTGTACTCATCACCATACAGTCTTGTCAACAAATTCAATGCAATGACTTTTTAGTATCAGTCTATAAAAATTGAACATATGTAATGTCAGCTCAGGCAAAACTTACAAATCTCTGGCTCTTTATCTTGCACCAATCAGAAACTTTAAGTGAATGAAGCATTGAAATCTCTCTGTGTAATCCATATAAGTGTCAATGAGTGAAAACCAATATTAAAGTAAGAGCTATGAGGCTGAGAAAGTTCAGTAATGTCATACTTGTCCTATATGTACACAAATACCCTGCACTCCATACCTAGCACTTAAAGAGTTAAGTTGAAGAGAGCACTTTACACTTAAAAAAGATATGGTATAGCCTCCCCAACTCCCATGGTACATGCTTTGATGAGTTTGAAAAATTCAAACAAACAAAAACTGCATTTATAGTATTCCCTTAAAATTCTCACCATTTCCAATGCACGCACATAGAATGTCATGGCTTGAGTGTGACATCCATCTTCCCTTGGGTTCCTCCTGACTTTAAACAGTTTGTAGTGCTGTAACAGTAGCTGAAGAAACTTTATATTAAAGTGGGGAGTCAGACTGAATTCAGAAGAATCAGCCACTGGGGTACATTTTGGGGTGTTATGTTGCTGATTCCATGGTGCCATGTGCTTGGCTTCGTGGTCTGCTGGTGGCATAGGGGTTCTGCCACTTGTTCCTTTTGCCAACACGCTGAATTTGTGGCAACTTCTTCAGTGATGGCCTCTATAGTCTGAAAACTGAGCCCAGGTCAATCTTACCTCTACTAAATTGTGTCTGTCAGGTACTTGGCCACAGTGGTACTAAAACAACAGAAGTGTTCTGTTATTGATTTATAACTTGGTGCAAAAGTTCCTTATTTCACCAAGTCAGGAATATGAGACACAACATAACTTTAATAAGATGATTTAGGGAGGAAAATTAAAGATGAACTGTGGTGAAAGAAGAAAAAAAAAATATATGTAAAGAGTAAAAAAGAAAGAATGAGGAAATAACCAAATCAGGGTTATCTTTAAGTGTACACATTAATTATAAGCATATTATTTTTCACAATTATCAATGTGTCAAAATATAGATAGAAAATTTACAAGAAGACATTAGGGCAGGGAAAACTGGCTACCACCTCTACCCGCCAGTATAGCTGTCTCCTGAAACCAGTGGCAACTAATGAGTCAAAAGATGATTTAATATGTTTGGACTTTAGTTTCAACACATAAAGATGACAAAAAAGCATCAGACAAAAAATTTTAACTTGGGTCTTAGTTTTAGACAGTTGATCGCATTCTGCATCCACAAGAGAACAGATTCTATCCCCCCTGAAGCCCTCAGAAAAGGGCAAAGGTAGATTAGAGGCTCGCTAACAAATATGCTTTTTCCCCCCTATTTGGTGACAATGGCTGAAAACCAAACCAGCTCACATGACTCCTAAAGGGTTTCCTTCCCTTTCTCTTTCTTGCCCTGGGTTTGCTCAAGGAGGCCCTTGGCTGAAGTTGCTGTTGCTACCAAGGGCGGGTTTGTTTTCGGGCTGCCTGGCAAGTGTTTTTACTCCCCCAGCAGTATCTCCTAAGACAGAAATTGTCTTCGGTTTTCCTCACTTAGTCACCCATGCTTTGGCGAGCAACACTCCTACAGAATAGATTTCAACTTTGATTCTTTTGTAATCTAGAAGCTAGCTTTCTTTCGGTCTCTCTTTGTCCGTCTTTAGGATTCTTGTTACGGTACCATCATGGAGACACGTTTCCCCCATGCCCCTGACATAGTTGCCATCCAGAAGAGCCAAGAACTGCATTGACTCTCTTCTCATCATCACTATTGTGTTTTACGAAATTGTTCCTTATTGAAAAAGAAACCCGCGCATTGTTCTTCTGGGCTCAAAGCACGGCATCCGAAACGCTGAATAATATTTCAAGAAAGGATTAAATGAGGCAGTGGGCCACACTCTGCCAAAATGAAATGCTTGTCCCCTCTCATCAGGGCACTTAAATTAGACAGAGTCTGCTGAATGTCTGATTATAAAGCATTCCTAAGTACACATTTTACATGTAGCCGAGCGAGTAAACAATTGAAGTAGTGTAAGTTTCTTCACAGCACAAAGCCCAGTAAGAGGGAAATAACTTCAAGTACAATTCGCTTTTAAAGAAGGAATGTGCTTTCCTCCATCAGAGAAATCTTGATACGTTGCAACTGAGGAAATGAAAATCTTAACTTCAGTGGTGGTTGTTGTTTCTTTTTTCTGTTTGATATTCCTTGCCCCTTTCTTTTGTTTGACAACCATAGCAGAGTTAATCAGCTACAGTAGCGCAAACAGACTTCTCATAGCCTTCCTAATCATGCAAATATCCCTTTTGAAAGCAGCCCTGCGTTTTAAATAATAATTTCCCCATATAAGGATGTGGGGTGGCTGGAGAGAGGGAGAGAGAGAATATTATTAAAATAAAATCAGTTTAGTAATCTAATGCAATTGGCTAGCTTCCTGTGCAAGAGACAAGAGCCCCGCAAACGCACAGTAACTCACCTGCTGGTGGAACTCTCTGATATTTTACTGACCCACGTGAGATTTGTGATCAGCAGCCAGCTAGTCAACTTCTCTGAAACTCTGCTTTACTTTTCCTACAGTGGGAGAGTAAGTCTCTTTGTGTAAGCCCACAGATACCTACCAACAGCTATTTTTATTTGCTGGTGTTATCTATGCAAAGGTACACACATATGATCAAAGCCAAAACGGACAGTTGTGCTGTGTTCCAACCAAGACAAAATGGTCGCGCACAGCTATTTGCCTGAGAACACAGGCTAGAAAGAAATGCATTACGCATATATTGCTTATAGTTATGCAGCATACATTTAGTTTTTACAGTTTCCTATTTCTTTAATATATATATTAAAGGACTTGTGGGTGTTTTTTTTTAAATACACAGAGAATGAGTTTTGAACATTCTAAAAAAAAAATCACATGGTTAAAATTGAGATTAATTTTAACTAAATTTACCTGTTCTTGTTTTTGTTTGTTTGTTCACTGAAAAAAAAAAAAAAGAGTGCACTGTCTTCCCAGCCTGGCCCCTTGGGTAGAAATGTTCTAAACAGAATGGAACAGCACAGTTTTCCCCCACTGGGGTTCAAGAGTTCATTTCTTCTGACATAACAATAAATCAACTGACAAAATGGAATTTCTCTGATCACACATTCAACATTTAGGTTGAATGGGCAAGTGGGCTCTATTTTATGTATGGAAACTCTGGACCATTTTACTGTAAAGCCCTAGTGCTGAAAGCCTACTTAGATGAGTTGGAACTGGAGGACTGGCTAGGACAAGATATGGGTCAGCTGGTGGAGCTCAGTCTGATTTGTACAGTGTTGGAATCCTCTGCCCACCACAACAAACAGCAGTCCACACTTGGCGAGTAGAAAACAATGCTGGTTTAGTTAATCCCTCTAACACTGAGTCTCTCCTTTGAGAGAGCAAGGCAGTGGGAATGTTATGTGAACTGGTGTAGTTTTCCATTATTTCCAATGCAAATTAGGTTTTTGACTGTGAGAATCCATGTTCAGTATAGCATGCACTGTGTTTCTATGTCATCACAGGTTTGGAAAACCCCATAACCAGATCTGTTTCTTCAAGAAACAAAAGCCAACTTTGTAGTTACAGACAAGACACACACGTTAAGCCAGCTCATATTTTCCTATAGCTTCTCTTTCTAGTTAAGTCTGCAAACTAATTTGGATTAAACTAAAACAGACTTTTGCTCCAAGCATTTTTGAAAGTTTAAAGAGTTTGGCTAATTTTGGTTGTCTTTTCAAAATATTTCTTATATGGTTTCATGTCTGCATCCTGGAAGGGGACCAATATGTGCTTAAATCTTTCAAGGAGTTGCTCTTTTCTTCTGCCCAGGCTTCTGAAAAGCAGTGAATGCATGGAAGTCATAAGGCTTTCTGTCTGCTTTTATCTAATGAGATGCTGGGCAAAGTTCATTGCCACCAGGAGTCAGAATCACCAGGATAGAATGCGCAGTGCGCATTTAAAACACATTGTCATTCTCATGGTACCCTAAGTGTGGTGGTGTGCTCCAAACAGCTAAAGAAAAAGAAAGGCATCTCGTAACCTCACTAATTCCCTACTCACAGTGCCATTATTTCTTGGCACTTGAACCGGAAAGGCGGCTATTGTGATTTCTGGTTTAGCGTCGCTGTTATCACTGGTACATGCATGCCACAGTAATGCTGTTTAAATGAAGAAATCTTCCCTACTAAAAAATCTTTGCCACTGATGCCACATACAAATACCGTATGGACTAGCTCTCGGAGCCAAAGCAGGAAAAATCGCCAAAGGGTAAAAATAGTTCTTGATATGATGATATGCTGCTAAAAGCCACATGGTGTTTGGGTGCAGCATTTCACAGTCAAACAATCATAATTTCATGCCTAAAATGTGCATGTTATTTCAGGAAAATATAAAATCTGAACATTGCACATTTGCTACAGAATGACCAGTGAGTGTTGCTATAATGATTTGTTTTTCTTTTACAAATGAATATTTCTCTCTGAGCCTTTTCATGCCATATTGCCTGGGGCAGCAATGGAAGTAAGGACAGGATGAGGTTACAGAAGAAATGAATATTGAGGATAGATGGTCCTAATTCTTCAAATTAGGTAATGCAAAAAAAAAAAAAACCAAAACAAACAAACAAACTCTTTTTTTTCTCTTTTCCACTTGCGAAATACTAGTATTATAGTCTTCATCTCTTAAGAGTTATGTTTTGTTGGGCTAGCTTTTCAGACATACAACTGACATTTTGTTTGCCATGGTCCTAGATTTTCTACATCATCTTCAGTAAGTCTTTGTAGGAAAAGCTCTCTTCGCCTTAAAGCCAAGATGGATTTGAGAAGGTTAAATTGGTTTGAGGTCATAGACATTACAGTAGAAATAAAAGAGCACAATGCTTGTTTCTCTAAAACACTCGTCATATTTATTTGAGCCATATGATGGGGAAGGAGGTGAAGGATAGGAAGGCATAGTAGGAATGAATCTGCAGGGGACACAGGGCATAAATCAAAAGTAATTAGGTTATGCTTTTGATGTATTTTGGTAACAAGGACCTGGCTTACTCAAAACACAAAAGGAAGTCGCAGAGTTGTTAAACTATGGTCGGCGTGTTTTGGCATCTTGAAAACTAGAGAAATATTTGTATATCTGGAAGGGAAAATCCATTTTAAAGTCATGATAATCATGGGGACAGGTGAATTGTTCATGTACAAAGCCAGGATAAAAATGAAAGTATCTATTCTTTGCTATAAAAATGTTCAAAGCATTATATAAAACTTTTCGGTTTAAGAAAAGTAACATTGATTCTTTACAAAACTCTGCGTGAGTACTGTTATCATATGCACTCTGTAGAGAAAGCTGAAGACTAGTGAACTCAGCAGGCCATAAACATCTCCAGAATCCAGGACAGCTGAAAACTGGATATCTGAGCAGTGTTAGGATCTGAGATTGAAGACACATGGACATATATAGCCTGGTGATATGATCTCACGCAAATTTTTCTAATAATTAAATTAGTTAAAGAAGGCCACCTGAAGAGGAAATGCTACTATCAACTGCTGAATATAATTGAGTGATGATCTTCTGTACCCTGGTCATCTACCTTAACTCAATAGTATATAAGCAGCAACATATTTTAGAATTAGCTGGGAAAGATGTTAAAAGTGTACTGAAAACCAGTGTTTTCCTGGAGGAAACTTACCTAACGCAGTGTACATCAATAAACTGTGAGCTAGAGAGATACATTCGATGTGTTACAGATAGTCATAATGCAGAAAGGTTCTGACTTAGATGTCCTCATTTCCATATTAAACATTTGGATATGTATGAGATGCAGAATAGAAGAGAAAAGACAGTGGTTCTGAAATAATGGTGTAAAAATGCATGTTTGGGAGATGTAATTCCAATATTCATGAATTCTTGAGCTAGCAGATGAAACCAGGTCCTGACTATTCCTGATAACATTATAAACTACTCTCAAGTCATGAATTGGCTAATAAATTTGAATTTGAGGGTTTAGGGATGGTTTCTCAAGAAGTCACCGACAAATGGATACAAGTTGGTCAGAGAAGAAATTAGTGGTGATCCACAGGACAAAAAAAATGAACATTTTACAGGCAGGCAATTGGATGAAGTGTTGAGACTTGGATGTAGAGTCTAGTGGCAGGTAACAGAGTAGGGCTGACGAGAAGCCAGGAGATAGGTATTAAAATGCCTTCCATTAGACATGAAGAAAGTACAAATTCATAAATTTTTAAAGAAGAAGTTGATATTAATCATATTTATATTACAGCAAGGTCACTCAGTATGTAAACTGAAAACTCGTGTCAATGAAACCAAGGTAGGCGATTAAACAATAATACAAGTGAGAAGGGAGATGGCTTGTAGTTTGAAAAAAAAACTTGTGCAAAAAAGAAAAGATGGGTCTGTGATGGTGAAGAATGTTAAGTAGAACAGTAACTAAGTTCAGATGGTGATATTTCAATATATAAAATTTTCACAGGACATAAAATCCGAGGTAATTCGAAGCTTTGTGGTTTATCACATGTCTACCATGGCACAAAATAATGACATTTTCTAATTTCAGAAACAATAGAAAGTGGAATTTAAGTATGATTCTCATAGGAGGAATCTGACAAGAAATGGAGATTTAAGAGGAAAATTCTGGAAGTACTAAGAGAAGCCAGGAGAAAATAACCTTTAAGGGATCACTAGATGCCGGGGAAAGAAAACAAAAGTTAAACACTAAACAGAATTCATTAGTTGTATCATCTGTGAACTAGACGACCCTCATCCTAATGATGGGAGATAGCTCATAATGAATTTTAGGAGGTAGGCATGTTACCAAGAGATTCTCGCACTCAGAATCCTACCATAGAGACTTAATTGAATGATGGTTCCAGATTTGCACTTCTGTGTTCACATGGGGCTGAAGGCACAATTGTTTGGCTGTTCAGTTATCAATTGAGCACAGTGGGTCACACTCCAGGAAATACTTGCCTGGCTGAAACAGAACTGTGTTACCTATTTAAGACTTGCCCTAACCAGTGCATCTTTTGCCATGGACTCCTTTATTGGGATTATCAACCCCGATCTGAAGCTCTCCTCTCCTTCTCCTTTGTAGGCTTGATTACCCAAGGCATATCTTCTTGCACAGTTATTTTCTTTTTGGTGTTTCCTCCTTGGAGGATGTTAATTAATGTTCAGGAATCAAGAGTTGAGAACTGAGAAATCATCATACAAACAACTGGAAAAAAAAAAGCACAGGCTTGAGGAAGGAGAGGGCACTGATATCATAGACAGCTTCTCTGACACTTCAAAATGGCGAGACACAGAAGATATTTGAGAAAGGCGAGGCCTGTCTTTTCTACATGAAGAGAGACTAAAGAATGGGACCGAGAAGGTTTTATAAGTCTACCAGAAGGATCTTAATGCAATTTTAATTTACTGTGTTAATCATATTCTGTGCAACAGAACATGACCTATCCACTTGCAAGTGGCTACAAGTTTAGAGAAAGAAGCTTGACAATGACGCTTTTTTTTTTCCTACAATGCAGAGCATTAAGGAGAGAGCAAGGTAAGAGACACAGCCAGATCCAGGGAAGCTTCAGTTAACTCCCCTCTCTCCCTTCCTTCCCCATTCCTCCCTTTCCCCTCAGCTCTTCCCTTCCTCTCTCCCTTCTTTCCCCCTTTCTTATCCTCTATCATTCTTATTCCTGTTCATTTTTCTTTAATATTTTCTCTTTCTTTTCCTGTATGCAGCCCAGGTTAGCTTTGAACTCATGACCCTCCTTTCTCAGCTTCATGTGTCCTGAGATTTTTAGGTATGCTCAAATATGCCTGGTGGCTTTTATACTTCCTAAATAAAGTGTGTAATTTTTGGGGTAGGATGACAAAAGAGTGAGAGTTGAATTTTAACTTCAACTTTTGGTTTCAGATGCTCTTCTGAATATGCACAAATTGCTATACTCTTTCTCTTTGGGCAACTTGACCGTAACAATCTGTGCAAGATTCTGGTCTAAAGATCTCTTGGTTCTCTGAGGGTGGTGAGATAATTTATTAGCATTAGAGAGCCTCCTGACTCTTATTGTGAATATTGTATCTGAAGACTATGACAAAATACCCAAGAGAATCAACCAATAAAGAGTAAAGGCCTGTTTTGGTTCACAGTTTCAGAAATAATTCATGTCTGTAGCTGCTTGTTCCCATTTCCTTCCAGCCTGAGGCAAAGAAAGTAGGGCCGTGGTAGGATTGCATAGCAAACCAGTTTGGAATCTCCTGGAAGTCAAGAATCAAGCAAGAATGAGAGGGAAAAGCCAAGGTCTTCATGCGCCCTTCAGGAGTATGCCTCCAAATGACCTAACTTATTGCAATCTACCTCTGCAGCTACAGGGGTTCAGGTGAGCTTCTCATATCCAAACACTAGTAACAAACAGAAAACAAGTGTGTCAACAATGAAGGAACAAACCTTAACACCCAGTCACATCTGCATGACTCCTGAGGAAGCTGTGCCCTCTCCAGAGCCCATTTCCTGTTGGCACTCTCTATTCTCTTCTACAACTCATAAATAGTGGAAACCCCAACTAGAAGTTACATGCAGTGCTATCTTATGACACTGGTGACTATTCAAGTTGTCCTAAAGTAAGAGTAAGAAAATCAATGGTCAACAATCTGACAAAAACCTCTAGAGGTAAGAAATGTTTCATTTCCTAGGAGGTAAATTAAAAATTCAACATGGTTAACTGTAATATAGATATCTGTTTTGTTCTATATCAGAAAAATGTGTGTACATCAATTTCTTGGTTGGGGTTTTGAAACCTAATCAGCAAGATTGTTGGCCAATCAAATACATTTCTCACTATGAACTAGTATACACATCAATTGCTTGGAAGTTCTATCACCTTGGGGCACAACCAGATGTGAAAAAACAGTCTAAGCTTATCATCCGATGAAGAAAAAGAGGTTTCCCAAAGTGATGTCACAAAGAATTTAGTAGGGATTGGTAGAAATGACAGTGTGAAGCATAAAAATAACACTGTTTAGCACTCACTGAAACTCCCGCTATTAAAGAAATTTTGGTACTCATAATTTTTCTACTTTTTTTCTCCCTCACTTTTAATCATCAGGACTTTATCCCTGTTATATTTCTGGAAGTCTCATGGAAAATGTACAAGATTCCAGGTAAGATGTTCACATTTTTGGAGGCAGGAAAATGTGTATTTGTAAAGCTTTAAGAATTATTGATTTTAAAGTTCATAAGATTTAGAAAGATGCAAAGTTTTTTTTTTTGTTTTGGTTTTGTTGTTTGTTTGTTTGTTTGTTTGCTTTGCCTCATGTGCTGGGTACCGGTCATTCTCTTTCCTTGAAAGGTGAGAACCTGTCTTTAAAGGGTTTGACTTTTAACAAAATAGATATAAAACTTCTCCCAACTTTTATTTTAGAAAACTCTTGTATAATAAATATACAAACATAATGATCTGGAATTGGATAAAAATTTCCACAGCTCTCTACGTATATAAATTGTATGCATATACACATACATGTAAATGTGCACACACTTTTGTTAGCAAGAAATTTGATATGAGAGATAGTCTGTAAGAAAAATGTAAGGAAAAAATACCTACAATATCTCATGAATAACTATTGAAAAATTTCCCTAGAGTTTAAAGAATCATGAAACCATTCAGATTTTATAAGTAGGAAAAGTAAAGAAATGATTTATATTCAACGTAGACCTTATCCAGAGCAAAGCCTCTTCTTTCGTTTCTAATATGTTAACTTTTCATCAACAAAAACATCGTTTTCAATTCATTTTCCTGTAAATCACAGTTTATCTGAGATTCTAATAGAATGCTTTTACTATTAAAAATGAGAGGAAAATTCTTTTAATGTGCCAGAGAAGTGCCTTCTTTGGCTTTAGGTAATAATAATAAGCCTTATTGTCCCGTAGCTGTCAAACTGAGACTAGTGACGATGCCGTCTTTAGGCTTTAAACTTAATCTCCAAAGCACTGTCTATAACTTCCAGTTCATTCAACTTTGTACTTAAAGTGTGCGGATTAACTGTGACTTCCGAGAGGCAAACTAAATGCAGAAGTTTACTGGTGAACTCTAAGGTCCTTGTCCTAATTTTCTGTGCTGCACTTAACTCATAGGCCGTCACATACCTGATGCTGTAACTGCGACTAGAATCAGTGTTTTGTCATTTGGCTTTTGGTTGGACGTTACATGCTGTGAACAGACAACTTGGCTGCTGTCTCAAGTCCGCCACGACGCAGCTGACCCGGAGCCTCAGCATTTCATGTCATTGAGGTAAAGGAATGTTTAGTTATCCTTTTCATAATGCCTTGGTCATCAGAACAAAAACCAAGGAGTGAAAAGTGGGATGGTGGTGGAAAGAAACGGTCAAACTAGTGTGAATAGCTATTCCTCCCCCCGCCCCCAGCCCCCCCCGCCCCCCCGCCCCCCTCCACCGCCCCGCCCCGCCCAATGCACAATGATTTCTATTTAAATTGATTTTGGAAGGAACTCTATCTGAAATCACACTTACGGTTTTCTCTCTTTTTCTTCTTTAGGAAAACAAAACACTTCAAACTTTGTGAATTGCCTAAGAAATCATCTTGATTTTCATTGGACTTTCCGGTGATAGGCTAGTCGCTTTCAGGGAAAGCTTCATCCCTGAAGGAAGAGCCTCGGGCCCTAAGAAGCAGAGTGCCCCCAGGCCATCTGTTAACTACGCAGCTACCTCTGAACCGACTGGGAGCTGCCTCGTAGCACAGATTCACATGTTAGGGATTTTTTTTTCTATCTTTGAACAAGATGGAGAAATCATTTTCCTAAGACATGAGAGGGAGGGAGGGAGGGAGAAAGAGCTAGGGATTGAGAGAGGAGGGGGGAGAACAACTTAAGTCATGACGTGCATATCTCTTCTCAGTATGAAGCATGAAATTCCCTTCCCACACTGTTTCGCCCGTGGACGCGGAAGAGAACGGACCATTTTAACACAAACATCAGATTTTTGTCTCCCGTGAGAGTGCAGTGACTGGCATAGCAGTGAATGATACCATCCCATGGTGTACTTCGACCATCAATCAATCCTGAATTATTTCCTGGAGGTTTTTTCTACTCTCCTGAAATCCTACTGAATCAAGGACGTTGCAACTCTTTTAGGCTGAGCCTAACTACATTTACCGAAATAAGATTCCAATAATTAAGCTTGACTTTTATAATTGTTTTCCTCTGAAGATCCAGAGCTTAATCTGGCTCTGCTTAATCATTTTAATTTGACTTATAATACAGTGCCGGTTTATTTAGTTGGAATTAGTTTCTTATTTCTCTGCTTTTTGTAAGCGCTGCCTGTTTACTTAACAATATTTGGCTTTGCCTAATGATATGTACAGAAGACAGTGCTAAGTGGAACATCAGCTGTTTACATCAGCTCGAACAATTAATGCATGTTAATTTTTAATTACACCGATTGTACTAGGGGCAGAATGTATGTTTCTTCACAGAACAGATGTACCAGTCAGCTTGGCTGATGAACATGCATATCGATCAGATGTTGGCGCTGCCAGTGATTCTGCAAAGTCTGCTGAGAGTGTCAGCTTCTAATGTACTTCCGTGTTGATGGCTTGGAGTCCTAGTGGAGGCAGTGCAGCTTGACACTGAATCCTCTACTGTTTACAGATAATCACAATATGTCTGTTTTGTGGTTAGCATCCCTTAGCATAAGGTTTGAATGCTGTATAGGTATGAGGGAAACCAAAGGTGTGTCACCTGAGCACTGCATTCTGCTTTCTTACCTTCCTACAGTCTCTATAAAGACTTTTTAAAATAGGAATCATTCTCTCGTCCATGGTTCTTCTCTTAATAAACTACTACTCAAAAAAATAATGTAAAAGACAATGCAATCAGTTGTAAAGACATTTGTTTTGTTGAACACCACATCAAAACTAAGCAGAGAATATACACAAAAGTGCCAACTGCCACCACACCTGGCACATGCCTTTGAC
The DNA here is from genome assembly GCF_964271855.1 of Acomys minous. Lineage (NCBI taxonomy): Eukaryota > Metazoa > Chordata > Mammalia > Rodentia > Muridae > Acomys > Acomys minous. The sequence goes on along the minus strand of NC_140491.1, from coordinate 92,243,934 downwards.
CCCAGCACTTTGGAGGCAGAGGCAGGTGGATAACTGAGACTTCAAGGCCAGCCTGCTCTACAAAGCGGGTCCAGGGCAGCTAAGGCTCTATAGAGAAACCTTGTCTCAACTGTCTCCCACAAAGTGCCAACTGCCAATGACCTATCTAAATTCATTTATTGGACATTTCAATATGCTGAAGGTTTCACAAAATAGAGTTGCTTGGCCATGAGGTCATTGGCAGTTGGCCTTCCTAATATTTCATCACATCATGGAAGATGATACTGTGGTAGCAGCATGAAAGAGGGGGAGAGAGAGAGAGAGAGAGAGAGAGAGAGGGACAGAGCGAGGGAGAGAGGGAGGGAGAGAGAGAAAGAAGTAGAAGGAGGAGGAGAAGGAAGGGAGGGAGAGAGAGAGAGAGAGAGAGAGAGAGAGAGAGAGAGAGAGAGAGAGAGAGAGAGAGAGAGAGAGAGAGAATGGTGAGATAAGAAGCTGAAACTAACCTTGATATTTTACAATCACTTTCTCAAAAGGCCTAATCAGGGCCCAGTTAGAACTACTTCAATCCTTCCTGAGGCAGCACTCCCAGTGAGCCTTTCACTTCATACTAGAACCCACTTCTTTAAAATGACACAGCATTGCAGTATCCTTGCAATAGGTAATGAGGTTCTAATATATTAACTTTTAGGAGATAGACTCAAATCCTGTCCAGATCATAGCAACCTGCATATGTTGTGCTAACTGGAATAAGTTCCTTTCTTCCTTTCTTCAGTAAGGAAGTTTAGACAAATTATACAACCAAATAGATAAAATAGACATTAAGTATATCATTTATGTGAATAGTTATTTAAGATAGTTGATTATTGTCAAAGGTAAAAATTTGCTGATGTGTGTGTGCATCTTAAGTGAGATAATGATATTTTTGAAACTATACTTCAAAATTATCCATAAGAAAGTTACACTAGATAAATAGTTGTTCAACAGAAAACATCACTAAAAAAGTGAAGACAGAAATAATAAGAAAAGAAGAAATTCCCTAAAGTAAAATAAACAAAGGCTTACAAAACCAGCCTTCTATAATTAAAAAAGGAGAAAAATGCTGCTGAAAGGAAATATGTTAATTTGACCAATGAGTAAAAATATAATAAATAATAAATGATAATTAATAAAATTAGTTATCAGGGAGATGTAAACATCAATAATGATAAAGTAATGCAATTCTACCAGAAGCTCTAAACTGAAACACCTAGACAAGCTGGTATGTGAGCTTAGCAATGGCATACCTAAAATGCACACTTATTGGAGATGAGGAAATATACTGGAACTACATCCTAGAGAAATTGGAAAATGGTGATAAAACATAGTCAATACCCGCAAGACTGTGTGAGGAGCTTGTAGAACCCACTCCTAAGTGCGCTGGTGAATCTTGCTGGTCACCTTTACAAGATTTAGATCACAAAGGGAGCACACTTCTGTGTGTGTGTGTGTGTGTGTGTGAAAGGGCATATACAGAAAGAGTTGACTGAAAAGGAATGGCATTGGATATGGGTGGCACTGTCCCATGGACTTACGACCCAGAATGTGTAAGAAAAACAAAGTCAACCAATCCATGTCATCCATCTCCCTCCGCTCCTTGACTGAGGACACAAAATGAATAGGCAGCCTGATGCTCCCACTGTCACATCCTCCCTTTAGAGCAGACTGTGTGACTTCCCAAACTGTAACCTGAAATAAACCTCCCCTCCTGTCAGTTGCTTCTTGTCAGACATTTGGCCACAGAAACATGAAAAGTATTTACTACACAAGTTAAACTGGCAACATTGGAGATGAAAGCAAGAGTTTGAAATGTCAGGAGATTCGACGCAATAAATGGAAAGTCTTCAAGGCAACCTGCTACAACCCACTGAGAACTACAGGATTTTAAGATGTGAGAGCCAGGACTCACATCCTTCCTATTCTTGGGTCACCTAGAAAGACTTCTCCAGCCTGGCGTGGGCAGGAACACAGGGACAATCTCTTTTCATTTGCCAGGCTGTTTACTTCAGCTCTCTGGTCATCATAATTTCTTACTCGAACATAGGTACTTGTCTGTGTTAAGTGTCCAGTGGCCAAGAGGCAGAAGACACTTACTTCTTACAGTAACTTCTGCTAAGGGAGATTCTGTCTTCAGAGTGGTGTTTGAAGATACTGGTAGCTCAAATCCCTTGTTCTGGCTAATGGATAACAATTTTATGACAAGAGCAAGGAATGCAAACTCAAGACTCTGGGCTTTTGATCCAATTTCAATTACAGGGGTCTTATCTGCTAAAGTGGAATATCATTTAAACAGGCTCACTATTGTTCTTATAGGGAATTTTACATTTTTTTGGTCATAACTGCTAAAATAACTGAGAAGAGAGAGTAACAGGAGAAAAAGCATACAAGGGTACCATGCACATGTGCACAAAGCCATAAAAGATATGAAACTTAAAGAAAAGCCAGATAGTTGAGGCTTAAGGGAGAGAGACAGCGAGAGAAACAAAAAGAAGTAGAGGCTGGAGGCAAATTTATAGCCAACAGTAAATGATTTATAAATGAGAAAATTAGCTCAGAAAATCAACAGAAGCCTGGGACAAAGTTCTTCTTAGCTTCAGGTATGCCTTTGAATTTTGTCTCTTCCCCTATGATACAAGATTAATCATTCTTTTTAAAATGACATTTCCATAAAATGTGAAAGCAATTGTTTTTATCTTTGGCATATGTGGTCTTGAGACAGAAAAGGTAACCTGAGAGAAAGCCCTTTTCTTCCCTCACTGGTATTTGAGTACTAATTTGATTACCCATGTGCCATATTTGGAAGGCAGCTTTCTAAGCCCCAACCTCCTTGTCTGAAGCAAAAAAGTACCCAACAAAATATTTTCCCTGTATGTGCTGTATGGAATAGAAGTCAGATTAATGTTTTAAATAAACTAACATCATGAGCAACATAAGGAGAAACAGCCCCAAATAGTGAGCATTTTGATGAAAAATTACTGAAAAACAATTCATAGATTAAAGGAAAATACAAGATAAACTATAAAATAGCTATTTTGTTAGAAAGAAATGAGGAAAGACAGCTGGAAAGAGCCTTTCTGTCGCCAATAGGAATCTTGAACAATGACATTGGGCACTGTATTTTTAAAGAAGCTCAGGTTTGGACAGATTTGCTTATGAAAGCCAACAATGTACAGTTTTCAGTAATATAACACAGTTAGTTGCAGAACAAACAAAGAAGAAAATAGCAACCTTGAAGGGAAGAGAAAAGAAATGAGAGTTGCTGCAGTTTACTAACTAAAATGTTCATTTACCAACAAAAATATGAAACACACAAGGAAATGGAAGATAATCAGTCAAAGCTAGAACGAAAGTAGATAACAGAAACTGTATATAAAATGAAACAGAAATGGGCTATGATCAATAAGTACTTCAAAGTAGCTGTTGAAAGAATGTTCACAGACCTAAAGGAAACTGTTGTTAAAACAAGAGAAATGTCCTGTGCCAAGAGGAGATAGAAAATATAGGGAACATTAAGTTTGGTGGGTAGGAAAGCAAGAAAGAGTTAGGAGGAGTTGGGGCAGAGGAGCATATGGTTAAAGTATATACTTTTTAAAAAACAAAAGTAAAATAGTAGCTATGAGAGAAAAGAAGTAAGAAAACTTGCGATGAAGTGTGTCGTATCAGTAGAAGGAAATTATTGTATAAAGGAATTTTTGGAGTTAGTATAATAAATGAAATAAAAATTTATATGGTACTGCGATATTATTATGTATATTTTTAAATATACATAATGTATATGTTTAAATATAGTAAAATGATTTAGTATGAAGTCTATCTTGACTATTATTAGTCTAAGTATCCTACACATCTTTTGAAAAATTAAGATTTTCTCTAAAAGAACTTTCTTCTAGGAAAAGAATGAGAAAACTTGAACATATATTAGTATATATTATGCATACCAAAAAAAAAAAAACCAGAGAAAAATAATGAAGAAAAACAGTCTCTGAGAAAGAGGCATATGTATATATATAGCATTGTTGGACCTATAACATATAGAAATTAACTTATTGTAAAATACAAGGAAACAGATGGGTGAATGTGAAATGGTATTGGATGAAGGAAATGACTACAGATGGAAGCTTAATCCAGTCACGTGAATCCATAGGAATAAATGAAGTGGACCACAGATGATAAACTGGAGGGTTAACACACCAAAGCTATGCATATGCATCTTCTTCTATTTCTTGTCTTAACTTTTATGAGATTTTCAAATAAGACAGCACATTAGAATCTACATCTGTGTGATCAGATGAACAGAAGTCTGGATAAGAGACAGTACATCTTGTTACTGTAAGAGAAAGATACGGAAAAACACAAACCTAGGTGGAATTTTTCACCACCGAGATGCAGCCAAGCCTAAAGTACCTAGTGATGATGATGTGGCTTGTGCCAGGCTGGGGTAAACTAGAGCTGCCAGGAAGGCCCGTGAGAAGGCACCACAAGAGTTAAGGAAAGATGTTTCCTCATCTGAAAATGTGGACATGGGTCAGACCCAAAAAATATGGAGAGTGCGTTTCTGAAGAGAAGACTATAGAGATGTTACCTGGAGGTGTCCAGTCTTCTATGTCATCAATACCAGCAACAGTCTTAGTTACCCTAAAGAGGAGAAATTAGTGGAATAATTAATCACGACTTTAATAACACCAGACAGGGAAATAATCTCATAAACATTAGAACAAAGGCAGGGCAAAGCAGAGCAGCAACAGCACCAGCAGGCACATGGCTAATATTCTTTTTCCAGCTACTCTCTCCCTTGTGCCTCCTCCGTGCTGGACATTTCCAGGAAAGAGGCTTAGTTTTCAAGATTTCAATCTGTTCTAAATAGATGTATAAGATGCGCAGATACGTATAGGGGTGTAAGTATACCTTAGGTTGAGATGCTTATTAGAGAAAAGCAAGACAGAAATCTGCATGTGGTCTTTTGGTGATGACAACACTCAAGTTGCTTTATCTGACTGGCTAGTTGACTACTAATAACATTCTTTATGTTTCACTTTTAGGGCCTTGAGCTGGACTCATGCAGTCTGCCACCATCACTATGTTTATATTTCAACCCTTAGTCAAATCAAATTATATTATGTTGCATTTTAAGTCCCTGAGTACTTACATGTATTGTTCTTCATGTCTTACTCTGTTCAGTCTCTCACAGAGAAAACTGTTGTCTAGAGAGACAAGAAGAAATTTAAGACAGGAGCCTGAAACAGACTAAGAGAAAGACACATTCCATCCCTCACTAGTGTCATGAAGTGTGCTGTGGTGCTTGGCACAATATCCTGATGGGCAGGACAAAGATAAATAGAAATAAAAGAGCCTTCAACACCTTTCCAAGTACCAGAAACAAAAAGACCTGTTAGTGGAAAGAAAATCCCTGAAATACCACTTAAATTTGTCATTCATTTGAAGATGAGGGGACTTAGGTTGGAGGATTCTGACAAAAAGTGGACCTTGGTTACAGAACCCTTTTCATATGGAAAGACACACTGATTAAGCAACCAAGGGCTATGCATGAACTAGACCTAGGACCCTTACGTGGGTGTAGCCAATGGCAAGCTCAGTCTACATGTGGGTCTCTGACATAGACTTTGTTGCCTGCTTTCTGATCACTTCTCCTTGGAGTGGCTGCCTCACCAGAACACAGAGGAAGAGGATACAGAGTCCTGATGTGACTTGATGTGCTGGGGTTGTTTGATGTTGAGACCCTCCTTTTCTGAGGAGTAGGGGTGGGTATGCGGGGTAATGTAAGAAGGAGGGATGGGAGGAGTGGGAGGAGAGGAGGGAAGGGGTTATGATCAAGATGTAAAGTGAAGAAAGAAAGAAAGAAAGAAAGAAAGATTTGAATCACTATGATGATCATTTCATCCTCCAATCTGTGCTGACTGCTATCGTGGACAATCTAAGGGGCTGAGAAATCCCATAATCTGAAGGAAGAAGAAATACAAGCAAACAGCCCAAATGTCATACAATGTTAAATCCATCTCTTTCATATCTTAGGATGCACACTTTAGATACAAAGGTGCAAATTAGCTTAAAAAGTCAAGAATATAAAAAAAAACATATGTAGAAAAAGCTATGGATTGGCTTTTGTTTTGTGTACTAGTAATACGTAATATAAACTTTAAAATGATGTTATTATATATAAGGGGGTTATTTCTAGTGGCATAAAGGTCAATCAATTATGGGAATAGAATAAGTACACAAACATGTTATATACATAATAGTAGAGAAGCAGCAAGATTCCACAGAAGTAGAGGGGAAAGATACAATTCATCATGAATAGAGAAGTCAGTGACCTACTTGAATAGCAGTATTAACAGGAGACACATCAGACATTCATTACATATTCCATCTATGTAATAACAGAATATACTTCTGAACTACAATTTTTCTCCCTTTTAAAAATATATTCTTTACTCATATATTACATACAAGTGAAATCAATTTTGGAACTTTTCCCACACTAATGATGGGCATTATACCTGCCTAAGAGAGACTCCAAAACTCTCCCAATTTTAGCTATCACTTGGAGAGGGGACTTCAGAGTCTATGTAGTAGTAGGAGCTGGCCAGAATTTATGAATCATAAAGAATTCACTTTGAAACTGTTTTAGCATACAGAAAACTTTACAAGACTGAAAATAAATAAGTAAGAAAAGATGGCTATTCTTTTCTAGAAAAGTTAAGAGCCAGGAAAACTATGATTAGGTCTGTCACAAGCCAGCCTTCCTTATATAACTTGTTCTTGGGATGGTGTAGGACCCCCTGGAACTGGAATTATGGATGACATTGAGCTCCCATGTAGGTACTGGAAAAAAATCCAGGTTGTCTGTGAGAGTAGCCTCTGCTATTAACCAGTTCCCATAATAAATTATATATATATATATATATATATATATATATATATATATATATATATACATATAATTTCACGTCTTTAGCTTTTAACAGATGATCTCACATAGTGGGTGTGCTGGCTAGTTTTATATCAATTTGACACAAGGCAGAGTCATCTGAGAGGGGGGAAAATCAATTGAGAAAATGCTACCATAATATCTGGCTGTACACAATTTTCTTAATTAGTAATTGATGGGATAGGGCCCAGCCCATGGTGGGAGGTACCACCCTGGGCTGGTGGTAATGAGTTATATGAGAAATCAGGCTCCATAAGTCATGAAGAACAAACCAGGGAGAAATGATTCTCCATGGCCTCGACATAACCTTCTGCCTTCATGTGTGTGTCTGCCTGGTTTGAATCCTTGCCTTGACTTTTCCTAGTGATTGACTCTTACCTGGAAGTGTAGGTAGAACAAACCCTTTCCTAAAGGAATTTTAATCCAGCAACATGGCTGCTCTGGCAAGCAGTCACTTCTAAAGACCTTCTTGGTCTATGTGGTCTGGTTGGAATGCAGACATACCCTTATACACACCCTTAATCCCAAACAATGAAAATAAGAATAGTTTATAGAAGGAAACAGGCATTCCTGAAAGTGACATCTAATTGAGGGGCAGACAAAGTGAAAAATCAGGGAAATATTTGACAGAATGAGTCAGAGATAGGATACACCCAGCTCTCATCAGAACAGACAGGAAATAGATGCTAACTAAGAGTAGCACACACATGCACATACAGAGAGAGAGAGAGAGAGAGAGAGAGAGAGAGAGAGAGAGAGAGAGAGAGAGAGAGAGAGAGAGAGCAGAGGGTTTGTGGTGGAGACAGTACAGTGGAGTTTGGGTGTATAGTACAATTCAGTGCAGTTCAGTGCAACTCAGTTGAGTGCAGATGAGTGTGTGGAGTTCATAGGCAAAATTTCCAAACAGAACAGTTCAGTGAGAGGAGGAGAAAAGCCAGGTTGGATCAATCAGCTTGGAGAGGAGTTTGAGTCAGAAGAGTTCAGTTGAACCAGTGAGTCAGAGATCAGAAAGAACTGGTTGAATTTGTTCAGCAGTACATCTTGAAGGCTGAAAACATTCTAGGTCCACTGATGGAGGCTGGAATCTAAAACCTACAAGGTCCAGGTTTGCAGAAGATTAGACTGTATAGTGACTAGAAGCTCCCAGGCCTAGGTCTAGGGATAGCTAAAGCAGAGAAAGAAATACTCTAGGTTCAACCCAAGCTTTGTATTTGTACATCTTGGGTATGTCTGTGATCTCATCCCTTCCTCTGAGGAAATAAAAACAATTACAACTTTCTTCTTCAAGTTGCTTTTGGACAGGATGCTTCATCACAACAGTAGAAACCCTAACAAAGACAGTAAATCTATTCAATGTTGAACATAGAAAGCAAAATAATAACTTTGGAATATATATTAAATTAATATATATTATATATATTCATTTTTTAAAATCCCAAATAGAAATACTATTATTAAACTTGGTAAAATTTTAAACTCTGTCATGATAAATGGTAATAAGCAAAGCACTAGAAAAAGAACGTATATATTAGTGCTTTGTTTGAGTATTTCCTCAAAGTCATATGGCAGATTCTAATTTCCAGTCTAATAGTGTTGAAACAGGATCCTTGCGGGAAAGTAAGTTGAGCAGATTAGCATTATTGCTGGTGTCATTTCATTATTATGAGACTAAGGTCTTGCTAAGCTTGAGTTTGGCCCCTTTTCTGAACCAAACTGACATGTTAATGATACACAGCTAAGTCCTCACCAGATGTGGTCCTTTCAGGTTGGATTCAGCAGATTACAGAACTGTAAGTGCATGCACACACATTGGTAAATTACCCCTTCTATAATATCTGGGTTGGATAGTGTGCAAGTGTGCATGTGTACACATACACACACACACACACACACACACACACACACAGAGCCAACCAACCAATCAAATTCCAAATTAGCTAACTAATGAACTTGAACTAACTAACTAACTAACTAACTAACTAACTAACTAACTAAAATAAACTAGAGCAGGAATGTAATGAAAATGCCATAGTTATAAAGATGTATAATCAAAAAAGTCACTATTAATGAAGAAATTGGGAGTTTGAATGACAGGCAGTTCTTTCTTGCAAATTTATAGAATTGTAAAAATATTATGTGACTGTTGTTAGTCTTTAGCCGAGAACTGGCGAGATCTGGGATACTTTTTGATCCTGATTTGTCTGGTGAGCTTAGGCTGCGTGATCTTGGAATCCCTGCCTCTGCTTCTCTTGTGCTGGGATCACAACTTTGTGATACCACACCTAAATGCTTTTTGTCAGTAAGCCTTTGCCAATAAAATTATCTCCTGGTAAGCATCCTTTATCAAGAATGAGTTACTACTGGGGAGGTCTGTATGCCCTCAAGTGCATTGAAGATGCATATGGCCACCCGCAATGACATCTTTCTATTAGATTTGCTTCTATTTTCACCACAAATCCCTGGAGCATTTAGTTCCCCTAAACTTAGAAATTGTGATACATATTGAGAAAAAGAGCAGTCTAAGACTTTAATCTTTAATCCTACAGCAACATATTCCTCATCTTATCACAAAAGTTGTGTTTTAAACAAAGAAGAAGATTGACAGCATGTCTTCAGTATTTCAATGAGCCTTTCATATTTTTTAGAATTGGCATTATAATCAAATATTTTCTTTCTTGTTACCTAGGACTTGTCTATATGGAACTTATTTTTAATTGAAAAATACTATGGTTTTAAAAATTGTAATTATGTAATATAAAACTTTTGTTATTCTGGATAGGAGCTCATATTTTCTTCTTAGTAGGACTGAAATGAGACCTTTGAAATCTCCTTCATGGGAGGGTAAGAAAATGGTCAAGATATATTTAAATTTGAACATTGTCTTAGAGAGTAAAAATAATAAAAAAGAAACCTATCTAAATCGAGTCAGAAGAAGTCACTAAGTAGTCTATTACATCTGTCTTTATTTTTAAGATTGTAACCAAATCTAATGACAGTCATCCATCATTACTACTAAGCATTTTTGGATACTCAGTTTTTGCCAGATAATATTTCCAGTGGGTGATCATATTTACACACATGCCTGATGGACATTACCACCACACTATGTGTACAAAGATACTGTATATACACAACAGGGATCATTAGTGTTTAGCAGAGTAGAAACTGAAACATGAAGATGAAACAACTTGTCTCATCTCCTCAGTGGCTTTCCTAAGATTTAAGCAGAGATAATGTGACTCCTGAGTCTGTGTTTTTATATACTGAATCCATACTTTACAGTAAAAGGAATAACTCACATTGCATTGTGATTAACGCAGAACAGTTCATAACACTTGGGGCTTAAATAACAGTAGAGTTACAAGAACATTGAGAAAAATTAGATCATTTGCTGTATTCTGCTAGGCAATTGTGAATGAGTCAATGAACTAGCCACTCTGAAGATTAAATTATTTTAACCCAAACTTGCAAAGCCTTCTCCTGTGTAGTATAAGGAAGTTGGCTCCGAGTGTAACAGAGCCATGTTGCACAACTTTCCACGACTGAACAGGAAAGGGGTTCCTCTCTGCTTCTGGGTTGTAATTACCCAACTGGAATATTAATTCCATTTGTCTTCCTTTGAAGGATGTTTCATCTTTTGTTTTACTCCTTGGTGGTACATCCAATTACTGAAAACAGGATGTGCCTATAAAGAAACAACGATTCCCAGCACTGAGGAGCAAATGCACATCTACTAGGAATTGTCATTGAAACTGACTTCCAAAGGAACCAAAACAGTCAGTGGGAATGTTAGCAATTTAAGAACAAAACAAAAACAAAAAACTCATCATTGTATTGTGAAAAAAAAAAACCAATGAAAAAACAAAAAACAAAACAGGGGAAATGTATCTCTAGGTTTAGGGTTTTTTTTTCTCCAGAAGTGAGAACACTAAGAGAAAAGAAAGCTTGGATAGAATGAGTTGTAGTTGTCAGATCTGGGTTGTTTGATTTAGCAAAACATACAGAGGTGGAACGAGGCTCATATATTTCCTGGACACCACTCCTTAGAAAGTGCTGAAGTCCACAGAGCTGCCGCCCATCTCAACTACAGCAACATTATTCACCATGGACAAGTTCTCTGTTTTGCACATCTCTGTAGCTGTAAGGTAACTCTAGCGCTCAATGCAGTGAGAATGTCAGAGAAAGAGAAGGGGGCTACGTTAGAATGAAATGTTAGAGGAATCTATCAGGAATAAAACGCAACGCATTATGTCAAGGAGGTCTGCTTTTTATACCTGTCCAGAGTGCAACAACTACACACAGTTACTAAATCAGTTCACAAGAGATCAGGAATTCTTGTGTTATGAATTTTAGTGGCAAGGAGCACAGAGACTACTTATTTGCTGAACTTATTTGCTGATGTCCTTTACTGTAGAGAAAACATTGTATTTTATCACTTATTTCCATTGAGACATTCTCCTTCTGAAGTAAGGCAGGCATTCTCTGATGTTTTATTTAGTGCTCAAATCCCCAAGCAAAACAAAGACACTTGTTACACGATTCTCTTTGAATTTGCCATGCTTGAACAGCCCTTCCTTTCTGTGTTTCATTAGCAGTCCCCTTCGAAGCACTGGAGCATTTAGTTGTTTGCATGCCTAAACACAGTACACTTAACTATTTCAACCATATCTGTATTTTCTTTTCTGTAAGTATATATGAGCATCTGACACTTGGTTTCCTACCTGTATCGACTGTATTTACACTTCCTCTACACATCAGCGAACATTGCCGTTCATACATTTGCATGAAAAAAAAACGACAGAGGAACGTTACTTTGGATGAAAAGTTATCTAAAATTCCTACTAGGACAAGGCTTACTTTAGCTTACTTTGATTTTTAACTGAGTGGGAAACGTGAGACTTTGGGTCATGGTGCACAAGCTAAGAAGCTATAGTTGTAAAGGTCAGAGATGACATTTGTAATAAAGAGCCTACCTTTAATTACAATGTAATAGGTAAATTTAATATCTATTGAATTGAGTTGGTGCTGTACAGCTACCTGACGATTTTATTTTGGAACTCAGTGTTTCCTAAACATCAAGGTGTCGAGAAATTCAATGACTACATCTTATTCATGCTACCTGTGTGAGAGGTTGATGTGGGAACGCGCCTCCATTTCAGTACATCCGCCTTCTGGAAGCATTTGTTCTGCACTCACGTCAACTATGATAAGTAATTTCATATGCAGTCGATTGATTTGATTACTGGCATTATTGCTTTTGCCTGTGAATTTTTCTCAGTGCCAACACCAGAGATTATGTTGTTCAGACAGTCTGAAAGTCTAAATGCTTCTGTCAAGTTTCTACTGCCACTGGTGGTAGATGGTTACGTATCTGTTTGTTGAATGATATGCCTCTACTGCTTTATACCTATTAGAAGCTTGGGAGCAGCTTGCACAGACAAGATGTTGACAAGGCTGTGTTTCCTCGTAAAAGTAGGGGTGATTTTCCACATGGACACAGTTGGCAAAACTTAGGTGTCTGACGCTTTATTTATTATTATTTATTGAATCATTCTACAGCCTGACACTAGCTCTCCCTCTTCTCCTCCCTGTTGTACCCTCACAACTCCTTTCCGCCATACCTCCTCCTTCACAGAGAACAGGAGGCCCACAAGGGGTAAAAACCCACCCTGACACCTCAAGTTGCAGCAGGATTAAGCACACCTTCTTCCACTGAGACCAGGCAAGGCAGCCCAGCTAGGGAAAAGGGATCCAGAGGCAGTCAACAGAGTTGGAGACAGATCTGACTCCCATTGTTAGGGGACTTACCTGATGATTAAGCTGGACAGCTGCTACATATGTTCGGGGTGGGGGGGGGGGCTAGGTCCAGTCCATGCTCTTTGGTTGGTGGTTCAATCTCTGTGAGCCCCCTTGGGCCCAGGTTAGTTTACTCCGTAAGTCTCCTTGTGGTGTCATTGATTCCTCCAGCTCCTTCTATCCTTCTTCCCACACATCCCCAAAACTCCCCATCTCAGCCTAAGGTTTGGTGGTGAGACTCTGTGTCTGTTTCCATGAACTACTGGATGAATTTTCTCAGAAGACACTTATGCACTCTTCCCAATTTTCTGAGAAAGTGTCAGATTAATTTCCAAAGTGGTTGTACAAGTTTGCACTTCCACCAGAAATGGAAGAGTGTCCCTCTTTCTCACACCCTTGCTAGCATGTGTTGTCACTTGAATTTTTGATCTTAGCCAATACAATAGGAGTAAGATGGAGTCTCAGAGTTATTTTGAATGCATTTCTTTGATAACTAAAGACTTTGAGCACTTTTAAGTGTTTCTTAGCCTGTGTTCCTCTTTTGAGAATTCTCTATTTAACTCTGTACTCCATTTCTTTTCTTTTTTAATTTATTCTTGTTACATCTCAATGGTTATCCCATCCCTTGTATCCTTCCATTCTTCCCTCCCTCCTATTTTCCCCTTATTCCCCTCCCCTATGACTGTTCCTGAGGGGGATTACCTCCCCCTGTATATGCTCATAGGGTATCAAGTCTCTTCTTGGTAACCTGCTGTCATTAGATAATTTAGTTTGGTGGTATTTAGTTTCTTGAGCTCTTTATATATTTCGGATATTAGCCCTTTGTCAGAATTAGGGTTGATGATCTTTTCCCAGTCTGCAGGCTGTAGTTTTGTTCTGTTGACAGTGTCCTTTACTTTACAGAAACTTTTCAGTATCATGAGGTCCCATTTATTAATTGTTGATCTTAAAGACTGAGCAGTTGGCATTCTCTTCAGGAAGTTGTCTCCTGTGCCAACGAGTTCAAGGCTCTTTCCCACTTTTTCTCCTAACAGATTTAGTGTGTCTGGTTTAATGTTGAGGTCTTTAATCTATTTGGACTTGAGTTTTGTGTAGGGTAATAATTATGGATATATTTGCATTTTTCTACATGCAGAAATCCAATTAGGCCTGCACCATTTGTTGAAGATGCTATAGCAAGACCCAGCCATAGCGTTCCTGGGCATATACACAAAAGATGCTCCACCATTCAACAAGAACATTTGCTCAACTCTGTTCATATCAGCTTTATTCATAATCGTCAGAATCTAGAAACAACTTAAATGGCCCCCAACCAAAGGATGGATAAAGAAACTGTGGTACATTTATACAATGGAATACTCTCAGCTATTAAAAACAAGGAAATCCTGAAATTTGCAGGCAAATGGATGGAACTAGAAACAGTCATCCTGAGTGAGGTAATCCAGACCCAGAAATACACTCATGATATATAATCACTTATAAGTAGATATTAGCCCAACATAGATGTCCTCTGAGAGACCCCACCTAGCTGGGGATCAGGACAGATGCTGGGACTCAGCTGGAGTCTGGGTGTGGCACTGAGAGTGGTATATAAGAGTGGGGGGATGGAAGGACCCAACGTGTTCAGGAGCCCCTCAAGAAGACCATCAAGACAGGTGGATCTGGACCTAGAAAAGACTTCACAAACTGTTTTAATAACCAAGGACAGTATATGCAGAGAACCTAGACTCCTGTTCAGAGACATCCAATGAACAGTTCATTCTCCATGGTTGTGGCAGGTTGAGTGGGGACTACCTCTGACATGAACTCTGGTGCCCCCAATTTGATCACTTCCACCTTGTAGGGGAGGTCGAAGGGGCACACAGAGGAAGGGTATGAAGGCTATCTAGATGAGACCTGATAGGCTGTAGTCAGATGGTGGGGGAGAGCTCCCCCACATCAAAGATCTAGGGAACGGGAATAGAGCAAAAAAGAGAGGGAGGGTGGGAATCAGAAAATACAAACTAATGGATAACAATTAGGATGTAATATGAATAAATTATAATAAATAAATAAATAAATAAGAACTTATGCTACTCTTCTATCTGTAAGCATGGGAGAATATCGTTAATAGTGACAGACCTTGGTTTTCTCTCATGGGGTAGGTATCAAGTTGGGCCAATCACTGGTTTGACATTCCCACAGTCTCTGCTCCATCTTTATCCCTACACTTCTTGTAGGCAAGGCAAATTTGAGGTCAAAAGTTTTATGGGTGAGTTGCTGTCACTCTTACTCCACTGGAAGTCCCACCTGGTTACTAGAGGTTTCTATTTCAGGCTCCTTAACCCCTGCTTCTAGGAATCTCAGCTAGAATTACCCCCACATAGACTCCTAGGAGTGTCCCCTCTCCCAAAGATGTCCCTCACTGATTTCCATTCTTTCTCCAAGTCCTCTTCCCTCCCCACACCTGATCCTCATCACTGTCACCCTCTCTACACCTGATGCTCATGCTTGATCCCTTCCCCACTACCCAGCTCTCCATTCCCTTCCCCTCCTCACTCCACTAACCCAGTTGCTTCCCTTCATCTACTTCAGATGTCTATTTTATTTCCCTTTCTTAGTGAGATTCAAACATTCTCCTTGGTACTGGAGCCAGCTTTCTGAATAGAATACCAACAGCTCAGGCAATAAGATCAACATTTAATAAATGGGATCTCATGAAACTTAAAAACTTCTGCAAGGCAAAAGACATTGACAATAGGACAAAATGGCAGCCAACAGAATGGGAACAAATTTTCACCAACCCTACATCTGACAGAGGGCTAGTATCTAAAATATATTAAGAAGTTAAGAAATGAATCACCAACAAAGTAAATAACTCGATTAAAACGTGAGGTACAGACCTAAAACAGAATTTTCAACAGAGGGGTCTCTAATGGCTGAAAAACACTTTTAAAACATGCTCAAGTTCCTTTGTCATCAGGGAAACTCTTCTGGCAGAGGCCTAGGGGAGGGGAATAGGCCAGAAGAGGGAAGGAGGGTGGGAATGGGAAGATACAAGCCAGGGGATAACAAGCGGGTGTAATCCATATAAATTATAATAAATTAAAAATTTTAAATGCAAATCAACAGGACCCTGAGATTCCACCTTATTCCTATCAGAATGGGTAAGATTAAAGCAAAAACAAAAACAAAAACAAAAAAAAAACAACCAATCAACCAACCAACCAAACAAACCAAACCTCAAGGGTCAACATATGGTGTCGAAGACATAGAGAAAGGGGAACACTCCTCCATTGCTGATGGGAGTGCCAACATGTACAACCTCCTTACAAATCAGTCTGGAGGTTGTTTCAGAAAATTGGGAATAGAGCTACTCAAGACCCAGCTCTACCACTTCTAGGCATATACCCGAAAGATGCTCCACCATACAACAAGGACATCTGCTCAGCTATGGTCACTGAAGCTCTATTTGTAGTAGCCAAAAACTGGAAACAACCCAGATGTCCTTCAACTGAAGAATGGATAAAGAAAATGTGGCACATTTATACAATGGAATATTATTCGGCTATCAAGAACAAAGACACTATGCAATTTGCAGGGAAATTGTTGAAATTTTAAGGCTGAGGGTGCAGCATTTTGCTACTGGTAGACAAAGAGATACTCTGAAACTACAGAGAAATCAGGGATTTCTTTGCCATATCTTCTCTTGGACTGTTTGTATGATAGCATCTACCTTCTTGAAGGTGAGAAAGGAGTTTCTTCCTGCATTCTGGTGAGTAAAAATCCTTTAAAAGATAGATAGTCATGGGTGTAATGTTCTATTTATCTTTGGCCCAGAAAATAATCTATTCAAGGAGTTGAGTCCCACATTTTCTTGGAAAGATAAAGTCATCTTTCCTGTCTACACTCAATGTAAAGAGATTGTATGTGGATGTAATTCATCAGAGATTACTTATGGATGTTTTTACGATAATCGTGTAATGAAGAAAGATTATCTTGAATGCATTCAGCATCTGTTGCAGGAAGCTTCCCCATTCATGGAGACCCAGACATGTATGTTGTTTTATTACTGCAACATTTTCATATCAAACAGAAGATCAAAGTGGCCCAGATAACAATTGTGGAGAGCCTTGCACTTAGATTCCACATTTTCATGCATATTTATTCGAAAGATTAAATCAATCGGTGTGATACCAATTAAAAGACAAAGGGTCATATAATTTCGTAAAGTGGAGGACACAGAATCAAATTGATGGAGCAACCAGTGTTCCTCACAGAGAGCTTAAGAAGTTTTTCTTCTTTTTGTGATGACTTAAATAAACACATGTTTATAAACTATACCATATTCCCAATTCTAATGCTCAGGTCATCACTGGCAATAATAAAACTATTTGGAAATAGTAGCTTTATAAAGATTTTGAGACTAAATGAAGTTATGGGGGTGGAAAGCTAATCAAATAACTTTTGGTTTTATCTGAAGAAAAGATACCAGTAGGGAAGTGAACACACACATGTACATAACCACATGAACACACACACACACACACACACACACACACACACACACACACACACACACTTCCTGTAACAATACAGTATGAAGGTGTCTGTTAGGTCAAGAATTTTGTGGACTTCCAGCCTTTGGAACTGTAGAGAAATGCATTTGTTTTAAAAGACTTAGTACATGTTAATTTTTAATGGTATTATTAGAAAGTGAATGCAACACTGAAGAAAAAGAAATGTAACTTAGCTCAATAGCTAAGAGTTTATAAGTCACTTTCTCCTATTTACTTACAAATTGAAAAGCTACTTTGTAAGTTATGTTTCTATTTAGTTTAATTCCCACTTTATAATGGGGAACAGTCAGGAGAAAAAGACACTTAAGAGAAAACTTTAAGTTGTGAGTAATTTCATGGTTAGCTTGTAGACCAAACCCAGTCTCTCTGAGTTTCTTTGGAGTTTTTTTTTAATCTTTTGAAATAATCTAAATTATCAATGAGCTATCACAGGAAAATATAGTATTTAAGATTATAAAGACCCCTCGTCTTTCAGCATAGCAGGATATCTGAACAAGCTTTCTACCTTGAATTTACTATGATGTGCTCCATGAAAACTTTGACTTAATTGAAAATTATTACACAAAATTTATTTTAGCAACTGCATCTTGAGATTTGACCATGATCTCACAATTCCTGTGGCTTTGAGAAACAATGTTTGAAGTAATCAATTGCAGTAGCAATATCTTGTAGTTTATTACAAAGGCACGTTCCTCAATGATCAGGTTTTTCTAAGTAGAATGTTAAGGGATCTTAACTGCTGCAGTTTTGTTAGGAGAATTGCAAAGAAGAAAAGGAGAATGATTTTTTCCTTTTGAAAGAGGAGAATACTGAAGAATGTTCCCATTCTCATTAAAGAGTTGGGTTTCTTGAATGCATTCTAGTGAACAATCACTAGCTCTGGAAGCACATTTAATGTAATTAATAAATGGATTTGTATCAGCAATGATCGTTCTTTCCTTTTTGCTCATGCCACAGAGCTTATGCACAAGCTTGCAAATTTTCTTCACTGGCAGCTTCCATCTTTCTTTAAAACATACAGCAGTTCATTAAATATTCAAGGTGCCCATTTTGCTAACGTGCATACAGTTCATTCAAGCTTCATAAATAACCCCGCCTCTCTCTTCTTTATCTTCCAGGAGAATCTGATCTACTTTGCTTGTCTTTGTTTTACTATAGGACATTTACTGTTACATGGAAAATAAGAGCAGAAGGCAGTACCATGTTGCAGGAGGGTTGAGTCTTCTACTCTCATTCTCTATAAATTTTTTTAAAGTTTATTTATTCTTTACGAAGGTGTATGTGAACACCTATGCTGTGACATGCATGTAGTCAGAGGACAAATTGCAGGAATTGGTTCTCTCCTTCTTGTAGACTCTGGACATAGAATTCAGATCACCAGACTAGGTGGCAAGCACCCTTTCTAACCCATGCCATCATCACTACTACCATCCTTGTAATGATCATCTTTTCACTTCAGATCCCTGTCTTGTGTTATGCTGGACCAGCTGGCAAAAGCTCTCAGATGTACCTTCAGTCTGAGCTGAAAATGCACAAAACTCAGATGTCCCCAAAGAACTTAAGAAAGAAACAAGTCACCCACTATTTTCCTGTTATATCTGACAGGTTTGTGTACTAGAGCATTACTTCAGGTTAACAAAATGCTGCCGTAGTAATGAAAACACATGCAAAACTGCACACACAGTCTTTTTTTTTTCTCCTTAAATAAGTGCCCATTAAAAATAACTATATGATAATTAATGAGGAAGGAAGGTAGTGTCTGTGGATGGTTTGTCAATATTGTAGTTGGCTCATTCATCTGTGGAGCAGTGATATTCACCTACTTCCTCCTCTGTCGCGGAGACGTAGAGTTAATATTTCACTTATTATTTTAGATACTTTCTCAAGCATTATTTTAAACAGGCAAACAGGGACCATTTCCAAGCTTTTGAGAGCCCCCATTTTTTTTTTTGATGATGACTTCCTAATGAAGGGAATCCTCATTCCAAATGGACTTTTCTAAGACACCATTCCCCTGAAATTAATGCCTGTAAATGTGTGGGGAGAAGCAGCTAATGAATGTTAAATTAAGTTGCAACATACTTAGAGAAATGGGCAGTGTTTATGCGACACAAGTTTATGTTAAAACACTCCTTGATGACCTTTACAAAAATAATACGAGAGCAATTTGAGATATTCACAATGGTGGAAGTAGTTCTGAGTCCTAATTCTCAAATCACTGTTTGTGAAACGTTCTGCTTCTTTGATTCACATTTCTATGGGCTTCTTTAGGCAGAGACAGGCGATAAGGCAGGTTCAACAAGAAAATTACTTGCTTGAGGACACAAGGTATCTGCAGCCTATGGAAGGCAGGAAGCAGATGGATTAAGTTACTGGAAAATTAGCTCATTTTATCACATGACACAAAACATCCATACCACCAGCCTTGTTTTTCTAAAGACTGAAAGCACATGAACACAAAGATGCAGTACCGTTTTCAACGGAAAGATGCACTTAACATTATTTGCTATTTTTTCATTGAAAATATTCTTTTAAAAATTAGCTCTATTAATTGATAAAGATTGTCCAGGTTACTGACTTTTCTGCCTGCGTGCTCCGGTCTTATATATTTACATGTTGGTGGGGAAATTTTTTTAAAATTAAAGCTGTAAAATAAGCATAGTTGGAGAGCTAACACAAGGACTTTTACTTCATTTACATTCATTACATATTATGAGTTTAATTACCTTCCTCAAATAATACTCATCTGAAGGAAAGATCCTGAGGAAGGCGTACTTCGATGATGATTTTATTGATTGTGACTGATGGATGGCATCAACATTTCATAGTGAAGAATCAGGGTTTTGTTACATCAGGAAAATTAAATTGGGAGAGTTATTTTCTTTCCCAGTGATAGTGGCAGTTAGAATATTTCACCTGTAATGAGATGTGTGCGTTATGTGCCATCGTGAACCACGGCTCAGCCATTAAATATATGTAAATGAAGAGAAACACAAGAGAGCCCGGGCATAATAACGTGCAGAACAGAGAAATGGATCCTGGAAAGTGATTAATTTATTTGATGATGCCTCAAGTGAGGAATTTTAGGTCACAAATGAAGTGACAGAATGACAAATTACCATTTTAAAGAATTTACTGGGCATCATTACTGAACAATTGTCAGGTAGTTTATGGTGGCTGAGAAGATGGTATAAATATAGATCTTTTCCTTATCTGAGCTGAATTATTAATCACCTTTTTAAAAAATCTTTGTGAGTGATGGTTGGCTGTCTGATTGGAAATAATGTGTTCTACAATTTTAACTAAATTCTAATATGATATGTAACAGGAATCTTTACAATTAAAGTCTCAGTGGAGAGTGGTAGGAGGTTTACAGTCAATTGCAGTTTTAATGTGATAGAAGGGGATGAATCCACTCGCATATTTCAATAAATTTCCTTAGGTATACCATCCCTGCTGTGATGCTATTCAAATGTTTACAGTTTATTTTCATTTGAAAAATGACATTCAGATACTTAAATTGTTTTCCTTGCTTTATTAGTTAATGAAAATGAAATTCTGGTAATTACTATAGTTTTGCAGTCGGCCACATTATTTAAAGTGAAGTGACTGGCTTTGTCAGCTGCATTGTAAATGTCATCTTCCTGTGTTTTGTCCAATTTTTGTTTGCCTTATCTATGTCACGTCCCTTCTCTGCCTATATGCCAATGTATCTAATACCAGGAACAACCAGCATGGGATGGATTTGAAATAAAGACATTTTCACATTTCTTTCCTGTTTTCCTAACTAAACTTATGTCGTAAATAGTATTAACAGTAAACAATAAAAAAAATAAAACTCACCAACACGAGATAGAAATAACTAAGCACATTTTAAAATAATGTGTCAGACCTCTTAAACCAGCTGTGGCCAAGCCCAAGCCTCTTAGATCCAATACACTTGTAATTACCATGTTACTTATACTGGATAAAAATTACAGATTTAAAAAAAAAACTCGTATTTGCTAGATGTTTAATTGGTATAAATGTCTAGAGAATTACTTTTAACAAATTGTCTCTAATACAAATAAATAGTACTTTCTGTCTAGTTTTTATGTATATCTGTCCTGCACGGCTCATCATTCACTCAGGAAAAACAAAAAAGCTTAAGACTTTGTGTCCCTTTTCTCATTATGTACATCTCACCAATTTCCTCTTGATCCATTCTGAGAGCACAGGGAAAATTTAAATAAGTATTCCATATTACCCATGACATCTCCCATTGCTGAATTCACAAGCAATGTGAATTTATGTTTTGAATGTTCATGCTATGTTATAACTCATTGTCCCTTTATTTTTTTTTCTATTCTTCTTGGTGGGGGAACACACTTTTTCTTAATATTTCTGTTATATTGGGAAAACTTTTTTTCATCTACCTTTGATATCACGGTCTGATCTCCATTCTGAACATGGGGTTTTTGAAGTGTGTTAGGGGACGGCAGCCCTGATTCAGGATGGTACAATCCCCTCTTCCCCAGTGGTGCCTCAGTTTCTGCTGGCAGCCAGAGTTGCATACCAGGGTCGTCTACATGAACCTTTCACCATTAGACACACTCTTACTTTTCACCTGCCCTTTGTCTTCTGTTCTTGGTTGCCACAGACTCACAAGCATGCAAACAGAATGACTGCACCACAGAAAACTCAAATTTCATATCAAGTACTAGGGTGGATTTGGACTTGTCTAACAAACCATAATTCACAGTGATTCTAAGTGTACCTCAAAGCAGACAATGGCTGATTTTTTGTCAACAGAGCCCTTGCTGCACACTGTAAGTACTATTCATCCCCGGCCAACTTGAGTCAGCTGTCAGAGTGAAACAGAAAATAAAAAAGAAAGAAAGGAAGAAAGGAGAAAAGAAAGATACATTTGACTCTAAACAGATTACAACAGCAAAACAATAGATTCCTAAGAAGAATAGTTAAAAAAAAAAAAAAAAAAGGTTTACATTAGTTTGAGGCCACAGCAAGGAAGGTTGGGAGCAATTAAAGACAGTGACTTACTCTTTTTTAGTTCAGGTATGTGAAGGAGGAATAAGAGTGCATGTTGGTTAAATGACATCAACAGATGTCTAATATATTCTAAGGGAAAACAATGTGTGAGCTTTATCCTTCAGGACAAGTCAAAATATGGCAATATCTCACCTCCTTCACTTGGGAAATTTTCTCCAATCCACATAGAGCCTTCTGGTTGCTTCAGAAATGCCTCTCACCGATGCTCTTGGAATGGGCATGAACGCCAGACTTGACTCCAGCAAAACTTGCTGTGGAGCTAAAGCCTTGTAAACTAGAAACCTTTTCTTGGGTTTGTAATATGGATGTTGGAAAAGAAAACCTTTTTCTTTGCCTGAGGTTGCAAGGCTAAGAGGATCGAAATGTGGCGTTTCCAGTGTTCTTCTCTTCTGTAACATCTGGAAAGACACACGTAGACCCAGAGCGCAGGACCACTGCAGTGTTCAATGAGAGGTTCGGGGGAAGTCATTAGGCCATGGGAGCTTGGCCTTCAATGTGAGTTAATCCATTCATAGAGCTAGAATTTGATGGATTAGTGGGAGCTGGTGGATTTAGAAGGCAGGACCCATTTAGAACAGGTGGATAATTATGGGTATGTCTTGGACCCATAGAGTTTGTTTCCTCCCCTTCTTGGTTTCTTTACTTCCTGGTTGCCATGAGCAACTTGGCTCTGCCATGTGTCATCCAGGTATTCTGCTTCACTGAGACCTAAAGAAAAGTCCCTGATCATTGACAAAACCCTCTGAGACATTGAAAAAATATACATATATATGTATGTATGTATGTATGTATGTATGTATATTCTTCTTTCTTTTAAGTTTTATGGCAGGTGTCTCATCATAGCAATGGAAGGCCATCTAATACAAGGCCAGTAAAGTGGCTATTTTCAATTGGAAAATTCCCTCACCCCTCTCCTGTTCTTCCACCTTCTACAAAAGAAATACTGAATGATTATCTAGGAGGTGTTTTTTTTTTTTTTCTTTTCTAAGAGGATCTTGTGTAGCCCAGGCCTGCCTCAAGCTCACTGTGTAGGTCAGGATGAGCTTGAAATTGCTAATTTTCCTGTCTATCTCCAGTGTGCTCCTGGATCATATGCCCAGTTTTATGTGGTGTTGGAGATGAAAAACAGGGCTTTGTACATATTAGGAAAGCACCAGTGGGGTGCGTTCCCCACATTCTCCTCCCCTAGAATCCTTTCTTGGTGTGGATTTATTTTGTCGTCCTAGAATTTTGTAGAAATGGAGAGGCACAAAGTATACTATTTTGTGATGTTGTCTTGTTCAAAATATTTTTTGAGACTCATCTTTGTCGTACACAACAGTAAATTTTTTTCTCTTTGTAAACAGCATTCTGGATATCCTGCAGTTTGTTCTTGCCTTGAGTGGAAGCTTTTATATTTGGTGTTCATTTTGAAGAACGCCACTATGGATATCTATTTTGTGAATATGTTACTTATTTCGGCTAATATCCAAGAGATTTGTCAACTAGCAGAAGAAAATGCATGGTTATTCAAAACAAATCAAAACAAAACAACAAAGAAAATAATTGACCTTTCAAAATGATATTCCTATGATATTTTATAGTCCCACAAACAACATTTCCGATTATTTTACCTATGTTATCATATATGGTCTTGATGGGGGTTTAGGATCTTTTGTGTCTTACTTTTCTTGATTCCTCTTCATTGCCTTCATGTCTTCAAGTACTTTCTACAGGATATAATTAATTAATTAATTAATTAATTAATTAATCACTGTATACATACCCTGATCCCAGCTCACTCCCTCCTGTCCTCCCGCCCCATCCTCATGCCCCTCCCCCCCACTTCCTCTCTCCTCACAGAATGGGAGGCTCCCAAAGGATACCAATCCATCCTGGCACCAATCAGCCTCTTAATGTGCTCTAATGTCTTCCTTCTTGGAAAAAAAATCAAAGGAAATGGACTAAGCCTCTGAAACTGTAAGCAAAAATTGAATTAAATGCTTTCTTTCATAAGAGGGGGAAAAAAGAAAAAGAAAAGAAAAAAAAAAGAAAGAAAAATTAAAGGAACCTAAAATTACATTAAAAGATCTCTTGTAAATATCAAACTGTTTTGGTTTTTAAATTTCATGAACTGAGTGGCATCTGCTTTATCAAATTAAAATGTTCTGACTTCTGGTGTGAAATTTCTCACCCTGGTTTCTGGCCTCTCCTGTGTTTTCACTCTGTACTCCATTCTTAAAGAACACTGGTAACTGCAATGGTTCAGACTTTTGTCTCTGAGTCAGCCACACTGGGGTGACATCTCTATCTCTGGCCTGTCCTTCCCTCTCATGTCTATGACATAGAGAACATGTTCAGCATTTGGACATGTCGATCTCACTTAATAGCTAATGTTGAAGTCTTGTCCTTTTACATGTCCTATTACTTCTCCATTTGGAGTTATTGTCTCCTTTAAAAGATTATTTTGCATATACATTTATATTATTACAGATAAGTAGAAAAATTATGTTCAGCAAGAAGAACCATGAAACAATCAGGAATCATATGAATGTTGCATTCATGGTGTTTTGGCTAATTGCGTTTGGCAACCTTGTAGAAAAAAATCTTTCCTATCTTGGTGAGTCTAAAATTCTGAATGAGAATCAATATCTATCATATCTCATCTCTGTCAACTCAAAACCTCTATCTAGACTTAAAAGCATCTTAACCCCTAAATAGCTAAGGTTAATTGTAAGAATAAACTATCTGGTCTTCGATCCCATCAGAGACTTGAGAAGGAATGAAACAATTGTTTGAGTGAATTGGAAGTGCGGGTTACCTGCTTCCAAAATAAGAAGAAAAAAAAATGACAGAGACAGTTTGCTACCTAAACAGTCACCATTATATGGCCTAGGATGTGCTTATACTCAAATTTTCCCTGTCTCTGTCCCCCAAGTGCCAGATGATAGGCATATGCCACGTTGCTTTGTTTTTCCCCATCATCACTAATCTCTGCTAGAGTTCAGTACATCCTATTCTTTCTGTCTAAAGAACACACAAACACATATTCACACACAGACAGACACATACACATATGGCAGATACAATGTTGACATAAAAAAACATGAAAGAGAGGAAAAGTATTGCATAAATCACTTTGGCCATAGACACTGATGATCAGAGTATCAACACATGAAACTCATGAGTATGAAATGCATAAACCATGCAGCCTTCCTTTAATAGTCAGAATGCTTTAACATTAGTAAAGCCATCGACTTAATTTTCCATCTTAATGATGCCACATATAAAAGGGATATAAATATAAAAATATGCAAAGTTTTTCAGTAATACAAATATCAATTTATAATAATACACAAAAAAGAAACCAAAAATTGAAACATACTAAGAATATGTGGGGAAATTTAAAATCAAATGACTTCTTTAGTGGATACACTAAACCGCATAATTCAGAGAAATTTAAAGACTGTGTAAAGTTTTGTGTATGTGTGTATATGTTTGTGCATGTTCATGTATAGATGTGTATGTTGATGTGTGTGAAACCCAAAAGCCAACGCTAGCTGTTTTACTCATCACATGCAACTCTTTATTTACTGTTTGAGACATGGTCTTTCCCAGAACCTGTAGCTTGCTGACTTGGCAGAATTGGCTAGCCAGATAGATTTCTAAAGTGGTTGTACTAGTTTGCACTCCCACCAGCAATGAGGAGTGTTCCTCTTTCTCCACATCCTCACCAGTATGTGGTGTCATTTGAATTTTTGATCTTAGCCATTCTGATGGGTGTAAGATTGAATCTTAGTGTCATTTTGATTTGCATTTTTCTGGTGACTAAGGAGGTTGAGCATTTCTTTAAGTGTTTCTCAGTCATTTGATGTTCCTCTGTTGAGAATTCTCTGTTTAGTTCTGAGCCCCAATTCTCAGTTTGGTTATTTTTTTTTTTTTTGGTAGTGTTTAATTTCTTGAGTTCTTTATATATTTTGGATATTAGACCTTTGTCAGATGAAGGGTTGGTGAAGATCTTTTCCCAGTCTGTAGGCTGTCACTTTGTTCTGTTGACTATGTCATCTGCCTGACAGAAGCTTCACAGCCCAATCTATCTGGAGCTTTCTCAGAAAAATGGGAATAGGGTTTCCTTAAGACCCAGCTATTCCACTCCTTGGAATATACCCAGAAAAAACTCCACCACACAACAGGGACATATGTGGCCTTATTCATAATAGCCAGAACATGGAAACAGGCTAAGTGTCCCTCAGTAGAAGAATGGATAAAGAAATGTGGTACATTTATACTATGGAATACTACTCAGCTATTAAAAACAAGGAATTCCTGAAATTTGTGGACCAATGGATTGAACTAGAAATTATAATGAGTGAGTTCACCCAGAAGCAAAAAGAGTCAAATGATATATACTCACTTATATCGAGACCCTAGCGCAATGGGCATGTCCCATGAAAATCTTCATGTACCAGGAAAGTAGGTCAGAGGTGGGTATATTCTATTAGGACTTTAGGTGAGAGAAGCATGGGAGAGTGGGGAAATAGAAGGATCCAAAGGGTCCTAGAAACCTACAAGAAGAACATTATGACACGAGGATCTGGGTCCAGGGGTCCTGCTCAAACTATGGCACTAGCCAAGGACAATATAGGCAGTAAACTCTGAACCCCTACCCAGATCTAGCCAAAGGACAGGACATTCTCCACTGTTAAGTGGAAAGTGGGGTCTGATGTTCATGCAAACTCTGGTGCCCCATTTTTGACCACGTCCCCTTGATGGGGAGGCCTGGTGGCACTCAGAGGAAGGATAGCAGGTTACCAAGAAGAGACTTGATACCCTATGAGCATATACAGGAGGAGCAGGTTTCCTCAGTCACAGACATATGGGAGGGCAGTAGGGGGAAAGCGGGAGGGAGGGAGGAATGGGAGGATAAAATGGATGGGCTAACAATTGAGATGTAATGTGAATAAATTAATAAAATATTTTTAAAAAGAATTGGCTAGCCAGGAAATTCTAGGAATCATGCTGCTTTGGTCTCCTCAGTACCACGATTAGCAGGACGTGCTGCCATGCACCTTGTAGTTCACGTCATTTCTGAGGATCTAAACTCAGATGCTAATGCTTGTACAGTAGCACGTTATTGACGGAGGCGTCGCTGCAGCCCCTATGTGGTGTTTTAATGTCTATGCAAATCATGTAAAATTTAAATCAGGTTAAGCATATCTATTTTCCCAATCCTTATTACTTCATAGGAAAAATGGTTACATTCATTTCCTCTTAGATTTTTAAAATAAGCACTATCATTATTTGTATTGCACACCAAGATTTCTTACTGATCACATTTTCCTGATATTGGTTTTGTTTCCTATGCTTTTAGGATCTTACTAATTATAGCATTTGTCCATTCAAATGCTGCAAATAACTCTATACATTTTTCTGTGCATCTGTTTTATACCAATACAATGATGATTTATTTCATTTTTTAAAGTATATTTTTGGGTCAGGCATAATGGTTATTTTTGCTCAAAATAACTGACTATTTGAATTTTTGTTTGTAATTTCCTACAAATACAGTGACTTGTCAAATATTGTGAACAGTTTCATTATTGTTTTTATTGATTAAAATTGTTCTTTGGCAATTTCTTATATGTATGTTGTTCATTCTATTTACTTTTACTCCTTACCACCGTCTCTGATCTTGTTCCCACATATCATACCCCTTTCTCCAATATATGTGCTTCCCATTAATGTCTCTTTGTCTTATTTTCAGACACTCATTTTTTTTTTATTTTAACCAGGACTGTAGGTGTGCTCATTGGGTTTGGAACTATTCACTCTAGGTGGACTGACTGTTTAGTACACAATTGAAGGCAATGACTGTCCAGTCATCAAAATTCATCAGTTATCAAGAGTTCATCAGCTCAGTCTCACAGCAAAGCTTCTGTGAGATGATGTTTACAGTGGCTGTGCCATGTCCAAAAGCTTTCTTTGTGCGGCTCCTCTCCTTTTCTTCCAGTTCTTATATTATTCCCACTCCCTTCCTTCAATGTTCCTGGAGCTTTAGGTGTGTGGTTAAAAAATACAGTTTAGGACTGGACGTTTGTTTCCTCACTTGTTCTCAGAGCTTTGTGCCACCATTCATCTGGTTTCATCATTGTTCAACAGGAAGAGAAACTTTTCAGATTATGAATGAGGAGGCCATTTGCCTAGCAGTACAGATATAAATATTTAGAACATAGTTTAGTATCATGCCAATTTATCTGAATAAAAGTAATGAGTTCCCCGCTGGGACCTAAAACATTCCCGACATTTCTTTGGTGTTGTTCTTTGTCGGTTTTTTTATTGTTGTTGTTGTTGTTGTTGTTGTTTCTAAATTTAAAGTACCAGCATATGTTCCCTCCTGTGGAGTCAGTTTCAAATCCAACTGAGAACATTTGGGCCCCTCATAACACTCATACCAGTATTAAATCAGCAGATAAAACTTGCCCAGTAGATTGGAATGGACACTTTGTTCCAGCTCTCATGGATACTCACCATCACCACTGACAGCCCCCCGCCACACACACACAAATAAGTAAAATTTAAGACTTTAAACATATCTGTCTTTGCTTTCTTTGATGATGGTTTATAATCAGTAAGTCCTATAAATCTTTTCCTCTCTAAGTTGTGGTCAGTCAACGTTTATCAGCGCAACAGGAAGTTAGAACAAATATATGCTAAAGGAAGTCACATATGGAAAGGGGTATTTTTATTTATTATTTATTTTGGTTTTTCGAGACAGGTTTTCTCTGTGTAGACTTGCCTATCCCGGACTCACTTTGTAGACCAGGCTGGCCTTGAACTCACAGTGCTCCCCCTGCTTCTGCCTCCCCAGTGCTGGGATTACAGGCGTGGGCCACCACCACCCAGCCAAGAAAGGGGAATTTTTAAAACGCTCATTGTTACTACTTAGATCACAAAATTTTATGAAATCTAAATGTGCATTTAATTAATTATACATGTCTTGTTTCATTTTGTTGCTATAATAAAGCACATGGAACCAAGCAAACTGGAGAGGAAAGAATATATTTAGTTTATACTCCTAGGTCTAAGTTAGTAACTAAGAGATGCCAGGGAAAGAACTCAAGATAGGTTCTTGAAACAGAGATTGTGGAAGGATGTTGCTTTTTGAGTTGCTCTTTGGCTCCTTCAATCCCAGGACCATGATTGGTTTGACTTCTTAGAGAGCCCAGAACCCTCCCACAGGCATGGTACTTATATCTATTAAAAATTAAAGAAAATTGTCCATGAAAATGCTCACAGGCAATCTGATCTAGACAGTTGCTCAAGAAAAGCTTCCTGTCAGATGTCTGTAGCTTGTGTGAAATTCATATTAAATTACAATTAGGACAGTGAATTTTGTGTCATTCTGTAAACTACATAGTTATACCATGTATTGTTGTATATAATTACACAATAGTGTATACGAAATAAACGCATGTAAATAGTAGCACATATAGCACAATGATAAAGACAGATGCACATATATACAGGCTGTCTTGTGGTGATTCAACAGATCAATTAATTGCTTTGGAATGGAACATGGGAAGTTCTAAAATATCTAGTGCTTAATATGCAACTCTGATAATTGCTATCATCAGTCAAATTTGAAAATATTAAAATTAGTTTGGTAAAAGTAACATATACCTATTACTTACCAAGATCAGCTTTCCTGAGAAAAGTGGTTTCTAAATTGGGAGAAGAGCCAAGTAGATCATTTCAGAGTTGGAGAACCAGGACTGAGGATTTGGAAACAATGAAAATCAGAAGGAACACACTGAGTACCTGGAACTTAAAAAAAAAAAAAAGAAATTATGAAGGAAAATGGTGAAAAATGGATGGATATACATCTAATAATGTTTTACATATTTATTTTCTCAGAACTGAATCAGACAAAGAAAATCCCTTTACTTCCCTGTAAATGTTTTTTATATATACCAGGCTTCTAATTTTTATTAAAAATGTACACTTAAAATTTTTAAATAAAAGTTTTATATTAGAGCATAAATATAATGAGAATTTATATAACAGTAATACATCAAAATTTTTTCTTCTTTTCCTTTTTTATTGTTTTTCTTTTTTTACATATACATTTATATTATTACACATATATACAATAAACTACCTACAGCAAGAAGAACCAGGAAACACCCAGGAATTATATAAATGTTACATTCATAGTGTTTTGGCTATTTGTATTTGGAAGCTGCTAACCTGAACTTCCTGTCTGCACAAATAATTAATTTTATTCTTTCTCAAGTCTATGATAAGGTTGAAGACCAGATAGTTAATTTTACAATTTAGCCTAGTTTTTGGGGTTAAGATTTTTTAGGTCTAGATGGATGTTTTAAGTTGATAGAGATAAGATATGGTAGATACTGATTTACATGAATAATTTTAGATGCACCAGGATAGGAGATGTGATTTTTACAAGGTTGTAAATGTTGTTTTTATTCCCTCAGACTAGGGGATGAGATGAGACCCATTCCCAAGCCTTTCTAGCATGCAAGAGTTCAAAAAGAGCATGGCCTCAAACTAATTCTGAGGGATAGGTTTTTACCATTTGGCTCCTCATTCTCTGGTTGATCCCATCTTCACATGCTTGTTTGCTTGTTCTTTCTGCAACTTGTCTCTGTAAAATGGTCCCAGTAAGAAATTCTTGGAAAACAAACAAACAAACAACAACAAACCCCCCCACCTCTCTCTCTCTCTCTCTCTCTCTCTCTCTCTCTCTCTCTCTCTCTGCATTACCCTTAAGTAGCCTTTCACTCATGTCCTTGCCTCATGAGAATATGGTGAATCTATCTCTGACTCATCCTGTCAAATCTTTATCTGATTTGTCTGTCACTTTGACTCTCAATTAGACATCACCTTCAAACATGGCTGCTTCCTTCTATTAACTAACTTCCGTTCACTGTTTGGAATTAAACATGTCCACTAAGGGTGTGTGTCTGCATTCCAACAGACCATAGTGTAATCCAGAGTGTGTTTGCACTCCAGCTGGATCACAGAGACTCAGAAGATCTTTGGATGTGATCCCTTGCCAGAGCAGCCTTGTTTGTGAATTAAAATTTCTCTACACTTCCCTTTTATGTTGTCTTGTATATAATATCCAAATTTAAGTCCCATACTGCATAGTTATAAACTGGCCCCAATTTGGTTGGCATAAACCACCATGAGGCTATCTTTCTGTATCATCCATATTCACACAATTATTCAATATTAAGTTCATTAAAAAATATTCTGAGTTCTCCTGTGTTGGAGGAACAGCTTTTTGAGGTGGGACTCCCACCACTTTACTTTTATCATTCAATTTGTAATAAGTTCTCTTCTTTTTCTGGAAATCTGAAAGTCTGTAGATATTACCTATATTTTAGTATTTGACATATGTGCTCCTAATTGTGTGCTATAAGATGATATAACATACCAATGCTTCCATCACTCCTCTAATAAAGTATCTTCAAAATTCTTACGTCTCCAAGGCATGTAGTAGCTGACTGTAAGGAACAGTAAAGTAAAATGGTTAAATTAGAATGAGTAGAGCAAAATGTTGTAACAACTAGTTTTTGAGTTTGGATTTCCCACATTAAAGCAAAGTAAGCTTAAAAAAAACCAAGTGTCCTAGGATTTGTTGACAACCTGTGTCAATGGGCTCAGTCCTTCTATGATGAAAACTGGTCTGTGTTCAATTTACATTTATAGATCATGTTTCTAGACTGAGAAAAGCAAAGTCATGTTTTGAACTATCCATTTTGTCAATATTTATGCCAGCTTATATTAAGTAATTAACTTTAACCAAACAGCTTAATTCTTTTATTCCAGGAGTTTATTTCCTTATATTTATTTCGAAGACAATAGGCAAACAGACAAATATGATTTTACTAATATGCTTTGCAACATGGGATATAATATAACAAAATATCATAAGCATGTTACTTGGCCCCTTTCAAGAGTTTCCAATAAGTTAAACGTGTATATATTGATTTAATGACATATAACCAGAATTTTATGGACATTTATTGCTTTCCCTAAATGGAAGGCAATTAGATACAAATTTTTGAAAAGTTTATTCCTTGGTTTTTGCTAGTTTTAGTTGATCTTATGATCCATGCTAACATTTACTGGTCTGTTTTTTATCTTCTGTTTTACTACTACTATAGGGAAATTTTGCTTAATATGTTACTGCAGGTATTGTGCCTGTAATTGGCTAACTTTTCCAATAGGAGAGTCTCAGTAATACTTTAGAAGTATATGTAAATGTCTGTTTTCCTTATCTGCTCTTTATATTGTGTGTTATCAGTCAAGACAGTTGAAACAGGAAAAATACAGAAAAGACTGCAGTGCATTAGAAGTTACAGTGCACCTTTTCGCTATTTAAGTTGGATATTTCTCTACATCCCATAAACAATTTTTAGGTCTTTTTAAAAATAGAAAACGCAAGCAGCATTTTCACAAAAACAGAATATAATGAAGGAAGTCAATACATATCCATCCTCCCAATAAAATATATTCAGCTATTACAAATAACGCTGTTATGAGCATAGTTGAGTAAATGTCTGTGTTGTATGGTGAAGCATATTTAGGATATATGCCCTGGAGTAGTATGGCTGGGTCTTGAAGTAGAGCTGTTTCCAATTTTCTGAAAAAAAAAAAAAAAAACCAGATTGGTTCCAAAGCGGTTGTAGAGCTTTGCACTCCCACCAGCTATGGAGTAGTGCTCCCCTTTCTCCATATCCGCCCAGCATGTGCTGTCACCTGAGGTTTTGATCTTAACCATTCTGAAAGATGTTAGATGGAACCTCAGGCATTTCCCCGACGGCTAGGGATGTTGAGCATTTCTTTAAATGTTTCTCGACCCTTAGATATTCCTCTGTTGGGAATCCTCTGTTTAGATCTGTGCCATATTTTTAAAAATTTTATTATTTGATTTGTTGATGTTTAACTTCTTGAGTTCTTTAATAGCCAAAAACTGGAAGCAATCCATATGTCCATCAACTGAAGAGTAGATAAAGAAATTTTGGTACATCTACACAATGGAATACTCTTCAGCTTTTAAAAACAAGGACTTCAGAACAGAGGAGTCCCTTAGGACAGCTGAGCAGCTTTGGGCTTGGATCTAACTCCACTTGCTCCTCTCTGGCCTAGCCCATATGGTACAAAGAAAGCCAACCAGCAGAGGTGAGTTGGTCAAGGGCCACAACCCACAAAATCTCCCATGCTGAGAAGGACTGTGGGACACCCTATCAGTTTTGGGCTTTACTCTCTCTGCCCCCTGCTTACAGGCTGGCCCATCTGGGAAACAGAGAGCAAATGAACAAAGGTGAGGTGGTAAATGGCCCACATTAGTTGACATCCCAAATAGGCCTGTGGGAAGTTCGAGCAGCTTTGTGCTCTGATCTCCTTGCACTCACTTTTCTCTAGACTGCCCCATCTGTGTCACAGAAGGGGTCCAGGCCACAACTCACATTGTCCACCATACCAAGGAGGCCTGAAGGGTTACCAGAGCAGCCTTCAGCTTGGAGCTTTCTCAGCCTGCTCCTCACTTGCCTGATCCAACTGGGACATAGACAGCAAACCCAGCAGAACTGAGCTGGGTACAGGCTTCAATACCCATCGTCTGACATCCTGAAGAGATCTCAGGGGATCCCTAGCAAACAGCCTTTGGCTTGGAGCTCTTTTCTCATGCTCCCAAAATTCCTGGCCCACCTGGGACATAGACAGATACCTCGTTAGAGGAACTTCCAGGTGTGCCAACACCAGAGACAAACAGATGGCTAGAGGCCTGCACAAGGATATAAATGACAAAACTCAGAGTCATATGACACCAGTTGTCCTACCACAGCAAGCCCTGGTAATAATAACATGCCCAAAGCATAGAACAAGATTTTAAATCTGAGCTAATGAAAATGATAGAAGCCTTGAAGGAGAAAAGTAAGTCTCTCAAAGAAATACAAGAAAATATATTCAAACAGATGAAGGAATTGAATAAATCCTGTAATTACAGGAAAATACAATTAAATGAGAGAAAGAAATGAATAAAATTATTCAAGACCTAAGAAGGAAATTAGAAGCACCAAAGAAAACACAATTCCAGGAAGTCTGCAGGACAGGAACTGCAGACATAAGTAACATCAACAGAATACAAGAAATTAAAGAGAGAATCTCAAGTGTAGATAATATGATTGAAGAAATTGATACATCTGTCAAAGAAAATATTATAATGAAAAGTTTCTGACACAAAACACCCAAGAAATCTGGGACACGATAAAAAGACCAATTCTAAGTATAATAGGAATAGAAGAAGGAGAAGACTACAAGCTCCATGTCCCAGAAAACATTTTCAACAAAATCAAAGAAAAAAAAAACTTTCCCAACCTAAGAAAGAAATACCCATAAACATACAAGAAGCCTACAGAACTCCAAATAGATTCAACCAGAAAAACAATCCTCCCACCACATAATAATCAAAATACATCAAAATACAAAATAATCAAAATAAATGTACAGAACAAATAAAGAATATTAAAAGCTTCAAGAGAAAAAGGTCAAGTCATATACAAAGACAAACCTACCAGAATTACACCTGACTTCTCAACAGAGGCTATCAGAGCAAGAAGGGCTTGACAGAAGTTATGCAGACACTAAGAGACTACAGATGCCAGTCCAGACTACTATACCCAGAAAAACTTTCAATCACAATGGATGGAGAAAACAAGACATTCCATGAGAAAACCAAGTGTAAAAATCCATCCCTACAGAAAATATTAGAAGGAAAACTCCAACCCAGGGGGACTAACTACACCCAGTAAAACATAGGAAATTAATAACCCACCTCTAAAAAAGCAAAAGTAAGGAAACACACACACACACTCTACCACTACCACCACCATCACCACCACCAACAACAAAAAGAAAAAAACAGGAACTAACAACCACTGTTCATTAACATTTCTCAACATCAGTTGTCTCAACTCCCCAATAAAAAGACACAGGCTGGCAGAATGGATATGAAAACAGGACCTATCATTCTGGTATATATAAGAAACATACTTCAGCAAAAAAGATGGACATGACCTCAGATTAAAGGGCTGGAAAAATGTATTCCAAACAAATGAACTTAAGAAGCAAGAGGGAGAAGCCATTATAGTATCTAATAAAATAGACTTTCAAACAAAACTAATCAAAAGAGATGGGGAGGGACACTTCATACTCATCAAAGGAAAAATACAACAAGATGATGTCTCAATTCTGAATATCTATGCCCCAAATGCAGACGCACCATCATTCATAAAGGAAACATTACTGAAGCTTAACCACACATCAAACCCCACACATTATTAGTGGAAGACTCTAAGATCCCCCTCTCAACAAAATATAAGTCACTGAGACAGAAACTAACTGGACAAATAATAAAACTAATAGTCATCATGGTTCAAATGGTCCTAACAGATATCTACAGAATATTTCACCCAAACATAAAAAAATATACTTTCTCAGCACCTCATGGAACCTTCTCCAAAACTGACTTGGTCACAAAGCAAACTTCAACAGATATAACAAGATTGAAATAATCCTGTGCATCTTATCAGACCAGCATCGATTAAAGCTGGAATTCAAGATGGCTTAGTATTGACTATTTTGTGGCTATTAAGAGGTCCCTCTTAGGATCTATAATGGAAAGGAGCAAGCTGAGCAAGGAAAAGCACAAAATGAGAAAAAGAGCATCGGGAAATATAATGTTGGAACCATGTCCAGTGCTCAAGGAGATAAAAAGTTTAAAAAGAAGTGTGACACTAAGTGACATAAAGGAGTGAGTCCCTCAGGGCAAGAGCCTACACAGCTAAGCCTTCAACTTGTAAAAAGGAATTAAAGAAAAGTAGAAGCAGTGAGGGAAACCATCCACAACAGAAAGTTAAAACAACTTTAATTGAATGAGGGGGTCAAGTTCCAGCCCCATCAAGCTGCAGATTTTGGCAGTTTCGGCCTTCTGGGTCTGGCTTTAAAGTCAAGGATAAAAGAGCATTGTGGCCAGGCCTGGTGGCACACACCTGTGATCCTAGCACTTGGGGAGACAGAGGCAAGTGAATCTATGTGAATTCGAGGCCACCCTGGTCTACAAGTGAGTCAAGGATAGCCAGGACTGCACAGAGAAACTTTGTCTCGAAAAACAGACAGACAAACAAAGTGTTCTGAAATCTCCCTGCACAACTAAGGAAAGCCATTGAGGCCAGGCATATTTGTTAGGGAGGTCTAGGCACGGAGGCTCAGAGAGATCGTTGCTTGAAGCTATGAAGATGCGGCCTGGATTGTGTGGGAGACAGCAAGATGTTGGGGATGCTGGAGTTTTGGGATACTTGGTAAGGAGAACTGTTGACAGGGAGCGGAAACCAGTTGAAGAGAGAGAAATATGTATAGTTTATTCACATTACATGCCGATTGTAATCTCCTTGCGTCTTTCTGTTGCCACCCTCCGCACCCCTCCGATATATTCCCCTCCTCTAGACCTCTAAGAGGTGGGGTCTTCCCCATGAATCACATGGACCACAGCCCATCAGGTCTCATCCTGACAGGGCGCATCACCCTCCTCAGTATTCCCACAGGGCCTCTCCGCCAATGAGGAGTCATCAAACCCAATGCACCAGAGATCTTGTCAAGGACAGTCCCCTGCTCTGCCCCTCTTCTCCATGTGGAGAATGAGCTGTCCATTGACTACACCCAAACAGCCATTTGCACTTGGTTGGTGTGTCAGTCAATGCAGGCTATCTGGATCCAGATCTGTCAGCCTTAATAGTCTCCTTGTGGAGAAAGAGGTATGTTTTATTCCGCAAAGCTGAAAGGCTTTGGAGCTCTGCAGAGCACTTCGACATAGACATGGAGATGCAGATTTTGTCGAGCCAGTTTTCTTTGGTTTTTCTTTAGTCCAGTATATTTTTCACTATGCTTCCTTTCCTCCATTTTGGAATGGCAATACATATTCTGTGCCATTGCATGTTGGAGGTATGTCGTCTCCTTTTTTTATTTTGATTTTATAAGAGGTTACAATTAAAAGGCTGCAGAAGTCTCGCAAGAGACTGTGCACTTTTAAACAGTGTTGAGACTACTTTAGACTATAAGGATTTTTGAACACATTTTCACACTATGATATAGCTATAAACCCATGGGGGGCAGGGAATGGAATGTGGTCATTTGAATAAGAATGGCCCTGATAGGCTCAGCATCAGGGAATAGTACTGATTTAGAAAGATTAGGAGATGCGGCCTTGTTGGAGTGGGCATGAATTGTTGGAGTGGTCATGGCCTTGTTGGAGTGGTCATGGCCTTGTGGGAGAAATTATATCACTGAGGGTGGGCTTTGATGTTTTAAAAGCGCAAACTAGGCCCAGTGTCTCTGCTGCCTGCTGATCCAGACATAGAACTCTCGGCTACTTCTGCAGCTCTGTCTGCCTGCGTGCCAACATGTTCCCCAACAGGAGAATAGACTAAACCACTGAAACTGTAAGCCGTCTTCAGGGAAATCCTTTCTCTACTAAGCATTGTCATCTTGGTTATGATGTATCTTCAAAGCAGTAGAACACTGACTGAGATACCTAGTTTCACATTCTCATCTTACAAGAGAAAATTCTAATTACACAGATGTTATTACTTGCTTAATTTGTTGACATTAGAGAAGTTTGCTTTATCTAACTTACTTAGCTTTAGAATTTGGTCCTAAACTCATCCACAAACTCAGGAAACTTTCCATTCTTCTGCATTTATGCTGTGAGAATAAAATATATTTATACTACATGAGAAGACAAAAGGCTATGTAGTATGCAGAGCTGTGAGGTCTCATATGGCATGGGAATCCAGCTGCTTTCTGTTTCTCAAATGTAGCATCTACCATTACGCACCTCAAATGGAATAAAATATTTGGAAAGAGAAGGTGAAGCTATGATGTTGACTTGAAAGTTAGCAGATGAAACCAATCATTTCTTACTGAATTGTAAAAGGTCAGTTAGCAGAGAGAAAAAGACCTGCAGAAACACATATTTAGTGCGGCAGTGCTTCAGCTGGCACTGGATAACCAGGTTAATAAACTCTCCTTAGTTGCTCTATTGTCATTTACATTCCTGAAAGGGCATGTTAAATCACATCTTTTATTTAAGAGTAAAATGTAATTATTTGGAAATTGTTGGAAGCAGAGAAATAAGATTATAAAGGGAAAAAAATAATAGTTGTAAATTAGACCCAGAATACTATAGCAAGCGTTTCCTTTTGAACATCCAGAGTTTAGAAAAGTGTGAGACGATGATATAACTTTGAGTACCTGGTGTGTGAACAAAAGAATCAATAACAAATAATGAATATTCTGTATTTGGGAACATAATAGTGACAAAATTGCAAGATGGTGAGTTTTGAGTTTTCATTGCTACTTCAGCTTCAACAAGATGCAGAAATGGCTGCTTTCTGATCTGATGCTAAGTTGAACAGGTGAGAACCGCGGATCATACAGCACTGCTCACATGCAATCAATAGGCAAGGCACCTTATGTGACAGCTCTTCATTTAGCTTAATTTAGTGTAACTCACAGGTATTAATATCCCAGTAGGCTCCCTGGTGCCCCATTTCAGGGGCTGTGTGTGTCTCATTTTCTCTGTATGGGAGAATCCCTTGTGAAATACTTGGGAACTCTATCATAGAAAGCATCAGAAAAAGAAAGATATTGTTTGGGGAGTAGTTTTTTAAATATGGTTGACTAGGTAGCCTGCTGCCTCTCAAAAGTGACACAAACATGTAGATTAGATAAATTGTTTCAGTGTGTCTTTAAAAACTCATGAGCATATTGTTCTAAAATAAGATAATTAAATAGGAATAGAACTATTTGCTTTTCTATTTTTCATACTTAGACTTCATTGTTATTTATTAAGTTCATACTGTACACAATTCACAGTGTTACATATTTTAGTAATCCAAGTCAATTGTAGGACATTTCTATTTTTATATAGCCATTATAGGAAAAGACTACAGAAGTTCCCTCCAAAGTTCTAAGTAGAATTACTGCACGATTTAGCCATTCTCCTCCTGGATATACACCCACAAGAAATGAATCAACATGATACCAGTACTCCACTTTGGTTACGACATTGTTTATAGTTGATAAGAAATGAAAATAATCTGTGCTATGCATTGATAAACATGATTAAAAGTAGCAAAACAACTATGCCAGAAAAGAACAAAATCTTGCCATTTGGGAGCACATAGACCAAAATGGAGATCATTATGTTAACTAGAATAAGATAAGGCAGACACACACAATTGAGTACCATATGACCTCACTCTTATGTAGAATCTGAAAGCTGTTGATTTTCAGGAAGATGAGAGAATAGACAGTAGCTCCAAGATGCCAGTGACCACCAGCAGAAGGGAGGGATGAAAGAACTGGTAAATGAGTACTAAGTCACAGTAGGAGGATGACAGTTGCTGGGTGACTATATGGTAGGGTAACCATAATGCACTTTTTCAAAAGCCAAAATATATTTTTTAATATTTTCACCAAAAGAGCTGGTCTTTAAGGGGTTATATATATCTACCTATATTTGAATATTATATAACATATTCATACATGAAAACATGATATAACATTTTAAAATATCACTTAAGTATAATGATGAAAAAGCACTGAAATTAAAAAAAAAATAATCCCAGTTTCACCAGTATGAAGAAAGCAGTATTCCCTACTGACAAAAACATAATTATATCATCTCCTACTTTCCTTTCTTCCTTCAAACCCTTCCATATACCCATTCTTGCTCTTTTATAATTCACAGTCTTCTCAAATTGTTTTTTTACACACACACACACACACACACACATATAAATATATACATTTTCACATATAAAAGTACATATACATAACCTGTTTAGACTATATAATGGTGCTGGTACATATGTTGTCAGGGATGGCCACTTGAATTTGGCTTAACCAAATTGGTGTTCTTGCCCTTGAGGAAGACTAGTTCTCCCTCTCTCAGCATCGCTTATTTACTTAAAGTGCTTTCTGTAGGGTTGGTGTCTCCTGGGCTTCTCCAAACTTCCTCATTGGCATGTCTACTGTTATTGTATACAAAGGACTGCATCCTGCTAGTTTTATTGTGTCTTTTTGAGTTTAACCCTGATCATCAATCATATTTCTTCAGTGGTGCCTTTTTAAATATAGCTTGTGTGCTTTTGGTTCGTCCCTGTCCTTTTCCAATGCTGATCACAGTAAAATATATTTATTTTTTTCTGCATATGAGTTCAGGGATTATCTTCTTACATAAAAGGCTATTTATATAACACTTAATCAGAAATAGTATTTTAGAAATTGATATAAAGATGTCAGTTGTCTCGCTGTTACATGTGTCCCGCATATTGGACAGTAAAAGAGACTATCACGCCATTATTTCATCAAAAATTTAAAATTATACTTATTTATTCCTTCTCTCTTCCCATTTGTGTGTGTGTGTGTGTGTGTGTGTGTGTGTGTGTGTGTATCTGTATGCCTGTGAGTAAGAGTATGCCAGCATGCAATGGCGCATGTGTGGAGGTCCAAGGACAATTTAGAGTTCTCTCAGACTATGTGGGTACTACAAATACGACTCAAGCTTGGGGACAAGTGCTATAATCCCGAGTCGTCTTGTGACTTCAACAGATATTATCTTCGTTTATGTTTTTTATTCCCTTCATTTTTAAAAATCCAAAGTTTTTTTCTGTCCAGTAAATTCAAGTTTGTTCCTTACTTTCTCTTCTGTCAGAGTCTATCTGGTCTTCTGTTGATTCATTTACAGTGGTATTTGTGCAGATTGATAGAGATGGGTCTGTTTTCATTCTTCTACATGTAACTATCCAGTTTGACCAGCACATTTGCTGACAACACTCTTTCCTCCAATGTGCACGTTTAGGTTTGTTGTCCAAAACAAGATGTTCAAAAGCATGTGGGATTATGTCAATGTCTTCAACTCTCTTCATGTTATCAATCTGACTTTTTAAGCACCAATATCATGCTGTTATTATTACTGTAACTGTAGTACAACTTGAAATTTGTGTGGTAAAATGTCCATCTTTATTACTCAGGATTGTTTGAACCATACTGGGCTTTCTGTTTCTGTATGGCACTGAAGATTGTTTGTTAAAATTCTGTTGGGATTTTAATGGGGATTGTATTAAATCTGTAAGTTGCTTCAGCCAGTACAACTATTTTCATACTATTTTTCAGGTTCTCAC
Organism: Acomys minous; assembly: GCF_964271855.1. Classification (NCBI taxonomy): domain Eukaryota; kingdom Metazoa; phylum Chordata; class Mammalia; order Rodentia; family Muridae; genus Acomys; species Acomys minous. The sequence continues at coordinate 92,202,316 of NC_140491.1, read as the reverse complement.
ACATTTATCTGTGTCCTTGTACTAAAGTTTATTAGTCATTTGGTGTGCTTCATTTTTAAATATATGGTTGACATATAGTATTTTAAATATATTTTTATCATTCTCCAAGTTACTCATTATTGTGTGTTTATTTTTATTTACTTTACAGCCCGGTCATAGGCCCATCCCTCCTATCCCCCCCCAGGCCAACCCTTCCCCCCTCTCCCTCTTCTTCCCTCCTCTATTCCTTAGAAAAAGGGAGTCTCCCTTCCCATCCACCCTAGCTCATCAAGTAATATCACGACTGAACAAGTACTCTTCCCCTGTGCCTTGGAAAAAGTCCTGCTAGGGGAAGTGATAAAAAGGTGGCATCAAAGTCCATATCAGAGACAGCCCCTGTTCCCTTTATTAGATGACTCACATGACGCCTGAGCTGCCCATTTGCTACATCTGTGTAGGGGGCCTAGGTCCAGTCCATGTTTCAGCTCATGGTTCATGCTCCCATCTCAGTAAACCCCACTGGGCCGTGGCTAATTGGTTCTGTCGGTCTTCTTCTGGAGCTCCTGTCTCCTCAATGTCCTTTTCTCTTCCAAACCCCGACTTTTCCACAAGATTCCTTACACCATGCCCATGTTTGGCTGTGACTCTCAGCATCTGTTTTGAAGTGCTGCAGGGTGGACACTCTCAGAGGACGATTCAGCTAGGTTGCTTTCTACAAACACAGCAGAGGAATGTCAGGGGTTGGCTTTCTCTCACGGAGTGGGTCTTGGGTTGGGCCAGGCATTGGTTGGGCATGAGCTCACTATCTGTTCTATCTGCACTTTCTTCATCCCTACACCTCCCAGGAGCATACCCTGACTTACATCTTTAGCTTGTCCCAGAGATGCCCCTGCCCACACTTCTTTCTCTTTTCTCTATGGGCCTTCTTTCCTCCCACCCCAGATCAGATCACCCTCATGTCTCTTAGTGCTCCCTCTCCTACCTTCTTCCTTCTCTTTAACCACTACCTCTGTCTTTTCTATTTCTCCTCCTGAGTGATGTTTAAGGACCCTCCCTTGGGTCTTCCTTGCTACTTATCTTCTTTGAGTTGGTGCCCTGTAGTATGTTTATCCTCTACTATATGGCTGAAATCCACTTATGCTATGTGTGTATTTCTGGGTCTGGGTTACCTCACTCAGGATGATCTAGTCCACCCATTAGCATGCAAGTTTCATATTTCAATAGCTGAGTAATGGTATAAATGTACCACAGTTCCTTTATCCATTCTTCAGTTGAGGGACATTTAGGTTGTCTCCAGAATCTGGCTATTACAAATAAAGATGCTATGAACATAATTGAGCAAATATCCTTGTTGTATGGTGGAGCATCTTTTGGGTATATACCCGGGAGTGGTATAGCTGGTTCTTGAGGTAGAAATATTACCAATATTTGGAGAAAGCACCAGTTTGATTTCAAAAGTGGTGGTACAAGTTTATATTCCCACCAGCAATGGAGGAGTATTCCTCTTTCTCCACGTTCTTGCCAGCATGTGCTGTCACTTGAGTTTTTTTTTTTATCTTAGCCATTCCAACAGGTATAAAATGGAATCTCAGAGTTGTTTTGATTTACATTTCCTTAATGCTAAGGATTTTGAGCGTTTTAAAGTGCTCTTTGGCTATTCCATATCCCTTTGTTGATAATTCTCTGTTTAGCTCTGTTCTCCAATTTTAACTGTGCTATCTTATTTGTTGGTGTTTAATGTTTTGCGTTCTTTATAAATTTTAGATATTAGCCTTTGTCAGATGTAGGATCTTTTCCCAATCTGTAGCCTTTCATTTCATTCTATTGACAGAGTAATTGGCCTTAACGAAGCTTTTTAGTTTCAAGAGGTCCTATTTAGTAAGAATCCTATACAATAAGAGAACCTTCTAGAGGTATCTCATCTCTGACTTCAAGCTGTACCACAGAGCAATGAAAATAAAAACTGCCTGGTACTGTCATAGAATTGACTGGATGGTCAACGGAATCTAAATGAATACCCAAAAATAAACCCACACATCTATTGATAGTTGATTCTTGACAACAGTGCCAAAACCATCCAAAGAGAAAAAGACAGTATCTTCAACAAATGATGTCAGTCTAACTGGCTATCTACATGTAAAAAAAGTGGAAATAAATCCATATTTATCACTCTGGAAAAAACTCAAGTCCAAGTGGATCAAAGATCTCAATAGAGCCTTGAACTCATTGGCACAGGAAACAACTTTCTGAACACCAACAGTTCAGGCTCTAAGATCAACAAGTTACTTCTTATTTAAATCTCTTGTTTTTGAGTCCTAAGAATTTTTTTCCCACCATAGACTGCAAATATGTAACTCCTATGAATTTTACATAACAATTTGTCTGCTTATGTAACTTACTTTAAATTCAGTTGGTTTTATATTAGAAAGGAATTAAGGATTATTCCTGATTTCTTTATGCATGTATAACTTCCTAAAGATCATGAGTTGAGAATATTTTATTTTCCTTTTCTGCTGATTTCTAGTAAGGTATATTTCTCTAATGAATACAGATGTTGAACAGTCTTCATATGTTTTTCTTCTAGATATTTTCCTTTATGAAAAAATATGCTGCCATTCTTACTAGTGTTATTGTATTTCTCATTGAATTCTGGCATACTGTATATAGTTAAGTAGAGTTTTTTCATCAGCTATATGGCTGGTAATAGTTTCCTATTTATAAATTGTTAAGTAATTTTATGAATAAAACATGAAAAGAAAAAATGTAAAGATGATGAAGTATAATATTTTTAATTCATTTTCCATGAGTGATGCTTCAGACATCATATGGATATATAACAACACGCTAATACTTAGGAATAAAATGAGTTTCAGTAAAAAAGTATTTTAAAGTTTTTTTATATTATCCTTATACTTGTTACATTTTTAGTTGATTTTTGCATATGTAAATTCTGGATTGAAAGCCATATTTTCCACACAGGGATATCTACTTATTCCAGCATCATTTGTTTAAAGTTATCCTTTATTAATTTTTTACATCTTTTTCAAAATCAAAAGATTAAATGCTTGAGCATATTTGCTTGTGTATATCTTATCTTGATAAATTAGGTTGAGCATAGCAGGTTGAAAATGCATTTCATAGTCCTAAGCCACAAGAAATCCTATCTCAAGCAAAGAGTATTCTGCACAATAACAGTGGTGGTTCACTCTTGTGATCAAGTGGTGGGTGAGTTCACCACTACTGACCTGCATAGCAAGTGTATTAATTAATTCTTTCATTGCTGTGATAAAATATCCTGACAAAACAACTTACAGGTTACAGTAGGTATGTTGGCTCACAGTTCTAGCATAGTCAATCCTGGTGAGGTTATCACAGCAACCAGAAGATCGTGAGGAAATGGGTCACATTACCCCGAGACAGAATGCAGAGAGAAGTTATTGCTATTGTTCGTTACATTTTCTTCTATTTATTCAGTCCAGAACCCTAAGAGTTGGAAGGATGCCAACATAGTTAAGGTTAATTTGACTATGTCAGTTATTCCAAACTAGATATTTCCTCATAAATATCTCTAGAAGCTTGTCTCCTAGATTATTTTTGATCCTGTTCTGTTGACACCAATTATTAATCATCATAGCAAGAGAGTAGTAGTTTAGTACATGCCACCTGTGCCCAAAAGCCTGAATATTCAAAGTTCAGGGGATGAAGGTACATATCAGTAATATATTACTTCCCAGGAATAACTTTGAGCCTAAATTTTATCCCTGGAACCAAAAGTGAAACAAATTCAAAACTTACTGGTAAAACACTTCCAATTTATTATGGGATATATCTGCGAATTATTTTCAATTTTTTTTCAATTTGTGAGAATTTTCCTTTGACTTTTCTCCCTCCAAACCTTCTCATATACATAACCCTCCCTTGTTTCTTTTCAAAATCATGGCGATTTATTTCATTGTTACTATATTATTTGCTGATACTTTTTGATAAGATTTATGTCTATGTACTTTAGTGGTATTTTTTATGTAAATTCTGTATCTAATATTGATATCAATGTTATGCTTATTTCCCATGGCTTTATTTTGTTTTCTTTCGATACATTCTGAACTTGAAGTTACAAGATCCTCATTGCGTCAACTTCTGACGTGCTGTCAGCCAGAAATCAAAACACCCCAATAAGATCAGGAAAAGATTTTCCAAACATTCCTTTCCTTGTTTTGCAGAAAGTTTGCAATTGGCTTTTCTCCCCATTAAGTTTTTGATAAATCATCAACACAATTTTCCAAGTCTGTGTTATTCTTGTTGGTGCTCTAGTCAGAATGTTCCTACTTATGACCTATATTTTAACCAGAGAGAGAACTATCTAGGCGTTGATAACTTTTGAAGTAAGTTTTGATTGTCAATATTTTTTCCAATGATATGGCTGATTTAATCCATGTTATCAATGTTATGGGCAAAGAAATAACTTTAGTAATATTGTCCATTTCAATATCTTTCTATTTAAGATAGAGACTGTATATGCACTTCCACTGTTGTTTTCTCATTGGTTATAATTCAAATTGATTGCATGTTTATTAAAGGTAGTCTCTCAAAGTGCTGGGTTTGCACCTTTTGAGTAATGCACACCTACGTTGTATTCTGCAAATTTTGTTTTGTTGTATTTTCCTCTTCATTTGCTTCAAAATATTTTCTAATTTCTCTTGAGCACAACTTTTTTTTTTTTTTTTTTTTTTTTTACTAATGAGCAATTTAGAAATGTGTTGCTAGTTTCAAGTATTTGGAAATTTGCCTGTTACTGATTTCTAATTTGTCCTGGTAGAGTCAGAGAATGATTTGATTTATCTGACTTTGTTAAGGCTTATTTTTATATATACTCCCTGTTGGTGAATGTCAGGTGATTCTGAAGTCCTTCTTCATGATGTTTTGATGTCATAATTTGCAGGTACTAGACAGTTTATTCAATTTTTTTCAAGTCTATTTTTCTTGTTCTTCCTGTCCCCTTAGCCTTCTGGTTACTGCTTGTGGAAGAGGACACTTGGTCAAGCACATGTGATTACAAAGATAAACACTTCTCTTACCAAGTTTTCTCTTATAATTTTTATATGTGTAGACGGTGTGCATGTTCATGTATGTCCGTATGTGTAAAGGCACAGATGTGTGAAGGTGCTTGTGTACACGTAGGTGCTTGTGTGTGGAGACTTGAAATCGGCGCTTGTCTCTTCCTTATTGACTCCCTACTCTGGATAGCACACCAGAGTCTATCACTGAATTGAGAACTTGCTAATTCTGCTAGTCTCACCAGCCAGATTATGCTGGGGATCCATTCCCTGTCTCTGTGTCCTGAGTGCTGGAATTCTTGCAGGATGCCCCAACATTTATGTGGGCATTTGGAATCCAATCCGAACTCTGGTCCTCATACTTCCATATCTTGTGTTTTAGCCACTGAGATTTTTTTTTTTTTTAGGTCTGTTTCTCATGAATCTTAACTGTGACTTTTGGTTAATTTCTTCTTTCATCATTAAGTGGAGTCTCCATTCGAGTAAAAACCTCTTCCTATTAGTTGTTACTACTTTCGCTTTGTTGAGACTGGGCCCTTTCCTGTCACCTGTGTTGGCCTCAGCTAGGCTGAACCTCATGGAAGTCCCCTTGCCTCCCGTATGCTGGGATTACAGACAAGTGCTACTATGTTTGGCAGAAAAGAATATATTTTATGATGCCTATTTTGTCTGACATTTATTTAGTTTGTATTTTCAAGGCATGTCCTATTTCTTCTTTTTATTGTTAATGTACCTTTGTGTAAGTGTTACCTCCAATTGTCAGTTTGACTCTATCTAAAAGAAACCATGGTATGAGCCTTTGGTAATTCCTATGAGCGACTATCCTGATTAGTTTTATTGAGGTTAGAAAATCTGCCCAGGCTGGGTAAAACCATCCTTTGGATTAGGTTGCTGGACTGTATAAAAAGGAGAAAATGAGCATCCTACAAGCATGCATATCTTTCTGCCTGTCATGTCATGCTGCATGCAATGTTACCAGTTGCCTTGACTACTCTATTATAGTGAACTCTAGCATTGAATTACACAACAAAAATCAACACTTTCTTCTTTAATTTACATTTGTCAGAGTATTTGATCACAGCAGCAGGAAATGTGTCTAATACACTATATCATATTTTCCTTTGCAAGTAGTTGATTGGATGGTTTAAAAAAGAGGAAGAAGGGCATCAGATAAAAAATCAGAGATGAAAAGGAAAATATTAACCACTAACACCACAAAACTACCTAAAGATCATTTGATATCATTATGAAATGCCACATAGAAACACATTTTATAATTTAGTGCAACAAATTCGTGGACATATACACCTTATCAAGCTTTTATCATAGGAAAACAAAAGGACTAAAACAAGAATGTTAATGAGTCATGAAACTTTATAAATACTATAACCTGCTCTATTAACAAAATACACACATTTAGCAACATTCAGACTGACTGAGCAGGTTATATTTATGTATTATGAACATAGACATATATTATTCATACACAAATATTTATATAGAGAATATATTTATTATGCTATAATAAATAAATAAATAATATTTTAATATTATATTTTATTTTAATATTATAAATTATAAAGTGTATGTTGTATATTATATTATAATATTATAAGTAAATTATATATATAACTTTCTTATAGATGACATGGCATAGTTCTTGCCACAAAACTATTAGAACTATAAACTCAGCACAGTCACATGATACAAAATTAATACATGAAAAAATCAAAAGGTTTATTATATAGGAATGGCAAATTCTTTGATGTAGAATTCAAGAAAGCTATCTGATTTATAGTAGCTTCAACAGTATATAAGGATATTCATAACTACATATAAAAGATCCTGACAATGAAAATCATAAGATATTAGTTTAACAATTGAAATAAGCACAAAATATAAAAAGACATTTTTGTATTATGGATTAAAAGAATCATTACTGATGAAATGCACTCAAAGATAATCAACAAATTTAGTGCAAATTCATCATTTTAAAAGATAACCATATTGTATATATAATAAATTAAAACCATTTCATGAAGTCTTTTATTTAGAATATTATTTTCTTCAGATAATTTGTTTATACTTATGTAAGCTAACATAGCTTTTGAAAAAAGCCTTTTAAAATTTTTATAATTGCTTTAAATTGGCATTTTGATATTATTTTTAAATGAATAAATACATTGAAATAATGATATGTAGATATTAATGTGGTTTGGGATCAGTGTTATTCAGTTTTTATACTCAATAGTTATTATACAGTTAATACTTTACAAGGTTATCTCCTTTTGCTTAGGTCTGATGATTAATGAAACACAAAAACACTATATTTAGAATAAAACACTTAAAGCTTAATAAACTATTATGAAATCTCTAAGATATTCTAAAGGCACCTGTTTGTTGGCATGAAGGAGATGAGCCTTCATCCATAGAGAAATAAAATAAAATAATTTACAATATTTCTATCCTTTCCTATTCAAGTACCTCAGATTGTTCAGGCTTGTGTTCAGAACTTTATAATGACATTGGGACTCAGTGATGTGTCTCAAGAGTTTTCTTGGAACTATGATAATTGTATCCAAACTTTGGAGAAGATAAGTATCTTGTGGAGCAATATATTTATGCTAGACTTTGCTTCCCTGAGCACAGGGAACTCAGCCTTGAGCCTTCACTTGCAAGAGGTAGGATTATAGGTTTGCATCACCAGTCTTAGCCTTTGTTCCTTTAATTTTAATGCGAACAATTAGAATTTAGTCAAAGAGTGTTGCTGTACCTTATGTATGTAGTTCAAATTAAAAATTATATATATATATATATATATATATATATATATATATATAATGAAAACAATCTTAGTGTCCTCATTTCAAAAACTTAATGACCTCTTAAACCAGCCTCCTCACCTGCCTCTCTCTCTTACCGTCAGTCCATTTTTCTCACTTTTACAATAAGGATAGTCTTGCTTTTTTAGTGGAGTATTAAAATATTTAATTTAACTGTTTGTCCATTTGTTTAGGGCTGACCACTTGCTTGTGACTGGATAACTCAGTAACTTGTCTCTAGAGAAAACAGATTCCTTCTCTCTCGGCAACCATTGATTGCCTGTAGCTTTTCACACAAGGATGAGGTCTTGTGAGATTTCCCCTGTCCGTGTTGGCGTGTCAACTGGTGTTGTCATTATGCAGGTCTTGTTTAGTCAACCATACTGCTGAGATTTCATAGTTGCATCATCCCTGTCAAGTCTAGAAGACACTATTTCACAGCATGTAAGCTGGTTCTCTTGCTCTTGTAATCATTCTGTGGCTAGTTAAGAATGTTACATATGAGCAACACTAAAGGGACTCAGTGGCTTATAAACATAAGCGTGCATGCAAGTGCATACGCATGTGTGTACACACACACACACGCGTGCACACACACACACACGTGTGCACATGAGACAATAAAAATTAAAGAAGAGATAAGAATTTAAGAGGGGTAGGAGAGGAGTTGGAAGAAGAGACAAAGGGGTGGAAGTAATATAAATGTAATTTGTATGAAATTCTGAGAAAAGTGTTAAAATAAAATTAATTACTAAGAAGTAATATGTAATGATAAAATATTTGAATTTTATGGTAATTTATTAAATGTATGCATTATATTCTTAGTAATAAGGACTATAACCCAAATTGATTGCTTTAAAATTCTCTATAACCAATATCTCTATATTTTTTGGATGACAGAGTTAACTTTGTATTGAGGACTGGCTTCAAACTCATATTCTTTAGGCTCAGCACTGAGATTATACATGTACATCATAACACTGGTTCTCTTTATTTAATAGTTAATTGGAACAATAAAATCTTAATCTTGGTAATAGAAACACTATGACAACAAATAAAACTTAGCCATATAAGCACCATCAAATTTGTTCGCATATAAAGAAACTGCTCACTTCACTAGAGGGATGGATAGTTAAATTTTTAAACAAATTCACGTAGATGATTAAAATTGAGTGTCTAATGAAACCAAGAGAAGAGGCAGTGGTATATGTCAATTCTATATGAGTTATATACCATATTTTTAATAAAATATCTTAAATTTTAATATTCATACTGTGTTTTCACTTTTACTCATCTTTGGTGTTATTTTAAATTTGAATATTCCTAAACATCTATTCAAATAGGAAACTGCAGCTGGGCCTAGTTACATTGTACTACTCATATTTTTCCTGAAATACATTTTCTTTCATCATTTATTCAAAAAAACTCTAAATTTAACATATATCAAATTCTCTTCTATATAGTACCCATCCCATGCACTCTTCTTAAGAAGTGGGCTTTGATTAATTTTTTACAGCTTCATTATTTGTTTTTCTTTATTTTTGCAGACCTAATGCATTATTTGAACAGTTTTCAATAAGAACTTTACTATTATTATTATTATTATTATTATTATTATTATTATTATTATTATTATTAAATTCTTTACCTCTCCATCCTTTCTGTCTGTGAACATTCTATCTCCTGGTTTTCTCATTTAGTATTTATTGATTCTGAGACTTAGATGAACATCTTTAATACATTTAATTGACATTAATAGATCTGTAAATATTTTAACAACTGAGAGAAAAAATATATATATATTACATATCATATATACACATACATCTATATGTAGCTATAGTTATTGAGTACTATAAAGGCTCATATACTTTCTTTGTCAACATTTTAATTAACTACTTTGATTTTCTCCAAATTCCAGTCACTATTTTAAAATGTAGAACACATAATAGATGTGAAATTCGAAATTGATTCTAGGCTTCAAGTCAATTGCCTTTAGTTTGATTAGTCAAAATAAAGGCATTTAAGGAAATGGAACCATCTTCCTTACAATGAACTTACTTTCAGAACAGGGATTCTCAACTATTCAGTTGTATTTGTTGATGTACATTGGACCATAAGAAAGTGAATTCAACTTGGAAATTGGGTTTGAAAAATTATTTCAATAGATTTTGCTTCTATATTTCACAATTAAAACTCTTATATAGCTTTGTCAGGCAGCAGTCAGTTAATATGGCACAGCTTTATAAGTAAGGGTTGACAGTTCTTGTAAGAAATTGTATTTAGAAATGTATGTGGCTTATGAACTGACAGAGTATAAGATGATTGGCCTTTAGGCCTGGAATCTTGGGTCAGGCCACTGGTAAAGTTCAGTGGCTGTGAAGGCGGTCAATGATTACTATTTATAATTTGTTTTCTGATAATTTTATCATGCACATGTACTCAGAGGCCATGGGTTGAGGTCCATAAATTGAAACAAATGAATAAAAATAGGTAAAAGTAATTCTGACAATTTTCAAAAGCATTAAGATATTTGTTATAGTCATTTAAATTAGTATTACTTTATGCATTATCTAGAAAGCAGAGACAGACAATAACAAGTCATCTTTTCTGCATTTATTTCTTACTGCTTACTATTTAAATATTTATGCAACTGACATTGACAAAGAACTACAAAAGTCACAAAGAATTATAAATAGGGGTTATTTTCATGTAAATTTAATACAAAATTCTTCATAAAATTTCCTTTCTCTTTTAATGATTGAATTTGAGTTGCTTTATCTTCTTTATATGTGTAATAGAATTTCCATCTAAAAATATTTTCCATATTTATCTAGGATTCTTGTGACTGGTAGGTCTTCATCTCTCATTATTAGCAGATCCTGAGAAGGTTTTCTTTAAAGCTCAGTGTTTACTGTACTTGACAAAGAAGCTTTGCGTGAAATTTTTATATAATCTTAGGAAATTTTCTTTTATGGACAGTTAATGAATTAATGCCATTTAAAAGGTATATTATTTTATCATACTTTTAAAAAGTATTAACTTAAAATAATAAAATAACATTGTTTATTTGCTAAATGTCAATGCTCTAGTAAATTTATAAGAGAAAAGATGAAAGGAACTCTAAAACAATTTTATTTGTACTATTTGACTTCTACAAGAAGGTCTTCTCATGGAGAACAAAAAGTCATTCCAAAAGAAGGTGTATATGTAGCTGATAGTTAATCAAAATGAGAATGTAAAAAGAATAAGGGGAAAATGGGAGGGAGGGAAGAATGGGAGGATACAAGAGATGGGATAACCATTGAGAGGTATAAGAATAAATTAACAAAATATTTTTTAAAAAGGATAGATATGTAAGAGATTTTTTAATTATTTTTTCTTTTTTTACATATATATTTATATTATTACACATATATACAATAAACTACAGCAAGAAGAATCATGAAACAATCAGGAATTATATAAAGGTTACATTCATAGTATTTTGGCTACTTGTATTTGGCAACCTTGAAGAAAACGCTTTCGTATCTTAGTGACTCTAAAGTTCTGAATGTAAATCAATATCTGTCATATTTCATCTTCTTCAACTTAAAACATCTATCTAGACCTAAAAATATCTTAATCCCTAAACGACTAAGTTTAATTATAATACTAAACTACCTGGTCTTCAACTCCATCAGAGACTTGAGAAGGAGAACAATTAATTATTTGAGTAGACAGGAAGTACAGGTTAGCAGTTTCCAAAATGAAAAAAATGACAGAGACAGTTTGCTGCCTGACAGTCACACAAAACTCTCTGTAAAGTTGGAGCATCATCTTCAGCCTTCTGGCTCAGTATATCTGAAGTGCGTATTTGTGAGGCAGAAACTATTGAAGACTTGCTTACCCTGTCTAGGCAGAGTTTGGAAGTCCACTCTGCCTGCATCCAAGCTTGCCCATATTTAGGCAGAATTCTGACTGTGGCCGAAATGAGGACATTTTGCCCTGTAGCTTGTTTGCTGCGCTTGAAGCCATCTCATTAAGGAAATTCATTGACGCTCATCATCTTCTGTGAGGTAGGCTGGGTGTTGCCACGAGTTAACCTTTCTTATTGCCAAAAAAAAAATATCTTTAAGATAATAATAAAATATTTAAATGCCATATTCTGTAGCTCTGTGAGGTTTTTGAAGACCATATCTAATTATTTTACATTATCTATCTATAGCATCTTATCTGTTAAACCTAGGATGTATATTCTTGTGATGAAAATAGACTATGATTTGATCAACTAAGAATTAACTTGTATTACTTAATTATTCTATGCAGCTTGCAACAGCACTTTCAATGTTTTGGAAGTAAATCTTATATTATAATTGTGTTGTATAGCTATAATACCTCATATTAAAGTAGAAATATATATATATATATATATATATATTGTGTGTGTGTGTGTGTGTGAAGAAGAATCTTAAATTTGGATCCTATACCAATATATCAGAATTAAACTTATTTTTCATCAATAAACAAAAGTCTATACCAGTGAATTAAAAATAACCTTGTGAGTAACAACTAAGGCATTAAGTTGAGGAGTAGATTCAATAATTTACTCTTTGTCCGATCATCTCTATATATTTCTATATTTCCCCTTCTTTCTTTTCAACCCCTATCTCCAAACCTAGGAAAGAAAGGTAAAGGAAAAGAGAAGCATCTCTGAGTCCAACCTTGTTTTCTCTCTAAATAAGACCAATAAGAACTTATAACCAACTCCCAAAGATAATAATTTTCTGTAGCCCAATAAAGCAACCAAAAAAACTAGCCAACTCCCCTTCTGGGATTCTTCTATACATAAGACATAATGAAGAAGTTTTCTTAGTTTTTTTTCCATAATAAGCTGAAAGAAAGTAAAAAGTACATATAAAGTAAGTATATATTGGTATAATTTGACAATTATGCCAATATTTGATATTGAGTCTTGGTTAGACAAATCTTCTATTACTGGTTACCTGTCTTTGTCATCCCATAAGCTTTTACGAGGAGATCTAACACATCCGCCACAACCAAGCATGATCTGTCAAGTGATTGGAGGAATTAAAGCTAAACTTTAAGTTAAAACATAGCGTAAAATTCTTATTAAAATGTCTAAATAGTGGGCGATCTAGAATCACTTGGAATTGAAAATGAGGAGGCTGGACTGTTGTCTGACATTATTTCTGGGGGGTGTGAAAAAAAATGTCTCCACATTAAGATAGGGGACTGATAACTGATCCAAGTATGGATACCACTAAAGTCTAGTTTGGTAAACAAACTAATTTTGCTTAGGGATACTTACAGGACTGGTAGGTGAGAGGTTACTTACATAACTAAAAGATAGTTGCTTCACAAAAACTCATCCCAGTCTGGATGACATATAAAAGTATAAACCTGAAGCACTCTGCACAAACCGCCGGCAGATCTACAGGTTCGCTTCCTGGTTCAGC